>NC_064920.1:1193168408-1193793408 GCF_023897955.1 Schistocerca gregaria
GCTACTGAAGAACCATTCTGAAATGCTGAATGGTACAACTGAGTGTTACAACAATTCTCTCAGACTTGTTCTAAAGGCATTTCGGCAAAACAGATACACCATATGGTTCCCCCCTAGCGTACGACCATGCATTTACCGCTTGGGTGAAAAGTTCTGTAGAAACAATAAGAACAATAATATCCGACGTCGAGAGAGACAGGAGATATACCGTCTCCCGGACAACTGATAGAGACGAATCTGAAACTGAAGGATCTGACACTAGACCCATTATGAGGATGAAATGGGATGAGAAGGTTCTGGTTCTAGGTGTGATTCGAAAGGGGACTGGTACTACAATTTTGACGATAAGAAGGAAAAGACTACGGCTACTGAACTGGTTGGAAGTAACTGGCGGAGAAGAGGCGCGAGTGGCAGGCAGCACTTTGTCAGTGTGCGCCGGCAGCCGAGACGAGTTGGCCTCCCCAGGCGGCCTACTGGCGCTGTGCGGCGCTGGCTGGTCGGCCGCGGCCGGCTGTGCAGTTGCGCCCCCCGCCCTGCTGCGGGCTTTACGCTACTCCGGCCCGACAGCCGGCTCGCGGTACGCCGCAGCATCATTACGGCAGAGGCAGGTGGCGGCGGCCACCGGCTTCCGCCAACTTTCCTGCGCTCCAGCTGCGGTCCAGTGGCCGCTGCAGCCGCCAGGTGACTCCAGCGCAGCCGGCGCGCCACCCAGGCCGCCTCGAAGTACCGGGGTGCGAGCTCTGTTCAGAAAATTCCGGCACTTTGCCCACAAATTTTTTCTACGCTTACCTTTTACTTATTGTGCTTGCGAAACACTCTCCTCCACAATTGATACACTGCTCCCAACGTCGTTTCCACATCCGGAAGCAGTCGTGATATGCCTCTTGCTGGATAGCGTGAAGCGTCGTCTGCGAGTTTTCTCTTATCACTACATCTACACATATACTCCTCTAGCCACAAAGCGGTGTGTGGCGGAGGGCACAATTCGGGCCAAAGTCATATTTCCGCCCCTCTGTTCCACTCGCGCTTCGCCTGAGGGAAAAACGACAGTCTGGACGCCTCAGTACGAACTCTTATTTTCCTTATCTTTGAATGATGGTCATTACGCGATCTGAAAGTTGGTGGTAATAATACACTCCTGGAAATGGAAAAAAGAACACATTGACACCGGTGTGTCAGACCCACCATACTTGCTCCGGACACTGCGAGAGGGCTGTACAAGCAATGATCACACGCACGGCACAGCGGACACACCAGCAACCGCGGTGTTGGCCGTCGAATGGCGCTAGCTGCGCAGCATTTGTGCACCGCCGCCGTCAGTGTCAGCCAGTTTGCCGTGGCATACGGAGCTCCATCGCAGTCTTTAACACTGGTAGCATGTCACCAGATGTGCATCGGAAATTACTACTGGTCTTCAGGGAACGATCAAAGCGATGACAGATTGAGACATTACTCCCATGGAGAAATGTACGCATGGTGCCTGTTGTATTCAATCCCCATGCAATTTCTGTGTTTCATCAACACTCCACACGTGAACCGTATGTGCAGTTGACGGACTTTGAGCGAGGGCGTATAGTGGGCATGCGGGAGGCCGGGTGGACGTACCGCCGAATTGCTCAATACGTGGGGCGTGAAGTCTCCACAGTACATCGATGTTGTCGCCAGTGGTCGGCGGAAGGTGCACGTGCCCGTCGACCTGGGACCAGACCGCAGCGACGCACGGATGCACGCCAAGACCGTAGGATCCTACGCAGTGCCGTAGGGGATCGCACCGCCACTTCCCAGCAAATTAGGGACACTGTTGCTCCTGGGGTATCGGCGAGGACCATTCGTAACCGTCTCCATGAAGCTGGGCTACGGTCCCGCACACCGTTAGGCCGTCTTCCGCTCACTCCCCGACATCGTGCAGCCCGCTTCCAATGGTGTCGCGACAGGCGTGAATGGAGGGACGAATGGAGACGTGTCTTCTTCAGCGATGAGAGTCGCTTCTGCCTTGGTGCCAATGATGGTCGTATGCGTGTTTGGAGCCGTGCAGGTGAGTGCCACAATCAGGACTGCATACGACCGAGGCACACAGGGCCAACACCCGCATCATGGTGTGGGGAGCGATCTCCTACACTGGCCGTACACCTCTGGTGATCGTCGAGGGGACACTGAATAGTGCACGGTACATCCAAACCGTCATCGAACCCATCGTTCTACCATTCCTAGACCGGCAAGGGAACTTGCTGTTCCAACAGGACAATGCACGCCCGCATGTATCCCGTGCCACCCAACGTGCTCTAGAAGGTGTAAGTCAACTACCCTGCCCAGCAAGATCTCCGGATCTGTCCCCCATTGAGCATGTTTGGGACTGGATGAAGCGTCGTCTCACGCAGTCTGCACGTCCACCACGAACGCTGGTCCAGCTGAGGCGCCAGGTGGAAATGGCATGGCAAGCCGTTCCACAGGACTACATCCAGCATCTCTACGATCGTCTCCATGGGAGAATAGCAGCCTGCATTGCTGCGAAAGGTGGATATACACTGTACTAGTGCCGACATTGTGCATGCTCTGTTGCCTGTGTCTATGTGCCTGTGGTTCTGTCAGTGTGATCATGTGATGTATCTGACCCCAGGAATGTGTCAATGAAGTTTCCCCTTCCTGGGACAATGAATTCACTGTGTTCTTATTTCAATTTCCAGGAGTGTATATGCTCTACATCCTCGGTGAAGATTGGATTTCGGAATTTTGTGAGCAGCCCCTTCTGTTTAGCGCGTCGTCTATCTGGAAGTGTGTCCCACTTCAAACTTTCTATGAGATTTGTAACGCTCTCGCGATGGCTAAATGTACCAGTCACAAATCTTGCCACTCTTCTTTGGACCTTTTCAATCTCTTGAATAAAACCCAACTGGTAAGGGTCCCATACAGACGAGCAATACTCTAAGACTGGACGAACTAACGTACTGTAAGCAATTTCCTTTGTTGAAGAACTGCATCGCTTCAGGATTCTACCAATAAACCGCAATCTAGAGTTCGCTTTACCCGTTACTTGTATAATCTGATCATTCCATTCGAGATCATTTCGAATAGTCGCACCCAGATACTTGACTGATGTTACCACTTCCAAAGACTGGGCATTTATTTTGTACTTATACATTAATAGGGATTTTCACCTTGTTATACGCAGTAGGTTACACTTACTAATATTGAGAGATAACTGCCAGTCATTATACCACTCATTTATTTTCTGCAAATCCTCATCGATTTGTTCACAACTTTCGTGTGACACTACTTTCCTGTAGAGTACAGCATCATCGCCAGACAGTCTAAGGCCGCTGTCAGTACCATCAACCAGATCGTTTATGTAAATCGTAAAAAGTAGAGGACTTATAACGGTGTCCTGGGACACACCTGAGGTTACTATTCTTCCTGCTGAAGTTACCCCTTTCAGGACGACATACTACCCCTGTCTGTTAGAAAACGTTCTATCCAACCGCATTTGTCATCGCATAGACCGTAAGCGCGCACTTTTTGTAGCAAGCGACAGTGCGGAACTGAGTCGAACGCCTTTCGAAAGTCCAGAAATATGGTATCAACCTGGGAGCCGGTATCTAGAGCCTGTTGTATATCATGCACAAAGAGGGCCAGCTGTGTCTCGCATGACCGCTGTTTGCTATAATCGTGCTGGTTTGTCCAGATGAGCTTCTCAGAGTCTAGAAGGGTAATTATGTCTGAATAAAAAATATGTTCCATGATTCTACAACAAATCGATGTCAGTGGAACTGGCCGGTAATTATGTGCATCCGATTTTCTACCCTTTTATAGATTGCTACGACCTGGGCCTTCTTCCAGTCCCGTGGAACTTTCCGCCGTTCCAGTCATCTCTGATAGTGACGGATAAGAATGGTGCTATATTTGAAGCATAGTCAACATAAAATCTTACGGGGATACCGTCTGGGCCAGATGCCTTTCTGGCGTCTAATGAGCTTAACTGTTTTATAATCCCAGATACACTAAACACTATGTCAGCCATCCTTTCGTTTGTTCAATAGTTGAAAGGGGGAATCGTGCTGGAGTCCTCTATCGTAAACGAGTTTTTGAAAGCTAGGTTTAGAATTTCGACCTTCTGTTTATCATTATCAGTTGCATTACCCGCACTGTCATAAAGAGAAGGTATTGAATTATTTGTAGCGTTCATAGATTTTACGTACGACTAAAATATTTTTTTCAGAATCTGCAGGTAAAGTATTGCTTTCAAATTTGTTAAAAGAGTCTCTCATTGTCCTTCTGACAGCTGCTTTCATTACGCATAATTTCTGTTTGTCAGCGGGACAGTGACTACGTTTAAAGCGGATCCTTTCCCTTCCTCTATACTTTTGCTAGGCACATACTTCTCTAGCACATGGTGGACAATACCTTTAAATTCCGACCAAAGATGCTTAATATCTTTGTGTCCCGCGGTGAATGCGTTGCCAATCTTCGTCCTTTCAATGGGGTTTACAACTTTGGGAATAAAAGTGTGCAGGGGCCAGGTCTGCAGAGTACGGGGGACGAGTCAGCACAGCGCTTTAGCTTTTTGTACAACAGTGGCGCACCAACGGGGCTGAATGTGCGAGTGCGTCAGCGTGCTGCCAGAGCCACATTTCAGGCCGTTTCCTTCTCACATTTTCTCGCAGGCGCCGCAACACGTACCGATAGTACCACCGATTAACAGTTTGTCCCTCCGGTAAGAAGTCATGATGGACAAATCCTTCCAAGTCGAAGAAAACTATCAGCATACCTTTGTCATTTGAGCTGACCTGACGTGTTTCTTCTGGTCTTGAAGAACCTCGCTGTGAATAGTGATCTTTGGTCTCAACATCATAACCGCAGACCCGGGGCTCATCACCAGGAACATGTCGTTCTCATTTGCCCACTTCACAGGCTGCGAGGCGAAGGTCTCTCCGGTCGTGACCCCTGGGCCGTGGGTCGAACTTGGCAACATAATGCATTCAAAGTTGCTGTGTCACGATTTCATGCCATGATCCAACGGAAACGTACGGCAACAAAGGAAGAATGAATTGACTGTTGGTGTTAATAACGATCATCCTCCTTTTGCATTACTGCAGATGATGTGTCACTGGGCACATCTGTTCTGTGCACGCAGTACACGTGATGCGCCTGGTTGCTTCCACTGCACTGTGTGCAATACGAAGGTTCTGTTACAGTTCACTAACCTGCTGTCTTTAAGTTGATGTCCCCAGCGCAGGAAACAGCACGCAGGTCGTAGGTTCTGTATCTTGAGGCTGAAACTGACCTTTTAGCGAGGTTCTTTGGGAATGCCACTCGCGTATTTCAATATAACCACACGAGAAGACTACATGATCTTAACACAACACCTTCTGATACAGCAAAGTACATGATCAAACACAATGTTTACGAGAATGTATGTTTACACTATTTGTGGCACGTGTCTGTGCCTCATGACTACCGGAGTGAAATCTTTTAATACTGAATAATGCCAAACACATCCTGCCACAGACAACATGCTGTACATCTCGACTGCCTAATCCAGAGTGACGAACAGGAACTTAAACAAAAATTGGAAACACATCCTACGACAGGCAACATGTCTGTTCTTCTCGACTGCCTAATCCAGAGCGACGAACAGTCCGAAACACTTCGCGTACCATACAAGAAAAGGCGCGACCCGGACGCTTCCGAAGTGCTTCGTCTGCAATTTCGTCAGTCTTTTGTTTTTTATTTAAATTGTTTTTAATAATTCTAAAATGACTGATAGTCAGCTGTTGAGAGATATTTATATTCAAAAGTGAAGTCATTCCAATGTGTAGTTTAACTAATAATAACAACTATACTTTAACGTTTTGGCGCCCTTGCTTCTAACACAACAGCCAAGCACAGAGCAGTACCATTATGCAGGCGGCCTTTCTCACGGGAATAGTACCGAATCTAACATCTGTCACCGGTACCTCACACCACACTTCGTCATCTGCCTATTTCTTGCCTCTCCACTGCTCTGGAAACAGCTTCTTGGAGCCTAAAATGATGGCTCACTAAGCCAGAAATATTACAAACGTTACACTCGTCTGCAATCTCAAGGACAGCCAGTCTTCGGTTGGCACGCATAGTTTCGTTGGCGTTCCTAACATGTGCGTCGTCGGTAGATGTCGAAGGGCATCCTGAACGAGAGTCACCTTTAACTTCCGTCCGGCTCTTTTTAAACCGTGTGAACCATTCGTAACACCGAGCACGGTTTAAGCGCTCATCGCCGTAGGTTTCCTGCACCATTTGTTGTGTCACTGTAAAGGTTCTGATAGGATTAATGCAAAATTTAATGCAGACGCGTTGCTCCTGTAACTCTAAATGTCATCTCGAAATTCGCAAACGAAGAGGCACAACTTTCTAGTCAGTACAGCACTCAACAATAACTAACAGACATACAACAATGAAACTTCCGGAATTTACACATTAAACACAGGCGAGTCCAGGGATGCCAACCGCATTTCGCGCCAACGCACCACTGGCACGAAATTATGAATGTTCCGGAATCTTTTGAACACACTTCGTACCTACAGTAGGCAGCTCTGAAGTGTAGTTGCCTGTACACGAGACGATTTTTTACCAGTGTGGTTGTAGAACAGCGAAAGTATACTGGAGCCCAAAGGTCTCGAGCTGTTGGAAACAATGGTTCTCGACCGATCAGCGAAGTTAAGAAGCTTCGGACTCGGTTAGTACTTGGCTGGTGACCATTGGCTGAGCGAGATACAACTCGCCAAATTTACTTACACCAGGACGTTGGCAATTCGGCTTTGTTATTATTAGTGTATCGGTATTTTTACTTTTTTTCAGTACTAATATTTCCCCGCTACTTATTTTTACTTCGGAGGCAAAACTGTAGTTCCAACCCACGTAAACATTCAAATGCGACACATCGACACTTCTGGAATTTTGATAATTTTGACCAGTTTCTGCTAGTGTAATTGATACACTGTTGGTCGTAAGAGTGCTTACTACTGCTGCTAAATTATTTTAACGTATTGTCCGCCCCCGGTAGATGAATGGTCAGCGTGACGAATTGTCAATCCTCTGGGCCCGGGCTCGATTCCCGCCCAGGGACTGGCTGTTGTGCTGTCCTCGTCACCATCCTATCATCCTCATCGACTGCAGGTCGCCGATGTAGCGTCAAATTGAAAGACCGGCACCCGGCGAACGGTCTGCCCGACTGGGGCCCTAGCCATACGAATAAATAAATAAAATTTTAAAGTATTGCCAGCTACACGGTATCGGGGCAGTTATAAACTATGTCTGTTAAAAACCTGGGCTGCAGGAAAACAAAGTAAGTACATCGCCTGGCAAAGAAAGTGAAGAACGTAGAAGGAGAGGAGGAAACGAAATGAAACTTCAGCGTGAGGTGAGAGGATATATGATGTCGTTGCAGTAACTACTAAATCGCATCAGATTTACAAACAACTTGGCAGTATGAACTTACTTATCAGCATGATGTTGCACCCCTCTCTGGCCTCGACGCGTGCAGCGATTCGATTGGGAAGGGCGTCATAAAGCCGTTGTATGCTCTGCTGAGGCAAGCCGACCATCCACTCTGGTCCTTCATATACCGGACGCTGGCACTGAGATCGAGTGGACGTTCAACCTGGTCCTATGTGTGTTCTGTCGGGAGCACATCCGGGATCTTGGTGGCACAAAGTTTACAGAGACACGTGCCATTGTGGAAAAGCATTGTACTAATGAAAAATGACACCACAGTGTAGAAGTAACATACGAGGTTGGAGGATGTCCGTGATGTACCGTTGTGGCCAGAGTTCTCTCAATCACAACCAACCCTCATCTAAAGTTATACAAAATGCTTTCTCGCTCTACGACGCCAGCAGTAACACCGCTGTTCCTAAGAATTAGACCTCTCCCCATCTTCGCCATACTCGGCAACGGTGATTATTGGCGATTCATCGCTGTGCAGAGTGCGGCAGCAGTGCAGGCTTCCCACTCACAGGACCGCTGCAGACGCAGCCGTTTGTGTCGCGGCGTCAACAGCAGCCTACTGATGGGGCGGTAGCTGCCTGGTGCGGCTGCTGTTGGCCTCCTACCAGTGGTGCTGAATGACAAATTACGAGGCTGGGAGTACGTTACTTGCTCTCGGAAGGCAAGCGCAGATATCTACATCTACGTGTTTACTCTGCTATTCACAATAAAGTGCCTGGAAAAGGGTTCAATGAACCACCTTCAAGCTATCTCTTTACCGGTTTACTCTCGAACAGCGCACGGGAAAAACGAGCACTTAAATTTTTCTGTGCGAGCCCTGATTTCCCTCATTTTATCTACATAGATGATCTGCAAATCACATTTAAGTGCCTGACAGATGGTTCATCGAACCACCTTCACAATTCTCTATTATTCCAATCTCTTACAGAGCGCGGAAAGAATGAACATCTATATCTTTCCGTACGACCTCTGATTTCCCTTATTTTATCTTGGGGATCATTCCTCACTATGTAGGTCGGTGTCAACAAAATATTTTCCATTCGAAGGAGAAAGTTGGTGATTGGAATTTCGTGAGAAGATTCCGTCGCAACAAAAAACTCCTTTCTTTTAATGATATCCAGCCCACATCCTGTATCATTTCTGTGACACTCTCTCGCATATTTCGCGATAACACAAAACGTGCTGAATTTCTTTGAACCATTTCGATGTACTCCGTCAGTCCTACCTCGTAAGGTTCCCACACCGCGCAGCAGTATTCTAAAAGAGGACGGACAAGCGTAGTGTAGGCAGTCTCCTTAGCAGGTCCGTTACATTTTCTAAGTGTCCTGCCGATAAAACGCAGTCTTTGGTTAACCTTCCCCATAACATTTTCTATGTGTTCCTTCCAATTTAAGTTGTTCGTAATTGTAATACCTAGGTGTTTAGTTGAACTTACATCTTTTAGATTAGACTGATTTATCGTGTAACCGAAGTATAACGAGTTGCTTTTAGCACTCATGTGGAGGACCTCACACTTTTCGTTATTTAGGGTCAACTGCCACTTTTCGCACCATTCAGTTATCTTTTCTAAATCGTTTTGCAGTTTGTTTTGATCTTCTGATAACTGTATTATCCGATAAACGACAGCGTCATCTGCAAACAACCGAAGACGGCTGCTCAGATAGTCTCCCAAATCGTTTATATAGATAATAATAATAATGTCGTGTGACTTGGGCCTCCCGTCGGGTAGACCGTTCGCCTGGTGCAAGTCTTCCGATTTGACGCTACTTCGGCGACTTGTGCGTCGATGGGGATGAAATGATGATGATCAGGACAACACAACACCCAGTCCCCGAGCGGAGAAAATCTCCGACCCAGCCGGCAATCGAACCGAGGCCGGAGGTTTATATAGATAAGGAACAGCAAAGGGTCTATAACACTACCTTGGGGAGCGCCAGAAATCACTTCTGTTTTACTCGATGACTTTCCGTCAATTACTACGAACTGTGACCTCTCTGATAGGAAACCACAAATCCAGTCTCATAACGGGACGATATTCCATAAGCACGCAATTTTAGTACGAGTCGCTTGTGTGGTACAGTGTCAAAAGCCTTCCGGAAATCCAGGAATACGGAATGGATCTGATATCCCTTCTCAATAGCACTGGGCACTTCATGTGAATAAAGACCTAGTTGTGTTTCACAATAACGATGTGTCAATAGACCGTTTTCTTCGAGGTAATTCATAATGTTCCATCACAATACATGTTCCAAAATCTTTATGTAGGTGGGTGCCAACAGAATGTTTTTGCAATCGGAGGAGAAAACTGGTCATTGAAATTTTATGAAAAGATCCCTTTGTTTCAATGATTGTCACTCCAATTGTCTGCGGCACTATCTCCCCTATTTCGTGACAATACAAAACGAGGTGCCCTTCTTTGAACTTTTTCGATGTCATCCGTCATTTCCATCTGCTGCGGATCCCACACCGCACAACAATACCCCAGAACAGGGCGAACAAGCGTGGTGTAAGCAGTCCCTTTAGTAGACCTGTTGCACCTTCTAAGTGTTCTGCCAATGTATCGCAGTCTTTGATTTGCTCTACCGCCATCATTATCCATGTGATCGTTTCAATTTAGGTTGTTTGTAATTTTAATCCCTAAGTATTTAGTTGAATTTACAGCCCTCAGATTTGTGTGACTTATCGCATAATAGAAATTTAGCTGATTTCTTTTAGTACTCATGTCAATAACTTCACACTTTTATTTATTCAGGGTCAGTTGCCACTTTTCGCACCATACAGTTAGCTTATCTAAATCGTTTTCCAACAGGTTTTGATCATCTGATAACTTTACAAGACGTTAAATGACAGCATCACCTGCAAACAATATAAGACTGCCACTCAGATTGTCTCCTATGTCGTTAATATAGGTCAGGAACAATAGATGGCCTGTGACACTTCCTTGGGAAACGCCGGATATTACTTCCTTTTTACTAGATGACTTTCCGTCTGCCACTACGAACTGTGACCTTTCTGAGAGGAAATCACGAATCCAGTCGCACAACTGAGGCGATGTTCCATTGGCACGCAGTTTGGTTGGAAGACGCTTGTGAGGATATGTGTCGAAAGCCTTCTGGAAATCTAAAACTATGGTATCAGTTTAATGTCCATTGTCGATAGTATTCAGGGTGCTGATGACCTAGTTGTTTAGCGCCCTCCGCCATAAATCATCATCATCGAAAGCACTCATAACTTCATGAGTATAGAGAGCTAGTTGTATTTCGCAAGAACGACATTTTCTGAATTCGTGCTGACTATGTGTCAAAAAATCGTTTTCTTCGATGTAATTCATAAGGTGTTATGATGTGATTGGTGCACAATAAGGCAATCCTCGTTTGCGGTGGTCGGGCATGGTCCACGGGAATCTTGACGAGTAGTACGTCTGCTCTCACGTTCCCATGCAGTCCATCGCGCCACTGTCACATTAGAATATCTTAACAAATCCGGATATTGAACACTTTGATCCGCTAGGTAAATGAAGACACACAATGAGGCCCGTTTAGAATGCTGTAAGATGCTGATGACGATGTCTAAAATTAGTACACGGGCATCTCAAAGCCTTTCACAGCGATCACTCAACATCCGAGGCTGTTTACGCCCTTTGCATTTTACTAGTCATGATGTTGTTGTTGTCTTCAGTCCTGAGACTGGTTTGATGCAGCTCTACATGCTACTCTATCCTGTTCAAACGTCTTCATCTCCCCGTACTTACTGCAACCTACATCCTTCTGAATCTCCTTAGGGTATTCATCTCTTGGTCTCCCTCTACGATTTTTACCCTCCACGCTGCCCTCCAATACTAAATTGGTGATCCCTTGATGCCTCAGAAAATGTCCTACCAACCGGTTCCTTCTTCTTGTCAAGTTGTGCCACAAACTCCTCTTCTCCCCAATTCTATTCAATACATCCTCATACATGGCTACACTTCATACAAATACTTTCAGAAGCCACTTCCTGACACTTAAATCTATATTCGATGTTAACAAATTTCTCTTCTTCAGAAACGCTTTCCTTGCCATTGACAGTCTGCAATTTATATCCTCTCTACTTCGACCATCGTCAGTTATTTTGCTCCCCAAATAGCAAAACTCCTTTACTACTTTAAGTGTATCATTTCCTAATCTAATACCCTCAGCATCACCACTTAATTCGAGTGCATTCCATTATCCTCGTTTTGCTTTTGTTGATGTTCGTCTTATATCCTCCTTTCAAGACACTGTCCATTCCATTCAACAGGTCTTCCAAGGCCTTTGCTGTCTCTGACAGAATTACAATGTCATCGGCGAACCACAAAGTTTAAATTTCTTCTCCGTGGACTTTAATACCTACTCCGAATTTTTCTTTTCTTTCCTTTACTGCTAGAAATGTAGGTTTGCCTTTCCTTAATCTATTTTCTAAGATAAGTCGTAGAGTCAGCATTGCCTCACATGTTCCAACATTTCTGCGGAATCCAAACTGATCCCGAGGTCGGCTTCTACCAGTTTTTCCATTCGTCTGTAAAGAATTCGGGTTAGTATTTTGCACTGATAGTTCGGAAATTTTCACGTCTGTCAACACCTGCTTTCTTTGGGATTGGGATTATTATATTCTTCTTGCAGTCTGAGGGTATTTCGCCTGTCTTATACATCTTGCTCACGAGATGGTAGATTTTTGTTAGGACTGGCTCTCCCAAGGCCGTCAGTAGTTCTAATGGAATGTTGTCTACTCCCGGGGCCTTGTTTCCACTCAGGTCTTTCAGTGCTCTGCCAAACTCTTCACGCAGTATCGTATCTCCCATTTCATATTCATCTACATCCTCTTCCATTTCCATATTATTGTCGTCAAGTACATCGCCCTTGTATAGATCCTCTATATACTCCTTCCACCTTTCTGCTTTCCCTTCTCTGCTTAGAACTGGGTTTCCATCTGCGCTCTTGATATTCATACAAGTGGCTCTCTTTTCTCCAAAGGTCTCTTTAATTTTCCTGTAGGCAGTATCTATCTTACCCCTAGTGAGGTAAGCCTCTACTTCCTTACATTTGTCCTCTAGCCATCTCTGCTTAGCCATTTTGCACTTCCTGTCGATCTCTTTTTTTGAGACGTTTTTATTCCTTTTTGCCTGCTTCATTTACTGCGATTTTATATATTCTCCTTTCATCAATTAAATTCAATATTTCTTCTGTTACCTAGGATTCCTACTAGCCCTCGTCTTTTTACCTACTTGATCCTCTGCTGCTTCACTCCCTTTTCCTACTCTCGAATTCCAGTCACCCACGACTATTAAATTTTCGTCCCCCTTCACTACCTGAATAATTTCTTTTATCTCATCATACATTTCCTCAATTTCTTCATCATCTGCAGAGCTAGTTGGCATATAAACTTGTACAACTGTTGTAGGCGTGGGCTTTGTGTCTATCTTGGCCACAATAATGCGTTCACTATGTTGTTTGCAGTAGCGTACCCGCACTCTTATTTTTTATTCATTATTAAAGGTACTCCTGCATTACCCCTATTTGATTTTGTGTTTATAACCCTGCAGTCACCTGACCAGAAGTCTTGTTCCTCCTGCCACCGAACTTCACTAATTCCCACTGTATCTAACTTGGACCTATCCATTTCCCTTTTAAATTTTCTAACCTACCTGCCCGATTAAGGGATCTGACATTCCACGCTCCGATCCGTAGAACGCCAGTTTTCTTTCTCCTGATAACGACGTCCTCTTGAGTAGTCCCCGCCCGGAGATCCGAATGGGGGACTATTTTACCTCCGGAATATTTTACCCAAGAAGACGAAATCATCATTTAACCATACAGTAAAGCTGCATGCCCTCGGGAAAAATTACGGCTGTAGTTTCCCCTTGCTTTCAGCCGTTCGCAGTACCAGCACAGCAAGGCCGTTTTGGTTCGTGTTACAAGGCCAGATCAGTCAATCATATAGACTGCAACTACTGAAAAGGCTGCTGCCCCTCTTCAGGAACCACACGTTTGTCTGGCCTCTCAACAGAGACCCCTCCGTTGTGGTTGCACCTACGGTACGGCTGTCTGTATCGTTGAGGCACGCAAACCTCCCCACCAACGGCAAGGTCCATTGTTCATGGGGGTAGAACAACACTAAATACGAACAACGCATTCTGGTGACCGTTCTACCTGTCACAGAGTATTGCAATTTTAAGCATTTACGTATCCACTGACGGTGTTGAAGTTGTATTGATACGCTACCATGTCTTCTGGGCGCTTCATATTTTTAACAGGCAGTATCTATCACCTGTCCAGTTAATTTCGCCTATGAGTTGCTTCTTTTTGTTATGTACGTAAGAGAAGTAAGTCTTTGAACTGTACACTGGTTTTTGTTATGTATACGTGGCTCTATTTATTTTTTCCCTTTTCCTGTCAATGTTTCTCAGTGCCCAAAGATATGTGCAAAGAAGTCTCTCGTACTTCGTGGCGTATGAGAGTGGCGATTAATGCTGCAGTTTCTGCCTTCGCTGATTTTGCTAAGACGGTATGGTGCCTTTCGTGATTTTACTCGAATATGCACTAAAATAATCATTGAAGCTCATGGGCGGCAATTTGGCTTGACACGAACAGCTTTTCTGAAAACTAAAAATTCGGATCAGTGCATGAAAGAATTTCCAGGCGAGACTAATAATTTAATTTACTCACAGTCGCCAATCTTCAGTATTTGATCGCAACGCCAAGTATGTGATTGTAGGCCCGCGATCCTTCAATAAACAGAAAGGACACATAAAGCAATCAGATGTGCCATGCCTACACAAAAGTATTGTTTAGTAATCAATCATTCCTCCCCATAATTCAGTAAAAAGCTACAAAGCCGGCCGGAGTGGCCGAGCGGTTCTAGGCGATACAATCTGGAGCTGCGCGGTCGCTACGGTCGCAGATTCGAATCCTGCCTCGGGCATGGATGTGTGTGATGTCCTTAGGTTAGTTAGGTTTAAGTAGTTTTAAGTTATAACGGACTGATGTCCTCAGACGTTAAGTCCCATAGGGCTCTGAGCCATTTTTGAAAAAGCTACAGTTTTGGTTCATTTGTAGCGTGAGCTCAGAGATTACCCCCTAAATGGTCATAAATCGCTTGCACAATCTCAGCAACTTTAATTTGAAACACACGTTCTTTGCTCTATTTTTACACAGCTCTTTTACTGTTAGTCCTTGGGTAGTTCAGAATCTCATTTTCATACATTCTATAATTTGGAAAGCTCGCGTCCACCTTCCTTGACCTTCCTTCAGCTATCCGTTCTAATTTTACACATCTATTTATCTTTCTTGGCACCGTATAGCATCCGCGCAAGAGAAAATATACGTGTGAAACGGTTTATAAAATTCCGTCGTAGGTGGTGACATAAATTCCAGAGATATCTGAAGATATTTCCTGACGATAAACCTCATAGTTTTATTTTCGCAAAGCAGCCATAAACGGAGACTGGTGAGACTTGTAACTAATCTGCCGATTACTTGTAATTCGAAAGAGATATCGCTCGTCGCTAGTCGGTTGACAATACAGATCGACTTGAACTATCCGAAGAAAACTGTAGTAAGCTAAGAGTCAATAACAGTTATCAGTTATTTATGCTTTAAGAGGATATATGTTCCTCAACAGAAGAAAATGAGTTGATAATTACCATGCTTTCAATACTTGGAAAATGCTGTCGTCTTTGCCAAGCATAACCAAGTCACAGTACCATAGACGTCGTTTATAAATACTGTCAGCACCACTTCCATTTCGTTTTCTCTATTCAAATTTTTCCCTTCTTTGCGGAACATGATCCTAAGGTTTTGCATCTTCTGTTTTACGTCGGCTGCAGTACGTTCTTTCTCAAACTAACGTCTTATAAGCTTAGCGTCTCAGGTTTTTATTTGATTAGCCCTTGTTTAATATCTGCCAAAAGCACGGAGACGCACTGCTCAGTTCAGTTAATCGATTTATAAATTCCTTATGCATCTTGGCTGAAGTAGGAAGACGTCACACAACGCTCAGTTTATCTACAGCAGCTAAACAGGACACAATTTTTGATGAGTCTGTCAACAATGCATAAATCTAGCGCGTTTTCACGTTGTTGTAAATCGACCGGTATCTTACCTGAAAAACTTTCTCACTAAACTAATCGGTAACATACATTTATCTGCCGATACTGATTTCACCGACGATAAATTATTCGAATTGACAGTTGTGTCTTTTAGAAGCAATTAATGTCTACGAGGTGTGAGGGGGCAGGGACGGTTCCAGAACGTATTTTCTCCACAGATGTGTCCTACCATTTGGCGCCACCCGCCCTCTGTATTCCCACATAAGCACCATCTCATTTGGCAGGCCCCCTACTTTCCTTTCCTCGTACATTAGTTGTCGTTCATTGGGCTCTTGGTAAGACCTTTACAACTAAATCTAAATCTGACGGGCGTGGGAGTGGGTGGTTTTCGTTACTAATTATGATGCACTCTGTGTACAAATTCTGCACTGGGGACCCTTCTGGCGCCCCCCTGGGCTGAGCTGGGAGCCCAAGCGGCCACTTTTATTGTTTGGGCCCTAACCCGGCCCTGAGGGCGGGAGTAGGGAAACAGCCCTTCCTATCTCTTCCTTCCTTCCCGTCGGTGCAAACAGGACAGTGTTATTGGCTGTCTCATGTCTACTGCGTTATTAAGTTCGCTGTTATGCAACACAACTTCCGGAAAACGAAAACAGATTTTCAGAAACCGATTTTCGTACTTTTCATTACATGTTAGGCTTCGAACGGTTTTGCTAGCTCAAAAATACCAGTTTTCCGAACGGCAGTTATTTTCCATGAATGGTTCTTGTAAATCTGATGTTCCGATTTAGTCAACACGATGAAATACGATTATCAGTACTTTCGTAAATATCAATGAAATCGCGAGGAAAAGGAGGAGGAGATGTATTAATTAAGAAGAGATGTTTAAAAATCTTATCCACGTCAAAAACGAAGTGCGAAACTCTTTTGTTACCCTCACCTGGATCACGCTCGTTATGGATAAAAGTGCGTAGTGACCACTTGTTGAACGTTGTTGTACTCCAATATTTTGATGACTTGTAACGGCTAGAAGACTTCTGAATAAGCTTACTCAATGTACGTATTCTCGTGCACAGAATTATTATGTTTAGTCATCACAACTGGTACAGCAATTTACAGTCTTCGCTCGACAAGCAAATACCGCTTGTATTATTATCGTCACGTAAATACGTCCTGCAAGAGACATACCTGTATGCCGGTCGGAGTGGCCGAGCGGTTCTAGGCGCTACAGTCCGGAACAGCGTTACCGCTACGGTCGCAGGTTCGAATCCTGCCTCGGGCATGGATGTGTGATATCCTTAGCTTAGTTAGGGTTAAGTAGTTCTAAGTTCTAGGGGACTGATGACCTCAGATATTAAGTCCCATAATGCTCAGAGCCATTTTTGAACCAACCAGATGTTAAAGTTGTTCTCAAACTGTATCTGATTGTTGCTAACAAGCTTCATAAGGAGTTCATGTGCTGTGAGGCTACTATCAATATGCTCTCCTGCGACTTAACTACCTAGTTAGTGTGGTACATGGTCCATCAGTCACTTGCAATGAGGTGCAACGAGTCAGTTTGTACAGTACTGACATTAACTGATATTTAGATACGGCGATATGCTGATCATATACAGATGAGATCACATAAGCAAGTAACACTTTCGAACTAAATTAGGTATGTGTTTCTAAATAAACTTGTGTTTCTATGAAACAGAAGAGTTGCTAAGAAGGAAGTTTTTTCAAATTCAACTTTGCTATCTGTCAAGCATTATCTGTCGTTGTGTATGTGATTACCAATTTTGGCGGCAGCAGTATTGTCCCTGTTTCTGAGCTATAGTCAGTTTTAATGGACAGTAATGTAGGTCATTTTTTCTTCTTATGTTGTGTTTATCGGTATCATTTATCCTTATGAACTTGAAAGGATTACTTACAACAAATCTCATTAGAGAAACAGATCTCTCCAAGATGATGGTGGGTGAGCACCAACATATTATTCTGAACGAATACTTTTGTGGAATGGAGAGTTCCTTCCTTAAAAACGGGTTAACCCTGAAATCGTATGTGATACTTTTGACTGAGGATAACCAAAGCATGTTAACTGACTAATTACCTCTGTCCAAGGCTTGGAAAGTACGGAATTCAAAAGTGACTGAGCTGAGTAGTTTAACAGGCTCTAGCGTGTTCTTTTTTTCAATTAAAACCCTCATTAATATGTACATCCAAAAATTTCGATGATTTTGCCATACTTAGTATCTCCTTACCATTGCTTTAAATTTACCACTAGGGTTGTATCCTTTGGAGTGCAGAACTGAACCTGCTATCTTATCTTAAAATTAAGAGAGAGAGAGAGAGAGAGAGAGAGAGAGAGAGAGAGAGAGAGAGAGAGAGAGATCCTTTGCAGAAAATCAGCCAATAATCCTTCTAAACACCTTATTTACATTTTATTCTGTTACTGTATGTTTATTGCGGCTGATTGTAACACCTGTGTAATCTACAGCGGTAATTAATTCTGCTTGATGTGTGTTAAATAAAAGATCATTAACCTGTGTGAGAGATAACAGAGGACACAATATTGAACCTTGTGGGACTCCATTCGTGAAAATTTTTTGTTATTTGTTTTGTTTTTTCCAGTCAGAATAGTAGGCCCGATCCCCTGTCTACAGCTGAGTTTTCAAGTAAAATATTCTGAATTTTCACCACATTAGAACGTCTTACGCAAAAGACGAATGGTTGTTCATTCCTAGTGTGCGACACGTATACCAATCAGTAGCGAAGCGAAACGAAGAACACTTCCCTCCCCGTGTGAGTGACTCGTTCTCTCTCAGATGCTGGAGTCGTACCGAGAGAGAAATGTCGCCCCTGACCTTTGTTGTGAGTGGCGATCTCCGCCCCGACTTAGTTACGCGCTGCTGGCCGAGTTAAAGTGGGGAGACTCAGCGAAGCGCGGTCCGCGAAATTCGCCGTGTCGGATCGTCTCGTCTCGTCTCGAATCGCTGTTCTTGAGACTACAGCGGAGTTTGACCGCACTGGCCTGGGGCTACGGCAGGCGTGTTTATTGCTCAAGCTTCCATTCCCCCTGGCTGGCCGCTAACTTCTACGCCCGTAATGTTCTTTATTGATCGGGACCTGGAAGTTTCTGCATAGTTTACATTCCTGTAAGACTCATCGGCTGTTGCGTCTCGAAAACGAAAGATGGGCCTGATTCGTTTATCAGGGTAGAGGGAGCGCCTATTTCCAAAACCAAACTCATTTTATACGGAATTCTTCCTGAAACTTTCACTTGCTATCTACGCCAACTACACTGCTGGCCATTAAAATTTCTACACCAAGAAGAAATGCAGATGAAAAACGGGTATTCGTTTGATGAATATATTATACTAGAACTGATATGTGATTACATTTTAACGCAACTTGGGTGCATAAATCCTGTGAAATCAGTACCCAGAACAACCACCTCTGGCCGTAATAACGGCCTTGATACGCCTGGGCAATGAGTCAAACAGAGCTTGGATGGCGTGTACAGGTACAGCTGTCCATGCAGTTTCAACACGATACCGCAGTCCGACAAGAGTGGTGACTGGCGTATTGTGACGAGCCAGTTGCTCGGCCACCATTGACCAGACATTTTCAATTGGTGAGAGATCCGGAGAATGTGCTGGCCAGGGCAGCAGTCGAACATTTTCTGTATCCAGAAAGGCCGTACAGGACCTGCAACATGCGGTTGTGATTTATCCTGCTGAAATGTAGGGTTTCGCAGGATCGAATGAAGGGTGGAGCCACGGGTCGTAACACATCTGAAATGTAACGTCCACTGTTCAAAGTGCCGTCAATGCGAAAAAGAGGTGACCGAGACGTGTAACCAGTGGCACCCCATACCATCACGCCGAGTGATAGGCCAGAATGGCCACTACGAATACACGCTTCCAATGTGCATTCACCGCGATGTCGTCAAACACGGATGTGACCATTATGATGCTGTAAACAGAACCTGGATTCATCCGAAAAAATGACGTTTTGCCATTCGTGCACCCAGGTTCGTCGTTGAGTACACCATCGCAGGCGCTCCTGTCTGTGATGGAGCGTCAAGGGTAACCATAGCCGTGGTCTCCGAGCTGATAGTCCATGCTGCTGCAAACGTCGTCGAACTGTTCGATGATTGTTGTCTTGCAAACGTTTGTTGATTCAGGGATCGAGATGTGGCTGCACGATCCGTTACAGTCATGCGGATAAGATGCCTGTCATCTCGACTGCTAGTGATACGAGGCCGTTTGGATCCAGCACGGCGTTCCGTATTACCCTCCTGAACCCACCGATTCCATATTCTGCTAACAGTCATTGGATCTCGACCTACGCGAGCAGCAATGTCGTGATACGATAAACCGCAATCGCGATAGGCTACAATCTGACCTTTATCAAAGTCGGAAAAGTGTTGTTGTTGTTGTGGTCTTCCGTCCTGAGACTGGTTTGATGCATGTCTCCATGCTACTCTATCCTGTGCAAGCTTCTTCATCTCCCAGTACCTACTGCAGCCTACATCCTTCTGAATCTGCTTAGTGTGTTCATCTCTTGCTCTCGCTCTACTATTTTTACCCTCCACGCTGCCCTCCAGTACTAAATTAGTGATCCCTTGATGCTTTAGAACATGTCCTACCAACCGGTCCCTTCTTCTAGTCAAGTTGTGCCACAAACTCCTCTTCTCCCCAATTCTATTCAATACCTTATCATTAGTTATCTGATCTACCCATCTAATCTTCTGCTCTCTTCTGTAGCACCACATTTCTAAAGCTTCTATTCTCTTCTTCTCTAAAATATTTATCGTCCATGTTTCACTTCCATACATGGCTACACTCCATACAAATACTTTCAGAAACGACTTCCTGACACTTAAATCTATACTGGATGTTAACAAATTTCTTTTCTTCAGAAACGCTTTCCTTGCCATTGCCAGTCTACATTTTATATCCACTCTACTTCGACCATCATCAGTTATTTTGCTCCCCAAATAGCAAAACTCCTTTACTACTTTAAGTGTCTCATTTCCTAATCTTATACCCTCAGCATCACCCGACTTAATTCGACACATTCCATGGTTATCGTTTTGCTGTTGTTGATGTTCATCTTATACCCTCCTTTCAAGACACTGTCCTTTCCTTTCAACTGCTCTTCCAAGTCCTTTGCTGTCTCTGTCGGAAACGTGATGGTACGTACACTCCTGGAAATAGAAAAAAGAACACATTGACACCGGTGTGTCAGACCCACCATACTTGCTCCGGACACTGCGAGAGGGCTGTACAAGCAATGATCACACGCACGGCACAGCGGACACACCAGGAACCGCGGTGTTGGCCGTCGAATGGCGTTAGCTGCGCAGCATTTGTGCACCGCCGCCGTCAGTGTCAGCCAGTTTGCTGTGGCATACGGAGCTCCATCGCAGTCTTTAACACTGGTAGCATGCCACGACAGCGTGGACGTGAACCGTATGTGCAGTTGACGGACTTTGAGCGAGGGCGTATAGTGGGCATGCGGGAGGCCGGGTGGCTGTACCGCCGAATTGCTCAACACGTGGGGTGTGAGGTCTCCACAGTACATCGATGTTGTCGCCAGTGGTCGGCGGAAGGTGCACGTGCCCGTCGACCTGGGACCGGACCGCAGCGACGCACGGATGCACGCCAAGACCGTAGGATACTACACAGTGCCGTAGGGGACCGCACCGCCACTTCCCAGCAAATTAGGGACACTGTTGCTCCTGGGGTATCGGCGAGGACCATTCGCAACCGTCTCCATGAAGCTGGGCTACAGTCCTGCACACCGTTAGGCCGTCTTCCGCTCACGCCTCAACATCGTGCAGCCCGCCTCCAGTGGTGTCGCAACAGGCGTGAATGGAGGGACGAATGGAGACGTGTCGTCTTCAGCGATGAGAGTCGCTTCTGCCTTGGTGCCAATGATGGTCGTATGCGTGTTTGGCGCCGTGCAGGTGAGCGCCACAATCAGGACTGCATACGACCGAGGCACACAGGGCCAACACCCGGCATCATGGTGTGGGGAGCGATCTCCTACACTGGCCGTACACCTCTGGTGATCGTCGAGGGGGCACTGAATAGTGCACGGTACATCCAAACCGTCATCGAACCTATCGTTCTACCATTCCTAGAACGGCAAGGGAACTTGCTGTTCCAACAGGACAATGCACGTCCGCATGTATCCCGTGCCACTCAACGTGCTCTAGAAGGTGTAAGTCAACTACCCTGACCAGCAAGATCTCCGGATCTGTCCCCCATTGAGCATGTTTGGGACTGGATGAAGCGTCGTCTCACGCGGTCTGCACATCCAGCACGAACGCTGGTCCAACTGAGGCGCCAGGTGGAAATGGCATGGCAAGCCGTTCCACAGGACTACATCCAGCATCTCTACGATCGTCTCCATGGGAGAATAGCAGCGTGCATTGCTGCGAATGTGGATATACACTGTACTAGTGCCGACATTGTGCATGCTCTGTTGCCTGTGTCTATGTGCCTGTGGTTCTGTCAGTGTGATCATGTGATGTATCTGACCCCCGGAATGTGTCAATAAAGTTTCCCCTTCCTGGGACAATGAATTCACGGTGTTCTTATTTCAATTTCCAGGAGTGTATTTCTCTTCCTTACACTAGGCATCACAACAACGTTTGACCAGGGAACGCCGTTCAACTGTTGTCTGTGTATGAGAAATCGGTGGGAAACTTTCCTCATGTCAACACGTTGTAGGTGTCGCCACCGCCGCCAGCCTTGTGTGAATGATCTGAAAAGCTAGTCATTTGCATATCACAGCATCTTCTTCCTGTCGGTTAAATTTCGCGTCTGTAGCACGTCATCTTCGTGGTGTAGTAATTGTAATGGCCAGTAGTGTATATGTACGAACATGTGCTGAAAAGTAATGCCCCCGAATTTTTTATGTGTAAAAACTCTTAAGGCTTTTTATATAGAAGAAACTTTATTAACATTCTACATCTTTGTTGTTCATGTGCACATATTTATTTCTCTACGTGGTTCAAATTGGTTCAAATGGCTCTGAGCACTATGTAACTTATCATATGAGGTCACCAGTCCCCTAGACTTAGAACTACTTATACCTAACTTACCCAAAGACATCACACACATTCATGTCCGGGGCAGGATTTGAACCTGCGACCGTAGCAGCAGCGCGGTTCCGGACTGATGCGCTTAGAACCGCTCGGCCACAGGGGCTGGCTCTATACGTGGTCATCTTGGCGACTAACACGTTTCTCCCAGAGAGAGACAAGTTTGTTGATACCATCACTTGTGAATGTTTGACTTCGTTGCCGGAGCCACAACCTTACCTCTGCTTGCACTGCTTCATCACTACCAATGTGAAGTCCAGGAAGGTGTTCCTTAAGTTTTGGGAACAGATGAAAATCGGACGGTGACAGGTTGGGACTGTATGGAGAATGATCGATGACACTGAACCCAAGGCGTTGGACTGCTGCGGATGTCGCAGAGCTCTCGTGTGGTCTGACATTATCGTGCTGGAGGAGGGGCGCTGGGTGTGGGGATGAACACTTCGCCACATTTTCTGCAGTTATAAACTCGATTACGGCATGCTGTTACTAACGCACCGACATGGTTACACTTCGCACTGCCACATTACACATTACAATTCGGAGCCCTTTGGTGGTGGAGCGTCATAACTTTGGTCAGCGAAGCGAGGACGTCGACCGAGTAATATGCTTCACATGTACTAGCTCAGCCGCTATTAAGAACAGAATAAAAATTTGGAGGCATTACTTTTCAGTTGGCTCTCGTATATGTACATCGTAAAGTGCCCAGCTTTTTCAACCTAAATAGGTTTTGACTCGTTAGAAGTATTTATAATATCATTTCATCAAGACAAATACTGACCAGGTCCTCACGAAATAAGGAGCGATACGTTTTCATGTCTTCATAATTACCAAAATACAAGCATCAAATTTTTCAACGGAACAGCGGTCTTGTTTTGCACCAAAATGACAGATCAGTATGAAAAAAAATTCTTCATATAACTGTTCTGCAGACGTGAGAACAAGTTAGTGAGTAAAATCTCGTTGAATACGAGTATCTTTATACTCAGAATGAGATTTTCACTATGCATGGGAGTGTGCGCTGATATGAAACTTCCTGGCAGATTAAAACCGTGTGCCGGACCGAGACTCGAAGTCGGGACCTTTGCGGGCAAGTGCTCTACCATCTGAGCTACCCAAGCACGACTCACGACCCGTCCCAACAGCTTCAATTCTGCCAGTACCTCGTCTCCTACCTTCCAAACTTCACAGAAGGTCTTCTGCGAACCTAGCAGTACTAGCACCCCTGGAAGAGAGGATATTGCGGAGACATGGCATAGCCACAGCCTGAGGGATGTTTCCAGAGTGAGATTTTAACTCTGCAGCGGAGTGTGCGCTGATATGAAACTTCCTGGCAGATTAAAACTGTGTGCCGGACCGAAACTCGAACTCGGGACCTTCGCCTTTCGCAGGCAAGTGAAGTTTGGAAGGTAAGAGACGAGATACTGGCAGAATTGAAGCTGTGGGGACGGGGTGTGAGTCGTGCTTGGGTAGCTCAAATGGTAGAGCACTGGCCTGCGAAAGGCAAAGGCCCCGAGTTCGAGTCTCGGTCCGGCACACAGTTTTAATCTGCCAGGAAGTTTCATATTTTTATACTGTTGTTAGTCCGTTTACAGCCACGCGTCGGTCTGAGCCGTCTTGTCACGGTCGGCGCGCCTCGCCCCGTCGGAGGTTCGAGTCCTCCCTCGGTCATGGCTGTGTGTGTTGTCCTTAGCGTAAGTTAATTTAAGTTCGATTAAGCAGTGCGTAAGCTTAGGGACTGATGAACTCAGCAGTTTGGTCTCATAAGACCTTACCACAAGTTTCCAATACAGCCCCGCGTATTAGCTCGCCGTTTTTGCCGGCCGCTGTGGCCGAGCAGTTCTAGGCGCTTCAGTCCGAAACCGAGCAGCTGCTACGGTCGCAGGTTCGAATGCTGCCTTGGGCATGGATGTGTGTGATGTCCTTAGGTTAGTTAGGTTTAAGTAGCTCTAAGTCTAGGGGACTGATGACCTCAGATGTTAAGTCCCATAGTGCTTAGACCCATTTGAACCATTTTCGCCGTTTTTGGGATTTGCACAGACGTGCGAGCCCTAGATCGATTAGTGATTGAGGAGATCGGTGCGCCGGCCATCCTGGATGTGGTTTGCAGGTGGTTTCCTGGATATGGTTTACAGGTGGTTCAGACTAGCTGAATACCGAGTTCATACCCACGTCCCGACTCAGTTATACGATACGCACCCATTTCGATAGCGTTCGCACACTTTCAAATGGATAACAGTACTAAATAGGGAGATAAGCCATCTGTAGATTTAAAACGTGTATGGATAGAAATTCTATGTCAGTGTCAATCGTTTTCTTCATTGATTACTGGCTTCGGCCCGTTGATGAGCCATCCTCAGGTCAATCTGAAATGTTGCTTATGTAGATTGACAACGTTTGTACAACCGAAAATGCAGGATGCATGCCACCTGCTACCGATATATAATTTGTTTTGAATTGTATGTAAATATTTGTAATTTAAATGTTTTCTTTTAATAAGTAACGTCATTGCTCCACTGTATGTGTACATTTAGGTAGAAGTCTGTTGACGTTTCATTGTAGTTATCCGTGTTTTACTGTGAAACTTATAAGCTCTGCGAAAAAGCCAAAGTTGTTGTTATTTGCATCGACTAGCAACGATAACAGCAGTTCTTGTGCGTTGTAAAATCTTTGGGTAGGGGGCCGGAAGTGTGGTATTGACGCTCTCGCAGTAGAGAGTACCATTTCGGCGGCATCACGTACGCGTGCCGGCCAGATGACTAGTGGCAGGAGGCGGTATTAATTAAGATTGCCCGTTCCTTTAATTAGCCGTGGCCCACAAGATACCACCGTCTTCAACAACAGCAGCAGTTCCAGCAACACAAATTCGTCGTCGGCTCCGAGTTTCGTCGCACGCACAGAAGTAAGACTGTCCATTGGTAGAAAGTATTAACGGCTAACCCAGCAGCACAACTGAAAGTGATTTGATTAATGAACTTTATTTAAATAATAATCAGTTAAATTCAGGGCGATTGTGTCCTCATTGTTACCAAGGGCAGGGTCCTTGTTCTCTTTTTTGATTATATGCTAACCGAAGTTTGAGAATCTATCACTGGAAAAAATCCAAATCTAAAGAAAATACACAAATTAAGAGTGGGTAAGTTTTATTTATTTTACATATAGCTTGGAGCACATGGCTGTTTGGTTTGGTACGTATTCTAGTATTTTATATCGCAAGCAGGATGCGCCGATTAGAAAGGGGAGGTTACACGTTAAATACTAATCAAATATGAGCCCTGTAACAGTATTTGATTAGTGATTAACATCGTCAGTTTACATAATCAACTACGGTTTTTCATTTTAAGGCGACTTAGCTCTAATAACACGACGATGCGCAATGATTGTTTCACACCGAACAACATTTTAGATTGATCTGAGGATGCCTGGTCAATGAGTCGAAACCGGTAACCAATAATGAAAATTTGCGACCTTGACGCAGGATTTTTTTTTTATCCACACGTGGATAACATTAGACACAGACAGTTGAGGTACACAAATTCTGTCTCCGGGGGGGGGGGGTGGGGGGGGGGGGTGGGGGGGGTGAAGGGATGGCGACAGGAAGGGAATCGGGCCACCCTCTAGCATTCACAATGCCATGTCCAATATCCTTCTAGGGACGGGATAAAGGAAAAGAAGAAGAAGAGTATCCTTCTGAACGGCTCGCAACCCGGGAGGTGACGCAATTCCTCGAGGAAATTTTAGCCGCCGAGAGAAGCTGTACGTGACACACACTCCACTCTCGCGGAGGAGAAGGGAGTGATCTAGCCTCCGGATGACGCAACATTCAGCAGTGTTAAAACTGCCGTGTGATGTCTTGTCAGACCTGCAAAAGAATTACAACACTGAATGTGCCTCATATAGATGTGCACAAACCAATAACATTAGTGCATAAAAAAGACAGTTATTGCCTTTTATCTCGATGATTAATGTAGCTGCGAAAACACGTTGATCTTTGTTTCGCCAGCTCCTGATCACTGCTCGTGCAGGTGAAATGAAATTACAAATATCCTTAATGAGTAAGAAGTAATTACGGATGACGAAGTTAACCTGCAGGAACATGCGCACTGTACTAACATTAGCACCGTTATGTCCCGTTTCATTTCTGCTGTGAGAGAGAGGAAAAATTACTCTCTGTATGCTATGCGCTCGTATATCTCTTACGGTCCCCACACGGAGCTTGAAATCGAGACGGCAAAAATAGCTCTGAGCACTATGGGGCTCAAAATCTGATGTCATCAGTCCCCTAGAACTTAAAACTACTTAAACGTAACTAACCTAAGGACATCACACACATCCATGCCCGAGGCAGGATCGAACCTGCGACCGTAGCGGTCACGCCGTTCTAGGCGCTACAGTCACACCGGCCGGCCGAGACGGCAGAACTGTTTCACGGTTCCTGCTAAATACACGCTCCCAGTTCTCGTCACGCTCCTGAAACCACGACACTGCATTCTTTTCATGTCTGCTGCCTTGCCCATTCGACACACAAGCACTGAAGCAGTGCTCTAGAACTGGTCGCATTCATCTCACGTATGCGTGTTCCTTTACACACGCACCGCACTTTCACACTACTATTCCAGCAAATACAAGTCTCCAACTCGCCTTCTCTAATACAGATCTTAGCTATTCGTCACACTTCTTATTACATTTTCGTATTAGTTCTCTTTAGATAAAGCATGTGAGGGTATCCAGAAGATTACAGATGGCCTAATTACCAGACAAAATTATCTTGCATTTATCGATATTTTCAGAATCAGCATGAGGTGACGAAAAACAAGTCGAGTGAGTAACAGCTCACTTTTTTCAGATAGGCAATCTTGCAAACAACAGATACAGCTGAGCACGTGGAATCCTCTGTATAATTCGCGCCTAAACGTCGATGTCTCACCAGTTTACTTATCTCCTCCAGTTCCACCTGTGTCTTATACTTTTCCCAAGCTGTGGCTCATAAGTCTGTATTTACTGCTGTGAAAATTTAGTTAGGACATGAATATGATAAGTACCATGCTGGCCATAAGCCAGGTCACTTAATTACGAATAGCAAATTCCATGTTCTCTCGTTTGTAACACGTACACTAATAATCCAAAGTAGACAACGACTAAAAACGTCCGTATACTATGCTCAAGGCGAAATTCTTTCCCACAGAAGCTTTACTTCAACCAAAATATCTGTCGCGAATGATTACTTAATATCAACCATCCTATCTAAATAGTAATTAATTTGGTGAAATCATCGTAAGGCGGACTTAAAGAAATAAGCTTTGCCAAGTCAATTAGGAAAGCATGGAGAGTCTTGAATGGGCTAACTGGCAAGCAACACCTCAAAAGGCCGTATCCTAAATTGAGTCGCGACCTCATTGGCAACCGGATCGTAGACCTCACAAGGGCAGAGAGAGATAAGAATCACACCAGAGCAGTAAAATGTAACCCCTCTAACCTCAAGCGCAGTGCTCCAAGAAACGAGCCGCTTTCCAGGCAGTCCCTTCTCCATAGCGGAAGTAGAAAGTGCTGTCAGGTAACTGAAACTCGGTAAGGCTGCTGGCCCCGACATAATGAATTTATTAAAAACATGGGCCCACACTGCATACGCTGGCTCACTTCGCTCTTGACTTACATACTCAAAGAGAACGAGTTTCCCAGACAATTCAAACTGTCAAAAATTATAGCCACTCTCAAACCAGGCAAGCCTGAGGACAGCCCTGAAAGCTACCGCCCTATAGCACTGCTCAGTTGTACATTCAAACTTTTGGAACGTGTCCTCCTAACCAGTATAGCACCGTTCGTCGAGGCGGCTATCCCTCCTGAACAAGCTGGCTTCAGACAAGGACGCAGATGCACCGGTCAAGTTCTTGCCCGAACTACCCATATTGAAGCAGGTTTTCAAGGCCATCTGAAATTGACCTGACAGCCGCGTATGACACTGTCTGGCGACAGGGACTGTACCAAGTAGAGAAATCGTGGATCTAATATCCAGCGTGCTTAGTGAAAGGCAATTTGAAGTGTTTCTAGGCAGCTCTAAAAGCCACAAACGGAAACTAAATAATGGAGTACCACAGGGATCTGTTTTAGCCCCACCACTATTCAGTTTATACATTAATGATTTACCAACCACAACATTAACTAAATTCATCTATGCTGATGACATCGAACTGGTAGCACAGAGCAGTAATTTCGAAGATGGTGAACAAATTCTTACGGAGGATCTGGAGAAGGTGTCAACTTTCTTTAGGACCTGGAGATTGATCCCAAGCACATAAAAAACTGAAGTCTCTTGTTCCCATCTATCGAATCGTGCCGCGAACTACAAACCAAGAGTTCTGTTCAATGGTCAAACGTTGAGGTACAATCCTTACCCAAAATATCTCGGAATCACTCTAGATAGAACCCTGAGCTAGAAGGAGCTTTCTCATAAAGTAGTTGGAAGGAACAATGTACTACATAAGCTCAGTGGTACCACTTGGGGAACCCCTGCTGACTGTCTGCATTTAACTGGCACCAGTCTTGTGCACTCTGCTGCCGAGTGCTGTGCACCTGTCTGGTTGGAAAGTGTACATGTGAAGAAGGTAGACACAAAACTTAACGACACAATGCGCTGCATTATTGGTTCCATCAAACTAGCCCCGTGCCGCTGGTTACATTTATTGAGTCACATCCCTCCACCTCACTTAAGGCAGAAACAATCTCTGCTGAGGGACGCCAAGAAAATCTCTGTATCAGCCTCTCTACCACTGCACCAGGAATTCTGTCATCCGCCACAGCAACGTTTGCGACCAAGAAGGCCAGCAAGTGTTACTGCAGGACAACTCATCGAGGATGGTTTTGATCTAAATGAAAGCTCGAAGCATGAATGGTCAACAAAAACATTGAGAACAAGAGCGCATCACCTTGATCCCACAAAGAAGCCAAAAGGTTTTGACCTACCGAGGAATCTCCGGTGCCGCCTCTACAGGGTGAGGACTGGACACGGTTGTTGTAGCTACTTCAGGTACAAATGGGGTTGGATCAGTTCACCAATGTGTGAATGTAATCAAGAAGAGTAGACAATTGAACATGTAGTCCAACGCTGTCCATTTCATTCATACCCTGGAATTCCCGACGACTTGTTCACTCTCACACCCAGCACAATTAATTGGTTGAAATACACGGGCTTTAAGGTTTAATCTTGCACTATCGGTCAGAGGAAGGCATTCACGTATCGTACAGCCGTTACGGCGCCTTCCATGTCCACCAGCGTCGAACGTCGGCCTCTCATTATGCCACCCCAAAACAGCAGGGAACCTCCACCTTGCTGCACTCGCTGGACAGTGTGTCTATGGCGTTCAGCCTGACCCGGTTGCCGCCAAACAAGTCTCCGACGATTGTCTGGTCGAAGGCATATGCGACAATCATCGGTGCGCTACGGTCGCAGGCTCGAATCCTGCCTTGGGCATGGATGTGTGTGATGTCCTTAGCTTTAAGTAGTTCTAAGTCTAGGGGACTGATGACCTCAGACGTCAAGTCCCATAGTGCTTAGAGCCATTTGAAATCGGTGAAGAGAACGTGATGCCAATCCTGAGCGGTCCATTCAGCATGTTGTTGGGCCCATGAGCACCGCGCTGGGAGTGAAGTTTTCCATCATGCAGCCTGTTGCGCACAGTTGAAGTCATAAGACGTCGTCCTGCGGCTGTACGGAAAGCATTATTCAACACGGTGGCGTTGCTGTCAGGATTCCTCCGAGCCTTAATCCGTAGGTAGCGGTCATCCAGTGCAGTAGTAGCCCTTGGACGGCCTGAGAGGGGCACGTCATGGACAGTTCCTGTCTCTCTGTATCTCCTCCATGTCCGAACAACATCGCTTTGTTTCTCTCCGAGACGCCTGGACACTTCCCTTCTTGAGAGAACTTCCTGGCACAAAGTAACAATGCGGATATGATCGAACCGCGGTATTGACCGTCTAGGCAGGGCTGAACTACAGACGACACAAGCCGTGTACCTCCTTCCTGGTGGAATGACTGGAACTGATCGGCTGCTGCTCATGCATGGTTGTTCACGTGTTTGGGAGGGTTTAGTGACATCTTTGAACAGTCAAAGGGATTGTGTCTTTGATACAGTATCCACAGTCAACGTATATCTTTAGGAGTTCTGGGAATCGGTGTGATGCAAAACTTTTTTTGATATGTGTACATTACTCTGACCTCTGCGGCAGGCCATGAATGCCACGCCAGAAAAAGTTCCTCTTTTGAAGCGAACCAGTCAGCGAGCTATTTTCGTGCCTTTTTCATACGAATTGAAGCGTTATTCAGCGAGAGCGCGCCCAGTGATGCAAATAGATGATAATCGGACGGAGCCAAGTCTGGAGAATAAGCCGCATGCTCTAGTATTTCCCAACTGAATGCCTCTATTGTTTCCCTGACACGTTTTGCTGCGTGTGATGGGGCGTTATCATGGAGCAATATGACTTTGTGCTGTCTTTTTCCATATTCCGGTTAATTTTCACGTAATGCTCGATTTAAATCGATAATTTGCTCTTGGTAGCGATCAGTGTTAACGGTTTCACCAGGTTTTAGCAGCTCATGATAGATGACGTCCTTCTGATCCCACCAAACACAGAGCATTCTCTTCTTTCCAAAGCGATTTGAACTTGCAGTGGATGTCGATGGTTTGCCTGGATTCATCCATAATTTACGACGCTTAGGGGTCATTTTTCATCACCTGTCACTAATCCATGGAGAAATGACTTTCTTTTATATCTGGCGAGCAGTATTTCAGAAGTGGCCTTTGGAGCTGCTTGCTGACTTTCATTCAGTTCATGCGGAACCCATTTTCCCACTTTCAGGACCTTACCCATAGCATTCCATTGTTCCGAGAGTTCCTGTTGAGTCTGAGTACCATCTTTATCCAATAAGGCCTGCACTTCGTTGTCTTGGAACTTTTTCAGTGGTTTCCCGCGCTCGTCGTTTCTCACGTCGAAATCACTACTTTTGAATTGTTTGAACCACTCGAAACACCGTGTTTTCCCAAGAGCCGAATGCTTCGACAAACATACGTTGCGATTCTACAGCAGTTTTCTTCAAATGATAACAGAAAACGAACGCTGTCCACAAATCGCATTTCGCAGGCACAAAACTCGACATGTTTACGGGTTTAAAACATATACCGGTGTATGCTTCCCCCCATGAACCATGGACCTTGCCGTTGGTGGGGAGGCTTGCGTGCCTCAGCGATACAGATGGCCATACCGTAGGTGCAACCACAACGGAGGGGTATCTGTTGAGAGGCCAGACAAACGTGTGGTTCCTGAAGAGGGGCAGCAGCCTTTTCAATAGTTGCAGGGGCAACAGTCTGGATGATTGACTGATCTGGCCTTGCAACATTAACCAAAACGGCCTTGCTGTGCTGGTACTGCGAACGGCTGAAAGCAAGGGGAAACTACAGCCGTAATTTTTCCCGAGGACATGCAGCTTTACTGTATGATTAAATGATGATAGCGGCCTCTTGGGTAAAATATTCCGAAGGTAAAATAGTCCCCCATTCGGATCTCCGGGCGGGGACTACTCAAGAGGATGTCGTTATCAGGAGAAAGAAAACTGGCATTCTACGGATCGGAGCGTGGAATGTCAGATCCCTTAATGGGGCAGGTAGGTTAGAAAATTTGATAAGGGAAATGGATAGGTTAAAGTTAGATATAGTGGGAATTAGTGAAGTTCGGTGGCAGGAGGAACAAGACTTCTGGTCAGGTGACTACAGGGTTATAAACACAAAATCAAATAGGGGTAATGCAGGAGTAGGTTTAATAATGAATAGGAAAATAGGAATGCGCGTAAGCTACTACAAACAGCATAGTTAACTCATTATTGTGGCCAAGATAGACACGAAGCCCACACCTACTACAGTAGTAGAAGTTTATATGCCAACTAGCTCTGCAGATGACGAAGACATTGAAGAAATGTACGATGAAATAAAAGAAATTATTCAGGTAGTGAAGGGAGACGAAAATTTAATAGTCATGGGTGACTGGAATTCGATAGTAGAAAAAGGGAGAGAAGGAAACATAGTAGGTGAATATGGATTGTGGCTAAGAAATGAAAGAGGAAGACGCCTAGTAGAATTTTGCACAGAGCACAACTTAATCATAGCTAACACTTGGTTTAAGAATGATGAAAGAAGGTTGTATACATGGAAGAACCCTGGAGATACTAAAAGGTATCAGATAGATTATATAATGGTAACACAGAGATTTAGGAACCAGGTTTTAAGTTGTAAGACATTTCCAGGGGCAGATGTGGACTCTGACCACAATCTATTGGTTATGACCTGTAGATTAAAACTGAAGAAACTGCAAAAATGTGGGACATTAAGGAGATGGGACCTGGATAAACTGAAAGAACCAGAGGTTGTACAGAGTTTCAGGGACAGCATAAGGGAACAATTGAAAGGAATAGGGGAAGAAATACAGTAGAAGAAGAATGGGTAGCTCTGAGGGATGAAGTAGTGAAGGCAGCAGAGGATAAAGTAGGTAAAAAGACGGGGGCTGCTAGAAATCCTTGGGTAACAGAAGAAATATTGAATTTAATTGATGAAAGGAGAAAATATAAAAATGCAGTAAATGAAGCAGGCAAAAAGGAATACAAGCGTCTCAAAAGTGAGATCGACAGGAAGTGCAAAATGGCTAAACAGGGATGGCTAGAGGACAAATGTAAGGATGTAGAAGCTTATCTCACTAGGGGTAAGATAGATACTGCCTACAGGAAAATTAAAGAGACCTTTGGAGAGAAGAGAACTGGGTTTAAAGCTTGTTCCCGACTGAAGCGTTGCAAGACTGCTCCCAACAACATAAGAGATTTGTGCCGAACTACGTGGACTTGTTGCACTGAAATGAGCTCTCTTTAAATGTGGATTTATGGAAGTTATGGCGTAGAACAAAGGAAAAGATCCGATAGTATCCGACTGTCTGCTCAGCTGTTAGTCAAGTGGCTAGCGTTGCTGCCTCTGGATCACGGGGTCCCGTGTTCGATTCCCGGCCGGATTGGGATTTCCTCTGCCCGGGGACTGGATATTTGTGTTGTGCTCCTCCTCCTCCTCAACATCATTCGTGACAGTGGCTACATTGGACTGCTTAAAAACAATTGAACTGCATAAAAATTGGACTTTGTACGGGCGCTGATGACCGCGCAGTTGAGCGCCCCACAAACCAAACATCATCTTCATCCGACTGTGAGATTAATTCGTGGCGAACATCTGGAGTGGTTTACATCGTATGAATATGTGTGCTTAATACTGAGCTGTATTAAATGAGACGAACACTTAGCATCCGTAGTAGAGGCGCGAATGGAACGTTTAGAACTTTTCGAAGGATTCTAGGAAAGTGCTGTGCATATATAGGAAAGCCGCCTACATTATGCTACTGCTATCTCTCCTGTGGTTCCCACGTTTGAAGCTCTTATCAAGTGAGCGTGGCATCATACAGTGATTGAATTGAGAGAACGTTCCTAGGATAGCTACTGGTAGATACAGCTCGTACGATAGTAGCAGAAATGTTCGATGAGGTTAAAGAGTGCCTTTGGATAAAAGACTGTAGTTGTAGAGCAACCTGCTTGGTAAAATGAAGGAAACTCCATTGGAGAAGAGTGTGCTGTCTGCATCGTGCATCTGGCGGAGAGATAACGAAAATGGAGCAGGAAAAATTGGGACACGTACAAAATTATACTGACAGCTATTTTTCTTCCCCTCAAAACGAGAACGTAAGAGTACAGGTAAACTACCAATACTGGTACGAAACACCCTCTGCCATGTACTCTATAGTGGCCTGTGGAATATACAGGCTGTTTCATTAGGGATAGTAAATACATTGAAGGAAACAAACAGCAACACACAGCACTTCTGCGACATAAACGAAAGTTGGAAGGCCTGTTTCTGCATCTGAAAGATGATGTCGATTGAGATTTCGTGCCAGTCGCGTAAGAGTGGTGTAAGTAGCACCACTCTGAGGATGTCGGCCGCGAGCGTTAGTTACCTTTGGCGTTGGGTGTGGTGGTTTGATACCGCTCAAAAATGCCTTAAAGCCGACAAAGACGCCATTATTAGTACCTCATAAGTCTGAGCGAGGTCGTGTAATAGGGCCATGAGAAACTGGATGTGCCTTCTGCGACACTGCAGCAGAACGTCGCAGGAATGTAGCCGCCGTACATGATTGCCGGCGGCGTTAGTCACCGAATTGTACGGTCGCAAGGAGACCGGGCAATGGACGGCCACACGGCACTATCGAGAGTGAAGACCATCGTGTTCGGCGTATGGGTCTGGCGCATCGTACTGCACGCGCGGCAGCAATTTTAGCAGCAGTTGGCACCGCACTGACACAACGAACTGTTAAAAATCGTTTACTTGAAGAACAGCTACGAATCGGACGTCCTGTAGCATGCGTTCCACTGACCCCAAACTGCTGCCATTTGCCACTTCCAGTGGCGTCAAGCAAGAGCTCATTGGAGGTCAGGGAGGTGGTCCATTGTGTTTTCTGATGAATCCCGGTTCTGCCTCGGTGCCAGTAATGGGCGTGTGTGGGTTAGGATGGGCCCAGCTGAGATCCTGCGACCAATATGGACTTACACCTTGAGTTATGGTCTGGAGTGCGATTTCGTATGACAACAGAGCTACTCTCGTGGTTATCCCACGCATCTTCACTGCTAATCTGTACGGCAGTCTGGTGGTTCGACCTGTCGGGCTGCCATTCACGAGTAACAGTCCAGGGAGTGCACACAATGGACGTTTGCATGCTTACATTTAACATTCAGCCGGTTACACCGGTTATTGATGTACCAGCATTTCACTTTTGCACTGGCTTCTCTCGCTCTTACGTTAACCTGTGATCTTGCAATGTTAATCGCTTAAATATGTTACCTAGAAGAATGCATTCCCAAAATATCATTACTCTACATTAATCACTTTCTCGTGTTGCGACTCGTGACTTTCAGGAGGTGCTAGTATACACTATTTGTAACAAAACATTCTGTGTAAAAACTGTCCACAGATTTTATTGGTTACAGAGGTACAGCTGTTAGAATGCAATGCATACATATACACACAGAAGATGTTAAACATTGGCAAAAGATTAAGTTCAATATTGACATTCATCAGTTCCCCTTCCGACTTCAATGCACTTGACAACACCACGTGTAGCTCTTCTGACGTTCTTTTGTCGCACAGCAATCTTCATAACCAGATCAGTTTGCCTCTGTTGTTTACTTGTTCTTTGTATGTTCAAGTGTGCGTGAATTCCTAAGGGACCAACTGCTGAGGTTATCGGTATCTAGGCTTACAGACTAGTTAAACTAACTTACTACCTTATGCTCTTTCAGCTATCTCCACAGGCAAAAACCTAAGGGGGGTAAATTCGCGGAATCCTGGTGACGAAAAAAAGTGAGAATTCTACTTATCCATTTTTTGGGGAATATTAAGTGTCGATGACGCGTGATGTAACGATTAGAATGAACAAGGCTCTGTTACACCAGAAGATGGTACCGGTCACTGAATGCAATGGAAACCTCTTCCAACAACGCCGGAGGATCGTTTGCAAGAAAGTCTAGTTAACATGGGGGCTCTGTAAAACGATGCAGTAGCACAATAGGACCACGCCACATTTTTACACAGAAAAGCTCTTGAACATGTCTCCACAAGGGCATGTAAATTTCAGGCGAGTCACCCACCGAAGCGCGTTACGAGTGTTATTGATACCGTCGCGACTCAAAGTAGCTTCATCAGTAAACAGTATTAATGGGATTGCTCGGCGATTTGCAATTACCCAACGACAAAACTCCAATCGTCTCTCTCTTGAATGTGTTGAATGTGCTGCAATTGATAAGAATAGAGGCTGTCTGTTCTTAATGTCCATCATATTCTTTTATCGATAAACCGACACGCATAGAAATTCAGCGTGTACTTATTGAGGGACCACGGTCTATCAACTGAATGATGCCTTCTACGTCATCAACACTGTTCATTTGCATGTTCAGATGAAATATGACTTCTGGGCATAACATCAGTCTCATTAAATGTAGTGAAAAAATCTGGTAGTCTTTTGTTAGAAAATTGTCCACCGTATTGTCTAGAAGCAAAATAAGCGTTTCCATTACCAAATACAAATATCGTATCGGCATTCTCAGCGTTTGTAGATGAGTGCGGTATGCCTAAACAGTATAGTAGAAGTGGTCTACTAATCATAGTCATAGTTGAAAAATTCAATTATGTAAACCCATGCACAGCTTCGCAACTTGAACTTCAAAATAATAATAAACCCATACCAACTGGAGTATCATCACTCGAAATGAAAACTTATCTCTGTAACGTATGAAAACTGAACTCGTTTTAAATGGATTGTTTTATTCTAATTAGTCTATACAACCGTTTCCTAAAATACATACATACTGTTCCTCCCGAAGCAACACTCTATGTCTGAGAAGGACTCTAGCAGCCACAGAGAATCCGCGGAAGTCACGTCGCCTGCGGTCTGCAGAGTGGGTCACTCACCGGTCTCTCTCCTGCCCCCCCCCCCTCCCCCCCCCCCTTGGTCCCACTGCGACTGTCCACTGTCCGGCTCTCCCTGACGATGACAGAGCCGCGCCGCAACCCTCGCTCCGCTTTCTCTCGACTGCATATAGATCCTGCCTCCTTTCTCCTTTCCACTCTGGCCCACCTCCAGATGTTTCTCCTCATCTCGACCTCTCTGCGTGCACTCTGCCTATCCCGCCGACATTGCAGTATGCTCGAAGATACTGAGATGACAAAAGTCACGGGATACCTCCTAATATCCCGACGGATATTCCGGGTGTATTGCAGCAACTCGACGTCGCTTGGACTCCACAACCCGCTGGAAGTCCGTTGCAGAAATACCTGCTGCCTCTACTGCCGGCCATAATTTGGAAAGAGTTGCAGGTGCAGGATTTTGCGCACTGACTGACGTCTCGATTATGCCCCATAAATGTTCCACGGGATTGATGTTAGGCAATATATGTAGCCTAAACATTCGCTCTAACTGTCTAGAATGTTCTTCAAACCAATCACGAACAATTGTGGCCGGATGGCGTGGCACATTGCCGTCCATAAAAATTCCATCGTTGTTCGGGAACATGAAGTCCGTGAATGGCTGCAAATGGTCAATGATCAGTTCATTTGGACCAGAGGACCCAGTCCATTCCATTATGGAACACCAGCTTACACAGTGCCTTATTGTCAACTTGGTTCCATGGCTTCATAGGGTCTACGCCACACTCGAAACCTACCATCAGCTCAACTGAAGCTGAGACTCGTTTGTTCAGGCTACGGTTTTCCATTCATCTAAGGTACAACCGATATGGTCATGAGCCCAGTAGAGGATGTTGCTTGTCTGTTAACACTCACAACTCTACGCAAAGGGCGCTGCTTTCGTTGGTTAAGTGCAAGCTGTCGGCCACTGCGTTGTCCGTGCTGAGAGGTAATGCCCGAAATTTGGCGTTCTCGGCACACTCTCGAGACTATGAATCTCTGAATATTAAATTCCATAACGATTTTCGTAATGGGATGTCCCAAGCGTCTAGCTCCAACTACAGTTCCGCGTTGAAAGTATGTTCATCCCCGTCGTACCGCCATAATCTCGTTGGAAACCTGAGTACAAACGACAGCTTCGCCAGTGCACTGCCCTTTTTAGGGTTCTGTACCTCAGTCGGTAAAAACGGAACCATTAAATGATCACTGTGTTGTCTGTCTCCTAAGATCCCCTTTTTATCAAGTAGAGGTAGAGGGCCGACCGCTGTGGCCGAGCGGTTCTAGGCGCTTCAGTTCGGAACCGCGCTGCTGCTACGGTCGCACGTTCGAATCCTGCATCGGGTATGGATGTGTGTGATGCCCTTAGGTTAGTAGGGTTTAAGTAGTTCTAAGTCTAGGGGACTGATGACTTCAGATCTTAAGTCCCATAGTGCTCAGAGCCATTTGAACCATTTTGAAAAGGTAGAGGAATTAAATTGAAATTTATGTCAAATACTAAGGTCTACAGTCCCTTGGCGGTGTAAAAAATTTAATGTTCTAAATTAACGCAATCAAAAGATACGAACGTTTATGTGACATATTTTCATACTGGGAAACTCACTAATAAAAACCTGCAGGTGAACTATCGACATACATAATTAAGTTTGTACGGAACGATCAGACTGCGAGTTCTGTTCATACGAGGGCTGTTCAAAATGTAAGGTGAGTTTTCAAATAGCGCGGGCAATGTACATTCGACTGTCGATCATTTTTCTGTTATGCTGGTACACATCTCCCGAACTTATGTTCACATTTTCAAGTGTACAGCGTACCTCGTTTGTTTTTCACAGATAGAAAGGTTAGACGTGTTTTATGTGCTCGGCGATTTTCGATTATTATAATAAATGGAGCAAAGAATTTGCATCAAATTTTGTGTGAAAATTGAAATAAGTGCTGTAAAACACTTGAAATGTTGACTGTGGCATACGGTGAGGCTGCACTATGTAAAAAAAAAAAGTGTACGTGCGGTGCAAGCTCTTCCAAGATGGCCGGGAAGATGCCGAAAACAAACCTCGCTCTGGAGCCCCTGCACATCAACAACAGATGATAACGTCGAAGCTCTGAAGAATTGTTTTTGGAAAATCGTCGAACTACAGTAAGAGAGGTGGCTGAAAATGTTGGCATATCGGTCGCTCGTGTCATGCAATTTTTTCGGATGTTTTGGGCACGAGACGTGTGTCAGCGAAGTTTGTTCCAAAACTTCTCAGTTCTCGATCAGAAGAACCGCCGCATGAGCAACGCTCAGTAGCTCTTGAATTGACATCAGTTATGATCCTCATCTGCTCAAGGGTCATAACTGGTGACGAAACATGAGTTTGCGGTTATGACGACGAAACCAAAGCCTAATCGTCCCAATGGAAGCATTCCGGAGAGCCGAGACCGAAAAAAGCACAAGTTCGATGAAGTTTCAAAGTTTTTGCTCTCTGTTTTTTTTTTTTTTTTCAATTACCGTGGCGTAGCGCATCAAGAATTTTTGCCTCAAGGTCGTACGATCAATGAGTAGTATCAGCTTGACGTCTTGCGCTGTTTGCGAGAAGCAATACGCAACTAACGTCCGGAGTTGTGGAAAAACAATTCATGGCTTCTGCATCACGAAAATGCACCTGCTGATTCATCGTTGCTTGTGAAAGAATTTTGGACAAAAACAACATGACAGTCAGGCCTCAGGCACCATATTCACCGGATTTGGGCACCTGCGAGTTTTTTCTGTTGCCACACATCTTGTCAACGAAATTCTAAGTCACTGCGAATTGCTGCTGTAAGTGAAAGGCATACCACCAGGGCGGAGTTCACGTGGGAGATGATTTTATGGTGCTTGGCGGGTGGTTTCCGTACTACAAGTTGGGCCCACTTGTTCAGGTTTTAGTGTGCTTGGACACGGATGTACATTTGAGTATTCACGACGACCAAGTGTTGCCCTTTCTTCTAAACCTTCATGATGAGTATGCTGGAGACACTCCCGTCTTCCGGGATGACAACCATCTTGATCATAGGTCTCCACACGTGTGTCGGTTTGTCGATCACTCAGGAACCCTGTCGCATCTGGACTGTCCTGCTAAGACACGCGATCTTTAATCCCATAATATCGTATGCGATTAAAGATCGCGTGTCTTAGCAGGGCAGTCCAGTCTGGGAGTGTTTTGAAACTTACCAGAATCGCTGCGGTTTTGTAGCGCTACGGGATCTAATCACCAATGAGTCTCCTGCAGCATACGCTATACCTAAAGGAACTCATGGACTCTCTGTCTGACCGAGTTGAGGTCGTCATCATGACTAGACGCACATTTTGTGCTTTATTCAACTGTTGTGGAACTGTTCCTAGGTTGCTGCCAACTGTGATCCACATTGCACAACAGTGGTGGGACATGCCTTTAACAGTTTCGTTATTGTTGTAATTATTTATGCCTTAGTTAGATTTATTTGTGCGCGAAGGTAAAAATTTGAAGGATAACAATGGCTCCAATGGCTCTGAGCACTATGGGACTTAACTTCTGAGGTCATCAGTCCCCTAGAACTTAGAACTACTTAAACCTAAGTAACCTAAGGACATCACACACATCCATGCCCCAGGCAGGATTCGAACCTGCGGTCGTAGCGGTCGCGCGGTTCCAGACTGTAGCGCCTAGAACCGCTCGGCCACTCCGGCCGGCGAGGGATAACACTTTTTAGAGGTGCTGAGAGGGGACACCTGTATATTGTCAGGGTGGTGATGTGGATCTGTAACGTGCTAACACGTACTGTTTCAGATACACAGCCATGGCTGAAACCTCACGTCACTGTCACAGTGGAATTCTGCTGGCCATGGTAGTTGGCTCTGTTCGGCGGGTCGCCAAGGCCATCACTCCAGCAGTGTGGCTGACGTCTTGTGGGCTCCCATCTGGCATTTTGCAGGCACAGACAAAGCCGTAGCGTGAGAGTGTGTTCCATACTGTTTAAAGCGTCCTCAACACCACTGCGCAAGATGACGATGACCTGTGATGACCCTTTGGGATGTACCGCGCTGTCGGAAGCTATGTAGTTGGATGATCCTGGCCCCACTGGACAGGCAGGCCCGGTACCCAGAAGCGCCTGCAGTGATGATCAAGAAATGAGGCACAGGATGGCCATCTGGCCCAGTTGTGACAGTAATGTTAGAACGGCGAGCACTGGAAGTCTGAAGATTGATCATCGGCGATGTGGCAGGTGGTGCGAAGTCCCACAGGTGGCAGTTCGTGGCCACCTGGAATGTGCCATCTCAGGAACAGTGAACAACATCCCAATGAGTAGACACAGGGATGTTACTAATCATGGAATTGAATGCTATCAGTATGAACGCCATTGATCCTTTGACCAAATGAATTCAGAGCTGGAGCTTATTTATTTACACGTCAAGTTCCTTAGGATCAAATTGAGGAGCAAATCTCCGAGGCCATGGAACGTGTCAGTACATGCAATTACAACATAAAAGTAATAGCAGATAAAAATAAATGTTTATGAGCCCGAAAGAAGTCAGTCCATAAGTTTAAATAAACGCAGTCTACAATACAATAAGAATCAGCTTAATTTTTCAAGGAACTGCTCTACAGAATAGAAGGGGCGACCCATGAGGAAACTCCTCAGTTTAGATTTGAAAGCGCGAGGATTACTGCTAAGATTTTTGAATTCGAATGGTAGCATATTGAAAATCGATGCAGTAGTATACTGCACACCTTTTCCCACAAGAGTTAAGGAAGTCCGATCCAAATGCAGGTTTCATTTCTACCGAGTGAAAGATGCTTACCCTTGGGAATAAGCTAATATTGTTAACAAGAAATGACAGTAAGGAATATGTATATTGAGAGCCCAATGCCAAAATACCCCGACTCGTGAACAGGGGTCGACAAGAGGTTCGTGACCTTACACCACTAATTGCCCCAACCGCCGGTTTCTGAGCCAAAAATATACTTCTAGAATGGGAAGAGTTACCGCAAAACATAATAACATACGACATAAGCGAAAGAAAATAAGCAGACTAATTTTCGTGTCGAACGATCATTCACTTCTGATTCCGTTCGAATAATAAAAATGGCCGAATTAAGTGTTTGAACAAGATCCTGAACGAGGGCTTTCGACGACAGCTTACTATCTACCTCAACACCTAGGAATTTGAACTGTTCAGTTTCGCTGATCATATGCCCTTCTGTGAAATTAAAACGTCAGGTTTTGTTGAATTGTGTGTTAGAAACTATAAAAACTGAGTCTTACTGTGATTTAGCGTTAGTTTATTTTCTAAAAGCCATGAACTTAGGTCATGTACTGCACTATTAGAAACCGACCCAATGTTGCACACAAGATCCTTTACTACCGAGCTAGTGTCATCAGCAAACAGAAATATTTTAGAGTTACCGGTAATACTAGAAGGCATATCATTTTAAGGAACAGGAGCGGCCGCAACACCGATCCCTGGGGCATCCCCCCCCCCCCCCCCCCCCCCTCCCCACCACACTTGACAGCACCCCACTCAGACCCCACATCACAGCCGTTATCGTCATTGTGAATAATGACCTTTTGCTGCCTGTTGCTAAAGTAGGAGGTGAACCAAAAGTGAGCTACTCCCCGTATTCCGTAATGGTCCAACTTCTGGAGCAATATTTTGTGATCAACAGAATCAAATGCCTTAGTTAAATCAAAAAATATGCCAAGTGTTCGAAATCTTTTGCTTAGCTCATCCAGTACCTCATTTTCAGTTGTTAAACGACTTCTAAAGCCGAACTGTACATCTGATAGCAAATCGTTTGATATAAAATGATCAATTATCAGTGCGAGGCCAAGAACAGCACGATATTACTGCGCAGTATTTATGCTCGGGACACGTCGTTTAGAAGTCAATATCTCACGGACAGGAGTTTCAACATCGACGTGCAGGGCAAACAATTGACACGACATGGTATCCAGGCAGCAGCAGTACCCCAAGGAAGCATCCTAGGGCCCTTACTGTTTAACCTCTACATAAACAACCTTCCAGCTACAGGCAACACGACGGTGGCAATCTACGCGAATGCCACTGCCATCCTTGCGCAAGTTTGGAAGCCGTCTAACATTAACTCACGACTACAGATTGCACTCAGAATGGCAGAGCCTTGGCTGGTGAAATGGCGTGTTAGAGTAAACGGCGACAATGGCGAAGCCGTTCTGTTCACTAGAAGACCGAAGCAACTCCGCAAACATCAGCGCTGCAACTCAATAACACTACATGCGCGCCCAATAAGTTTCCGCGAGAAGGTCAAATACCTCGGTGTCTGGCTGGACAGGAAACTACTCTGGGGGGGGGGGGGGGGGGGGGGAGGACTACATTCAACACGTGATCAACAGAGCAAACGCGAGGCTAAAAAAGCTCTAACCTATGCTTAACAGGCGTAGTACACTGAATAGGAGGATGTCCAGGTCCATGTACATGTCACTTATCAAACCTCTGATGACGTATTCTGCTCCCGTTTGTGGATACGCTTCGCCCACGCGCCTGCGCCGTCTGCAGCTCATACACAACAAAGCACTCAGAATGATAAGCGACGCTCCGTGCTGCACACGCACCGCGGATCTTCACCGGGAATATCGGCTGGATACCATCTTGCAGGTATTCCAAAAACTCTCCACACGACTGTACAATAACACGGGACACGCGCGCAACCCGTTTAGCCTTTCTCTGGGTAACTACGACCACAACCATAGACCAAAGACGCTATTAGCAAGGAACTAAACATCTATGGTCCATAGCACGATAACACGACAGTACTGGCGAACCCGTGCAACACAGCTACCACTGGCAACCCCAGATGCTCGACCCGGCGATAAACAGGCAACCGCAGGGAAACCGTACTGTACATAGCACGCAGACCAGCCACACACGCACCCCCTACACTGTGAGATGATCTGTGTCCGATCGCCCACTAATGTATAACGACCCTGAACTGTTGCAGGGACGCAGCAGCTGCAGCAGGCCCCACAACGAGCTCCAACAACGACAAAGGTAACGATGCACGACACCTCGCACTAACACAACCACACCTTGCACGCACTGCCGCAGCTAGCAAGCCGCTACTGCCCTTACTACCCTTCCTACTGTCGCAGAGATTTTTTTTTCCCTTGGCGCTGGCCTTGGCAATTTTTTCCCTCTGCCCTTACAAACCGCTACCCTTCGATCGCTTTCGTCCACTTTCTGTAGGACCATGTCATTGACTAATCCTACCCAGATGCATGGATAGCATCACAGCCCGTATCCCGTGACTCACGATTTGAATACTAACATGTTATACGGAAGTGACAGTAGAACTTTTGGTTTGGTCACCACGTTTGTGCGGGCGTGGAGGGGCCCCATCCTATAAATAGTTCAGAACTCTGCCTTCATAGTGAGCATATCGGCGCTCGATGATGTAGAACTGGCATGTACTGCGGTTGCAGTCGCTACTTCTCCGCACGGCCGTACTAACATACTAAGAAAACTAACAGCACACACCTATGACTGTCGGAATTTTTTAAGGATGGACGACGAATCTTTCAACGAATTTCTGAAATTGGTTACACCCACGTCCGCAGAAAACATACTCTTTATATACTCATCGGATTTCACTTTCCATGCCGCGCGGGGTAGTCGCGCGGTCTGGGGCGCCTTGTTACGGTCCACGCGGCTACCCCAGTCCGAGGGACGAGTCCTCCCTCGGGCATGAGTGTGTGTGTTTCCTTCGTTTAAGTTAGTTTAAGTAATGTGTAAGCTTAGGGACCGATGACCTCACCAGGTTAGTCCCATAAGATCTTACCACAAATTTCAATTTTCACTTTTTCCAATGCTGGAAGCGTTTTGTAAACCTGAAAAGAATAAGAAACATTAACGCAGAGGACCCGTGGGAAGTGTTGTTATGTATTTCTGCAATAAATAATTGCAAGTGCCTGAAACAAATAAGCAGTTGCACTGTTGTTTTCCTGCTCCTCAATGCTTGTATCAAGTGTATCTATAGCTAATTACTGAATCAGTATTAAATATGTAACCGAACTACTCCCCTGAATGCACCTCCACAGATGACTGCTTTGATTTGTCTTGCTTGATATATTCATATGACGTCGCTGTGTTAGTTGTTTACACGTTCGCGAATCACGAAGTCTCGACAGGATCTGCCGCATATTGCACAATATCACCGTTACACAGTACGATATACTGAGTGAGCATCAATATTTTTAAAGCTCTGCAGTCCTTTTCTGTATAATGCACAAACCGTCAATACCGCTCTCGAGGTTCAATATTACCGGACAATACTCAATATTGCACAACAATTTTCGTGACTGTCCTGCGCCCCTGTAGTGGAATTCGTTAACAAAATCAGTTCTAAAGGCATTACGTCTATTGGAGGAGGTTTTTTTTGGATCTGTGTTTTTTTGTTGTTCTGTTGATCACTACGGCACTACTGTGACAAGAACAGTGCTGACTACGGCAGCATATGAATCCTGTGCACATTTGACAATACGATTGCTCTAAGTTATCACTTCATACATTGGGATCCTTAAATATACGTGTCCTTATACATACGTTTCAGCGTTAAAGGACGGCGCTGGCTACTGCAGCATATTAATCCTGTGCACATTTGACAGCCCGATTGCTCAAAGAGAGCATAAGGGAACAATTGACAGGAATAGGGGAAAGAAATACAGTAGAAGAAGAATGGGTAGCTCTGAGGGATGTAGTAGTGAAGGCAGCAGAGGATAAAGTAGGTACAAAGACGAGGGCTGCTAGAAATCCTTGGGTAACAGAAGAAATATTGAATTTAATTGATGAAAGGAGAAAATATAAAAATGCAGTAAATGAAGCAGGCAAAAAGGAATACAAACGTCTCAAAAATGAGATCGACAGGAAGTGCAAAATGGCTAAACAGGGATGGCTAGAGGACAAATGTAAGGATGTAGAAGCTTATCTCACTAGGGGTAAGATAGATACGGCCTACAGGAAAATTAAAGAGACCTTTGGAGAGAAGAGAACCACGTGTATGAATATCAAGAGCTCAGATGGCAGCCCAGTTCTAAGCAAAGAAGGGAAGGCAGAAAGGTGGAAGGAGTATATAGAAGGTTAATACAAGGGCGATGTACTTGAGGACAATATTATGGAAATAGAAGAGGATGTAGATGAAGATGAAATGGGAGATACGATACTGCGTGAAGAGTTTGACAGAGCACTGAAAGACCTGAGTCGAAACAAGGCCCCCGGAGTAGACAACATTCCATTAGAACTACTGACGGCCTTGGGAGAGCCAGTCATGACAAAACTCTACCAGCTGGTGAGCAAGATGTACGAGACAGGCGAAATACCCTCAGACTTCAAGAAGAATATAATAATTCCAATCCCAAAGAAAGCAGGTGCTGACAGATGTGAAAATTACCGAACTATCAGTTTAATAAGCCACGGCTGCAAAATACTAACGCGAATTCTTTACAGACGAATGGAAAAACTGGTAGATTCAGACCTCGGGGAGGATCAGTTTGGATTCCGTCGAAATGTTGGAACACGTGAGGCAACACTGACCTTACGACTTATCTTAGAAGAAAGATTAAGAAAAGGCAAACCTACGTTTCTAGCATTTGTAGACTTAGAGAAAGCTTTTGACAATGTTGACTGGAATACTATTTTTCAAATTCTAAAGGTGGCAGGGGTAAAATACAGGGAGCGAAAGGCTATTTATAATTTGTACAGAAACCAGATGGCAGTCATAAGAGTCGAGGGGCATGAAAGGGAAGCAGTGGTTGGGAAAGGAGTGAGACAGGGTTGTAGCCTCTCCCCGATGTTATTCAATCTGTATATTGAGCAAGCAGTAAAGGAAACAAAAGAAAAATTTGGAGTAGGTATTAAAATTCATGGAGACGAAGTAAAAACTTTGAGGTTCGCCGATGACATTGTAATTCTGTCAGAGACGGCAAAGGACTTGGAAGAGCAGTTGAACGGAATGGACAGTGTCTTGAAAGGAGGATATAAGATGAACATTAACAAAAGCAAAACGAGGATAACGGAATGTAGTCAAATTAAATCGGGTGATGCTGAGGGAATTAGATTAGGAAATGAGACACTTAAAGTAGTAAAGGAGTTTTGCTATTTAGGAAGTAAAATAACTGATGATGGTCGAAGTAGGGAGGATATAAAATGTAGACTGGCAATGGCAAGGAAAGCGTTTCTGAAGAAGAGAAATTTGTTAACATCGAATATAGATTTATGTATCAGGAAGTCGTTTCTGAAAGTGTTTGTTTGGAGTGTAGCCATGTATGGAAGTGAAACATGGACGATAACGAGTTTGGACAAGAAGAGAATAGAAGCTTTCGAAATGTGGTGCTACAGAAGAATACTGAAGATAAGGTGGATAGATCACGTAACTAATGAGGAGGTATTGAATAGGATTGGGGAGAAGAGAAGTTTGTGGCACAACTTGACTAGAAGAAGGGATCGGTTGGTAGGACATGTTTTGAGGCATCAAGGGATCACAAATTTAGCATTGGAGGGCAGCGTGGAGGGTAAAAACCGTAGAGGGAGACCGAGAGATGAGTACACTAAGCAGATTCAGAAGGATGTAGGTTGCAGTAGGTACTGGGAGATGAAGCAGCTTGCACAGGATAGAGTAGCATGGAGAGCTGCATCAAACCAGTCTCAGGACTGAAGACCACAACAACAACATTGCTGTAAGTTATCACTTCATACATTGGGATCCTTAAATATACATACGTTTCAGCGTTAAAGGATACGCTGTGTAACATAGACGATGCTAGATGTACACAGCTGTTACGACATGGTCACAATATAATCTGAATTCACAAATTTCATAAATCTGTATACAGTTATTCGTGGCAACTGTCTTGGAACAAAAGTATATGTCGTTTGCCTCCTACGAGTATACTTGGCTCAATACAACCTGTCTCGTCCCCAAATGTTTCCATTTGTTTATCCACGAACGAAAAATTCCGTAACTTGTGCAAACCGTTTCATTACGGCTGATGGACTGAGCGCTTCAACGTTTATACAGAGATTGTGGTCTCACACAACTCCACGTCAGGACTGCTCATATCAATGAACATATCATGTTGCCTGCAGTGTACAATGGCGATTATTTGCAAAACATTCATTCTTCGTATCCTAGAATATTGCTTAAATGTGAAAAATCCATTCCAATTAGAACTAAAATGGATATTGAACATATACAAAGTAAGCAAGCGCGAAAGGTCACACGTTTGTTTGGCTCAAGAGAGAACGACAGGTAAATGCAGAAAAACTTAAGCACGTATGCACTTGAAGATAAGAATCAATTATCGTGTCAAAGCCTATTTACGGAATTTCAAGAACCAACGATACACGAGGAATATGGGAATAAACCACAGGCTCATGCGTATAGGTATAGCAGGGACCGCGAAGACAAGATTGGACTAACTACAACGCGCCTAGAGGGGTTTAAGCAGTTATTTTCCCCGTGCTGCATACACAAATGGAAGGGAAAGTATCCTCTACCATGTACCTCACAGTGGTTTGCAGAGCATGTATTTACTGTATGTATGAGTACCGCAAAATCAAGACTCAGTCGTTGCGGACGAGGCTTCCTTACCTCAATCGACGTACTTGTTCTTCTCTGTGCTCCCTGCATGTTTGCATCTTCCTCTGTTTTTAGATGTAACCTTTGCGTCGCCACGCTGGACACCTTAGCAGCCAAGAATATGCTGCGCTCTTTGCTTGCCGGCACTTCACTGCAGTGGCATTCTCCTCTGTACACCTTGAAGTGACACCTGTTGGTGTCTCGCAGCCGGTTCGGTGCAGTGTTTCGAGGCGAGGCGAGATAGAAGGGCCTTGCCTCCCTTACCTCCCTTTAACTGCTCTCTTTTTTGCCGAGTTAGCGGTGAACGCCTGGTGGAATTTCGGGGTCGGGCACTTTTATTGTTCCAGCCACGTTACACTGCTTACGCTTCAACGGTACCCCGCGGCATAAAGCAGTCTTATGTTCTGCGCAGCAGCAGACATATCGCCAAAGTATCGGACCACTCCGCTGTATTAACGAGCGAAATCACACTAGAGCAGAAAACTGTTGCAGGCAGGGCCAGGAAGAGGAAGCACCTGGCCCCACTCGCAGCAGAGGTTTCGGAAGATTCTCCTGCACCAGAAACTGCTGGTACGCAGCTGCTATTATTTCCGGATTCCTCCAGCCCAAGTCGAGTGGCGTTGCTGTCTCGGTGGGTGCCAACACCGAGCCGGAGATTGCTTCCGCGATTCTAGTGAAACGACACAGCACAAGAGCTTTCTCTTCCTCGAGGTGTCATTATCGACCGGACCGCAAAGTTTCCAATACTGAGATGGGAGGAAGACAGTTATTTCGGTCGCCAACTCTTAGGTTGGTTTGGGGCGGTTCTCTTTTTCTCGTAGCCTGCCAGCTGCTGTCTTCATTCCAGCGTAACTGCTGCACCCCACACTATCTTAGCCGCGCGGTTGAGGAGGCCTTGCCACGGTTTGCGCAGCTTTTCCCGTCGGAGGTTCGAGTCATCCAGGTTCGAGTCATCCCTCGGGCTTGTGTGTGTGTGTGTGTGTGTGTGTGTGTTGTCCATAGCGTAAGTTAGTTTAAGTTAGATTAAGTAGTGTGTAACCCTAGCGACCGATGACCTCAGAAGTTTAATCCCATGAGAGTTTACCGCAAATTAAAAAAAAAATCCACACTATCTTCGGTCTGTTTGATGCCGGGTCTTGTCACAATTAGTAGCAAAAATTACTACTGTTCAAAGCTTACGAAAAGAGAAGCAAAAGCGTTTCCTTCCACCATTTCTGCAACTACCGACTGCAGCAACTACCCGTGTCTCAGTATGTGACCAACTATGCTACCTCAGCGACTCATTATATATGAGGTGACAAAAGTCAGGGGTACATCCTAATATTGTGTCGGATCTTCTTTTTCCTGGCGTAGTGTAGCAACTAGACGTGGCATGGACTTAAAATGTCGTTAGAAGTGATACCGAAGAAATACTGACTTTGTATTGTATAATAACCGGGGACCTAGAAACGACGGAGAGGCTCCCGCAGTGGTCCACAACCCCACGACGACTATCGCAGTCCACTTCACCTCTCCGCTGCCCGACACCGAACCCAGGGTTATTGTGCGGTTCGGCCCACGGTGGACCCCCCAGGGAACGTCTCACACCAGACGAGTGTAACCCCTATGTTTGCGTGGTAGAGTAATGGTGGTGTACACGTACGCGAAGAACTTGTTTGCGCTGCAATCGTCTACACAGTGTAACTGAGGCGGAATAAGGGGGACCAGCCACCATTCGCCGAGGCAGATGGAAAATCGCCTAAAATCCATCCACAGACTGGCCGGTTCACCGGACCTCGACAAAAATCCGCCGAGCGGATTCGTGCCGGGGACCAGGTGCTACTTCCCGCCCGGAAAGCAACACTGACCGTATTACATTTGTAGCCGTCCGTAATTGCGAAATTGTTGCCGGTGCGGGAACTGATCTCTCGATTACATTCCATAAATCTTCGATGGGTGGCCAGATCATTCGGTCGAATTGTGCAGAATTATCTCAAAACCAGTCGCGACCCATTAAGACCCTGTAACATGGCACATTGTCGTCCATAAAATTTCCATTGTTGTTTGGAACTAGTAAGTCCATGAATGGCTAAAAATGACCTCCAAGTAGTGAAACATAACCATTTCCAGTCAATGATCGGTTCAGTTGGACCAGAGGGTCTATTCCATGCCATGTAAATACTGCGCACCACCTTCCACAGTGCCTTGTTGATAACCTGCGTCCATGGCTTCGTGGATTCTACATCTACATCTACATCTACATCCGTACTCCGCAAGCCACCTGACGGTGTGTGGCGGAGGGTACCCTGAGTACCTCTATCGGTTCTCCCTTCTATTCAAGTCTCGTATTGTACGTGGATAGAAGGATTGTCGGTATGCTTTTGTGTGTGCTCTAATCTCTCTGATTTTATCCTCATGGTCTCTTCGCGAGATATACGTAGGAGGGAGCAATATACTGCTTGACTCTTCGGTGAAGGTATGTTCTCGAAACTGCTCCGCATCATCTCTTACTTAGTGAAATCTGGATTCATTTGTCCAGGCACGGTTTTCCAGTCGTCTCGGCTCCAACAGATATGGTCACGGGCTCAGGAGAGGAGCTGCAGGCGATGTCGTCGCGTTGGCAAATGTTCTCGCGTTGGTCTTTCAAAGAAAGGCAGCACGTTTTCTATTATCGCGAAATATGCGAGAGAGTGTCACAGAAATTATGCAGGATTTGGGCTGGACATCATTAAGAGAAAGGCGTTTTTCGTTGCGACGGAATCTTCTCTCGAAATTCCAATCACCAACTTTCTCCTCCGAATGCGAAAATATTTTGTTGACACCGACCTACATAGAGAGGAACGATCACAACGACAAAATTAGGGAAGTCAGAGCTTGTACGGAAAGATATAGGTGTTCAGTCTTTCCGCGCGCTATACGAGATTGGAATAATAGAGAATTGTGAAGGTGGTTCGATGAACCCTCTGCCAGGCAGAGTATCCATGTAGATGTAGATGCAGATGTAGAATACCGGGCACTGAACCATTGCTGCACTCACCCCGTGCCCACGTAAGAGAAAAGGTAAGAACGGAAGCAGAGTCGAGCACCATTTGTCCAACATAGCGCTGATAAATCTTGATTCGGTGCGTAGTGACTGTCTCGAATCACCTCCCAAACAAAAATTGCACTAGAGCATCGTCGGACTTGGATCGCGCGGTTTACCCAACCGTGGCCTCGGCCACATAAGTGGGAGCTCCCTATTGACGCGGGCCTCGGGCAAACAGGTAATCTCGTGTGTGTGGGCAGGCCGTATCTGGCAGATAGCCGCGTTCAAAGGCTGCGGCAGCGGAAACGAAAACACGTGGGCGGCGGTCGGCAAAAGTGGCAGACCATCGACCGCACGTGACCTGCGGGTCGACGCGTCGCCATGGCAACGGGCCGTCGTCAGCCACGAAGCCGCGACGTGTCTTACGGCAGCTGTGAAACAAGGAAACTGTGATCTGCAGAAACTATCTGTATGTAGGTAAGTCCGTGTCCAGCAAAAGCAAGATTTGATTTAAATAATGAATGACACAATTGCAGGATTTCTTGAAACATCGAATGTGACGAATCAAAAAAAGCTTGACTGCTGGTACGAGAATATCTATGTGCGTCAGAAACTCCATATAGTCAGAACCTCCGTTAAAGTTCCGAAAGTACGAAGAAAAAACTTGTTGAAACTGTTTATACCACACTCATTTGTCTCTAACCAAATAAATTTCCGAACACTAGTATTTTAGCACAACGTCCTTGGATTCCATGCACCTGGGTGAGAGCCTGAGATGGTCAGCAGCGTGCAGCTTTGGTCAACTGTGACTCCAGTTCGATACGCGCTATGCAGTCGCTTTTGTTTCCCAGTGGGTACTGGTTGACGGTTCCTACCGCTGACCTTGGAAGCGTCTGGCTGTCTGTGAGGGTGGTTTTCTCTGGGCTCGTTTCTGTAGCAGTGTGTGTGACTGGCGGATGGCATTCCCTTACAGCGGTGGTCGTCAAACTTTTATTGTTCAGTAGCCAATACTGACATTGTTGGGAGGCACCTCGAGACGCAGACGTAGCGACCTCATTAGTAATTTGTAGCTTACATAAATTAGTACGTTACGAGCTCCCCACAGAGCAGCTATAATAAGAACGCAATAACTTGGCTGTCGGCTCCCAAGTACTGATCGTCAAAGCTGGCGCCATTCGGTCACTTCGAGGCGACTGTTCTATGTTTCATGTTGTTGCCAAATTACCTAATGAAATGTTGTTGTCTGTGTGAATGAATGAATAATTGATTAATAAAAGTAATGGTATTAGTATTTAAAGGTATTGTGCAATATGAGAAACGAACACAAATGTTTACTAAATATTTTGAATGTCACTTTTCCTTATATGCAGTGCGTTGTACTACCACAGCCTTAATTTAATTTCACTTTCCTTGCTGAAAATGTGTACCGCATTTGAAAATGACTATCTCTGCAATCCGTATTTACGAATACATGTTGTTTCCCTGTCGAAATTTACACCATAGCAGCTGATCGGTACGAGTCGTGCACGCCCGTGAGACAAACAATAAGACATACCCTATCTCACATCTTCTAACCGCGGAGTGCCCGGGCTATTTTTCTTGTGCCTCTGAGGTAAGCGGCTGCCTATATTTGGCTCACGGCCGAATTCACCAATGTCAAGTAAAATTAAGGACATTCTGAAATATAACCCTCCCTGCAAGTTTTTTTTTTTGTATTTGTTACTGGGCAGGGAAAACACTCTTAAGCAGCTCTTAACGTTAGTTGGCGGTTTTGGATTCGACTGTCAGTCGCTACATGCATATTATTACAAAATACTGGCCGGCCGCTGTGACCGAGCGGTTCTAGGCGTTTCAGTCCGCAACCGTGCTGCTGCTACGGTCGCAGGTTCGAATCCTGTTTGGATATGGATGTGTGATGTCCTTAGGTTTTTTTTTTTTTTGGTCATCAGTCTACTGACTGGTTTGATGCGGCCCGCCACGAATTCCTTTCCTGTGCTAACCTCTTCATCTCAGAGTAGCACTTGCAACCAACGTCCTCAATTATTTGCTTGACGTATTCCGATCTCTGTCTTCCTCTACAGTTTTTGCCCTCTACAGTTCCCTCTAGTACCATGGAAGTCATTCCCTCATGTCTTAGAAGATGTCCTATCATCCTGTCCCTTCTCCTTATCAGTGTTTTCCACATATTCCTTTCCTCTCCGATTCTGCGTAGAACCTCCTCATTCCTTACCTTATCAGTCCACCTAATTTTCAACATTCGTCTATAGCACCACATCTCAAATGCTTCGATTCTCTTCAGTTCCGGTTTTCCCACAGTCCATGTTTCACTACCATACAATGCTGTACTCCAGACGTACATCCTCAGAAATTTCTTCCTCAAATTAGGGCCGGTATTTGATATTAGTAGACTTCTCTGGCCAGAAATGCCTTTCTTGCCATAGCGAGTCTGCTTTTGATGTCCTCCTTGCTCCGTCCGTCATTGCTTATTTTACTGCCTAGGAAGCAGAATTCCTTAACTTCATTGACTTCGTGACCATCAATCCTGATGTTAAGTTTCACGCTGTTCTCATTTCTACTACTTCTCATTACCTTCGTCCTTCTCCGATTTACTCTCAAACCATACTGTGTACTCATTAGACTGTTCCTTCCGTTCAGCATATCATTTAATTCTTCTTCACTTTCACTCAGGATAGCAATGTCATCAGCGAATCGTATCACTGATATCCTTTCACCTTGTATTTTAATTCAACTCCTGAACCTTTCTTTTATTTCCATCATTGCTTCCCCGCTGTATAGATTGAAGAGTAGGGGCGAAAGGCTACAGCCTTGTCTTACACCCTTCTTAATACGAGCACTTCGTTCTTGATCGTCCACTCTTATTATTCCCTCTTGGTTGTTGTACATATTGTATATGACCCGTCTCTCCCAATAGCTTACCCCTACTTTTTTCAGTATCTCGAACAGCTTTCACCATTTTATATAGTCGAAAGCTTTTTCCAGGTCGACAAATCCTATGAACGTGTCTTGATTTTTCTTTAGCCTTGCTTCCATTATTAGCCGTAACGTCAGAATTGCCTCTCTCGTGCCTTTACTTTTCCTAAAGCCAAACTGATCGTCACCTAGCGCATTCTCAATTTTCTTTTCCATTCTTCTGTATATTATTCTTGTAAGCAGCTTCGATGCATGAGTTGTTAAGCTGATTGTGCCATAATTCTCGCACTTGTCAGCTCTTGCCGTCTTCGGAATTGTGTGGAAGATGCTTTTCCGAAAGTCAGATGGTATGTCGCCAGACTCATATATTCTACACACCAACGTGAATAGTCGTTTTGTTTCCATTTCCCCTAATGATTTTAGAAATTCTGATGGAATGTTATCTATCCCTTCTGCCTTCTTTGACCGTAAGTCCTCCAAAGCTCTTTTAAATTCCGATTCTAATACTGGATACCCTATCTATTCTAAATCTACTCCTGTTTCTTCTTCTATCACATTGTCGCGTCCCAAGCGTGGGTTTTGCGAAGGATTGAGCGACACGATTCGTAAACGGGAATTAGCCGGTTGACCTAATTGAGAGGGAGACTTTTGATCTGGCTAAGATGTTAAATTCCCTGGTGTGAAGGTACAAGGCTAGGATGTTGGTAGAAGTAAACTCGTATGGACGTTATAAAAGTTCTAATTTATTCATAAAGAATACAGATCACCCTAACTGCGTAGTGATTGTACCTACAGAATAGCCAAGCCCATTACAGAGACGGTGACTGACTTCCACCGTTCTGGCTGCCTGATAGAACTTTCCAGCACTTTGCTGCCCAACTAGCACCCTACGTCAGAGTCCCGCGGTCGCTGCCTAAACGCTCATCGGCGACTATCTCCAACTGTCTGCCTGCAGCCCGCCCTCAGCCCAAGTCGGCTGCTACTCACGCTGACTACCGTCGCTGCCTAAACCCGAGAGAGAGAGATCCCCGGAGCGGCGTGCCTCCGAGTTTTGTTAGCTCTTCCCCTTCGACCCCGCCAGCGCTTGGCATGACGTAGCGTCGAGTGCAACTTTTCCTTATTAGGGATTGTTTTAGTATTAACTTCAGTACTTTTCTTCAGAAGCTGGGTGGAGGGGTAGAGGGGCCTCTCCCTATATGGTCACGCACTGCGTCCTGAGCCCTTCATTGGCTCCTCATGACGTAGTGCGGTCCCCACCTAGGGCCCTCTTTCTTTCTCTCTCCGCTCCCAGACTTCTCCCTCTAGCCAAGAGTGTTGATACTGTAAGTTATTGCTTATTAAGGGACCTGCCCAGAGCGCCCTTTTTATCTTAATAGCTGAGTCTGCTTCCTTGCTTATCACGCGCAGCTGCCTGGCCGCTTGGACCGCCGCCTCGGCTATCTGGCTGCGTCGTTATCTTTTGTGACCCCTCTGACACGCCTGGCGTCCCCTGTTAACTCTATCTCCCCGTATGATTTCTGGTGTATCGTCTGAGAACAACTGCATTTAGACTTGGCTTTTCTGCGGTTACAACACCTCCCCCGCCAGGGAAATTGGCGTTACTCCTCTGAGTAGCGTCAATTGTGACTCTTTTATTTATTTTTCCATTACATGCTTTACAGATTTGTTTATTACATTAGCATCTGATATGTTATATTTTTCATTTTCATTTAGTAAAGTCAAATTCATTAAACACACAATAATACAATTACATTATACATGCCTAACATTCAGTTATGTCAAAAGCATTTGCATTAAAATCAAAAGACACTTTCATTGATACATACATTCACATTTCAATTAGAATTACATTTCAAATACAGTTACATTTCAATTACACATTTCAAATACAGTTACATTTCAATTACATATTTCAAATACAGTTACATTTCAATTACACATTTCAAATACAGTTATTTAACGTCTGTTTCTGAAAGCGACCGTATCACCTTGGTCTTTTCCACATCTTTCATAAATTACTATCTCTTCAGTTTCTTTATTACTGTGTCTTCTAGCTGAACTAGTCTCTGGGTATTGGTTCACTATGGTATTTCTTATACATACTTTTCCACAACAATCACTGTCTTCAAAATATTTCCATATACTTTTAAAACAGTCTTTACAACATTTACAGTTTTTACAACAGCATGTTATTATGATTAGAATAACTATTGATATGGCTACATACGTAGTTATGGAGTAATGTGTGAAGTACCTGGAGTACTTCATTTCCTCCTCTTGTCTCTCTACCATCTTCTGGACATCATCCAGTCTTTTTCCTGCGACTTTCAAGTCGTCTAACTGTGTTATCACCTGGTCCAATGGCAAATCTAATGCTAACGTTGAGACATTCCTTTTTTCCTTGTTTACCACGCAACAATCTAATTCTAGATTGATCTGCGGAACTATGTCTTTCTTCGTCACATTACTCTGAATCACTCTATCTGTTTGTATGAACACTCTAGTGCCATACCCCTCACATTTACTGTAGAAACTAATTTTTCCTACCCCTTTTATTACTAGGTCCTTTGGTGGTTCCCTTCCACACAATACTGTTAAGCCTTCTTCCTTCGGTGCTACATATAGCCATTCGTTACTGTTTAGATGAGTCCAAAGGCTCTGATTCAGTGCGACTATTTTTCGCACACAATCTTCGGGAATTTCTCTTACCGGTTGCAACAATTTGGCTTCGCACTCTTCGTGGTCGAATGTTGACAGCAAGGCGAATGCTTGTTTGCACAGTCTCCTATTTTTACTTAGCTCCTTGCATTTTAGTTCCTCCGCAGAAAGTTTCGCGTACTGCCTTTTGGATTCATCTATTAGTAAGAATTCTTTCTCTGGCTGTATGTACACATATTTACCTTTCATGTTTGGAATTTCTTTTGGTAGTGGGAGTACTCTATACAAATTGAAATTGTTATTATTTTTTTAATGGAATATTAATTACATATCCTAGTATGCTACCCGAGATGAAAACATCTAAATCAATTATTCTTAACAATAGATAACCTGAGGACTCCGTAAAAGGAACAGGAAACTTTACATCTTTTAGTTCTTCCCGTATTAAACTTAGGTATTTTACAATTTGGAGTGGATTAATTATATGAGGCTGTAGTATTCCCTTCTGAGCATTTACAATGGCATTTATCATTTGTTCGTATTCCTCTTCGATCTGACCAAACACTGCCGATAGTTGTAATACTTGCTCTGTTACTGTGGCGAAGGACGCTACACGTTTAAACCCTATATCGGTTTCCTTCACGTATTCCTTCATGAATCGTTCTAGTCTTTGCATACCTGTCTTCAGAACGTGCTCATTTGACTCTAGTGTATATACCGTCCTGTTTACTCCCTCCAATGTGGCTCTTACCACTGCCACCGGTTCCTTTGTTAGCCTCAACAACCCTTCTGAGTTTTTCTCCATAGCGTCTATTCTTTCCTTATAGTATGCTGCATCTGCTTCGTCCAACGTCCCGAACAGTATTTTACTTACCTGCCCGACGAAGTTGAATACTCCTCTCTTCCTTCTGGTCTCGTGTTTCGTTAGCTGCTGTACTAAAAGTTGCAATCCTGTGATTTTTTCCACATGATGGGTTACTTGTTGGTCTAGTACCCTGCATTATATTAATCCTACATTTAATTGTGTTAGTGTTTCTCGGCACCTTTGTACCGCTGCCCTACCATACCTCTCTGCATTCTGAAACCTTTCTGTTATTATATCTAGATTTACGTATGTGACTATTCTCCATGTGGTACTGTATATTTCTACCTGTCCTCTATTATCGTAATATAGTCCTGATGAACTCGGAAATGGCGTCACTTGATACTCATTTGTTGCATGCTCTGATGCAGTGATGTAGTATGCTGTTATCACTATGACGAATTTCACGACCTGCCACTTGAGTGCCATACCTGAAATTTAAAAGAATTGTTTCAGCCTGTTGGCATGTACTTTTGTTTCCTTATTTCTTTTAACTTTTATTACTACGTTAGGACCTTCCACTTTTACTACTTCAAATGGACCTCTCCATTGTGAATCTAATTTCCGAGATCTACCCCGTCTCACCGACTCATCGTGCAGTAATACTTTATCTCCTACCTTGAAGTTTTTTGGATTTTGTTTCATGTCATACTGTTCCTTACTGATTTTCTTACTTCTTATAATCGAGTCTCTGGCCACTCTGTGGGCTTCCTGCATTCTCGCTCTTAGTTTATTTACATACATTTCATAATTGTAACTTACCTGCTGTGTTTCTTGCTGCAGTACTCCTGGTATGTTAACCTTTCTTCCGTATAGTAATTCAAATGGTGTGTATCCTGTGCTGCTGTGTGGTGTAGTGTTGAACACAAAAATTGCATACGGTACCCATTTGTCCCAAGAACTTTGATCTCCTGTTACAAAGTGTCTGAGATACTCTACAATAGTTCTATGACTTCTTTCAAGTGCACCATTTGATTCAGGGTGGTACGCTGTAGTATTTATACGCTTTACCTTCAACAATTTACATACACTTTTAAATACATCACTCAGAAAGTTAGACCCTTGATCTGTTAATAATACTGATGGAATTCCATACCTTAATACTACGTTTTCCACAAATGCCTCAGCTACTGTTTCGGCATCTTGTTTGTCAATTGGGATTGCTAAGGTAAATTTACTCAGATCGTCTTGGAATGTTAACATGTACCTTTTTCCTGTATTAGATACATCTAGTGGACCCACTATATCCATCGCACACTTTCCGAATACTGTTTCTGCTGTGTCTGTAATTTCTAAGGGCATCCTAGTTTTCATTTGCGAGTTTTTATTCTTTTGACACGATGGGCATTTCCTAATGTAATTTTCAATGTCACGCTTCATTCCGCGCCACTGCTTGTATGCTTTAATTCTTTCGAGTGTCCTGTGCATTCCTTGGTGACCTCCCAAGGGATTGTCATGCATTTCCTTTAGTATATTTTCTTTTTCTTCGGGACTAATTTCCTCATCACTATCCGTTTCCTGTTCTATTTCACTCGACACTTGTGCTTGCCGCACGTTTACGGAACTTTCTTCCCCATTTGCTTTTGCTGCCGAGATCTCTGTCTCCACCTTCTGCTTCGCATCTATCTCTTCCTTCCCTTCATGCCTTATTCTACTCAGCGCATCCGCATTACTATTTAACTTTCCTGGCTTGTATATTACTTCATAATCATACTCCTCGAGTTTCAGTCTCCACTTCAGGAGTCTCGAACTCGGATCTTTGACACTAAATATCCACGTTAGTGGCTTATGGTCTGTCACTACAGTGAACTTTCTGCCATATACATATGGTCTGAACTGTTTTACTGCGTAAACTATAGCCAACAACTCTTTTTCCGTTGTGCTATAATTTAGTTCGGCTTTGTTCAATGCTCTGGATGCATATGCGATGGGCAAGTCTTCGCCAATCTTCTTACCTTGCGATAACACTGCACCCAAGGCTGCGTTACTCGCATCCGTTGTAATGATGAACGGTTTCGTAAAGTCAGGGTACTGAAGTAACGGAGGGTTTATTAATTTCTCTTTTAGTTCTTCGAACGCATTGTTCTGACGTTCGCTCCATCGGTACTCCACTCCCTTTTTTAAGAGCTCATGGAGAGGTTTCGCAATCTTGCTGAAGTTAGCAATGAAACGGCGGTAGTAACCTATCAATCCGAGAAACCCTTTTAGTTCCTTAGTTGTCTTTGGCTGTGGGAAGAACTTCACCTTCTCCACCTTCGCCATATCTGGTGATATTCCTTTGTCAGTGATGCAATGACCTAGGAAGATTACTTCCTTCCTCAGGAATTCACACTTGTCTGGCTGCAGCTTAAAATTGTGCTCTCGCAACCTGTCAAATATTTCCCGGAGCTTTTCGTTATGCTCCTGCAGGTTTTTCCCATAGCATACTATGTCGTCTAGATATACAAAGCATTTCACTCCTTGTAAACCTGCCAAGACTGTATTCACCAGTCTCTGAAAACATCCTGGGGCTCCCTTCAGTCCCATCGGCATTCGTTTGTATTCGTAATGCTGATAGTTTGAGCTAAATGCCGTTTTCTCTCTGTCCTTCTCGTCCGTCAATATTTGATGGTACCCGCTTGCGAGGTCAAGCGTCGAGAAGTACTTAGCTTGCCCTAACTGATCCAGTATCTCGGAGATATTCGGTAGTGGAAATGCATCGCCTACAGTGATATCATTTAATCGTCTGTAGTCCACTACGATTCTCCATTTCTGTTTGCCACTAGCGTCTAGCTTCTTTGGAACTAACAGTAACGGTGCGTTCCAAGCGCTCTTACTCTCGACAATTATGTCATCTCTTAGCATCTGCTCTATTTGCTCCCTTAGCACTTCCTTTTGCGCTTCCGGGATCCTGTACGGTCTAGCGTTTACTACCTTTCCCGCGTGTTCCGGTGCAATCGGTATTCTGTGCTTCACTGCGGAAGTATAGGACAGGTTGTCCCCTGGTAGATGAAATACATCTCCGTATTCCGCGCAAACCTCTGCTAGAGCGCTTTTCTCTTCAGCGTTCAAATGATCCATTCTTAATTGCCTTCGCAACACACTAGTACGACTTTCTGTCTTTCCTATGACATTAGTACAACATTTTACTTCGCGTATTTTCCCTACTTTTTCTAATTCTTCCGTCATTAACCTGACGTTTCCTAACTGCACTCTGTCTTCTGACAAGTTTAATGCACTTACTATGCATTTCCCATTTCGCACTTTTACTAACGCTTCAGGTACATGTACCCCTTGTGCAATCTCCTGCCTAGGAATAATCATTTCCTTTTCGATTCCCCTTTTTACATTTCCTTCCACCTTTAATAACATTATTTTTTCCTCTCGGGGCCCTATTTCCCCGCCTACTTCTGAATCTTGTTGGTTCTCATGTCCCTTTGGCTCTTCCTCTACTACCAAGGGTATATCTCGCCCTTTTAGTCTCACTATTTTACCTGCATAGTCTAACTTAACTCTATGCTCTGTCAAGAAATTTCTGCTTATCAGTCCGTCGTACGGAATATCTAATCCTCTCCCGTACACGTGTTATTTTTGCCCTACTTGCTCAGAACCGTCCACACTTAAGTGTACCTGTACCGTACCTATTGTGCTGACGGCCTCACTGGTTACACCTTTTAGCCGAAGCCTTTCCGCTTCATTAATTGCAAGTGTACTATTTATCGGAATACTCGTTCTCTTGAGCAGACACAACTGTGCTCCAGTGTCTATTAGCAACTTCAAATATCTTTTTAATTCTATGCAGTATAAAACCAAAACGTCATTTTCTGTTGCACAGTCGATTACCCTAACTGAGGGTTTACCTATCGCAACAAGGCCCGACTGTGCGGCCTTGTCGCCTCTTAGTTTCCCTGCACCACTTTACCGGTTTTGCTCGATACTGGCACCCTGCCTTTTCTCCATGCGTGCCAGGGTCCTGCGTGACAATCTTTCGCGTAATGTCCCGGCCTCTTACACTTGAAACAAGCAACGTCTTTTACCCTCGTACACGGAACTCCACAGTTCCCTGGTAGATTACATTGTGGGCACCTCCACTCTCGTAACCCTCCATCAGCTTCCCTATGATTTCCTCTAAAGTCTCTTGTATCTATCGGCTGAATTTTTCTTAATCTTACCCGGCATTCCGCGTCTGTATGTCCTGGCTTGTCGCACCCGTAACAAAAATTCGTAAACTCTTTGCCCGTCATTATCCGTACTCTTCCCTCTGGCCTATTCTTTCTACACTTGCTTGCCATGTGCCCTCTCAATCCACAATTGAAACATTTCAAATCTCTAATATCTCTGGTATTCTTCACCGTTTCCTTTCCCCGGTTGAAAGTTACTCTTGGGGCTAGTCCCCGCTCTTTCATTGACAGTATTGCACTTTCTTCTTGCAATGCTAGTTCCACGGCTGCTGCTAGCGTGATTTCATCGCCTCTACTTCTTACTATCGTCTGTATTCTATCATTGCTTAACCCTTGTATAAAGCATGCTCTTCCTAGTGAATCAACCAGTTCTATTGCGCCCTTTAAGTTCTCCCTAGCCGTAACTCTGCTTACTGCTTCCCTGAAATCCCTTTGCATTTCATCTATTTGGCTTGCCCATGTCGCAATTGGCTCTCCTTGTCCCTGTCTCGATTGAAATATCTTGCACGCGTAGTAGTCAATGGTACGCTTACTCGCATAATTTTCCTCTAGAACATGTTTTACTTCCTGCCATGTCCCCGTGCGTTCCCTTACTTGCAGCCTCGATCTGGCCTTTCCGGTTATTTTGGCTTTAACAAACTTCAGTAACGTTTCGTGTTCCTCCGGTTTCACAAGTTCAAATGCAGCGTCTACATTTTCAATAAACTCCCTAAGATCTCTCTTATTTCCTTCGAACACTTTTGGAACTATACACAAGGCTTCTTTCACTGATATCTTACCGCTACTGGAGGATGACGGAACTTCGTTAGTTTGGGCCATCTTACCAACTTAACTATGTTAGCACTTTACAATACAAGATAGAAAATTCTTAATATAATTTTATATGTACCGCTTCTCTTGTGGTGCGCCGTCTGTTCCGCTGATCCGCGTTGTCCCGCGTTGTGCCGCGCTGCTCCGCGCTGTCTCTGTGCTCTCTATGCCCGCGCTGTTCCGCGCTGCCGCGATGCGTCGGCCGCCGCTCTGCTGGGCTGTGCCGACCCCGTCGCTCGCCTCGGCTGCCGCTGCTACGGCTGCTGCCGCTGCTCGGCCCGGACCCCCGGTCTCGAACGCTGGCTGCTTAGGCACCTCTGTGCCTCGTCGCTCCGCGTCGTGCTGCCGCTATCCTGCGTTGCCCTGCACCCGCGAGGACTACTTCTCTGGACTCTGTCGTAGTGGGGCTACTAATGCTGAAAGTTGCGAGTCGCCACAACTTCCTGCTAATTGCCACAGTCGCTGTAGCAAAATCTACTGGCTCCTATCTCCTTTTTGCCTATATGCCTTTGTGGTACCCCACACCTGGCACCAAAACTTTTATTTATGTCGCGTCCCAAGCGTGGGTTTTGCGAGGGATTGAGCGACACGATTCGTAAACGGGAATTAGCCGGTTGACCTAATTGAGAGGGAGACTTTTGATCTGGCTAAGATGTTAAATTCCCTGGTGTGAAGGTACAAGGCTAGGATGTTGGTAGAAGTAAACTCGTATGGACGTTATAAAAGTTCTAATTTATTCATAAAGAATACAGATCACCCTAACTGCGTAGTGATTGTACCTACAGAATAGCCAAGCCCATTACAGAGACGGTGACTGACTTCCACCGTTCTGGCTGCCTGATAGAACTTTCCAGCACTTTGCTGCCCAACTAGCACCCTACGTCAGAGTCCCGCGGTCGCTGCCTAAACGCTCATCGGCGACTATCTCCAACTGTCTGCCTGCAGCCCGCCCTCAGCCCAAGTCGGCTGCTACTCACGCTGACTACCGTCGCTGCCTAAACCCGAGAGAGAGAGATCCCCGGAGCGGCGTGCCTCCGAGTTTTGTTAGCTCTTCCCCTTCGACCCCGCCAGCGCTTGGCATGACGTAGCGTCGAGTGCAACTTTTCCTTATTAGGGATTGTTTTAGTATTAACTTCAGTACTTTTCTTCAGAAGCTGGGTGGAGGGGTAGAGGGGCCTCTCCCTATATGGTCACGCACTGCGTCCTGAGCCCTTCATTGGCTCCTCATGACGTAGTGCGGTCCCCACCTAGGGCCCTCTTTCTTTCTCTCTCCGCTCCCAGACTTCTCCCTCTAGCCAAGAGTGTTGATACTGTAAGTTATTGCTTATTAAGGGACCTGCCCAGAGCGCCCTTTTTATCTTAATAGCTGAGTCTGCTTCCTTACTTATCACGCGCAGCTGCCTGGCCGCTTGGACCGCCGCCTCGGCTATCTGGCTGCGTCGTTATCTTTTGTGACCCCTCTGACACGCCTGGCGTCCCCTGTTAACTCTATCTCCCCGTATGATTTCTGGTGTATCGTCTGAGAACAACTGCATTTAGACTTGGCTTTTCTGCGGTTACAACAACATCAGACAAATCTGCACCCTCATAGAGGCTTTCAATGTATTCTTTCCACCTATCTGCTTTCTCCTCTGCATTTAACAGTGGAATTCCCATTGCACTCTTAATGTTACCACCGTTGCTTTTAATGTCACCAAAGGTTGTTTGGACTTTCCTGTATGCTGAGTCTGTCCTTCCGACAATCATATCTTTTTCGATGTCTTCACATTTTTCCTGCAGCCATTTCGTCTTAGCTTCCCTGCACTTCCTATTTATTTCATTCCTCAGCGACTTGTATTTCTGTATTCCTGATTTTCCCGGAACATGTTTGTACTTCCTCCTTTCATCAATCAACTGAAGTACTTCTTCTGTTACCCATCGTTTCTTCGCAGATACCTTCTTTGTACCTATGTTTTCCTTCCCAACTTCTGTGATGGCCCTTTTTAGAGATGTCCATTCCTCTTCAACTGTGTTGCCTACTGCGCTATTCCTTATTGCTTATCTATAGCGTTAGAGAACTTCAAATGTATCTCGTCATTCCTTAGAACTTCCGTATCCCACTTCTTTGCGTATTGATTTTTCCTGACTAATGTCTTGAACTTCAGCCTACTCTTCATCACTACTATATTGTGATCTGAGTCTATATCTGCTCCTGGGTACGCCTTACAATCCAGTATCTGATTTCGGAATCTCTGTCTGACCATGATGTAATCTAATTGAAATCTTCCCGTGTCTCCCGGCCTTTTCCAAGTATACCTCCTCCTCTTGTGATTCTTGAACAGGGTCTTCGCTATTACTACCTTGTTACAGAACTCAATTAGTCTTTCTCCTGTTTCATTCCTTGTCCCAAGCCCATATTCTCCTGTAACCTTTTCTTCTACTCCTTCCCCTACAACTGAATTCCAGTCGCCCATGACTATTAGATTTTCGTCCCCCTTTACATACTGCATTACCCTTTCAATATCCTCATACACTTTCTCTATCTGTTCATCTTCAGCTTGCGACGTCGGCATGTATACCTGAACTATCGTTGTCGGTGTTGGTCTGCTGTCGATTCTGATTAGAAGAACCCGGTCACTGAACTGTTCACAGTAACACACCCTCTGCCCTACCTTCCTATTCATAACGAATCCTACAACTGTTATACCATTTTTCTGCTGCTGTTGATATTACCCGATACTCATCTGACCAGAAATCCTTGTCTTCCTTCCACTTCACTTCACTGACCCCTACTATATCTAGATTGAGCCTTTGGATTTCCCTTTTCAGATTTTCTAGTTTCCCTACCACGTTCAAGCTTCTGACTAGTAGAACGTTATCTTTCCGTTGATTATTCACTCTTTTTCTCATGGTAACCTCCCCCTTTGCATTCCCCTCCCAGAGATCCGAATGGGGGACTATTCGGAATCTTTTGCCAATGGAGAGATCATCATGACACTTCTTCAACTACAGGCCACATGTCCTGTGGATACACGTTATGTGTCTTTAATGCAGGGGTTCCCATTGCCTTCTGCATCCTCATGTTGTTGATCATTGCTGATTCTTCCGCCTTTAGGGGCAATTTCCCACCCCTACGACAAGAGAGTACCCTGAACCTCTATCCGCTCCTCCGCCCTCTTTGACAAGGCCGTTGGCAGAATGAGGCTGTCTTCTTATGCCGGAAGTCCTCGGGCGCCAATGCTGATTATTTTATCAAAATTTTCGGCGGTGGCGGGGATCGAACCCGGGACCGAAGACGCTCTGATTATGAATCAAAGACGCTACCGCCCCTTTTTTTTAAATCTCATTTTGTTCGCATGTGTTCGTTGCATGTGCTCGGGGCGGACGTCGTAAGACATCCATTTATGTTCGTTGTTGATCGATTGACTCAGTTTTTTTATTATAGAGGGCGCGTAACCCTCTGTCCGAAACGCTGAGCTACCGTGCCGGCTCCCCTAGACGACGGGTCCTTAGGTTAGTTAGGTTTGAGCAGTTCAAAGTCTCAGATGTTAAGTCCCATAGTGCTTGGAGCCATTTGAACAAAATACGGCTGAGAACCGCGTGCGGCACGAGTACTTGATTCGGGGTGCAATTTGGCGACTATTCCTTACCGTATAAGGCAGGGTGATTGTATAGCGTCTGACACAGGACTCTGGTTTTAGTTCCACGGCACAGCGTGGGAAAGACTAAGGCCCATCTGAAAATAGAAAGCTCTACACAAGATACCGAAAGTTGTTTTTTTTCGCCTTACGAATTAGAAACGTTTATTTTGTTATTTTGATCTGTTACGGTTCTACACGAATACCACGTCAGATCTTGTGGCTCATACATCACGTGCTACTAAACTCACACTGCACGTGATATACGCCCCATAAAATGTGATGATGGTTTTCGAATCGAACCGAACTCAATCAAAATAAGTAAAAATTGCGTTTGTGATCCAGTCTGTGAAACAATTATTATAAAGTTGTATAGCGATCGCACGTACAAGTACCCTATGTAACAGCTTAAAAGATACCGAAATTTTTGAATGTGATGAATTACAGTGTAATAACGCATGTAAGATAATCGTGTGGAACCATTGCGTCTCAGTGTCTTCCGTACATTCCTCGCTAGTTGCTCTTCACCACATTCCTCTATACCCGAGGTCACTACCGCACCCTTATACGTTAGCGTTCGGATCGGAGGTAGCCGGATCGAATCCCGTTGGTGGAGGAAATATTCAACGCCTGTAATTGGCAGAAGGGAGAAACAGAGGCGGTCTCGTGCAGTTCCAGACCACCAACTCCCTCCATTTCAATCCGAAGCTGTCCGCTCCGATAGCTGAATGGTCAGCGTGACGGATTGCCGTCCTACGGGCCCGGGTTCGATTCCCGGCTGGGTCGGGGATTTTCTCCGCTCAGGGACTGGGTGTTTTCTTCATCATAATTTCATCCGATAGCTGAATGGTCAGCGTGACGGATTGCCGTCCTACGGGCCCGGGTTCGATTCCCGGCTGGGTCGGGGATTTTCTCCGCTCAGGGACTGGGTGTTTTCTTCATCATAATTTCATCCGATAGCTGAATGGTCAGCGTGACGGATTGCCGTCCTACGGGCCCGGGTTCGATTCCCGGCTGGGTCGGGGATTTTCTCCGCTCAGGGACTGGGTGTTTTCTTCATCATCATTTCATCCGATAGCTGAATGGTCAGCGTGACGGATTGCCGTCCTACGGGCCCGGGTTCGATTCCCGGCTGGGTCGGGGATTTTCTCCGCTCAGGGACTGGGTGTTTTCTTCATCATCATTTCATCCCCTTCTGGCGCGCAGGTCGCCCAATGTGGCGTCGAATGTAATAAGACCTGCACCAAGGCGGCCGGACCTGCCTCGCAAGGGGTCTCCCGGCCAATGACGCCAAACGCTTATTTCCATTTCCATACGGAAGCTCTGCGCAGTGTCTCGTGGAGCGAGCATTGTTCACATGATCGGTCCATAAGTTGGGGAATATAATCTCTGCGGTCGTCTTGGTGGTATTCGAGAGGAGTAGGCTAACTACTGGTGCTGGATTTCACCGTCTCCCTTCTCTCATCATCATGCATCACAGACACAATACTAAACTGTAGAAGCGCTCATGACAGCCATCCACACGACACGTACACACATCCGAAACTTCATTACAGCTGGGAGGAAAGCAACGGTAGATCATATTCAGTGTACCTGGATTTTAGCAGCTGACCTCAACGCTCATTTACTGAGTAAGGGACTGATTTTTGTACGTCAACTGCTCCGTATTAGGACGTTGGTAAGAGTGGAGTTTTTCTTCTGTTGCGTAAGTTAATCGCTAATGGTGGTAGAGTGCAGGCAATGGCATGCTTTCGAAGCTGTAAGCTGGTCTGTTACAGCTCCATTGACACCTTTCGAAAGTAGAACGATGTGCTGACCACAACAAAATGTACAGTGTTCAGCGCAGAACGGAAAAGACGAAATTCTCTTTTCGCGTGCGTGTGTGTGCCGTGGCTGACCTTGAGGATGTGCTGGTTGTGGTGACGAGCTGCCCGCGGCGGGAAAAGCCGTATGCAGAGGACAGAGCGGCGCAGTGTTACGGAGAAAGCCACGCGCACACTAAGTTGCCGCCATAGGCGGCGCCACGGCGTTGTGAATGCTGGCGAAGGATAAGAGGCAGGGTGGAGGGGTGGAGGCAGGATTCGAGCCTGCGGTCGCGCGGTTCCAGACTGTAGGAAAACGTTTTCAGACGTGCTAATGTTGACTGTGTGTTGAAAATGGCTCAAAGAACACGTATTGATGGCGTTGTGAGGGGTAGGGCAACTGGAGACTGGTCAACCACAGCAGGTCGTTGCACAGGCCCTCCGTGTGCCACAAAGTGTGATCTCAAGATTATGGCAACGATTCTAGCAAACAGGAAACGTGTCCAGGCGCTACAGAACGGGACGTCCACAGTGTACAACACCACAAGAAGACCGATATCTCACCATCAGGTGCCACAGACTACCACGGAGTACTGCAGGTAGCCTTGCTCGGGACCCAACCGCAGCCACTGGAACAGTTTTCTCCAGACAGTCTACAGACAACTGAACAGACATGGTTTATTCGCCCGGAGACCTGCAAGGTGCATTCTTCTGGCCCCTGGTCACAGGGGAGCCCGTAAAGCCTGGTGTCAAGAATACAGTAGATTGTCATTGGAACAGTGGTCCCAGGTTATGTTGACGGACTTTTTATCTTAAGTGAACCAGGAACCGGATACCAACCCGTTAATGACCTTGAAAGGAACCTGTATGGAAGTCGTGGTCTGATAGTGTGGGGTGGGATTATGATTGGTGCACGTACACCCCTTCATGTCTTTGACAGAGGAACTGTAACAGGTCAGGTGTATCGCGATGTCATTTTGCACCAGTATTTCCGCCTTTTTAGCGGTGCAGTGGGTTCCACCTTCCTCCTGGTGGACGATAACGCACGGTCACACCGAGCTGCCATCGTGGAGGAGTACCTTGAAACGGAAGATATCAGGCGAATGGAGTGGTCTGCCTGTTCTCCAGACCTAAACACCATCGAGCACGTCTGGGATGCTCTCGGTCGACGTATCGCTGCACGTCTTCAAAGCCCTAGAGCACTTCAACAGGTCCGACAGGCAATGGAAAATCCGCAGGCACATCATCTGGTAAGTTTTCATTCTGCAAAGGCTTCTGTGTTGTGCGGATTGATGGCATCATTTACAGAAGGGCCGTTATTTTTCAAGGAGATGAGTGCTGCGGATCCTGTTACCCCTACCGTCGCTAGTAAACGCTATAAGAATCTTTTGCGCACCAACTTGATTCCAACGCTTCAGTGGCGTTGGTTTTGGGTAGGGTCGTTTCATGTAAGATATCGGTACTCTTCACGTTGCACCGCCGTTGAAGCGGAAATGCTAGAAATATCAGCCGTCATTTCCCTACAGATCACCTCATCTTAATCCGTGTGACTGCTGGCTGTGGGATTATCCGAAAGATGTTTTGATCAGCGCTCCAGTTACGAACGTGGGCGACTCGAAGGCACGCACTGCGCAACGTCATTCTGAACGTGACCCTCCCCCCCCCCCCCCCTCCCTCCCTCCGACACTCTCCGGTGTGTTGTGGAACATGATGTTTCTCTATTTCAGCTGGCGGCGGAAATCGGTAGACAGCATACTGAACATGTTTTCTGCCAGTCTCATAATTAGAAACCGATGTCAAAAAATGTTCAAATATGTGTGAAATCTAATGGAACTTAACTGCTAAGGTCATCAGTCCCTAAGCTTACACACTACTTAACCTAAATTATCCTAAGGACAAATACACACACCCATGCCCGAGGGAGGACTCGAACCTCCGCGGGGACCAGCGGCAGAGTCCACGACTGCAGCGCCCCAGACCGCTCGGCTAATTCCGCGCGGCAAACCAATGCCATTTTGTTTTTTATGCGTTTTTTTGCCTCAAGACAATTAAAAACTGATTTTTCCCATACGGTGTGATACGACCTTATCACAGTGATAAACTTAATTAGCTAACAGTGCCGCAACTGTTAACTGCCGAACTTGTTGAGTCGTGCACATGGAACTGTACGGATGGTGTAATGTGGAATTCAAACCACAGCCGTCGTATTGCGATCCATCTGTCATATGTAGCCGACCCAATTTACGTTGAGGTGCTTACAGCGCCAGCTATTGGTACAATTTTCGTTATATTTTTGTACCATGACGTTTCACCCTGCGTCAACGATACGCTGTTCAAATTTGAAGTCATTCTGAGTGGTGGTTCTGTTCCTCCATCGTTTTGAAACTGAAACTTCAATTAGGGTCACATTGTATGTAGTAATACAGAACTAATTCCATTATTATCAGTATGAGATGTTCCTAACTGGTTGGCAGTGTACTTTACAGAATTAGATTGCTGTAGTGTATTTTGCCACTTTATGTGTAATTTGAGTCTTGCCTTATTCCTGGAAGGCCTTTCTTCTTGATGATATTTGTGGAACGCCATGTGTATGGCAAGATCGCCTCTTCTTCGTAAGTATACGGAGCAGGCATCGCCCAGGGGCATCACTTGTCCGCCGCACGCCTCTGCCAGGTCACGCCCCCTCGGCGGCCAGCAGCAGCTGGAGTCTGCGGGCTCCCGGGAGTGCTGGCGGCGTCACGCCTGGCTACGGCCCAGGCACGCCGTGACTGCCTAACGGCCTCCCAGCAGTGGGCGCGGAAGGAGGCCGGCCACCCTCCTACACTACGTGCTCAAGGGAGTGTAGCGTGCGGGCCGGGCAGTGTAGCGCGAGGTGTCGGTACACTCGCTACGACACTCCACGACGAGCAAAGTCATGTCGGTACGTATTAAAATGTGACGGCACAGCGAGGTGTCAACGGAACGTCAAGTCACCATTACCTTACGTCACGTCACCTGTGTGTCGCATCACGCAAGTTTTACGTCGCGTCACGTCTAAGAGAGATCATATGGCATTGTACACTACTGCCCACTAAAATTGCTACACCAGGGAGACGTGCTACAGACTCGAGATTTAACCGACAGGAAGAAGATGCTGTGATATGCAAATGATTAGCTTTTCAGAGCACTCGCACAAGGTTGGCGCCGGTGGCGACACCTACAAAGTGCTCACACGAGGAAAGTTTCCAACCGATTTCTCATACGCAAACAGCAGTTGACCGGCGTTGCCTCGTGAAAAGTTGTTTTGATGCCTCGTGTAAGGAGGAGAAATGCGTACCATCACGAATCCGACTTAGATAAGATCGGATTGTAGGTTTATCGTACCGCGGCACTGCTGCTCGCATTGGTCGAGATCCAATGACTGTTAGCAGAATATGGAATAGGTGGGTTCAGGAGGGTAATACGGAACGCCGTGCTGGATCCCAACGGCCTCGTATCACTAGCAGTCGAGATGACAGGCATCTTATCCGCATGGCTGTAACGGATCGTGCAGCCACGTATCGGTCTCTGGGTCAACAGATGTGGACGTTTGCAAGACAACAACCATCTGCACGAACAGTTCGACGACGTTTGCAGCAGCATGGAATATCAGCTCGGAGACCATGGCTGAGGTTACCCTTGACGCTGCATCACAGACGGGAGCGCCTGCGATGATGTACTCGACGACGAACGTGGGTGCACGGATGGCAAAACATCATTTTTTCGGATGGATCTAGGTTCTGTTTACAGCATCTTGATGGTCGCATCTGTGTTTGGCGACGTCGAGGTGAACGCAAATTGGAAGCGTGTATTCGTCATCGCCTTACTGGCGTATCACCTGGAGTGATGGTATGGCGTGCCATTGGTTGCACGCCTCGGTCACCTCTTGTTCGCACTGACGGCACTTTGAACAGTGGATGTTACATTTCAGATGTGTTACGACCCGTGGCTCTACCGTTCATTCGATCCCTGCTTAACCCTACATTTCAGCAGGATAATGCACAACCGCATGTTGCAGGTCCTGTACGGGCCTTTCTGGATACAGAAAATGCTCAGCTGCTGCCCTCGCAAGCACATTCTCCAGACCTCTCACTAATTGAAAACGTCTGGTCAATGGTGTCCCAGCAACTGGCTAGTCACAATACGCCAGTCACTACTCTTGATGAACTGTGGTATCGCGTTGAAGCTGCATGGACAGCTTTACCTGTACACGCCATCCGAGCTCTGTTTGACTCATTGCCCACGCGTATCAAGGCCGTTACGGCCAGAGGTAGTTGTTCTGGGTACTGATTTCTCAGGATCTATGCACCCAAATTGCGTGAAAATGTAATCACATGTCAGTTCTAGTATAATGTATTTGTCCAATGAATACCGGTCTATCATCTGCATTTCTTCTTGGTGTGGCAATTTTAATGGCCAGCAGTGTAGGACGAGAGACCCCAAAGGGCAGGTTCAGCCACATCGGCGATATACAACATGCTTAGAAAGGCAGTGCCGTGTTATTTAGTGTTCCCTGCAGTGCCACACTGTGCTGCTAGCCGCTACTAGTCATTCTGCGGTAGTTTCGAAAGCGAGAGAATACTTATAGTATAAGCAACTGCCGAATTTCTTTTCGAAATCATATCTTCATTTTGCTCAGCTTATAGCTGAATGCGCATTCTATTCTCATTTTAAATGAATACTGTTTAAAAATATTTTCTGTTTGTGGTTTTTGTACATATGTCTTGTACATCAACTCGGAAACAACTTTTACGTGTTTAACGTTACGAAAACATGTGAATTCATTATTTTACTCTGGATTTCCACTGATAAATGAGCTGCTAATTAAGAAATGGCCTACTGCGATGACAAGAGAAAATTGATTTTCAGCAGGAAACACTCCCATTCGCTCTTCACATTTTGAAGGCAAATTTCTGTATAAAGTGAACGACAAAAAGCGATTTGTAACAGTGCTGTGCCTGTATTTTCGATTTTCCAACTCGCTGCAAAGAAGAAATGTACAGAGACGGCCACCTACAGAAGGACGTAAGACGAAAGGGGTTTGCAAGAAACTCCCACCAGTGTCAGTGCACCAAAAGCAAGTAAAATTGCTTCTGGCTATCTTTGCTTAAATACTCTCAGTGGAAAGTTGTTTCGTAATTTTCTTATACTCTGTCATGTACCATTCCCCTTTCTCTTGCCTTCACGAAACATAGCGGAAGGTTCTTTACTCTTCCTCACTCTGGTCGAGGAGTTGCCTCTCTGTGGTATTCTGTCTTTTTGTGCCGCCTAGGTGGAAAGAATTTTTTTTCCTCCGAGCACAATGCTCCATTTGCTGATGGCGTGTAAAACTGGGGTCTGAGTGCATCTGTTGAACGTAGGTGACTGACTGTAGAGGATGTCTATATAGTGTCTGTAATGTGTGATTGTGTGAGAGAAAGGAGAAGGTGAAACCTCGTCTCAACACATAACCTATTTCTCTCGAATGCGATGCAATGGTAATACACATAATTCATTTTGATATTTTGTTTTGGTAGGATTTTGTAACATATTCTTTATTCTAACACTATTAAATACCTCGAAGAAAGCCAGCACGGAGTGAGAAAATGTTCTTGTAAAACACAGCTGGCTCCTCATACACGCAAAGGATAGAGTAGTGTCCTCAGGGCATCTGTAAGTGATTCCGCATTTCCAGATTTCCTTAATGCTTTTGACACCACTGGTTCTAATCAAATGGCGTGCCTCTGGAGTGTAGTTTCAATTGTGCAACTGGATTCGTGATTTCCTGTCACAAAGTAATTTTGTAGTAATTGACGGGAAGTCATCTGGTGCAATCAAAGTTACATCTGGGATCCCCATCGAACCGTTACAGGCCCTCAGCTGTTCTCAATCTACACTCCTGAAAATTGAAATAAGAACACCGTGAATTCATTGTCCCAGGAAGGGGAAACTTTATTGACACATTCCCGGGGTCAGATACATCACATGATCACACTGACAGAACCACAGGCACATAGACACAGGCAACAGAGCATGCACAATGTCGGCACTAGTACAGTGTATATCCACCTTTCGCAGCAATGTAGGCTGCTATTCTCCCATGGAGACGATCGTAGAGATGCTGGATGTAGTCCTGTGGAACGGCTTGCCATGCCATTTTCACCTGGCGCCTCAGTTGGACCAGCGTTCGTGCTGGACGTGCAGACCGCGTGAGACGACGCTTCATCCAGTCCCAAACATGCTCAATGGGGGACAGATCCGGAGATCTTGCTGGCCATGGTAGTTGACTTACACCTTCTACAGCACGTTGGGTGGCACGGGATACATGCGGACGTGCACTGTCCTGTTGGAACAGCAAGTTCCCTTGCCGGTCTAGGAATGGTAGAACGATGGGTTCGATGACGGTTTGGATGTACCGTGCACTACTCAGTGTCCCCTCGACGATCACCAGAGGTGTACGGCCAGTGTAGGAGATCGCTCCCCACACCATGATGCCGGGTGTTGGCCCTGTGTGCCTCGGTCGTATGCAGTCCTGATTGTGGCGCTCACCTGCACGGCGCCAAACACGCATACGACCATCATGGGCACCAAGGCAGAAGCGACTCTCATCGCTGAAGACGACACGTCTCCATTCGTCCCTCCATTCACGCCTGTCGCGACACCACTGGAGGCGGGCTGCACGATGTTGGGGCGTGAGCGGAAGACGGCCTAACGGTGTGCGGGACCGTAGCCCAGCTTCATGGAGACGGTTGCGAATGGTCCTCGCCGATACCCCAGGAGCAACAGTGTCCCTAATTTGCTGGGAAGGGGCGGTGCGTTCCCCTACGGCACTGCATAGGATCCTACGGTTTTGGCGTGCATCCGTGCGTCGCTGCGGTCCGGTCCCAGGTCGACGGGCACGTGCACCTTCCGCCGACCACTGGCGACAACATCGATGTACTGTGGAGACCTCACGCCCCACGTGTTGAGCAATTCGGCGGTACGTCCACCCGCCTCCCGCATGCCCACTATACGCCCTCGCGCAAAGTCCGTCAACTGCACATACGGTTCACGTCCACGCTGTCGTGGCATGCTACCAGTGTTAAAGACTGCGATGGAGCTCCGTATGCCACGGCAAACTGGCTGACAGTGACGGCGGCGGTGCACAAATGCTGCGTAGCTAGCGCCATTCGACGGCCAACACCGCGGTTCCTGGTGTGTCCGCTGTGCCGTGCGTGTGATCATTGCTTGTACAGCCCTCTCGCAGTGTCCGGAGCAAGTATGGTGGTCTGACACACCGGTGTCAATGTGTTCTTTTTTCCATTTCCTGGAGTGTATATAAATGATTCACGATACAATCTCGGCAAGCCTGTTGATTGTTTTCAGATAATGCTGTCATTTACCGTCTTCTACAGTCATCAGAATATCGTAATTAATTGCTAAGTGATTTTCACAAGATATCTGCAATGTGCAAAAAGTGTAGATTGTCGCTGACCAATGAAAAGTGTGTGGTCCTCCACGAGGTTACTAAAAAGATTTAACGAATTTGGGTTACACGATAAATTACATAAATTTAAAAGTAGGAGATTGAACTAAAGACCTATTGATTACAACTGTGAGCAACTTGAACCGGGACCATCACATAAGGGAAGGTGCGACTAAAGAGACTGCGTGCACTACTACTGCTGCGTCTTCTGGACTACTGCTGTGCAATATGGGATTCCTACCTGACAGGGTTGATGGAGGGCACTGAGAAACAGGCAATATTGTGTTATCACGTAAGAGAGAAGATAATGTAACGGATCTGTTTAACATCTTGGAGTTGTAGTCATTAAAACAACGGCTTTTATTGTTGTGGAGTGATGTTTTCAGTAAACTACAATCATCAGGTTTCTACTGAGCATTGACCTTCGTGGTAAAATAAGAAAAATCAGAGGTCGCACGAAGAGATTTAAATGTTCATTTTCCCCGCATGCTATTCGGGACGGCGGGGAAATACTTTGAAAAACGGTTGTATCAAATCTCTGCCAAACACGTGAGAATGTAGAGTAATCGTGCAGATATAGATTTAGGTGTATATCCAGACACTAGAAACACTTTCGGGAAAGTCGGCTGTCCAAATCACCGCCTAACCATCCAGGTTTAAGTTTTTCTCTGGATCTCATTAGGCAAGTGCCGCGATGGTGCCATTGAAAAGGACAACGTCGATTCCTTCGTCATCCTTTCACAATCAGAGAATGCGCTTCGTCTGTAATTACGTCGTCGCTAATGACATCTACATCTACATCTACTACATCTAAATCCATACTCCGCAGGCCACCTGACGGTGTGTGGCGGAGGGTATCCTGAGTACTTCTATCGGTTCTCCCTTCTATTCCAGTCTCGTATTGTACGTGGAAAGAAGGATTGTCGGTATGCTTCTGTGTGGGCTCTAATCTCTCTGATTTTATCCTCATGGTCTCTTCGCGAGATACACGTAGGAGGGAGCAATATACTGCTTGACTCTTCGGTGAAGATATGTTCTCGAAACTTTAACAAAAGCCCGTACCGAGCTACTGAGCGTCTCTCCTGCAGAGTCTTCCACTGGAGTTTATCTATCATCTCCGTAACGCTTTCGCAATTACTAAATGATCCTGTAACGAAGCGCGCTGCTCTCCGTTGGATCTTCTCTATCTCTTCTATCAACCCTACCTGGTGCGGATCCCACACTGCTGAGCAGTATTCAAGCATTGGGCGAACAAGCGTACTGTAACCTACTTCCTTTGTTGTCGGATTGCATTTCCTTAGGATTCTTCCAATGAATCTCAGTCTGGCATCTGCTTTACCGACGATGAACTTTATATGATCATTCCATTTTAAATCTCTCCTAATGAGTACTTCCAGATAATTTATGGAATTAACTGCTTCCAGTTGCTGACCTGCTATTTTGTAGCTAAATGATAAGGGACCTATCTTCGTTACCTCGTCTTCGACAGGATGTTAAATCATTATATTACGTCAGTTTTTACTGATTGTAGTAGATGTGCACTGTAATCCATTTATAGGGTGTTTGTTATATCCTGACACACCCAAATATTTAGAAAACGGCGCATCGTACGAAAAAAATGTTCTAGGTGAAAAGAGAATATCAGTAGGAGCGTCATCTACCTGTGTTACAACTGGCGGTCTCCTAACCACCCCTCCTGTGTGGGAGGTGTCAGCTTTGTATTTTCAAACGGGAAACTCCCATTTTTGTTGTACATTCGGATTTTGTGCCAAAAAATACGATGGTTTTTTCTAGCTACCGTTTCCCATTCGTGGTAGAGAACACTGTAATCGACAAATTTATGTGAGCCTATTAAAAAAAAAGTGGGAATTTAAGGAGATGGGACCTGGATAAACTGTCTAAACCACAGGTTGTACAGAGTTTCAGGGAGAGCATAAGGGAACAATTGACAGGAGTAGGGGAAAGAAATACAGTAGAGGAAGAATGGGTAACTCTGAGGGATGAAGTAGTGAATGTAGCAAAGGATCAAGTAGGTAAAAAGACGAGGACTAGTAGAAACCCTTGGGTAACAGATGAAATACTAAATTTAATTGATGAAAGGAGAAAATATAAAAACGCAGTAAATGAAGCAAGCAAAAGGGAATACAAACGTCTCAAAAATGAGATCGACAGGAAGTGCAAAATGGGTAAGCAGGGATGGCTAGAGGACAAATGTAAGGATGTAGAGGCTTAGCTCACTAGGGGTAACATAGATACTGCCTCAGGAAAATTAAACAGACTTTTGGAGAAAAGAGAACCACTTGTATGAATATCAAGAGCTCAGATGGAAACCCAGTTCTAAGCAAAGAAGGGAAAGCAGAAAGGTGGAAGGAGTATATAGAGGGTTTATACAAGGGCGATGTACTTGAGGACAATATTATGGAAATGGAAGACGATGTAGATGAAGATGAAATGGGAGATACGATACTGCGTGAAGAGTTTGACAGAGCACTGAAAGACCTGAGTCGAAACAAGGCCCCAGGAGTAGACAACATTCCATTGGAACTACTGACGTCCTTGGGAGAGCCAGTCCTGACAAAACTCTACCATCCCAATCCCAAAGAAAGCAGGTGTTGCCAGATGTGAAAATTACCGAACTATCAGTTTAATAAGTCACAGCTGCAAAATACTAACGCGAATTCTTTACAGACGAATGGAAAAACTGGTAGAAGATGATCTCGGCGAAGATCAGTTTGGATTCCGCAGAAATGTTGGAACACGTGAGGCAATAATGACCCCATGACTTATCTTAGAAAATAGATTTAGGAAAGGCAAACCTACGTTTCTAGCATCTGTAGACTTAGAGAAAGCTTTTGACAATGTTGACTGGAATACTCTCTTTTAAATTGTAAAGGTGGCAGGGGTAAAATACAGGAAGCGAAAGGCTATTTACAATTTGTACAGAAACCAGATGGCAGTTATAAGAGTCGAGGGGCATGAAATGGAAGCAGCGGTTGGAAGGGAGTGAGACAGGGTTGCAGTCTGTCCCCGATGTTATTCAATCTGTATATTGAGGAAGCAGTAAAGGAAACAAAAGAAAAATTCGAAGTAGATATTAAAATCCATGGAGAAGAAATAAAAACGTTGAGGTTCGCCGCTGACATTATAATTCTGTCAGAGACAGCAAAGGACTTGGAAGAGCAGTTGAACGGAATGGACAGGGTCTTGAAAGGAGGATATAAGATGAACATCAACAAAAGCAAAACGAGGATCACGGAATGTAGTCGAATTAAGTCGGGTGATGCTGAGGGTAAAAGATTAGGAAATGAGACACTTAAAGTAGTAAAGGAGTTTTGCTATTTGGGGAGCAAAATAACTGATGATGGTCGAAGTAGAAAGGATATAAAATGCAGACTGGCAATGGCAAGGAAAGCTTTTCTGAAAAATAGAAATATGTTAACATCGAGTATAGATTTAAGTGTCAGGAAGTCGTTTCTGAAAGTATTTGTATGGACTGTAGCCATGTATGGATGAGAAACATGGACGATAAATAATTTAGACAAGAAGAGAATAGAAGCTTTAGAAATGTGGTGCCACAGAAGAAAGCTGAAGATTAGATGGGTAGATCACATAACTAATGAGGAGGTATTGAATAGAATTGGGGAGAAGAGGAGTTTGTGGCACAACTTGACAAGAAGAAGGGACAGGTTGGTAGGACATGTTCTGAGGCATCAAGGGAACACAAATTTAGCATTGGAGGGCAGTGTGGAGGGTAAAAATCGTAAAGGGAGACCAAGAGATGAATACACTAAGCAGATTCAGAAGGATATAGGTTGTAGTAAGTACTGGGAGATGAAGAAGCTTGCACAGGATAGAGTAGCATGGAGAGCTGCTTCAAACCAGTTTCAGGACTGAAGACAACAACAAACATTTTTACAGTTAAGAACCGATACATTTGATCCTACATTTCATTTACGCTGTAATTACGTAAATGTAAAAATTTGTGCGTTGTGTGCTCTTATTGATGTTCAAACGTTACTTGAGTGTTGCAAGTGCGGACTGTACAGTAGAAACATGCGGCTAGACATTGACATTTCTCGCAAATTATCTACTTGTATGGAAACGTGTAGTCGGAGCCACGGACGACGGCGGACGAGTTTAGGCTGGTTCTGCTCACCTACGTCACGTATTCTCCCGCAGCCAATGAGCGTTCACTATGTTTTGAGCGCCCTGCTGTGAATTCCGTAGCTCATGCGAGCGTTAAACGTGATTATAGGGAGTTGTTAGTGTATTTTGATTCCGTTTGTTGCGAGTTGCCATCGCTGACTGTTGTGATAAGTGATAAATTTTGCATAAGTAAGCGAGAGACATAGTTTGCAGGATACAAGTTTTCTTCAAGCGGAAAAGCATACGCTTTCCGCAACTGTTGCTTCGAATCATCAACAATGGAATCCCCCGTCCGTGCCTCGACAGAAGCGAACCGCCTTCGTTCGTGAATCGGATTATAGTTTTCTGTTGCCTACGGGGTTGGCTGTGGTGAGTCCCCGAACCACCGGAAAGTTTGATTTCGGTGCCCTACTCGAACACCGCCATCAAAGTGACTGATTTTGGTTTGTATTCCATCCATTCGCCGTACCTCTCTTGTTGCCCATTACGCAGCTACCGGCGGAGTATAAACCACAGCTACTGTAATAACGTAAAATGTCCATGAACTATTAGTGACACCGAAATCAAGGTCCACAATGGTTAGAGGCAAGGGGACTCGGTGAAATCAAGCATTCCGATGGTAACGTAAGACTATTACACCCACGTAGTTGTTCCTGGATCGCACTGAACACAGTCTCAAGCCAGTCCTTGAAAAGTATAAACATATTGTACTGTACAATCAAATTTGGAACACTGAAGTAAATTTCGAACATAGTATCAACCATTACAACACAATGGTTTACAATTACATGGTGAATGAAATGTAGACTCAAATGCGTCGTTTCTTAATTGTAAAAACAGGCTCACTTAAATTTGTCGATTACAGTGCTATCTACCACGAATGGGAAACGGTAGCTGAAGTAAACCGTACGTACTTTTTGGCGTAGAATCAGAATTTGCAATAAAAATGGGGGTTTCCCGTATGAAAATACAAAGCTGACGCCTCCCACACAAGAGGGGTTGTTAAGAGATTGCCAATTGTAACACAAATAAATGTCCCTCCTACTTATCTTTTCACCTAGAACATTTTTTTCGTACGATGTGTCATTTTCGAGGCACTTGTCTCAAGCTAAAACAAACACCCTGTGTATACGATAGTACCAAAATTTCACTGTTGCTTTTATTCTGGCACCGAAAGCAAATTATGATTTACTGAACTGCTATTGGATATTAAATCTGTAGAATTAAAATGTCTTTTTTTCTGTTTATAACTATGTAACCCTCATTTAATTCTTTGTAGTGCATCGACTTTTTTTTCCTATAACTTGCCTACGTAATTTTTATAAAAGAATCTTTGACATGTAATGTCTCTTTATAAATACTTGATTCCACCGTCTTGATGGTGAATGTGTGTCTTGATCTGTACTCTACATGTGAAGTGATGATTTCTGGAGTACGCCAATAATGTGTTCTGTTTTACGTGCGCAACGGCGGCGAACTGTTTGGTGTTTATGGGAAAGTGAGCGTGTAGAATAATAAACCTACAATTGAATTTTTTTTAGTTACAATTATTATTGATCACTTATATGCTGGACACCATCTGTTACTGTACAGAGCCACCACCGACTCTCTCATCTTTGTCAATAACCTTACACACTTCGGGGACAATGAAATCAATCACTCGGCTCATGCCATTCTCTCTACCGTCTACCGCCCGCATGACAACATCGCTACCTTTCGACTTTGGAGCTGCCACCGCTGTTTTCGCTGTAGCGTGGTGTCTTGTCCTGATGGTGTGAACACCGCGCAAGTATTCACAGCAGCAGCAACACGTGTTTCTCACGTGACAGTCTGGCGAGCACAATATCTTCTTGAGCAATTCCTTTTTCCACTGTAATTTTATATCCAAACAATGAATGCACCGAGGTACTTAGTCCAGAGGCAAAATCTGGTATTAATGTACATATTAATAATTAAAAAGACGTGTGTTAATAAAAAGTAGCATCACTAGAAACGTGGAGGCTAACTTTCTCATGCAATGAATGGAACCCGTCAACAGTGTCACGTATCATGACTCGATGAGAAACTGCTGAATGGGAATGTAATCCACGACATTGGCGCACAAGTCTGGTGATGAAGAATCCCTCCCTTCCCATCCCACCACACACACACACACACACACACACACACACACTCAGAGAGAGATAACACGCGAGCACGCTCGTGTGCGCGCATTTGCTAGCCAAATACAGGCATGGAAATTACTTTCGAATTGAAGTTCGGCGTGTTCTTGTTTTAGAGTTGCGCTACAAGAATTATGATATATAACAACGTGGCACTGTGTTGTGGAATCGCCAATGAGCTCCAAAAGGGAAATCGTCATATGATGGCAATGTATCTTCACTGATTTCATCTTTCATGTTAGGGACGCTAATTCATTCGGTAGCCAATGAATTTATGATTCTGATAATAGAACACCGGGTCACAGCATGCAGGGACACATAGCGACAAAATGTTAGCCATCACGGGAGCCACTGTGACTTTAGACCGATGAGCCAGAACATTATGACCACTTGCGCAATAATCGCGTTGATCTACCTTCCGAACACAGTACATCAGCGATTCTGCGTGACAAGGATTCAACAAGTAGTTGCTAGGTTTCTGGAGGTATATCGCATCAGATATCTACGCACCTGTCACTCAATTCCCGTAAATTACGGGTCGGTTGTTTGCGGGCGCAGAGGTGACAGTGAGACATGTTCCAACGGGTGCAGATCAGGCGAATTTGGTGGCCAAGATATCAACGTCGTTTGCTATTACGACACTCAGGCCACTGTAGGACGATACTGGGCTGGTGACATGAAGATTTACCCTGTTGGAAGACGCCGCCACCTTCAGGGAAGACATTAATTTGCTTGCGGCGCCTTCGATTACTATCGCGGATTCCTTGGCAGCACAGGTGAATGTCCTCCACAGCACAGAACTGCCCCTGCCGGGCCGTGTCCACGCGGCGGGGCCTGCTTGTATGGCACCCACTGGTGCTTCAAATACACGTCCTATCCGAATGGTCAGATTGGAAGCAGGCCTAGGGCTCGTCTCCATGGAGTAACTATCAGTCAAGTAAAGTTGCGAGTTGATTAGTAATTAAATAAATTAAGATTGCACTGAATTTCTGCAGTTATCACCCTGGTTAGCATTAGGTTAGATTCAAAATAAAACTTCCGTATTCACACCATATAATCTATTTAAAGACAAAACTAAATAATCGAATCAGATGGCTCTGAGGGAGCCAGACAAAAACGTTGAACGAGCTTCACGAGCAGTGTTACGAAACATAATTAAGAAACCATTTAACATTTATTTAGGAATAAAATCACTAAACAGTTTAATTACGAACAATGATGATTACTAAAGAAATGCCAGATATACTTTGTACAACACAGTAGCTATTTCACAAGCTATATCTTAACACGTGGGGAAAGCCTCGATTTAGTTTAACGATTCGACTGACTTACATGCATAGGCACATTCACCCACAATACACACAGGCTTCAGTCCGGAACCGCGCTGCTACTACAGTCGCAGGTTCGAATGCTGCCTCGGGCATGGATGTGTGTGATCTCCTTAGGTTAGTTAGGTTTAAGTAGTTCTAAGTCTAGGGGACTGGTGACCGCCGATGTTAAGTCCCATAGTGCTCAAGAGCCACACACAGGAAGAGGAGAACACACGGCTAAACTTACACACCAGATGAAAACATGAGAGACCAGAGGAACTTCAACTTTAGCGATCAACAACGTGGTCGATATCTCGCGTAGAAATTCTCCTTCTCAGAGGCACAAAAAAAAAAAAATGTTGTTGTTGTGGTCTTCAGTCCTGAGACTGGTTGGAGCAGCTCTCCATACTACAAAAAAATACGGAATATGTATTGGATGAAAGCAAATTCTCATACGATTGAAACTGGAGTTGAACAGCACGCTTTAATGAATGATAACGTTTAGCTGAAAGCTCTTCACCTGTCGGAAAGACACGTGGTTCCAATGGTTCTGAGGACTATGGGACTTAACATCTGAATTCATCAGTCTCGTAGAACTTAGAACGACTTAAACCTAACTAACCTAAAGACATCACACACATCTGTGCCCGAGACAGGATTCGAACCTGCGACAGTAGCGGTCGCGCGGTTCTAGACTGAAGCGCGTAGAACCGCTCGACCACAGCGTCCGGTAAGACACGTGGTCCAGTTTAGCTAACCAACACCAAGAAGCACCGAACTCAGGAAGTTATTCAAATGAAGTAAAATTATTTACATGCGGAAAGTTATAAAAATAAATTACAGAAAAAAATGAGATTTACAGAGTGGAATGCTTTAACGAACCACATGAGAAGCACTTGGTCTTACCAGTCCCACGCTACAAGAATCCCGGAACTCTCGAAAGGAACGTAAAAGTGAAACATGTAAAAATAATTCTAAACACGACAAACACAGAGACACAGCATTTTCACACGTAAAAGGACTCACATTAGTTGAAACAAGACGTAGGTTGGACAAACCACTCACCCATCACAAAGTAGCGGCAGGGCAAAGAATAGCGTTTAAATATCTGAAATATTAATAATCATAACCGCGCGCCCTAACTGAAATAGATATCCTGGTATGAGTTATAGTCCTAAAAAACGTGTTAGCAACTCATTCTCAACCAAATCCTTACACATTCCAACTACCTAACTTACATTATAAGAGATAACCAGCGCAGACACTCTCACCTTCCGATGACCCAGCGAACAGTGACATCCCAGGCCAGAAGTCGGAGATCAACATTTAGTAGCGGAAATGGGGAAAGCAAATACGTTCCGGATACCTGTGCCAACTGCTACAGCAGTTACTAACTAGTCTCCACAGACATCTCTTTGACCCAGCTGAAAGATGGCTAAGCTGTCACTTCCACATTAAAATATCACTGTCCAAGAAATATATGTAAGCATCGCACACACACACACACACACACACACACACACACACACACACACACACACACACACACACACAAAAAAAGAGCATATGAGACAAGGAATGGGAAAGGTAAACACAGAAATATAGCACGTAAACGTAACGAGCACTATAACAGGACTATATGTACACTTACACTGAAAAGCCGTAGAAACTGGTACGGCTGCCTAATATCGCGTAGGGCCCCCACGAGCACGTGGAAGTGCCGCAACACGACGTGGCATGGACTCGACTAATGTCTGAAATAGTGCGGGAGGGAATTGACACCATGATTCCTGCAGGGCTTTCCATAAATACGTAAGAGTACAAGTGTGTGGAGATCTCTTATAAACACCACGTTGAAAGGCATCCCAGATGTGCTCAATAATGCTCATGTCTGGGAAGTTTGGTGGCCAGCGGAAGTGCTTAAACGTATAAACGTAAAAGAGTGTTCTGGAGACACTCTGTAGCAATTCTTAATGTGTGCGGTGTCGCATTGTCCTGCTGGAATTGTCCAAGTCCGTCGGAATGCACAATGGACATGAATGGATGCAGGTGATCAGACACGATGTTTACGTAAGTATCACCTGTCAGAGTCGTATCTAGACGTATCAGGAGTCCCATATCACTCCAACTGTACACTCCCTAAACCATCATAGAGCCTCCAGCATCTCGAACAGTCTCCTGCAGACATGCAGGGTCCATGGATTCATGAGGTTGTTTCCATATCCGTACACGTCCATCCGCTCGATGGAATTTGAAACGAGGCTCGTCCGACCAGGCAACGTGTTTCCAGTCATCAACAGTCCAATGTCGGTGTTGACGGGCCGAGACGAGGCGTAAAACTTGGTGTCGTGCAGTCATCAAGGGTACACGAGTTGGCCTTCGGCACCGAAAGCCCATATCGATGATGTTTCGTTGAATGGTTCGCACGCTGACACTTGTTGACAGCCCAGCATTGAAATCTGCAGCAATTTTGCGGAAGGGTTGCACTTCCGACACGTTGAACGATTCTCTTCAGCCGTCGTTGGCCCCTTTCCTGCAGGACCTTTTTCCGCCCGCAGCGACGTCGGACATTTGATGTTTTACCGGATTCCTGATATTCACCGTACACTCGTGAAATGGTTGTAAGGGAAAATCCTCACTTCGTGCCTTGTCCCATCCCCCGTGCGCCGACTTTAACACGACGTTCAAACTCACTTAAATCTTGATAACCTGCCATTGTAGCACCAGTAACCGATCTAACAACTGCGCCGGACACTTCTTGTCTTACAAAGGCGTTGCCGACCGCAGCGCCGTTTTCTGCCTGTTTACGTATCTCTGTATTTGAGTGCGCCTGCCCATACCAATTTCTTTGGCGCTTCTGTGTAGTATACCTGTAGATGCGTGAAATGTAACATATAAATTGAGAAATGACAGTAATTGCCTATAAAAGTGCTACCGCAGCAGTCTAAATATTCTGCTTCTCATGCTTCTCCCCAGAATGGAAAGCACAGACGAATCGACCAATATAGATGCAAATTAGTATAGAAAGGCTGAGGGCAGCTGAAAAGAATCAATGAAACGGCTCACACTGAAATGTTTTGTGCTTAGAGCAGCCACTCTCCTGGCCGAGAACTTTCTAGACAGAAACATCGACCTGGCGTAACAAGGAACTTCATTCATGCGACACGTTTTCGTTGATCCACAGTCCAGTCTCAATTATTCCGCGCACACGACAATGGCAATAGACAGTGTCGTTGTGTGCACACGAAGGAACACGTAGGGATTATGCGAAGCCCCTTCTGGGATAAACAGTGCGCTCCGAAACACTTGTGGCTGTGTCAGCCTTGTACTACGCCGTCATAACAGTCACGGATGCCACCTAGTCTCCTTTACACAGCAGGCACATCTCCGCATCTCCGACCTCCACGTTAAGTGATGAGCCGTGGACATGCATCATTTTGTCACCAACTCACCCTTTCACCGTCCTTCAACCAGTTTCCAGAGATACTCAAGACAATAGCTTGCGAACAGCCGATTAATTTCGCCGTTTTCGGGATACTGGTTCCTAGGCCTCGGGTCATGACAATCTGCCCTTTGACAGAGTCTCTGATGTCAGTGGATTCCCCCATTTGCGACCAGGTTCGTCTCTAGATTCCCTGCCCATTTGTCTCTGCGAAGTTTATGCAGGATGTCCCAGAAATATTGCGACAGACTTCAGGGGGTTGTAGAGAGTGTCTTGAGGAACAAATCGAAGTTGGGAATCCAAGCCCGGAAACATCATGTAAAGACGCTACGGAGCTTCTGAGTTATGGGCGCCAGCGCCTGTCTCTATGCCACCCCTTCGGCAGCAAACGTGACTCTGTACGCTAACGGATCGTAGGCGGAACGTCTGGCAATGTTTATTGTTATTCAGTGATCGCACGTGGTTGCCGTGATCGCCTGTGGAGAAGGTGGATCTAACTGCTACGTAGACAGGCCTTGTCTCCTGTGAATGCGATTCTCTGTTGCCTCATTTTGGAACATGGCTTTTCCAGCTGCAGTTTATTTTTCTCTTGTATACCGTAAAACATTGGTGATTTTAGAGGGTTTCAGAAAGAAAAGAAAATGAAGACGGAAACGCGTATCCCTAACAGTCGTCCACTGTGGCACGCAGTAGCGCCATCTTTTGCACTGGCGATAAGTTGCGATCACTGAATAACAAACAACATTGCGAGACGTTCCGCCTTATGGTCCGTCAGCGAACAGAGCCACCTTTGCTGCCGAAGGGGTGGCCTAGCCGCAGGCGCCGGCGCCTATAACCTTGACTCCCTGAATCGTTGCTAGATGACGTTTCGGGACACGGATCCCTATCCTCGGTGTGTTCCTCAAGGCGCCCTCCACAACCCGTCGAAGTTTGTGGCAGCTTTTCTGGGACACCCTGTGTACTTCCCTCAGCGCGTCGCGTGACCCGAGACGCCAGCGGCAGGTTGGGCAGTGTCCGCACGGAACGGCTTTGGTTCCTCCTCCAGTGCAGGCGCCGACGGCCGACCCCGCAGTCGCCTCTTGCAGGAAGAGTCTGGCGCGGCGGTTTTTCTCCGAATTCTGACGTCGCCAAACCGCAGAAACGCTTCTTCCTGCCTGACTTCTTTGCGCCTCTCCAAGTGGAAGACGACGCACCGGTGCAAATGGCGTGAAGTGAACATTTAGCGGTCAGTGAAGTCCGACGGTAGAAGAAGAGGTCGCTCCCGTTACAAAATGCAGTACCGGCGACTCACCACTTCTGACGTGGTCATAATGTAAAGCAGAATTCATCAGTGTACAAGGTATCTAGAATAAGCCAAACAACGCTGAGGGAATTAGAATAGGCAATGAGAAACTAAAACAGCTAGATGAGTATGAGTGGCGATGGTCGATGTAGAGAGGATGTAAGAGGTTGGTTGGTTGGTTAGTTGGTTAGTGGGACGTCATCGGTTCCATCGGATTAGGGAAGGATGGGGAAGGGAGTCGGCCGTCCCCTTTCAAAGCAACCATTCCGGAATTTTCTAGAAGCGATTTAGGGAAATCACGGAAAACCTAAATGAGGATGGCGGGACACGGGATGGAACCGTCGTCCTTCCGAACGCGAATCCAGTGTGCTAACCGCTGCGTCACCTCGCTCGCTGATAGAAGATGTAGGCTGGCAATTACAAGAAAAACTTTTCTATTTAATTGAAAATGTAAATTTTCGTTTGTTCAAAATCGTGTTTCTGAGAAAGTTCTTGACCGACTGCTTCGAAATTTTGACAGAAGTTACTGATAGTTTTCTTGTGTGGACAAATTGTTCGAATGATTGACTCAAGAGGATCTGAATCTGCATGATTACATATACATACACATAAATGCTCACAAATTCACGCTTAAGTGTGTGCAAGAGTGTGCACAGAGCCAGTTTCAGATCATTTCTCTACCGTTCCTCCTGAACAAATCGAGACCTAAGTTTTTCCGTGCGAGCTCTGATTTTATTGAGGTCCCCATTACTACTTATGTACGTGAAGACGACGAAATATTTTGGCATCAAGACAGCATTAGTAAAAGTAATTCCATGGAAAAGCTTGCCGCAACGTAAAGCGCCACCTCAACCAGTACATCTTATCCGCGGCATTCTCTCTTCTGTTTCGCGATCACACAAAGCGAGCTGCCGTTTGAATCTTTTCGATGTCCTCCGTCAGTCCTATCTGATGCGGATCCCACACAGCACAGCAATTCCCCAGAAGGGGACGGACAAGCGTGGTGTAGGCAGTCTCTTTAGAAGATTTGTTGCCTCTTATAAGTGTTCTGCCAGTAAAACGCAGTCTTTGATTCGCCTTCCCCACAATATTTTCCATGTGATAGTTTCAGCTTAAGTCGTTCATAATTGAATCTTTACATTTTTATTTGAATCGACACTTTTAAATTTGTGTGATTTTTCATGTAAACGAAATATTACAGAACGTGTATAGTACTGATATGAAGGACCCCACATCTTTTTCATGTTCCGGGTCAATTGCTATTTTTCGCCCCATGCAGGAGCATACAAGGAAGAGCGAGATTTACCTTGATCGGCTGTTTAGCCCCTAGAGGACTATCAACATATCTCCCGGAAACTGTACGGATAAACAAGCCTCTGTGGTTAGGACAATACGGAAACAAATTATAAGAACGAAGATTGTAGCGACAACATTCTTATACACTTTCAGTATTCGTGCCGCGTCAAATGAGACCAAACATTCTTCTTCCGACGGTCGGCTCCGTCGTCGTCAGGGGAACAGCTGAATGCTGCCACGCAGCCAGACGCCGTGCCCCTGTATGCGGCGCTAGTCGCGCCCCTCAAACGCAAACGGAGCGGCCGATGTGTCCGAACGGTAGTGCAAATCAGTATAAATGCAGGGTTGCTACGACACTAATAGTACAATGTCCGTACTGTATCCAATTTATTATGAAAGCGTTAGATACATACAAGACATAAACAATCATGTCGGAATTATACAGTTCTTTTCATAACACGAGTAACAAAATAAGACGTTTGCATTTCCTGGATGGAAGCTAGTATCAAGGCGTTCAATGTCCTAATGTTACTGCATTTTCAGTACTTTGTCTAACCACTCTTCTTCCAAACTACCTTCGGCATTGATTTTGTTAGGGTTTGCTCTGTTCTCTGAATATACCAATAAACTAAATGCAAAAAAGACACAAGTAATCTTAACAACGCATCAGAAATTAATAAGTTCAGGTTTCCGCGAACGGCTGTCTCCTATTCTGATTGACGGTATTCCAATAACATGTCAGAAAACAGTTAAGAACTTGGGTGTAGCTTTGGATGAGCATCTCAACTGGGCAGTCGCAGTGTGCCGAAAGACGTCCGCTTGTCTCTATGCTCTCAAAAAGTTTCGGAACGTATTTCTACACGACGTGAAACGCCAATTCGTGCAAGCACTCGTTCTACCGAACTTCCACTATTGTGATGTAATTCAACAAGGCATGAGTAGTGAAAACAACCGACGGCTAGAAGTAACCATGAATGCCTGTGTGCGTTACACCTGCAACATTCGCCGATATCATGATGTTAGTGCTTCATACTCCCAGCTAGGGTGGCTGCGGCCGGACAAATTGTGTGACTACCACACTCTATGTCTACTTCACCGACTCCTCGTAGGGCAAGCACCCCAGTATCTTGCTTCATAATCGAAACACGAGGTCACTCTTATTTGGTATCCTAACTGTGCCCACTCACAAAACAAAAACTTTTGCAAACTCCTTCTCAGTCGCCGCTGTCCGCCTCTGGAACAAACTGCCCTTTACCTTGAGGAAACTTCAATCTCCTGCTGCTTTTAAGAAGAGGTTGAAGCATTTCCTACTATCATCCTCATACAGTTCTCCACAAAATTAATGTACAAGGCCAATCCTCTCCTCTGTCAAATAGCAAAGCTGGTGTGACTTCTGAAATTTTCCCGGCGTATTTGTTCTTCTAATAATTTCCGGGTATGCAGCCGGATCCCGTCGACATTCTGCCACGATATTTCGGCCCAGAGACGTCCGGCCATCATCAGGTGAGTACACAACTACTGAAGAGCCCAGGTGCAGTCGCGGTATTTATACCGATTCTCGTGCACGTGTTGACATGCGCGGCATAGCCGAGTTGTACGTGCTGCCCTCGGTGGTGAAAGTAAAAGATCATCTAGTCATTGAGTATCGAATGACGCTGTCTATTCCGCTGTGAATGTATAATTTTAATAACAGGATTCCAAGTTTTATCCAGTTGAAAGCCGTTGTCACGATTTATAAGATTATCGGCAAGCCGTATTTCCACTGATTCCTTGATTACGGAATCCCAAAATCCGGAAACCGGAGCTAAAATTTTTGTTTCATTGTATTCCATTGAATGTCCCATTGAAATACAGTGCTCTGCTACTGCCGATTTTGACGGTTGCCGCAGACGGGTGTATCTTTCACCTGTCCACCAGCAAAGAACCGGGCCCTGGTTGGATCCGTTAAAGACGATTTACAACTGAAGAAAGCAGACGTCTACAAAATTCCCTGTGAATGTGGCTCTGCATATATTGGCCAGACGACAAGAACTGTCCATGAACGGTGTACAGAACATGAAAGATACACCCGTCTGCGGCAACCGTCAAAATCGGCAGTAGCAGAGCACTGTATTTCAGTGGGACATTCAATGGAATACAATGGAACAAAAATTTTAGCTCCGGTTTCCGGATTTTGGGATTCCGTAATCAAGGAATCAGTGGAAATACGGCTTGCCGATAATCTTATAAATCGTGACAACGGCTTTCAACTGGATAAAACTTGGAATCCTGTTATTAAAATTATACATTCACAGCGGAATAGACAGCGTCATTCGATACTCAATGACTAGATGATCTTTTACTTTCACCACCGAGGGCAGCACGTACAACTCGGCTATGCCGCGCATGTCAACACGTGCACGAGAATCGGTATAAATACCGCGACTGCACCTGGGCTCTTCAGTAGTTGTGTACTCACCTGATGATGGCCGGACGTCTCTGGGCCGAAATATCGTGGCAGAATGTCGACGGGATCCGGCTGCATACCCGGAAATTATTAGAAGAGCAAAGCTGGTGTCTCCTATCTTGCTTCTTTCTCTTCTTCCTCTTCATCTATCTCTATTAACCGTACAATCTTCTTTTCCTTTATATTTCCTTAATTACCTTACATCATGTCTCTATTCTTCTCCTCCCTTCACCATCAGTCTCCCTCATATTCCCTGCTGCTAGCACTCCTATCTAAAATCTGTCTCTTTCATAATGTCTAATTATAACAGTACTTATCATCTACGATTATAAACTTTATATATATGCATTTTTCCAAGTCTGCTTTCGTAATTGTTTATTTCACTTTTTGTACTAGATGCAGTTTAACATGCCTACTAAAACATGTGAATGTAAAATAAGTTCAGATGTCAAATCTTATGAGACTAAACTGCTAAGGTCATCAGTCCCTAAGCTTACACACTACTTAACCTAAATTATCCTAAGCACAAACACACACACCCATGCCCGAGGGAGGACTCGGGCCTCCGCCGGGACCAGCCGCACAGTCCATGACTGCAGCGCCTAAGACCGCTCGGCTAATCCCGCGCGGCAATGTCCAAATAACTCTGAGCACTATGGGACTCAACTGCTGTGGTCATTAGTCCCCTAGAACTTAGAACTACTTAAACCTAACTAACCTAAGGACATCACACACATCCATGCCCGAGGCAGGATTCGAACCTGCGACCGTAGCAGTCGCACGGTTCCGGACTGCGCGCCAAGGACCGCGAGACCACCGCGGCCGGCGCGCGGCAGCGTAAAATAAGTAGAATGCCTGGTTAGATGTAAGAGAGAGCCTGATGCCCTAATCTTGTCAGGTTAAATAATTAAATAAATAAAAAATAAATAAATAAAAAATAAATAAATAGTATTGAAATTCATCTGGCCCATCTAAATTAAACTACTTCTCATCACAGTAGACAACTTTATCTCATTCTGAAGTCCGTGACATATGTTTCACAGCACGCTCCAGTCTAACCTATTTATGTATGGATTTTTGAGCAGATTTGTGCACTCGTTTCTTGAATGAAAGATGTTTGTGATTTGACAAAATTTGTCGTACATGTCTGCCAATTACTGAAAACTATAAATCAGCAATAAGTTCAGAAGACTAACAATTTGTGGCGCATGATTTCCACAAAAGGTACCGTTTCGATGTTTCAAATAAATTTCTACCTAGCCCACATTCCCCGTTTTGTTCATATCGTTCTTCCAAACAAACGAAATTATCAATCACCGTACTTGAACGGTTCACTTTCTTGGTGATTTGACGATTAGGGAGTTCAATTTCCTCGTACTCAACAGGTTTTGTTTTTTCATTTCATGATAGCTGTTTTCCTCGTGACATTGTCAGAATCGTGGTTTACGTGCACAACACCAACTAATGTTGTCTGTTTCCTGTCTGCAATAAAGGTACGTATGCACACATTAACACCACACAGAGCCGACTGCCTTCATAATACGTTCCACCCTCTACCACACGAATTGCTGATAAAATGCAATACCGTTTGACTGCATTTGTCAGTATACTCATTCTGTTGCATATACACTGTGCACAAAATTTCCAATCGACAATGTTAATTTTCAGGAATGAAATTTTCACTTTGCAGCGGAGTGTGCGCTGTATGAAATTATCTGGCAGATCAAAATTGTGTGCCGGACCGAGACTCGAGCTAGGGAAACTTGCCTTTCGCGTGAAAGTGCTGTACAGACTTTTTTTTAAATCTCATTTTGTTCGCTATTGTTCGTTGCATTTCTTTGGTGTGGACATCCCATGACAGCCTTCCAGGAGTGCTAGTTCTCTAAGGTCTTCAGGAGAGTTTCTGTGATTTTGGGAGGTAGGAGACAAAGTACTGGCAGAACTAAGGCTGTGAGGAGGGGTCGTTTGACGTGCTTGGGTAGCTCAGTTGGTACAACACTTGACCGCGGAAGGCAAAGGTCCCGAGTTCGAGTCTCGGTCCGGCACACAGCTTTAATCTGCCAGGAAGTTTCAGTGCTAATTTTCCTACAAGTATCCATGCCTTCATACTTCATTCTGCTGCTGTAGTTCTTCAACAATGTGAGAGCACGTTCATGCGCGAAAAAGATTACAGCCACTGCCGAAGTTAAAACTACTGCTGCACCTTCTGATCTGTTTTATAGCTGAACTCGGCTAGGTCCATACGCGAGGAGGATTTCTATTTCGCCAAACATATTATTTATGTTTATTTGTAACGCTGTGCTCAGCTACCGCCGATTTTTCTGTGATACTTTTTAACGTATCTGCACAATGTTCGGAAACTGAATGGATTCAGTATCCTGTATAGTCGCGTCCACATTGACAAGGGATGTTATAAAATCCAGAGACCATGAGTGCAACACTGTCCTTAAGTGGGTGGAGCACGTCTTACGTCTACCTGAAGGATCGACAAACACTATAAACCGGGGGACCTGTACGAAACTTTCGTACTTTCATAGTTGCAAATAATGACAGCATTTAGAATAAGTGTAGTCGTTGGGATAAAGGTAGTTGTGAGAGTGAAGAGAAAACATCTTTAAAAATGATCCGAATGACGTGAAATAATATAAAAATTATTTTATGATACATCGTTGTATTACACTTCCATACACATAATTTTGAGCAAACTTCTACACAGGACATTACAGTACCTCTTTGTAAACGATACTGGACATGAGAAAGTAATCTTCGTGTACTTTTTGTTTTTTTATTATTTTCTTTAAGGGGTTCAAAAGTGTTAGTTGGTTTAGTTAACCTTGAAAAGGCTGCATATAATTGTCGGAGAGTAAAGGCGGGATTTGGTAAGTACAGTCCTGCTCTCTGAAACGTTTTGTTCCCGTGACTTGTTTATAGAGACCGCAAATGCGGCTAGACAAATGTCTTCGTGTCAATTGAAAAGGCACGCTTGGATCAGATGGCGTTAAGTTTATACGTGGTATTACAATAGTTTCCCCCTGTCAATCGGCTGAGCGTTAATTGTAAATAGGGGCCCCTGCGACACTTTCACACTTTTCTTGTTATGCTGTTGTTATTGTGGTCTTCAGTCCTGAGGCTGGTTTGATGTTATAAATAATGATAATATTTGCAATATGTTTAGCCGTTGGGATAATAGTAGCTGGCGAGAATGACAAACATGTTTGTCGTGTCAAAATTGTATTCGTTTGGAAAAATCAACTTGTACGATGGGCAGAGATAATGGATTACCGCAGTGGTCACTGTTATTAATGACAATGCTTTACACCAATTATCCGGTTAATAAGTAATTTAAAAATAAAATGATGTATATAAAAAGATAATTCGAAAAGGGAGTCTCTTATTCGTGATTAATAACGTAGCTTTTTAAAATATAGGTATGTAGCTGGGCATCCATGATGTCCTTTGGTGTACAGTAGTTAAAAGTTTCTTTTATGTTAAAATTTTCCCCAAATAGTTGTATTTACTGCAAAAGTCGGTGCCCAGTGTCAGAAGCCGGTTAAAACACATTTCTAACGATACCCCCCCGGTACGACAGTATGTGTTGAGAAAACGGGAAGTTAACGTGAGAAATAATTTTTATGATCTTATGCCTTTTATTACCACGACCTCAACTGTTTTGCTATGTATAGGTCGACAGAAAGGGAGGATGCAATAGACGGATCATCTAGTTGTGACTGTTCAACATCTTCGTGCTTTCTATTCATGGAGAGCGCTAATTCACTTTCCCGATGCCCTATGAGCTCCTTCAGAAGACGGACGTTGGTTGTTTCATTTCGGAATCCAAGTGGTTTTTGTGAGATTTGTGTCTCGCCTAGATAACGATACTCATTCCGCCGGGGGAAAATATCGGCAATATCGAGTCAAAGCGGCTGTAGGGCCCCGGAACTCGGGATAGGAGACGCTGCCGGCGAATCACCGGGACCCTTCACCTGGCATGGAGGCCAGAATGTTTTTATACGAGTCAGCAGAAGCCGGGCGGCCCGCAGTCGTATCCGTTAGCCGGCTGGAGGGTGCACACATCGGCGTCGTGATGCGGTGGTGGAACCTGGCTGCCCGCCACTGGTTCCGACTACGGATTCAGGTACGCCTGATAGCGACTTTGCGAGGAGGTACGAACTTTCTAGTTCTTGCACTGTCAAGTGTGCTCGAACACGCCGACCCAGGTTGTTCACGTTTCCGCAAACTGTAAGTTGTTTTGTGGTTGTTTCATTGCGTATTAATAAAAGCTGTGCACATTGGTCCCAAAAAAGCGTGTACGAAAGACAGAAATGTTTGTAGGTCTGTATAATGACACATTCCAAACTACTCTACTCCAGCCTGTATATGGTGGTGTGAAGACCACATGAGAATCGGATTGTTTGTAATTTTTTTATATTATGGTACGTGAAGTTCAGAACTCATACAGCCTATCAAAGCAATTTGATGCAACTTTCAAAAATTCTCGAAAAGGCTGAATTTAAAGTTTCCCGATTGTTTTGAATAGCCGAAAGTAAGATCAGTGCCACTGTGGCTCTGGTAGAACGGTGGAAATCCCGCCTGCCAAATGAGGCCTGAATTCGATCCACGACATATGCTGCTTTTTCTACAAAACAGCTTGTGCCACGTAGCTTACCGCAAAGCGTAAAGTACATAAAGATGGAAAAAAAGACTGTAGCTTTCGAGACTGGTAAATCGTGGTTTGAATCTTGTTTTGGTCACTGCTTGTTTTCGTTTTTTTTTCCACTCACTTCGAATACCTAAGTCATTTAAGAAAAAAAAATCATGAAGTTTCTACTCATTAAACATATATAAGTGCCATTTTTATGAAAAATGCTTGTCTTCTTAATTTCTAATTACATGCTGTACAACAAAAAAACTGTTTTCACAGTAAATGTAAATTACGTCAACTGAGGGTGGAGGGGCAGGGAGGGAAGAGACAGGAAAGGGAAGGAACAGATGATATGAAATGCATCGGGACCTTATGCAGAATCAGCGGCGTCGAGTGAAAATAAGTGCCGGGTAGGACACGAACCCAGTATGTCCTACTTACTAGGCAGTTGCGTTAACCACTGCGCCATCCGGACACAGGGTTTATCGCACCTGCGCCGACTGTCTGAGCGCCCTCCACAGCCGACCCACCTTCCGATCTACCGACGCCATCTATCCATAGTCCTCCATGCTCGCTTATTTTTGATTCCCATAGGAAGTAGAATGATATTGTGCACCCAGAGTGAAGGTTGTGGATTCATTACCCATCGACGCAAGTCAATTATATGAACGTCCAAAAGAACAGACACCACGAATTCGTGGCATGTAAATTCTTAACTACCATTTATTTTATAAAAGATTGTTAGTAAAGACTGCAATGTTATTTAAAAAAAATTTAAACACATTAAACTTATTTCATTTTCATGTATTTTATGCTACGTGGATATGCTTGTAGAACATGCGCTTTTGTTTAAAAATTTACCTTACGCAGGAAGCGAACCTGGGCCACCCACATAGGAGGCAAGAATTGTACCTCAGTTCCACACTGTCTGTCGAAAAATCAACCATACTTTATTGTATTAATGACGCTTGGAAAATTCAAAGTCGGTTTTCTCGACCTTTTATTTTATTTATTTTTTTGAAAGTTGCCGCTATATGTTTTGAGTGATTGGGTGATTGATATTTGAGTGCTGAACTATAGGCAACACAAATATAAAAAAATTACAAAGAATCCTGTTGCAGTGTGGTTTCCTCGTGGGACATTTTAAGCCCGCGTCGGTTTGCGGAAAATTAAGTCGTTGAGCCACCCACCTGGGTTACGTTCTACTAAAATCTCGAAAAATGGTAGCTTTCCTTCTGTCTCCAAATCGACATGGAGAACTGAATATTAGAGTGCATGTTATTGGAGTAACCGAGAAACTGATGGAGAGCTTCGATGCCGCTCGGTCACTTCATACACGTTTAGTTCACGAGGCGAAGGAAGGAAGACAGGCGGACGTGAGGAAAATTAGATGCGTTCCTCAAAATGCTTCATAAAGAAATTTGTCACTGTTTAGTGGGGAGCCTGCGCCCATTCCGTCAGTCAAAAATGTTCCTCCGCTGGCGACTCGGTTATCACAGAGGCCACAGAGATCAGTGCGGGCAACAGCGGCTAAACCTAATGGTGGGTGGAAACGAACTCCCGGCGTTGTCAGACCACAGAGGATTTCGTCGAGCTGTTTACGTTCCAGAAGGCGCCACCAGCACCACAGACATCGACACGATCCCTAGTTGCACGACGCCAGTGAGTTGTTCCCGAAGAAGACGGTTGGGGTTTTGGTCGAAAGCTGGAATTTCATTTGTAATCCGACGCACCAAGTACGACTAAAGCCTTCTACATACGGGAAGGTAGTGCTGTTGGCCTTCACATTTGCTTGCGCGTTACAGTATCCTCCAGCGATCAACACTCGCTTTCATCATTCGCGAGAATATCTTCTCGTATGTCTGTAAAGGCGTAGCGCGCGTCATGACAGAGTTACTATAACATGCAAGCTCGTAGCAACCGCGGGAACTGAGAGACCTTTTGCCTTGTAGATCAGCTGGCCGCCACACTGCTAGCTTTCCCTGGCTTCGTGTATTCCCGGGCGAGACGCCAGAAGACAGGCCGAGTCGCCTCAGACTGGACCCTAGGCCCACAGCTCAAGGAGATGCCTGCCGCTATGTTGTTCACGCTCTCTCACGCACCGCCACCGTTCCGTGTTTAAGTCGGCTGTCACTCTCGCAGCACATTGGGTGAGGCGGAACTGATTCCCACCTCTCAGACCTAGTACCTTTCTCCGTTCCCAACGATTCTTTCGTCGTTTCAGGGTAGCGCGACTTCTTCAATCACATTTATAGAAGACGTGAAATGCACTTGTCCGTAAAATAGAAAATACGATCCAGATGTGCTACCTAACTCCGTTATTCAGTGACTACAATTAAGTATTTCGCACATGACAATGGTACAGTCCTAGAGCTTCGAAGGGTCAATTTCATTGAAGATATATAAAATAAGGATTTAACTTACCGACATCTAACGTTGACTCTCACACGTGATGTAATGATGTGACGTGTGGTGTCATACGTTCACAAGCAGGAGATCACTGACAACATATTATTTTTTGTGTTGTAGGTTGTGGGGACCGACTGATATGTAGCGTAGCCCGAAGTCTAGCTTAGATTGAAACTGACTGTTTGTGAGACGGTGAAGAGGTACCGAAGACGTCAGGTACCTCTTCTCACCTTCTCAGTGTCCGATTTCCGCAACCAACAGCGTGCAGCTCTGTATCTGACTGTTTTACCGGCAGAACGTCCACCCCCGGCAGATGAGTGGTCAGCGCGACAGAATGTCAATCCTAAGCGCCCAGGTTCCATTGCCGGCTGAGTAGGAGATTCTCTCCGCTCAGGGACTGGGTGTTGTGTTGTTCTAATCGTCATGATTTCATCTCCATCAACGCGCAAGTCGCCGAAGTGGCGTCAAATCGAAAGACTTGCACCCGGCGAACGGTCTACCCGACGGGAGGCCCTAGTCACACGACATTAGCGGCAGAATAAATTCCCAGAATTACGATCAGTGCTTCTATAGTGTTGCGATCAACACACCCGCCCTACAACAGGCGTAAAGATGGCGCTATGTTATAGCTCCGCTGCTGCCAATAATTTATAAGTCGCACTGCCAACCTGTTTCAGTTTATCCTTTTCGATAGCTCGAGTACAATTCGAGGTCCATCAAAACGAGAATCTTTCCCCTATTGGGATGCAAAAATTTTAAACGAAGTAGTTTCTCTGAAATCGTCTTCCTGCTCTTGCTACATGTCTGGAACTCAGCCAGTCTTCCAGGAGCAGTGCTTTAATTTCTTCTACAGGTTGCACAGATTTTCCCATGATTTCTTTCACTTTCAAATTCCCCTCTTTTATCCAGATCTTGTTGATTTAGTGTCCAGGTTCGTAAAATGACTAGGAGGGCCTCCGTATTTTGAAAGGAATGTCTCATCATTTGTCATTGATTGTGTGCTAAGTCACACGGAAGCAGCCGGTAGCGGTGGCCGAGCGGTTCTAGGCGCGTCAGTCCGGAACCTCGGGCATGGATGTGTGTGGTGTCCTTAGGTTAGTTAGGTTTAAGTAGTTCTAAGTTCTAGGGGACTGATGACCTCAGATGTAGCAGTCACACGGTTCCGGACTGCGCGCCTAGAACCGCTCGGCCACGGCGGCCGGCCATTGACACAATGCCCGCGAGTCTTGCGCAATAAAAATGCCAAGCCTTCAACAATATCGCTGTCTTTCATTTGTGACGATATCCTTTGTACAGAACAGTGGTAAATGCGAAGCGATAAATCTTGGGGATAGAAATTGAGAGGCTCATAGTGTACAATTATTGACTGTCATGCGGACGAATTATTCTCCAGGAGGTAATACGTCGTAAGTGAACTCTTCAAAGTCCAATGGAGAAAACGAGAAATGAAAAAAAAAAAAAAGAAATAGTTGTTACGGCTTGGTATCAAAACTGTAGAGACCTGAATTGTAAGAAAGCTGGAAAGTGCTTGATTGTTTCATCAGTGTATCGATATATCTCACTGCATAAGAGGGATTTTTTGTGTGTTCCAGAGAATCGCGAAGAGGACAGCGCGCCGACTCCTGCGGACGACGAGGTTCTGTATCCAGGTAAACTTGACTTGGTAATAATGGTAGAGCTTCATAGCTGTGGCTTATATTGTTAGGAGATGTGACTTGTTGTAAGGAAAGAGAGGCACATAGCAGTCAGTTGCCATCCCATTAGCCTTTATTATTCTTGCGAATTTAGATTTCGGCTATAAATATCCGTCTTCAGTGCATTTTTCGTTACAATTCAATAGACCCGCGGCAGTTCATTTCACCATGCATTCTTACACTGGGTGCTCCTGCCTATACACCTGTAAGAGCATATAGTGATATGAATGCCGGGAGTCTGTTGAAGTGTGAGGAAAATGCACTGAAGATGGCTATTTGCAGCCGAAATTTAGTTTTGCAAAATAATAAAATGTAATGGGACTGTGACTCACTGCTATGTGGCTCTCCTTCCTTATAGTATGCGCTCACTGAGGATAACGGTTCCTGGTGGAGTCAAAGTTGATTTGCTGCCGTGTTTTTTCAAGTAATCAGGTAAATGTTGCCCCAGTGCTGTGGGTGTCGATGTTACACGTAAATCCAGACAATATGTCTTCCAGTTTCAGATCCCTTCAGTGGAGATGACAGCTTTACCACTTACTGCATTTTGTTTGTTATTGCATAAGCTTAAGAGATAAAGGTTCCTGAACAAGTTGTAGATATCCTTTTGCTCCATGTATTTTATCCCTGCTGTCTTGAGAATTTGAAGAAGTGTATTCAAATCAACATTGTCAAAAGCTTTCCGTAAATCTACAAACTCTATAAGCGTAGCTTTCCCTTGCATCAGTGTATCTTCTAAGATAAATCGTAGAGTATTTTTTCACATGTTCCTACAGTTTTCCGGAACGGAAATTGAACTTCCCCAAAGTCGGCTTCTAGCATTTTTTTTTCCATTCTTTTCTACAGAACTCGTGTTAGTGTTTTGCAAACCATAACCTGTTAAGCTTATTGCTCGGTAGAAGTTTAGTACATACTTTCTTTTAAATTGGATTTCTTCAGTTAGCTGGACGTGAAACAGAGAACGCAATTGGGAAGGGAATGAGACAGGGTTGTAGCCTAAATCTGAAGTTATTCCGTCTGCACACTGAGTAAGCAGTAAAGTAAACTAAAAATAAATTTTGAAAAAGAATTAAAGGCCAAGGAGAAGAAATAAAAACGTTGAGCTTTGCCGTTTACATTATATTGCCGATGACATTACTCATACAATTCTATCAGAGGCGGCAACAGGCTTGGAGGATCATTGGAGTGAAATGGATGGTCAGCTGAAAACAAAAGGAGAGTAATGGAATGAAGTCAAATTAAATAAAGCGATGGTGAGGAATTAGGAAGTAAGAGATGTATAGGAGCAGATTAGTTTCGCTATTTGAGAAGCAAAATAATTGTCGATGGCCGAAATAAAGAGGATATAGAAGGCAGACTGGCAGTTGGAAGAAAACCATCTCTGAAAAGCGAAATTTCTTAATATCGAATAAACGGAAAAATAAGGAAACCCCGCGATGAGGACCTGTGGACTTCGTGATAAGTAACCGACCGCCATATCATTCTCAGTTATTCACCACTGAATAGAGTATGGAGGGGCATCGGATCAGCACACCACTCTCCCAGACGTTGTCGGCGTTTCAACCTTGGAGCCGCTACTTATGTCAGGTAGCTCCTCAATTGGCATCACGAGGCTGATTGCATCCAGTCCTCCCACGAACGAAAAATCCCTGGTAGGACCGATAATCGTACCTCCTCTCCCCTCCCCCCCCCCCCCCCTTGTATGATGGTCTGTAGCTTTGACCACTCGGTCAACTATTACAAAGTCTTTTCTGCAAATATTTGCAGAAAGTGTACTTGGCTACTAATCAGTTCTAGCTAGATGAAAATGGATGCTTTTGAAATGTGGTACTAGAGGAGAATGTTGAAAATTAGATGGGTAGGTCGGACAACTACTAACGAAGTGCTCATTCGAATTGGGGAGGAAAAGGGGTTGTGGCACAAGTTGACTAAAAGACGGGATTTGTCGATAGTTTTGTGATGGGGGGAAAGTGTATATGTAGACAGGGGGCAGGAGTCTGGGGAGGGGGGAGGAAAGTGTGGAGAGAGATCAAGGCTTGAGGCAGGTACAATCGGATGTAGGTTGCAGTAGTTATGTAGGGATGAAGAGGCTTGCACAGGATAGACTAGCATGGAGAGCTCCATCTTCGGATTGAAGACCACAATAACAACAACTTCTTGTTGTGTATATGGGTAACTATAGTTGAGTCGGTTAAGTTGATCCCTTACAGTAGGCTGGTCACAGCAGCTTCGCACGCCCACGTCAGTCAGTCAGTCATATAACATAATTTTGTAAACGTCTCTATATTGTCGGTTACTGGCTTCTTTAGCAGCCGTTTACGCTTCGCAGTTGAAAGCTGACAACAGTGCTCTTAGCTATCGAGTATCATCTTACACCGGCTCTAGTGCGGATTTTTCGTAATGTCTGAGCGGAAATACACCGGCTACCTCCCATTCGAGTGCTGCCGCACAGGCGAGCGTCAGCGACCTCGGCGGTGGAGGCTGAGAGCGACTGCCAAAGGGAGGCGGCTAGTGGCTTCCCACAATCCCGCGCCGTCCGTCCCCAGCAGAGCGGCGGCCGTTGGGTCAGGAGGCCACGCCCCCGCGCTCCTGCCCCCGACCTCGCCCCCACGCGAGTGCGTGGCCCCACGAGGCGTGGGAGAGTCCGCCCACGCAGACAACCAGGGCCTCGACCGATATTCGAACTAGGGCCCCAGCCAAACTGTGCAGTGGGCTTATGGTCAGCCTGACCGAAAGCATCAATATCGTTTGTCGCTTGGCAAGCAACTGTCATACGATAACAGCTGTCGCCCTTATATTATATATGTAACTGTTCTAGCTCTCAGATGTTATTCGCATTTGAAGCAGTCACGTACAGATTAGATTAGATTTGATTAGATTAGTACTTGTTCCATAGATCATGAATACGACACTTCTTAATGATGTGGAACTTGTCAGGTTAATAAAAGGTGTCTATACAAGATATTACGTTACACAAAATATTACATGACACTTCATATTTTTTTAGGATGGGGGTCGGGGAAATTACCCACTTACTATATCCAAAAATTCATCTAATGAGTAGAAGGAGTTGCCATTAAGAAATTCTTTTAATTTCCTTTTAAATGCCATATGGCTATCTGACAGACTTTTGATGCTATTAGAGAAGTGACCAAAGACTTTTGTGGCAGCATGATTTACCCCCTTCTGAGCCAAAGTTAGATTTCACCTTGAGTAGTGAAGATCATCCTTTCTCCTAGTATTGTAGCCATGTACACTGCTATTACTTTCGAATTCGTTTGGATTGTTAATAACAAATTTCATAAGTGAATATATATACTGTGAGGCTACAGTGAAGATCTCTAGCTCTTTAAATAAGTGCCTGCAGGATGATCTTGGATGAGCTCCAGCAATTATTCTGATTACACGCTTCTGTGCAATGAACACTCTTTTACTCAATGATGAGTTTCCCCAGAATATGATGCCATACGAAAGCAGAGAATGAAAATAGGCGTGGTAAGCTAATTTACTCTAATGTATATCGCCAAAATTTGCATTGGCCCTAATAGCATAAGTAGCTGAACTCAAACGTTTCAGCAGATCCTCAGTGTGTTTCTTCCAGTTCAACCCCTCATCAATGCACACACCTAGAAATTTTGAATATTCTACCTTAGCTACCGATGTTTGATCGAAGTCTATATTTATTAACGGTGTCATTCCATTTACTGTGTGGAAATGTATATACTGTGTTTTGTCAATGTTTAATGAGAGCCCGTTTAAGAGGACCACTTAATGATTTTCTGAAAAACATCGTTTACAATTTCACCAGTTAATTCTTGCCTGTTGGGTGTAATAGCTATAATTGTGTATCATCAGCAGTGTAATCTACCCCCTCTTTCCTACTTGCAGTTATTGTTGACATTAGTTCCCAGACTGAGATTTTCACTCTGCAGCGGAGTGTGCGCTGATATGAAACTTCCTGGCAGATTAAAACTGTGTGCCCGACCGAGACTCGAACTCGGGACCTTTGCCTTTCGCAGGCAAGTGCTCTACCAACTCAGCTACCCAAGCACGACTCACACCCCGTCGTCATAGCTTTACTTCTGCCAGTATCTCGTCTCCTACCTTTCAACTTTACAGCAGCTCTCCTGCGAACCCTGCAGAACTAGCACTCCTGCAGGGTTCGCAGGAGAGCTTCTGTAAAGTTTGGAAGGTAGGAGACGAGATACTGGCAGAAGTAAAGCTATGACGACGGGGTGTGAGTCGTGCTTGGGTAGCTCAGTTCACAGTCTGCCTTCGGCAGTGCTACGGCACGGACGTCTGTTTACGTCCCTGCCGGAGTAGTTCGCGCTCGCGCAGTTGTTTACCTCTTCGGAGTACTCGCGCGTTAGACGACTCGATACAGAATGGCACATGCATACCGAAAGTCGACTCTCAAGATTAGTTTTTCGAACGTATATGCGAGACCGAAAGCCTACGAAATAGAAAGGTTCCTACGAGACGAAGTTAAACTTGACTACAACGAACTTATCGGAATCCACCTCTCCATAGTGAGCAGTGTCGTTTACATCAAGCTGATTAACGATGCAGTATGTGACAGAATCATCCGAGATACTAAACATGGACTCAAATTTCGTCACTCTGATGGACATGTTGGAGAAGTAACTATTGATCATGCAGGACTGGGCTTACGAAACATACGCATTTTCGAACTTCCCTTCGAGGTTCCGTCTGACTTGGTCATTGACGCCTTACGCCCGTATGGAAGAGTGCTCAGCCACGTTCAGGAAAAATGGTCCAACTTCACGACTTACCCCGTTCTCAATGGGGTGCGTCAAATCAGAATAGAACTGACACAACATGTACCCTCGTACTTGTTCATCGGCGGATGCAGAGCTATAGTCATCTACGATGGACAACCCAAAACATGCTCAGGATGCGGGAAAGAGGGCCACGTGCGTTCCGAATGTATGCAGCGGAGGATAGTACAAGTTCCAAATGGCGAACCTGTACCTACGTCCACGTTGACGCCGCTGCCACTAACGTATGCGGACGCATTCCGAACAGATCCCATCCCGAAGAATGACCAGGTACAGAATCCTGACAGTTTACGGCAACCGACTGCAGCAGAGACCGCCTCCAGTGACGAAACGACGCACACTTCTGCCGCTCCGCCGCCGACGACGCCCTTAACCGAGCGGAAAGGATCGGTAGGAGATATGGAAATTGATCCTGCGGTTGTGCCGACAGCTGCTTTCGTCCCTGAGCACCGGGAGGCACTTCCGCACTCGGATACGGAGGCGCACACGCGCAAACAACGGTCGCCGAAGCGCCACAAGAAACGACGGCTAGCGCCGTCGGATACCTGCTTACTGCAGTCCATGTCAGACGATCTTGGGTGTAACGTCGATACAGTGCATCCGGAGGCGCAACGGGAGGTTCTACCCCCCACACAGCAGTACGACGCCAATCACGCTAGACAGGAGTTGAATACAGACACACCGGACGGAAAGCCGACGGAAGGAGACCCTCCACCCACCGCAGCAACGCCACCGCCTTCGGTCAACCCGACCGGAGAGACGCGACGGGAGCTGGACCTCCAGCACAGTAACTGGGCCGACGAATCCGATGCTGACCCACACACTGACGACGCACCCGCAATGGCGGGTGCTGCGTCCACCGGATGTTAACCGCGCAGAAGATGCAGATTGACGCACAGACAGCAGGTCACCGGGCAGCAGCACACAAATTAACATAAGCGTTCATGTGCGCTTTACGCACTGAGGAACAGCGGCAGGCATATCGAACAGCCTCTATTAATATTAATACAATCAGAACGCCTGTAAAATTGCAGTTATTACGAGACATGTTGCGTGCGTCAGACGTCGACATCGTTCTGCTGCAGGAAGTATGTGTTGAGAGCTTCCCCGACCTCTATGAGTACGATACGTACATTACACCTACTACCGACGGCGGCAGCGGAACAGCGATACTTCTACGTAGTGGCATAGTAGCCGAGGACGTGGTGTACCTGCCGTCAGCGCGGGGACTGGCTCTCACAGTGCTGGGAGTACGGGTCGTTAACATTTACGCACCGTCGGGGTCCGACAGACGGCGCGACCGATCCCGATTTTACGCAGAGGAGATTGCAACACTATTCTTAGGTCGGTATGAAAATGTCTTATTTGGAGGCGACTTAAACTGCGTGCTCGCACCAAAGGATCAACACCCACGTTATACTTCATGCCCGGAGCTGCGACAACTCATACAGGACATGAATCTCATTGATACATGGGAGAAGATACATGGCGACAGACGTGGATACACCTACGTCACGAGTCACTCTGCAAGTCGGCTCGATCGCATTTACGTAACACGTCGTCTCGAACCTGCGATCCTCGATGCGGAATTGTGGCCTGTCGCCTTTTCAGATCACATAGCATATATTTGCACGGTCTCCCTGAGTCGCCAACAAGTTTGGAGGAGTCGCAGTGTTTGGAAACTGAATACAGCGCACCTCAGGGAACCTGAGTGCAGACGCATAGTCGAAGATGCTTGGCACGTGTGTGAACGACGCCTCCCGACATATCCGACGACGTTGCAGTGGTGGCTGGAATGCGTTAAGCCTGCATTGCGCCGAGCGTTAATTGCATACGGAAGAGAGCAGATGATGTGGAGGCGACACACGACGGAATTTTATTTCACGATGCTCCGCGAACTTTCTGTACAAGCACCTTCACAAGAGCGTCGAGCCGGTATAAAACGAGCACAGGCCCAAATAATTTCCATAACGCGCCGCCGTCTGGAGGGAGTCGCAATCCGTGCAAGGGCCTTTGAACGAGTCCATGGAGAATCACCGTCGATGTATCACGTTATCAGAGAAAAACAACGTAGCCGCAGAACCTTAATACAGACGGTCGTACTGCCAGATGGTCGCCGCATGACAACGCAAAAAGACATTGCCAACGCTTTCGTGGAACACTACGGTCATCTCTATGAAGAAGCGGAACACGATCAGCCAGCCTTTCAGGAGGTCCGTCGAACGCTCTCCGCGTGTCTCGACGAGCCGGCCAACCTGGAGTTAACAGGTGAAATCACAGTTGACGACGTAATGGGAGCGATTGATAAGGGAGCGTCGCACAAGTCGCCGGGGCCCGACGGGTTTCCGTTAGAGTTCTATCGTACATTTAAAGATCTCATGATTCCACGATGGACTGCCATGTACTGCGAATTGATGTCTCCCAACGTGCCTCTTCCACCCGCCTTCGTGGAAGGAATGATCATCCCCATCCACAAACCATCAGGGGGCACAGGGATACAGGCCTACCGGCCACTGACCCTTCTTAATTGCGACTACAAGATCTACGCCAGGATACTTGCAGCACGTTTTAAACGCGTAATACGTCAAGTGATTTCACTCGACCAAACCCAGCTAGGAGGAGACAGTAATATACAAACGGCACTCAGTGACTACCGCGATGTTATCGCACTGGCCTCAACATGTCGTCTCCGGGGTGTATTGGTATCGATAGACTTCGATCGCGCATTTGACAGGCTGAGTCATGCTTATCTCACGGACGTTATGACAAAAATGAAGTTTCCGGAAAGTTTTGTCACCGTCGTTATGAGACTACTCCACGGAGCCGCATCCAAAGTGCTCATCAACGGACGCTTGGTGGGGCCCATCACCATCTCACGATCGGTCAGACAAGGGTGCCCGCTGTCAACGATATTGTATGCCATCGCTGTCGAGCCCCTGCTCTGCGGGCTCCGGAATCGACTCCAAGGAATGACGATAAGGCACAACAAGTTTATATGCCGAACATACGCAGATGACCTAGTGTTTTTAGCACGGTCCGGAGACGAGGCAAGAGCCTCCTTGCATTGGATTAATTTGTATTGTATGGCTACGGGAAGTCGCCTGAACATGGCAAAGTCGGGAGCGATGAACATCGGGAGAGGACTCCCGACAGGAAGTGTAGCACCATTACAGCCGATCAACAAGATGAAATGCCTAGGAATTATCTTCACTACAGACGTTCGACGCACGGCGGCACTAAGTTACAGACATCTTCTGCAAACAATTCGTGCGAGTGTCCGAAGTCACAGGTTAAGGGCACTGGATATGATACAACGGGTCACCTTTGCCAACACTTATCTAGCCTCTCGCATCCCCCACCTGGCACAAGTTCTTCCTATGCCGGTGGTGCTGGCCCGCCGAATCCTGGCGGCACTAGGATATTTTGTGAGCACGGGTCTGCTTTTTAAGGTAGGATACGAAACCCTCACCCTTCCTCGTAGTCGTGGAGGTCTTGGACTAGTCCACGTACGCGACCGAGCAGTGGCTATTTATGTAACCACAATGATAAAGATGTGGACACGACACCAGACAAGTCTGACGGGCACCTTGATAGACGTACTCGCTCCACCTTCTCGTTCGGCTCCGGTAGCGGTGGCTCACATCTCACCATCGCTTACCCATATGCGAACCTTTTTTGTGGAACACAGTTATGTACATATGGAACTACCGACTACCAGGACGGCAACGGCACGTGATATATATCACATCTTAACTCGACGACGGCCGAACAATGCCGTAGAGCGCCGCCAACCAACAGTTACGTGGTCAGTGGTATGGCGTACAGTGCACCATCCACACCTTGATACAGGAACGCGCGCACTGTGGTATCAGGTGGTAAATGGGAAATACGTGACTCGTTCCAGGTTGCATACAATTCATATGGCGGACGAGCCACTGTGTCCGCAGTGCAATGTTATAGACACAGAGGAGCATCGCCTGATATGCGGTCCTTCGGCGGACGTATGGTGTTTGGTCAAAAAAATGATCGCCTTCCTCCTTCGGGTGGGGCCGCAAACAGTAGAACCACGCACATTACTTCTCCCAGATAGGACATATTATCCCCGAACAAAGACAAACGCCGTGACTTGGATTCGAGGTTTGACTGTACGTTATCTTTTCCGAGACGGCAGTAAGAATGTGCTTGACTTCTGGGCCTTATTACAGGAACATCACTCACAGCTTATGAGACATCCGAGATATAGAACATATTACGCAAATTTTTTAGGGAGTGCCTTGCTTGATCCCCCACCCAGTTGGGGTGTCCCGGGTAGGAGAATGTAATTATTACCTATAAGTATTAGAACAAGAAAGGACCAGGACAGTGGAGAGGATCCACAAACACACGTGAAGACGTACCCGAAACCAACGCGAGGTATGACGGGATTAGCGAGGTACGCGCCTGAAAGAGGAACGTAGACCGTTGTTGTTTTGTCCTGACGGAAGCAGGATTTTTTTTATTTTTTTTATTTTTTTTTCACACTTATGTAAAAAAAAATGTGGACAGTCCACTTATTTACGTTTCCCAGAAAAAATTTATGTTATGAAGTCATCGTCTTCTATATTAAAAAAAAAATGCTAGAAGCAGTTTATGTTTAAAAAAAAAAAAAATGGATAGAACGAAAAAAAAAAAAAAAGTGGTCAGCGTGACGGACTGTCAATCCTAAGGGCCCGGGTTCGATTCCCGGTTGGGAAGGAGATTTTCTGCGCTCAGGGACTGGGTGTTGTGTTGTCCTAATCATCATCATTTCATCCCCATCAACGAGCAGGTCGCCGAAGTGGCGTCAAATCGAAAGACCTGCACCAGGCAAACGGTCTACCCGACGGGAGGCCCTAGCCCCACGACATTTCATTTTCAGTCCGAGTTGAGAGTCAACATTTAGCATTCTACAGACAGAATATCAAAAGAAGAGGTATTGAATCTAATCGGGGAGAAAATAAATTTATTGCACAACCTGACTAAAAGAAGGGATACATTGACTTGTGGCATCGCGAGGCATCAATGAAAAGCTAATGTCCTAACAGAGGAAAGCGTGTGGGATAAATAATGTAGAGGAAGACCATGGCTTGACTACACAATAAGGCATACATGGATGTAAGTTGCAGTAGCTGCGCAGAAATGAAGATACTTGCACAGGATATATCGTCTTGTGACCTGCATAAACCAGTCTTCGAACTCAGGGCCACAAAAACAACAAAATTCGGATCGTATTTATTCAATTCAGCCGTCCGGGGTGGCCGAGCCGTTCTAGGCGCTACAGTTTGGAACCGCGCTACCGCTAAAAAAAAAAAAAAAAAAAAAAAAAAAAAAAAAAAAAAAAAGTTGGTAGAGCAGTTGCCCGCGAAAGGCAAAGGTCCCGAGTTCGAGTCTCGGTCGCGCACACAGTTTTAATCTGCCAGGATTAGTTGTTTAGTGAAGATCTGAGAGGAGCGAAAATTACAATAAACTGTTTAGTTTACTTAGCTTGTCATGTAGAGTTGGCTCCAGTTCTTCTTGTGTAGGAGTCTGACTCTTGACGCTGGAAATGTCACATTTTAGGTCATCAGGGTTGGATTGATCTAAACAAATTTGAAGGTTGTTGTTGCACAATTTTTGTTTTTTCGTAAATTTATTTTCCCACATTTTAGTATGTCATACAGTCTTTTGTTTTTTAACGTTAACAAAGCCGAAATTACATTGTTCGTACAAATTAGAGAAATACGCCCGATCACGTCAGAGGCATGCTTACGACTCTCTCACTCCGCGGAAATAACAATATTCCAAAGCGTTTACAATTTTTCTTAACAAATGAATTTCTGCTTGTTTCTTTTATATTATTACTTTCGATTATTATTTCATAAATAAATCCAGAAATAAACATAGTAACCGAAGCAGTACTGTGTAATTAATAATAGAAGTTTCAAGTTTGCCAATAGTTCGTAATTTCAAATATTTCTAAAAAAAATAATTTTTACTGTACATTCAGCACTCTAGTACTTCTCGATTATAACATCGAGACTAAAACATTTTATAAAGTATTTCATTTTCATAAATTTCAACTTGAAATATAACATCCTGTGTATGAGATTATATGAAAGTTTTCAGAAAAGCAACTGAGATAATATTGACCTGTCCAAAGTTCGAAAAATAATACTGGTATCGACAACTACTGTTGACGAATAGTAATGCTAGAGGAGGATGTCCCGTTCCAACAGCGAGGTGACGTTGCCAGACAGGTGACACCTGTTACGAAATGTAGGGGCACTTGGAGACGATCAGCGTGACAGCTGACTCTCAATATAATTACGTGCAGAAACTAGCATGAATGCTGTGTCATCTATCGGTTTTTAAGTGGCGACACAAATAGTAACCAGTCTTTTGACTTTGAGTGAGAGCAAATAACAATGTCGTAAGTGGATCAAATACTGCGATTTGATGGTCGACTGGTGCTACCACTGCTGGATTTCTTCACGTTGCAGATATTTACACGACTGTTAACGAAAAGCTCGGCTATAAAAAATTACGCGGAATTGCTGAAAAAGCCAGAGGTTAAAGTGGACGGATGTGTTTGGACCGCTGTAGACACAATGGATATATTTTGATTTTCCTACAGTCTTTCGAGCGACTATGTATGGATATCCTACATCAACGGTAGAACGGTGTGAAGATCGCGAATAAGTTGTCCAGTGGCGAATAAGTGGTCCAGTTCCTTTGCTAGCGCAACGTTACTAACAGTACTAAGAAGTGAACGGCGATTGCGTCGAAAAGTGAAGTAAATTTATGGGAAATTAAAACCGACAATATAAGGTTTTGCTGACAAACCATTTTTTTCTGCCTTAATGACTGAACGATCATTACTTCTCGAAATAGTTCAAACGGCTCTGAGCACTATGGGACTTAACTTCTGACGTCACCCAGAACTTAGAACTACTTAAACCTGACTGACCTAAGGACATCACACACATCCATGCCCGGGGCAGGATTCGAACCTGCAACCGTAGCGGTCGCGCGGTTCCAGACTGTAGCGCCTAGAACCGCTCGGCCACTCCGGCCGGCTTTCTCTAATAGACCTCGTAAATCTGATTTAGTGTAATGCACTTACAGGAGATAGTCAAAATAATATGAACACCTATACTTACTTGGGAATGGTTTATTTAAAAGGAGTTGGAAACCCATTCGCCCGTAATACAGCTGCAGTTCTTCTTGGAATACTGGCATATAACGTTTGTATAGTCTCCAGTGGAATGTCATTCCACTCTTCGACCAGAACCTCTTCTAACTCATGTAGTGACGAGGGAGGCGGAAATCTACTCCGGAGTCTCCGCTCCAATACCGCCCACAAGCGTTCCGGGGACTGTGCTGGCCAGGGAAAACGCTGCAGTTCAGCTGCATGCTCCTCATACCACGATTGTACTGTCCTGGCTGTGTGAAGGGTGCATTATCGTACTGAAATATGGTATCACTGTTGGGGAACAACATTTGAATCATGAGGCGCACCTGATCAACTAATCGTTGGCTGTAGCACGGCCTTTGAGGGTAATGATGGGACCAGCAGAAAACGATAATATGGCTGCCCACACCATCACACTTCCACCTCCATGCTTCACCGTTGGAATCGAGCAATCAGGATTGTAGGCTTCTTTTGGCGCGCTCCAGACGTAAACCCCGATGTTGGAAATAACGAAAACGTTGACTCGTTGGAGCGTATAAGGTGTTTCCACTGATCAGTCATCCAGGATTTATGCTTCTGATACCATGTTTTACGCTTCTTTGCGTTGGTTGTTGTCACTAACGGTTTCGGTATAGCAGCTCGTCCATGAATAGTTGCTTTATGGAGGCGGACAGTGTCGTTAGACAGTGTTGATAGATACTGAAGATGACTGCCTATTGAGCTCTGCAGTCACTTTAGCCGCCGTAGTTTTGTGTTGTTTTGACAGAATTCGTGTTAGCGTACGACGATCTCAGTCATTTAGTTTTTGTTTGCACCCACTATTACCTTTACACGATGATGTCTTTCCATGTTTTGTGTAGGGTCTCATGACTGTTGAAACAGTCTTTGGAACTCTGTTAGGTTTATCATTGCACGCCGACTTGAGCCTCTGAATGAAAATACGAAGTTTGCACTAATCGTAAACAACCTGCACTAATGCCTCTGAATGAAAATACGAAGTTTGCACGACTTGTAAACAACCTGCACTAATGCCTCTGAATGAAAATACGAAGTTTTCACGACTCGTAAACAACCTGCACTAATGCCTCTGAATGAAAATACGAAGTTTGCACGACTCGTAAACAACCTGCACTAATGCCTCTGAGTGAAAATACGAAGTTTGAACGACTCGTAAACAATCTGCACTAATGCCTCTGAATGAAAATACAAAGTTTGCACGACTCGTAAACAACCTGCACTAATGCCTCTGAATGAAAATACGAAGTTTGCACTACTCGTAAACAACCTGCACTAATGCCTCTGAATGAAAATACGAAGTTTGCACTACTCGTAAACAACCTGCACTAATGCCTCTGAATGAAAATACGAAGTTTGCACTACTCGTAAACAACCTGCACTAATGCCTCTGAATGAAAATACGAAGTTTGCACGACTCGTAAACAACCTGCACTAATGCCTCTGAATGAAAATATGAAGTTTGCATGACTCGTAAACAACCTGCAGTAATGCCTAGTTCGTACTGAACGTGCACAGTCGAGCGCGACACGTGTCTTACTTGTGTTGTTTGACGTCAAACACATACATCCCATTACTACCATTGTTTACATTATTTTGCCTATCCCTTGTATATACACGAAAAGGTCTAGTATCGTTGACTAGGATATCAGAGATCCATTAGTGATCGTTGACTAGGCTATTAGAGATCCATTACTGAATCAGCTTTAATTGTCAAGTGTCTAGGAGTACCTGTCTCGAGCCATATGAAGGAGGGTGGGAAGGCTACTGTTTAACGTTCCGTCGACAGGAAATCGACCATGTCCATTTTCGTTGAAACTATCCAGAGATTTTCCTTAAATGATTTAGAAAACCATAGCAAATCTATATATGGATAGTGATTTGAAATGCCATCCTCTCAATAGCTAGTCCAATGTCTCCATCACTGCCCAACGTCGCTAGGTGGAGTGATATGGAGGTGGGACGGCCGAATCTAACCGTGGGGGAAGGCAGACGTAAGACCGAGATTTATTGCAGAAATTAACCTACGACCACAGTCACTCACAAAACCTTCGTCTGACCAATTCTTGAATACTGTTTGGCGATGTGGAAGCTTTCCGAGTTGCATAAAAGTCTTCATTCTCTCGCGGCCGTTGTTACTGATGACGAAAACCTTTTAAATATTTGGCTCTCTTAAAACTTGTTGAGTGCTCAACGTTTCGATCTTTCTATTGGGATCTTCTTCAGGATTCCACTGGTCTCCCTCGAACGCCGGACACTTACCATATTGATAAGAGATAGGTGAGGGTCAAAGAAGAGTTGTGCGAAATGTCAAGGTTTTGTTTAGCCAGAGTGAGAGCTTCTCAGATATTCACGTCAAACTCCGGCTGGACTTACTGCTTGAGGGACGTTCTTCATTGCGAAGAGAGCCTTTCTCAAAACATTTTGGAAGCTTTCGTTCCACTGCGTGTTAACAATCGTGTTACTTGCTTCAACGGACATCTGACCTAATGACCACGAGGCTAAAATTGAAGACATTCGAACTCTTCCAGACGGGTGATGACAACTATCTTTGTAGTGTAGCATCCGCGAACGGATTATTTATTTATTTATGTATTTCACCATGCAAGCTGTCTTGTATCTAATCCGACATCCTCAGAGAGAGAGAGTAAACTCTACAATGTGCACAGTACTTGAGCTGTATTATTACCTACGGTATTACCCCGCAGTGTCAGTCGTATTAACATTGAGCTAAATAATTTCCTCGTAACATAATCTCCTTGTCGAATCGGAATTATAATATCTAACAGAAATTAATTGTGCAAATTGCTGGCAAAGCCCTGGAACTGTGACGGTGTGGAATATTTATTTATATTTGTCTTCTACCAGTAAAATTTATTTATTTTATGTCTAATTTAACATAGTGCAATGCCTTTCAAGCCTATATTGCTCATGATAAGGTGTTTATGCATACAGATAATGTGACTTAAAGATAAAACGACTTAATCTAACTTGACGTAGAATATGGTTTTTTTCGCTGTTCTACTGTTGGAGTTGCTTGTGGGGTATTTGGGGGAAGGGGAGGGGTCTGGTAGTACGTGGCCAGAAATCGATGTCCGGTGGTTGTCTTCTGCTGACGTTGTTTGTTGTGATTGGAACCGCAGCGTTTGCGCGATAGAGGCAGTTTTGCATCAATTGTTATGGTGCGATGGTTCTGTCAGTTTTGATGAAGACATTTTATCTTTAAGTAACATTCATCTGTATGTATAAACGCTTGATGATGAGAACATTCTTGAAAGGCGTTCAAGATATTTAATTAAACACAAAATACTGGTCAATAAACGTGACTGGTAGCTGAAAAATACAAATAATAACTTTAACATAAATCCTTGGCAAGTACAGACGCAATAAAAATTGGAAAGGAAGACTGGGTTTAACGTCCCGTCAAAGTGAATAAAATTTGACTAAGAAGTTGACTGCTCCAGGGACTTGGGTTGGGTTGTTTTGGGGGAGGAGACCAGACAGCGAGGTCATCGGTCTCATCGGATTAGGAAAGGAAGTCGGCCGTGCCCGTTCGAAGGAACCATCCCGACATTTGCCTGGAGCGATTTAGGGAAATCACTGAAAACCTAAATCAGGATGGCCGGACACGGGATTGAACCATCGTCCTCCCGAATGCGAGTCTAGTGTGCTAGCCACTGCGCCACTTCGCTCGGTGGTCCAGGGACTAGCGAGTAATGAAGCGCAAAATTAGCATACGAAGCAAAAGGGAAAAAGAATCAAATTAGGGCGAACAAGTATGAACAGTGTAGACAACGTGACAGGAATTTTATTAAGGATACTGGTGTACTATTGAACAGGTGGGGTATGCCGTGAGGCAGGCTATCCGGACGATAAGGGATGAAACTTTTGTCTCCTTTTTTGTGCGGAGAGGATCTGAATGGCACGCAGGAAACTGGGTAAGATGTTCTGGAATCGTGTGACTGAAATAAAGAAGATTTAGTGTGAAACACACCTTCAGGCAAGGTGCTGAGCGTATCAAATCTGGTTTTGCGGTGCTTGTGGCATGATGACAGACATTTGATACGGATATGAGTATAGAGAACACTAGTGCTAAGAAACCGATGAAGTAAACAGTGTGTGCTATAATCACGTCACCTAACTGATCGCGTCCACCTTCACTTATCATAGGAGGGACTGACGTGACTAGGAAAGGAGGGAATGATATAGACATCCACCGCCACACACCGTACTGTGGTCTGTACTCTTGTTTAAAGCAGCCGGCACTTTGAGAGTTGAACGCCAGTGGCAGTTGTACTGGCATTGTCGGCTCCCACTGTATCACTTGTGCTGTCCAAAGTACAGTACGTGCCTGCACAGATCTCTAGCATTGCCAGGCACGTGAATTACGTTAAAAAAAAAGTATCTCCGTGCCTAAGAACAGATTTTTTGATACCTAGAGACATTGTAGAGCGGTATTCAATTCGCGAATTTCAGATTTGTTACGTGGATTTTGTAGGAGACACAGACTTGAAAGCGATTTTCTTTCGCCTCGAAGAGTGGAGGACACCCGTGCTGGTTGCCTGCAGAGTGTACGGGCTATAACGCACCATAGTCCGATTGAAAGTACTTGATAATTGACACTCCATGCGTTGGACCTGTTTTCCTCAACTGAGAGCTGTCATTGCAACGCCCAAACTGTTCGCCTTTGCCAAATTTCCACAACAGTTGGTCAGCTCACTTTCGATTCCTTGTCTGGCATCCTTTCTTGATGTGTTTGGATCCCAAATCATGGGTCTATCACTGTAATTACGTATTTCATAACACTTGATAACACCCCCTCCCCCCCCCCCCCCCCACACACACACATACAAAACGACGCCGCTAATGAAATACACGTTTCATAGACAGCACAAACCAAACACTACCGGATACTTCCGCACAAAATGCGATTCAGCGTCGCATATACAGTTACCATGATCACAGCGAGCGGCTAACATTAAATAAGCTTTGCACGACTTTGCGTGAAGCCGAATTTTTTAAGGCTGCAATTCAACTTTTTGTCTCGGCCACTAAATTCATAAATAGGTATCGTTCGGCGTTATGTGGCAGAGCCTAATGGTTAATGTAATAACCCCACGTTTAGAAGGTCGTCGGTCCAAATCACGTCAAATGTAGCATAATTTTTCTAATTTCGAAAGTAACCAAAATATTTGATTATTGTTTTTAATCAGTTAATTGATTTACAAGCAATTTTTTTTTAATTTCTAATCTTCGCTGCGTCATTTTTCATCATCATATTAATTTTTTATTTGCTCTTATTTTTTCGTATCATTGTTCTTTGGTTTCGCATCTACCTGTGTCGTTTGTAATCTGCAACCAAGTGCCACCCAGGACTTACCGATTGCTAACGTGGCAGCTCATGTAGCCAGTGTGATGGTATTTTTAGGTAACCAATGATAGCGAGAAATTACAGTTTTCTTTTAGCGCTGAAACTACATTTTTTTCCTGTGTGGAGTTTGCTCTAATAACCGTGGTGGAAGCGATTGTGATTTTACTTCTGCCGCAGACTGTTGACCGTAGTATTCTCGGTTACATCGCACATTACGAGGTTGTGGTTAGGTTAGGATTCAAATGCCGGCCGCGGTGGTCTCGCGGTTCTAGGCGCTCAGTCCGGAACCGCGCGACTGCTACGGTCGCAGGTTCGAATCCTGCCTCGGGCATGGATGTGTGTGATAACATTTCGAAGTGAAAGAGATAGATGGCTCGGAGCACTATGGGACTAAACATCTGAGGTCATGAGTACCCTAGGCTTAGAACTACTTAAACCTAACAAACCTAAGGACACCACAGAGATCCATGCCCGAGGCAGGATTCTAACCTGCAACCGTAGCGGTCGCGCGGTTCCAGACTGTAGCGCCTAGAACCGCTCGGCCACTCCGGCCGGCGGTTAAGTTGGGACATGAGTTTAAATTCAGGGCTACGAAACGCATCGTCTGCCTTAGTTCAATCATTGATCACTTGAAATCAGCTGTCGACAGAACATCTCGCATTTAGAACATATCTGGAGGAGGTCGCTTGCAGCATTGCTCCGCGTTACAAGTTAACATCATTTGTGAAACGACCTCCTGTGATTTTGTATCGGCTAACACTGTAGCGACAACTGACAGACGTCAGTTGTCAAGTAATTTTAATCGGACTACAAGAGTAGGCAGCCTGATTGCGGTAACTTGCCTGAGGCAGCCGAAATGTCGAGCAGCCAGTTTAGTCAGTCGGATTAGCAGCCAGCTGATGGTCAGTCGTGACCTATCAGCTATGAGATGGACATGGAATGTGTTTACTTTTTGTCTCATAAGAAACAAAAGCCATAAAATGATACTAATTCATCCTCTATTTCTGGGGCTGCACACAAAAAGCTTGTTTAAAAGTTATTTCAAGGATCTTCGAAACTACTCTGTTTTTTTTTCTAAATTTACAAGAATGTCAGTGCAATAATTTGATAACCTTTTGCAAAATGTATGAAATTGTTATGGGTACGGATACTTGTATAGTCCCACAAGAAAAACTGTTAATTACTTCGAAGTGAGTACAAAAAACAAAAATGATATTTTTTTAATAATATTTGAAAATAATTGAAGGGTCATGGGGCGACTACAGTCACGATTTACTTCTTTCTTTATTGAAACAAAAGCGAAGTCCTTGTTCTTGCAAAAATCCGTGGCATTTAATAACTCCATAAGATTTATGAGACTAACTAATAATGGTCGCCCAGATGTGAAAATGTAAAATAAAATAGAAAAACGTAGCGATAGTAAAACACAAAAACTGCAGAAACAAATTTCACGAATAAATTTCTCCTTGTCGAAAGCCACCGCAGATTCATCCGATTTGTTGTAATGGCTGCCGCAGCCACGAGGGATCATAGCTGCCTAAGACGCAGACTACGGTGAAACATCATTGTTTTATTGGCTGCCGCATCCAGGTCGCCTGGAGTGTTATAGCCCGTAGCTTGTGCCCTTTAATATCAGGTGACAACTACTTCAGATCACGCTACGGTTACGCTTTTGTCACGTCCCGCTGTCGTCTGTTTGTCGTTCCTCTGCCGCCACAGCGTCCAATGCGGCGCCTGCTGCGTATCGCTGGCGTTGTTAGATTTCTTTTCCGCCCCGCCGTTCTCCACTGTGCGCCGAATGTCGCGGCGGACCTTTATGCGGGGCGGGTGACGGCTGTGGACAGCAAGCGTCGCCTGCCTCCCTTCTGCCCCTCCCCTCCCCCCCTGTGTGTGTGTGTGTGTGTGTGTGTGTGTGTGTCCGCACAGCTAAAAGCCTTAACAGACTTGCCTACCCAGACTCCCTACACTCTCAACTGTTCAGAAACTTCAAACCTCGCTTTTTGTGAGACGTGACAAGACTTTGCCCAGTTGCATTTTTTACACTCGCTCATTTGTTTTTTAAAAATCTTTATTCAGCCAATAATATCATACATGATAATCCACCACCTCATAAGATCTACAATACATTCAATGATATTTAGCAGCATATACTAATTCTAGTTTTAACCTTCTTACATGCTACAGGATGTGAGATGCTAGTTATTCAATGGGTAGTGTAATCTAGCTATTCTAAGAAGTGTGATCTAGCTATTCCAGGAAGCTACCTGCTGCAACGTTACAGGCGTGCCAGTGAATGTATAAACCTACTTTTTTGGCCGTGCCCACCGGGCTAATCCCAGTGGGCGTGCCCGCGGCACCGGGCTGGCCTTTACAGAGAATCGCTGCACGTACTGTTTAAGGGTATCCTAATCTGCTTTCTACTTAAAAATTGGCTACCTACTAAGTCGTTATCGGTGTGCAGTTGTCAAGTGCGAGATATTTGCACACCTTCCCCCAGTTCCAAGACGTGGCGGATCACTCATTTGTTTACCACGCCGATACATTTTAGATTTTAGCCATTACAACATGATAATGTCGATACGTAGAGCAACATTGCAGAGGACTGCGAAGGGGTGGGGGGTGGGGGTGGGTGGGGGGGGGGACTGGGCAACGTACCGCAGACACGGTAGTATCTGGCTGTGCCTCAAAGAAGCATAATAGGACCTGTAAAGATATCAATATGCGAGGGGCGTTCAATAAGGAATGTAACGCGTGTCTTTTTCGCCCAATGTTGTCAAAAAAATGCAGAATTTGCTGTGGGACGAAGTGGAACATTGCCGCTTCAGCCCCCATATTTCCGATAGGTGGCGGCGGTGTACGTAGCCTTCAAAATGGCGTCTGCAACGTAGGTCCATTCCAAGTAGAGAGGCGTCACTGAGTTTCTTTTGACGGAAAACCAGACCCTCGCAGATAATCAAAGGCGCATGCACACTATCTAGACCTGGCAGTGAACAAAGGCATGACGAGTCGTTGGGCGAGGTGCCTGTCATCATCGAAACAAGGTCGCGTAAACCTGTTGCATTTCCCGGGTGCCGGCCGGCCGCACAGAGCTGTGGCACCTGCTATGTTGGAACGTGCGGACACTCTCATCCACCAGGCGGAATACTCAAAGGTGTGTGCTTGCTGCGTTCGTCGCCCCCTAACTGAAGACCATAAAGAACTAAGAAGGACCACCTGTGCGGAATAACGTGAAGCTGAAATACTTAACACCTTTTTCCAAAGCTGTCTCACAGAGGAAGACCGCACTGCAGTTCCTTCTCTAAATCCTCGCACCAACGAAAAAATGGCTGACATCGAAATAAGTGTCCAAGGAATGCAAAAGGAAATCACTCAACAAAGTCCACTGGACCTGACGGGATACCAAGTCGATTCTACACAGAATACGCGAAAGAACTTAACCACTTCTAACAACCGTGTACCGCAAGTCTCTAGAGGAATGGAAAGTTTCAAATGACTGGAAAACAGCACAGGTAGTTCCAGTTTTCAAGAAGGGTCGTCGAGCAGATGCGCAAAACTCTAGGGCCTATATCTCTGAAATCGATCTGTGTAGAGTTGTAGAACATGTTTTTTGCTCGCGTATCATGTCATTTCTGGAAACCCAGAATCTACTCTGTAGGAGTCAACATGGATTCCGGAAACAGCGATCGTGTGAGACCCAAATCGCTTTATTTGTTCATGAGACCCAGAAAATATTAGATACAGGCTCCCAGGTAGATGCCATTTTCCTTGACTACCGGAAGGCGTTCGATACAGTTCCGCACTGTCGCCTGATAAACAACGTAAGAGCTTACGGAATATCAGACCAACTGTGTGGCTGGATTGAAGAGTTTTTAGCAAACAGAACACAGCATGTTTTTCTCAATGGAGAGACGTCTACAGACGTTAAAGTAACATCTGGCGTGCCACAGCGGAGTGTTATGGGACCATTGCTTTTCACAATATATATAAATGACCTAGTAGATAGCGTCGGAAGTTCCATGCGGCTTTTCGCGGATGATGCTGTAGTATAAAGAGAAGTTGCAGCATTAGAAAATTGTAGCGAAATGCAGGAAGATCTGCAGCGGATAGGCACTCGGTGCAGGGAGTGGCAACTGACCCATAACTTAGACAAATGTAATGTATTGCGAATACATAGAAAGAAGGATAGTTTATTGTATGATTATATGATAACGGAGCAAATACTGGTAGCAGTTACTTCTGTAAAATATCTGGAAGTATACGTACGGAACGTTTTGATGAGAAATGATCATATAAAATTAATTGTAGGTAAGGCGGTTACCAGGTTGAGATTCATTGGGAGAGTCCATAGAAAATGTAGTCCATCAACAAAGGAGGTGGCTTACAAAACACTCGTTCGACCTATACTTGAGTACTGCTCATCAGTGTGAGATCCGTACCAGGCCGGGTTGACAGAGGAGATAGAGAAGATCCAAATAAGAGCGGCGCGTTTCGTCACAGGGTTATTTGCTATGCGTGACAGCGTTACGGAGATGTTTAGCAAACTCAGATGGCAGACTGTGCAAGAGAGGCGCTCTGCATCGCGGTGTAGCTTGCTGTCCAGGTTTCGAGAGGGTGCGTTTCTTGATGAGGTTTCGAATATATTGCTTCCCCCTACTTATACCTACCGAGGAGATCACGAATGTAAAATTAGAGAGATTCGAGCGCTTTCCGGCAGTCGTTCTTCCCGCGAACCATACGTGACTGGAACAGGAAAGAGAGGTAATGACAGTGGCACGTAAAGTGTCCTCCGCCACACATCGTTGGGCGGCCTGCAGAGTATAAATGTAGATGTAGATGCAGATCGTGACAATTTTTTCTCGAACATCGTCACAGGCTAAGAAACGTAGGTTCATCATTTGCTACCGGAAAGAAAACTGCAATGCATGGATTGGTGCCACACAACCTCTCCTCCAAAGAAAATGTTCAAAACCACACCCTCAGCCGGAAATGTGATACTCTTATGGGATTCTGAAGGGGTTCTTCTGTTTGATGTCCTCCGTCATGGTGCAGCGATCAACTTTGAAATGTATTGTGTTATATTCAGGTAATTGAAGAAACAGCTTCACCTTGTTCGTCACCACTAAAATGCAAAGGAAATTCTCTTCTCCATGACAATGCAAGGCCTCCGGTAAGTTTGGACCCCCGAAAGGAGATCACAAAACTTCGTTGGACTGTTCTTCCTCATCCAGCCTACATCCTGGTTCTCGTATCTTGCGACCTCCACCTGTTTGGCCCGATGAAGGATGCGCTCCACAGGAAGCAGTACGTCGATGATGGGAAGGTCACTGATGCAGCCAGGCGTTGCTTCCTCCGTCGATCGGTGGAGCGGTAGGATTGGTAGCATGCGAGCATACGGGCCCTCCCAGTAATTCGGCGCCAATGCCGTCGCATTCAACGAAGATTATGTTGGAAAATGGGATTTTGTAGCCAGAAGAGCTGGGAATAATACGATGTATTGGCCTGCCAGATAAAACCAACATGCTTTCAATTGGTTCAAATGGCTCTAGACACTAAGGGACTTAAAATCTGAGTTCATCAGTCCCCTAGACTTAGAACTACTTGAACCTAAATAACCTAAGGAGATCACACACATCAATACCCGAGGCAGGATTCGAACCTGCGATCGCAGCAGCAGCGCGGTTCCGGACTGAAGCGCCTAGAACCGCTCGGCCACACCGGTCAGCAAGCACCTTTCAGAAAAAAAAGGTATTGCATTACTTGTTAAACGCTCCTCGTAATAGTGAGAAATTTAAAATTTTCCAGCGTATACATTGTTCCATATCAATGGAACAATAAATACATCTACTTGTAGTAACTGTGTAAAAGACAGAGCTTAAAAAATAGAAATTTTTGCAAATTTTGCCACAAAAAATAATTTAAAATAAGGAACAACCACCTTCTAACATCAGTAGAGCTAAGTTACTCATATGTTCTTACTAAATGCCGATTTGTGTGCTGTGGCGTGTCTTTTTCTTATTACTTCTTCCTCCTGAATGTCTTTTTTTTCCTGTACCACATGTTTCAAAAACTGGATCAAGCTCCCAGACTACTCATTTCACAGAATCTCCAAACTGAAGCAAGTAATCGCTCTGAAGGTAAGTTGTGTTTAAAGTAATGTTGCTGAAGTGTGTTCACAGGTTTTAATCCTGCTTCTGAGTTGCTCTGAGCTGAGGTGACATGAATCATGGGATAGCGATTTGCGCATCTACAGATGCCGGTAGTATCGGGTATACAAAGTATAAAAGGACGGTGCTGCTTGCCGCTTGCTTCCTATGGGGCCCAGCGTGTAGCAGCCGGCCGATGTGGCCGAGCGGTTCTAATCGCTTCAGTCTGGAACGGCGCGACTGCTACGGTCGCAGGTTCGAATCCTGCCTCGGGCATGGATGTGTGTGATGTCCTTAGGTTAGTTAGTTTTAAGTAGTTCTAGGTTCTAGGCGACTGATGACCTCGGATGTTAAGTCCCATAGTGCTCAGAGCCATTTTGAACCCGCCTGTAGCCGGTGTTGCGGAAGGTCGCCGCATCCCTTCGTGACGGGACGTACCCGCACCACGAAAATCCCTATCCCTTCATCCCCCCAGACAGGCCAAAACCACCCCTTCCTCACCAGCCCTACGGCCCAGTCAGGCATAATTCGGCCTTACGTCCTCTGGTCTCGAGGAAGGACTTGAATCTCATCATTTAACACCGCATCTTCACGCCCTCCGACTGGGAAGGCATTTTTGTGCTGTCAGCCGGGGGCAGGAAGGCGGGGGTGTCGTGGTCACATGAATCCCGATTTCAGTTGATAGGAGCTGATGGTAATGTTCGAGTGTGACACAGATCCCACCAAGCCTTGGACCAGAGTCGCCAAAGGTCACTGGGCAAGCTGGTGGTATCTTCATAATGGCGTGGCCTGTGTCAAATGGAATGGACAGTCCTCTAGTTAAACTGAACCGATCATTGACTGGAAATGGCTAAGTTCGGCTATTTTGAGATCATTTGCAGCCATTCATGGAATCCGTGTTCGTTCACAACGAAGTCATGTCAACGTGCCCCATTGGTTACGATTGGTTCGAAGAATATTCTGGACAGTTCGAGCGAATGATTTGACCACCCTGATCCCTCGACATGAAACGCATCGCATATTTGTGGGACAAAATCGAGAGGCCATTTCGTGCACAACATCACGTACCGACAAGACTTTCCCAATTATGGACGACTATAGAGGCAGTATGGCTCAGTATTTCTGCAGGGAACTTCTAGCGCCTTAAAACTTAGTCGATGCCACATCGAGTTGCACTGGTTCGGGCAAAAGGAGGTCCGACAAGATATTCGGAGATCTCTCATGGATTTTACAACGCGCTCTGAGGGTTTGTAGCGAGAAGGAGGTACCTCTCTGGTCGCTGTACCACAAACGTGGCGTCTTGCTGCTCCGGTAGTCCCTCGTCACACAGTAGTAGAGCTCAGGGGCCAGGTTCCATGTAATTAGAATTATATTAATACCGTCAGCTGCTCACGGACGTTGTTATATATCAACTGGGACAGGTGAAAATGTGTGCCCCGACTGGGACTCGAATCCGTGATCCCCTGCTTACATGGCAGACGCTCTATCCATCTGAGCCACCGAGGACACAGAGGAATGTGCGATTGGAGGTACTATCTGCCGCACGCCTCCGGCGAGACTCACATTCTCATCTTGTATATCCACTCACAACGTCCGTAGTGTCCCATCTCAACACACTCATTACTCGTGGAAAACATTCTTTCCAAGTCCCGTAAGAGTGCGGGGAATATGTGGGCATCCGCACAGAAGAAGGAGGTCATGGCTGGTATTGCCAATGGTGTCTGTTCTTTCGGACATGTCAGAAAGAACAGACACCATATCCATATAAATATATAGGTTCCAAGTAGGTCGAGATCCTGCTGAAGTGGAGTGTTTAGGGATGCCAGTAGTTAATTACCAACAACTTATGTACTATACTCTTTTTAATACAGAAAATACTTTGGCACACACGTCACAGAATTTGCAATGTGGCGGCTCTGGGCTCCGGCCTTATATTCAACCCTTCACAACACAGTAACACAGTTCTCCCTTTCCATACTCGTGATAGACACTGCACACGACACGTGGCGTTCTGATATCTAACACCTTCACTTTATATCTTGTTTAACAGCTGAAATATTTACTCGCTACCGTTCTTTTAGAGCCGCCCCGGTTACTCGACCGCGCGTTTTGAGTGGCGCCTCGCTACCAACTCACCCTGTCTTCCCGACGAACAAGAGACACCCCACCTTTCACACTCAGCCAATAAAGACACTTCTGTCGTTTCCTACACACACACACACACACACACACACACACACAAATTCAGCCAATGGGCGTTCAGATCGCTGTTACTAGGCGTATCTGACGTCACGTTTGCGGACATTGTGACGGAAGTTTGTCTCGTAACACTGTCTCAGATTTTACAGAGATTTTTACAGAGAAGTCGCAGCATTAGAAAATTACAGCGAAATGCAGGAAGATCTGCAGCGGATAGGCATTTGGTGCAGGGAGTGGCAACTGACCCTTAACATAGACAAATGTAATGTATTGCGAATACATAGAAAGGAGGATCCTTTATTATATGATTATATGATAGCGGAACAAACACTGGTAGCAGTTACTTGTGTAAAATATCTGGGAGTGTGCGTACGGAACGATTTGAAGTGGAATGATCGTATAAAATTAATTGTTGGTAAGGCGGGTGCCAGGTTGAGATTCATTGGGAGAGTCTTTAGAAAATGTAGTCCATCAACAAAGGAGGTGGCTTACAAAACACTTGTTCGACCTATACTTGAGTATTGCTCGTCAGTATGGAATCCGTACAAGATCGGGTTTACGGAGGAGATAGAGAAGATCCAAAGAAGAGCGGCGCGTTTCTTGAAAGGCTTATTTGGTAACCGTGATAGCGTTACGGAGATGTTTAGCAAACTCAAGTGGCAGACTCTGCAAGAGACGCGCTCTGCATCGCGGGGTAGCTTGCTCGCCAGGTTTCGAGAGGGTGCGTTTCTGGATGAGGTACCGAATATATTGCTTCCCCCTACTTATACCTCCCGAGGAGATCACGAATGTAAAATTTGAGAGATTCGAGAGCGCACGGAGGCTTTCCGGCAGTCATTCTTCCCGCGAACCATACGCGACTGGAACAGAAAAGGGAGGTAATGACAGTGGCACGTGAAGTGCCCTCAGCCACACACTATTCGGTGGCTTGCGGAGTATAAATGTAGACGTAGATCCTACTCCCGAATAGTCGGATCTTGTCGCTACTAAGGTTGCACAACATTGCCTCCTATGATTTCGTCACTAATGCTCCATGGTGGCGCTTAACATGTAGCCAGGCTGCTACTGAGCATCCCCGATCGCATAAATTATGAAACGTCCCCTTTGAAAAATTATACACGACTGCTAAAACTGACACACAATATTTTTTAGAGTAACGCAATCTGACTTCCAAAAATCCCTACGAAAGAATGGCCCTGACTAACATTAACCTATACGTTTCACAAATCACTTACCTCACAAAAATCTTCGTTACTCAAGCTACTACAATACAGCGAGCGCCACTACTGCCAGCTAAATAAAAGATTCAAACTACGGAAGTCACTAACTACTGAGGCACAGTTAGCAAATGAAAGGTTTTAATAGAGAACAAACAATGTATTTACCTTTATAGTCATCATATATATATATATATATATATATATATATATATATATATATCAGTTCATGACACCAATTCTTACAAATTTCAAAACTTTGCCATCTCTCTCCCCACGTCCACCACTGCTGGCGGCTCACCTCCAACTGCTCAACGCTACTCTCTGTTAGCATCCAACACTACAATGGCAGACAACAATGCAAACCAGCCACAGACTGCACACGGCACAGCCAGTGATTTTTATGCAGAGCGCTATGTGGCGGCGGCGTTACCAATAAAAAAACCTAAACAGCCTACTTACAAAATATGCGTAATACTTGGCTTAAACATGTGAAGGGAGCAAACGTGTGCATTACAATTTGTCACCTCGGTGTATTGAGGAATGTTATTTCTGTGAAATGCACAATGTATTACGGTTTCTACGTTTGTATCTAACTTCCATACTAAACTACTGCCCATTAAAATTGCCACAACACGAAGATAACGTGCTACAGACGCGAAATTTAACCGACAGGAAGAAGATGCTGTGATATGCAAATGACTAGTTTTTCAGAGCATTCACACAAGACTGGCGCTGGTGGCGACACATACAACGTGCCGACATGAGGAAACTTTCCAACCGATTTCTCGTACACAAACAGCAGTTGACCGGCGTTGCCTGGTGAAACGTTCCTGTGATGCCTCGTGTTAGGAGGTGAAATGCGTACCATCACGTTTCCGACTTTGATAAAGGTCGGATTGGAGCCTATCGCGGTTGCGGTTTATCGTATCGCGACATTGCTGCTCTCGTCGGTCGAGGTCCAATGACTGTTAGTAGAATATGGAATCGGTGTGTTCAGGAGGGTAATACGGTACGCCGTGCTGGATCCCAACGGCCTCGTATCACTAGCAGTCGAGATGACAGGCATCTTATCCGCATGGCTGTAACGGATCGTGCAGCCACGTATCGGTCTCTGGGTCAACAGATGTGGACGTTTGCAAGACAACAATCATCTGCACGTACAGTTCGACGACGTTAGCAGCAGGATGGTCTATCAGGTCGGAGACCATGGCTGCGGTTACTCTTGACGCTGCATCACAGACAGGAGCGCGTGCGATGGTGTACTCAACGACGCACCTGGGTAAACGAATGGCAAAACGTCATTTTTTCGGATGAATCGAGGTTCTGTTTACAGCATCATGATGGTCCCATCCGTGTTTGGCGACATGCGGTGAACGCACAGTGGAAGCGTGTATTCGTCATCGCCATACTGGCGTATCACCCGACGTGACGGTATGGGGTGCCAGTGATTACACGTCTCGATCACCTCTTATTGCCATTGACGGCTCTTTGAACAGTGGACGTTACATTTCAGATGTGTTACGACCCTTGGCTTTACCCTTCATTCGATTCCTGCGAAACCCAACATTTCAGCAGGATAATGCACAACCGCATGTTGTAGGTCCTTTACGGGCCTTTGTGGATACAGAAAATGTTCGACTGCTGCCCTGGCTAGCACATTCTCCAGATCTCTCACCAACTGAAAACGTCTGGTCAATGGTGGCCCAGCAACTGGCCCATCACAATACGCCAGTCACTACTCTTGATGAACTGTGGTATCGTTTTGAAGCTGCACGGGCAGCTGTACCTGTACACGCCATCCAAGCTCTGATTGACTCAATGCCCAGGCGTATCGAGGTCGTTATTACGGCCAGAGGTGGTTGTTCTGGGTACTGATTGCTCAGGATCTATGCGCCCAAATTGCGTGAAAATGTAATCACACCCCAGTTCTAGTATAATATATTTGTCCAATAAATACCCGTTTATGGTCTACAATTTTAATGGCCAGTAGTGTATAATTCGCACTGTGACCCGGACAGCGCCGTTACGCCTGTGTTTGTGCGTAGCACGCAGATTGCGACGGCACGAGAGACAGTCGCACACCTCCCTTCACGCAGGCGCCGGCTCACGCCTTGCCTCTGGGGACTGAGGAGCCACAGCGCTGCCTTCCAAATCTGGCCGCCCCGTGGTTCGTGCTGCACAGCTGGCGACGGGCTGACGGTGAGGGACAGAAGACGAGCGGCGACACGGCCACCCCCAACTGGAGCAGGACGCGTCCCGCGGCTGTGGCGACCGCTTGCCGCCCTGTGGTCCAGGCGTCACGCACAGCCGCTTTCAGTGTCTGCCCGCGGCTGGGCTGGGGACCCAGTCAGTCCCAGAGCGAAACGGACCACTTAACATAGGCGGCGGCACGCCACCTGCCGTAGGTGGACAGTGCTCAACGAAACTCTACAAGAGAGAGGCGTTCTGCATCGGAGAGCGGGCGTTCCGGTATGTACCACGAATCGTACTACTTCCTCCCAGACCCACGTACTGCGAAACGAGAAAGACGAGAAAATCAGATAAATCAGAGCTCGTTTGGTGGCTTTGAAAGGTCTCTGTTAGATTCCTTTCATGTTAATTTCTTAAATCTGTTGTCATTTACGGCATAAATTCCTCTTCTAAATTTACTGTGGTGTTTCTGACTATCTGGGAGGAGACTGAGCAGTGCAATGTGTTACTTTTACACATAAACAAGAACGATCTGTCACACTACTACTCTTTGAAACACAGTTTGTATGTAATTCATGTCACACAGTCTCATACGGAACCTACATCCGCTTTCTATTATATACTGTATATGAAAAGATACTGTCATCCCCCTTCCCTTCTGTGTGAAAGGATGTATGAGCAAATGTATTTCTAGTTGCATGCTTGATGGTAGCAGACAAGCCTGTCTGCTAGAGAACAGTATGACCAACGTCGGAACGCTTTCTAGAAGCGGAGAGGTTTGTATTCTTAGTATGTTCCTGTCCGTCCCTTGTCATGTTGGTATAGGAAGCTGCCCCTCTGGTCACTTCCGTTTGTATCTGTGAAGCACACTCGGTAGGGGCCCAAGACACTCTGTCCGCAGCGAGCGCCTGAAGTGGTAAGATCTCCGGCTAAGCGCGTCTCTGCTAAGTCCGTAGGACAACGGATTTCTTAAGTTCAGCCTAACTGAAAATTTGATCACCTTTTTTTCAGGTTTAGCTCTAAAATATCTAATGTTATCTTATATTGCAACGCAGTGTAATTCGAGTGTGAAGTTTAGAATATCTTCCGGTAGTTGCTTTGTCACTAATTTGTGAGTAAAGTGGAACCACATGTGGATGATCCGTAACTCTAACTAAGATCATTAATCTTAAATGCGAATGTGCGTGAGATTATAACGTCTTGTCTTGACAATATTTTTCAATATAGCAACTTTTCTTTATGTTCAACCCATGTGGGGTGTACTTTGTGAGACCAGTACCACGTGATTATACAATTGTTTGACCCATCAGGTTAACAGTAAGACGATATTAACCAGTTCGAGGTTTTTCTTTTGTAAATTGCGTTTCGATGTAATTTATTTTAATTATCAAAATTATTGTGGAGTTACACTCTTTGTGTAAACCAAGTTGACCACGTGAAACATGTGGTGTAAGCATCAAAGTAGCCCTCAGCTATACTTTTCGGGAAGATATCACAGAGAGTTAGTATGAATTTAGTATACCAGTGTGTGGTAATTTCATGACAGACAGGATTGCGCTACGAACGTAACTTCCTTGGGTGAAAATTGAATCGGTTGGTTGTGGTTAATTTCCTCTTGGATGTGTTTCAACGTTCTTCGTGTGTTATTTTATGAATGCAGTGTTGTATGCAGTCTCCCAATCTTGGCTCCCTATTTGATGTGTTCTGTAAGATTACAAACTCACATTTACACAATCCTAAATAAGGCACCAGTTGAGTTATGAATCAAGTTTGATATGCTGAAATTTTAACGGAACAATGATCAATGTTAAAATAAATGTCCAAATATAAACTGATTTATTTCTTTTTATTTAAATTGTCTTTATATATATATATATATATATATATATATATATATATATATATATATATATATATATATTACCGGTTATCGTAAGATGAGTACTAAAAGATCACAATTAATGTTAGTCTGGTTGCGAATTTGGTAAGGTAGACTGGATACCTGGTGAAACAGCTGCGCAGTAATGCAAGGTTATCTTCCTCAGGTAGCTCACAGCTTTTAACCCACTTTTATGGTCTTGAATATCAGCACCGCTTACAGAAAAAATTAATGCTACAACATTACAGCTTACCCAGAGTTGCTATTTTCTCAGACCATCCACAAGTAGCTCAGGATACCAGAAGGCCGGCCGGAGTGGCCGAGCGGTTCTAGGCGCTACAGTCTGGAACCGCGCGACCGCTACGGTCGCAGGTTCGAATACTGCCTCGGGCATGGATGTGTGTGATGTCCTTACGTTAGTTAGGTTTAAGTAGTTCTAAGTTCTAGGGGACTGATGACCTCAGAAGTTAAGTCCCGTAGTGCTCAGAGCAACTTGAACCATTTGATACCAGACTTTCATCACCTGTGCACCGCAAGCTGCCTTTCAGAATACACATATACAAGGTTCTTCGCAATTCATGTTACACACTTATAGAGGCTATAGAGAGGATTTAGTAGATTATACATAGGAACACATGTACGGAAACGTCATCCAACGACGTTACAGAGCATCAAAGCTGTAGTCGCCGGCGCTTGTAAATGTGTGTACATACATCGTGATTCCGTGACGATCTTACATACTTTCTAGGAGGATGAAGAAAGATGAATGTATCAGTTTGAGGTAAGAGTCCCTGTACCAGAAACGAAATAGTCAAAAGCTGTAAGCGAAAACTGTTCTGATACTTCTGACAGTGGAATACATGTACTGGTACAGTCTTTGCTAAGACTGTAGGGTAGGCAGCTTTCAGAGGTGGTAGTATGGACCAAAAAAAGGAAAAAATGTCCAGTAAACGTAGGCTCCAAAACGCATACCTGAGGAGCTATGGGTACTTGTTCATCTTCACTACTGTGGAACATGCCTCCGTACTAATCAAGTGCTCTTAGCAGTTAAGGTATGCATCTTAGAGCTCATGTTTACTACACATTTTTTTCTTGTTTTGGTCCACACTACCACCTTTGAAAGTTGCCTACCCTACATTCTTAGCAACTACGGTACTAGTAAATGTATTCCACTGTCAGAAAGATCAGGACAGTTTTCGTTTATACCTTTCGCGTCTTACGTTTCCGGTACAGGGACCCTTACCTCAAACTGATACAGTTGTCCTTCTTCATCTTCCTAACAAGTTTCTGACATGATCACGGAACCACCATGCATATACATACATTTACAGGCGCCAACAAGTATAACTTTGACGCTCTGTATCTTTGTTGGATGACGTTTGCTTACCTGGGTTCCTATGTAAAACCTGATCTACTAAGTCCCCTCTACAGCCTCTAAAAGTGTGTAACATGAATTGTTAAACACCCTGTAGATGTTCATGTGGATACAATTGAAGGCATTGGTGCAGTAACCAGATACGTCCACTTCTGGTCGAAACTGAGATTTTACTACCACTGCATAGGGGTGCAAGAATGAGACATGTCCATAGGAGCAAGTAAAAACAACATGGGGAATGGACTTGTCGACGCTGAATGTTTAGGGCACGAAACAGACGACGTTGAATGTTTAGGGCAAGAAACAGACATATCCAGCTCTCCCTAAGTCCCTGCACCAAATAGCAGTAGATTGTGACGTGCGAAATACGTATAAGAAATGCAGCGCAGTTAATGTTATACAAGATTTGTTTTTGGCTCCTTGTTGCACGCAGAAAATCTGCTTCGGTCTAACATTAACAGAGAAGATTCTTTGATTATTCCACTGCACAGAAGTATGTAGTTCACAGTTGTTGATGTTGTTGTGGTCTTCAGTCCTGAGACTGGTTTGATGCAGCTCTCCATACTACTCTATCCTGTGCAAGCTTCTTCATCTCCCAGTACCTACTGCAACCTACATCCTTCTGAATCTGCTTAGTGTATTCATCTCTTGGTCTCCCTCTACGATTTTTACCCTCCACGCTGCCTTCCAATGCTAAATTTGTGATCCCTTGATGCCTCAAAACATGTCCTACTAACCGATCCCTTCTTCTAGTCAAGTTCTGCCACAAACTTCTCTTCTCCCCAATCCTGTTCAATACCTCCTCACTAGTTACATGATCTATCCACCTTATCTTCAGCATTCTTCTGTAGCACCACATTTCGAAAGCTTCTATTCTCTTCTGGTCCAAACTAGTTATCGTCCATGTTTCACTTCCATACATGGCTACACTCCATACAATACTTTCAGAAACGACTTCCTGATACATAAATCTATATTCGATGTTAACAAATTTCTCTTCTTCAGAAACGCTTTCCTTGCCATTTCCAGTCTACATTTTATATCCTCTCTACTTCGACCATCATCAGTTATTTTACTTCCTAAATAGCAAAACTCCTTTACTACTTTAAGTGTCTCATTTCCTAATCTAATTCCCTCAGCATCACCCGATTTAATTTGACTACATTCCATTGTCCTCGTGTTGCTTTTGTTAATGTTCATCTTATATCCTCCTTTCAAGACACTGTCCATTCCGTTCAACTGCTCTTCCAAGTCCTTTGCTGTCTCTGACAGAATTACAATGTCATCGGCGAACCTCAAAGTTTTTACTTCTTCTCCATGAATTTTAATACCTACTCCAAATTTTTCTTTTGTTTCCTTTACTGCTTGCTCAATATACAGATTGAATAATTCACAGTGGTGCATCATTATCTCAACTTATCTGTCATAATTTCCTCCTTCAGAAAGCCTAAAATACAGTGACTTTATAAAGTGCATCTGCTAGTTAAATCAGAGAAACACAGAGATATTATGAATCTTACCAGCCTCAGACAAGTAATTTTATAATATAGTGATCTGTGACAGAATTATTACAAATGTTGCATACAGTTCACCAGAAGGAAAAGCACAAAGAACTTTTGTCAACTTCCCATATGTATGACTTTTGTTTGTGCATCTACTGTTTAAGTAACCTCTAAGTTGCATTATAGTTGTTGTTACTTGTTTATTTTTTGACATCATATTCAAAAACCATGGTCCAGTTTTTTAAAATTCAATAACCGTCATAATACATCTTCGTTTGGTTATGCAATAATCTATTACGGCTTGTCGGTGGTCTAAATAAAGGTTGAGAAAAGAAAGGACCGATTAATAAAGTTTTCCAGTTTCTGAACAGTTTTTTGTGTTTTACTGAAAATTGTGTAAATGTGGCTTATATCGTTGTTGCATCAGTGTTATCAATTAGTAACAGATATGATGCTGCGATGGATCAGAAAAAAATCTCAGTTTGACAGATAGCAGATTTTTTACGTCGATTGCAAAATTACCTACTTTTCAGTCAAGTAGCTCCTCAACTGACCTCACAAGGGCTGAGCTTAACTTCGGTGATCTGACGGGAACCGGTGTTATCACTGCGGCAAAACCGTTGGCAGTACTTAAATTTATATTCGGAATTAATGAATTCCTGTTTTGTTAGAAATAGTTTTCTTGTTATAGCCACTCCAGATTTTACAACCACTTTACTTTGGCCATCGTCATTTATTTTACTGCACGAATATGAGAATTCATCAACTGCTTATAGCGTCTCATTTTCTGATATCATGTTCTCAGCTTCGCCTGAAGTAATTCGACTACATTCCATATTACCTTTGTTTTACTTTCGTTCATGTTCATCTTATAATCTCTTTTAAACACGCTATCCACTCCCTTCAACTTTCTTCCAATCCTTTGGCGCCTTTGATAAAACTACCATGTCGTCGGCAAAACTCAAACTTCTTATTTCTGCTCCCTGAACTTTAATTCCCTTTTCAAATTTCCCTTTGCTTTCCTTTACTGCTCGCTCAATGCACAGAGTGAGTAATACCGGAGACAGGCTGCAGCCTTGTCTCACTCCCTTCTTAACCACTGCTTTCCTTTCAAGTCCGTATATCCTTAGAACTGCCGTCTGGTCTACGTATAAATTGTGAAAAAACTGTCGCTGCCTGTATTCTATCCCTGCTACTTGCAGAATTTCGCAGAGTGTATTCCAGTCGATATTGTGAAAAACGTTCTCTTAATCTAGTATTGATGATTTAAGGTAGACTTTCCTTCCTTCAGTCTAACTTCTAACATTACTCATAGTGTCAGTATTGCCTCATGTGTTATTACATTTCTGCAATGGGCTTCTATCAGCTTTTTCATTCTTGTGTAAATAATTCCTTTCAGTAGTTTGCCGGCCGCGGTGGTCTAGCTGTTCTAGGCGCTCAGTCCGGGACCGCGTGACTGCTACGGTCGCAGGTTCGAATCCTGCCTCGGGCATGGATGTGTGTGATGTCCTTAGGTTAGTTAGGTTTAAGTAGTTCTAAGTTCTAGGGGACTTATGACTACAGCAGTTGAGTCCCATAGTGCTCAGAGCCATTGGAACCATTTTTTTCAGTAGTTTGCTACCATAACTTGTTAAACTGATGCGTCTGTAGTATTCACACCTGTGAGCATTTGTCGTCTTTGGAACTGGAATTATTACATTCGCATTGCACACCAGATGGGAGACTTTTGTCATGGCTGGTTCTCCCAAGAGTATCAGTAGTTCTGCCGGAATGTCGCCTACTCTCGGGTCCTCGTTTCGAGTTTAGTCTTTCAGTGCTTTGTCAAATTCTACTCGCACTTTTCTTCTTCATTTACTTCCTCTTTCCTTTCTAAACTCTTGTCTGCAAGTTTATTTTCCTTGTGAGTTGTGAAGCGCTTCTGTATACTTCTTCCACGTGTAGGCTATGTCTCCTCTTAGGACTGAATTGCCATCTGAGCTCGTGATATATGATGACTACAATGGCCATAAATTTGTTAAATGAATACCCCATTATTCCAATTAGGTTGCCCTTATTTAGAGGTCTTCTTCGCTCCACAACTATATTCGGCTTGTTAAGCCATTATCCAGTGTCCTACTGTATTAACAAAGCGTGCTACATTACCGGCACTCCGCCTCCGTGAGTAGCGCAACTGACTGCAACCTGGGTTCGAATTCCGGTAATGCCAGGAAATTTTCCTTGATGGCAGGACTGGTACGGTGTGTAATCAGCCCGGCGGCGAGGCTAGCTGAGGAGTCATTCGACCGGTTAGTAGCGGTTTAGAGGTCAAGGAACCCGACAGCAACCTGGAGAGCGATGTGCTGACCACGTGTCCCTCCATACCGCATCCGATGACGCCATTGACAGAGGACGACTCGGCGGTCGGTCGGACCTGACTGTGCTGTGTAAGCCCAGACCTTGGAACTTTAAAACACTATCTTTTTGTCAATGTACGTTCATACCATTGTGTCCACCTTGTGTGGCCGTAGCTCGTCGTCTAATGGAGGCAACACGGTAGCTCAGCGAGTTCGGTGAGGGGAGTGGCCTCCCTCTGTAACAAAAAGCTCTCATGTGTGTCATTTGAATGACGTCATGCAACGTCCATATTGACAACTGACGAAAACAGTGATGAGGTAATAAATAGAAAAAGGAGAAAATAATTGGCTAGCGTGGCTGCTTCTAGATAGCGGGCTCACGGGTTCTGTTCCCGGTCCGCTAGGAAATTTTCTTCGTTCGCCGACTGGACGTTTGTGTTGTTCTGATCACCTCGTCTCATCTTCATCGACACGAAAATCGCGGAAGTGGAGTCAAATAAAAACAGGCACCAGTCGACCGAACAAGCCTAGGTGGCCAATAATGTCATACGATCAAGTAAAGTGGTCTTTCTTTTTCAAAGCCAAACACTAGATAATGACTTAGAACCTGAAATTATTTTCGGGACGAAGAAGTAGTTTAAATAAGTACAACCTAACTGGAAAAGCGCCACATTCATTTAATATGTGTGGACCCAATTCACACGCAAAACAAAAGCTTCTTGTGTACGGAACGTGACACACAACAATTTCCGAAAGTAGGATTCGAGCATTTATCGTGCATTTTTCTGCGATATAGAGTGCCTCGACAACCGTGCTTAGACATACACAAACACAGACACGCATCAGGACTATGTGACATTGCGGCTCATGCTTTGTTGTAGTGGCTTGAACGAGGCGGATATTTCGTGCAACCAGACGTTACAGCTGCTGATGAAGGATCGCATTTCGACAGTCATAGAGATTCGTACATAGCGGAGACGCATCGCCATTTACTTCCTTAAGAGAAGTCGGAGTATCCCGTAGATCTGCAACACCGTTCTTTCTCAGTTTTGAGGTAGTCCGCTTCATGATCACGTCAGCGTTCGGCGTGCTAGCCACTTTTTCGCTGAACCGAACCGCATGCTCTTCTCGCGTGTGTCAACAAAGAAAGCCATGCTTCTAAAGGGCTGTACCACTAGGATTCTATAACGACACTATCTGTTGTGTCGGGGGCGTCTTGTTGCGAGCTCTGCTAAAATAAAGTAATAGCATAAAGTAGCGGAAAACTGTTGTATCTGTCATGGAGGTGGTGCAGAATGTCTGACCCGTCAGCTCTTTGAAACTCACCTGCTGGGTGCCGCATTCCAGATGCCCTTAATGTCAGGGACTCTGCGACCAGCCCACACCAGCAGGCTTCCCCACCCGCACGACACGAGGAAACACAGTGACCTACCTTACAAACGCTGCAGGAGAACTCTCGCTAAAGGAGAATTAAAGGACGAGAAAAGGGAAACGGTTGCGAGAAACCAGCGCGTAAAACAGTTTGAAGCCCCTCTTAAGTCGGACACATCTGTTTTCTCTCGTGCACGAGGACTGGTCATTATTTCAAAGCTGTCAAGAGAGTCTACCATGCCGCGACGACTATGGAGCCATCGATACTGATCTTCAACTTCGTCTACTAATCAAAAGACGTAAAAACGAAATATCTTAACGGATGTGCAAGTGTATTAAATTCCTGCAGACAGGACCCATTGTGTAGTTGTAAATGAATAGACCTCGACTGTAGCAAATGAGTAACCGCACGTACCTCCAGGTAATGTGACAGTATACAGTGATGAGCCAAATCATTGTTGACCGATCTTTGAAATGTGTTACGAGAGGGGACCCAAAAGAAACCGGACTCCGAGGGCGCTGCCACTCGTAGACGTAGTGCAGGATTCTCACGCTAGATGGTGTTAGTAGAGACCTCCATGAAACAGCTGTGCAGACGGCGTCAGTGTAGAGCTGAACGTTCAAGTGTGGTATTGCGTTTCTCTGACTGTTGGCGGGTTATCTCTGCGAAGTCGTTATGGCAACTGTAAAAGAACAGAGAGTGTGTGTGAAATTTTGTTTCCTGCTTAAAAATACTGCATCGGAGACACACCAAATGCTTCAGGAAGCTTTGCAGGAGGACGCTATGAGCCGCACACCGGTTTTCGAGTGGTTTGGGAGCTTTAAACATGGTGAGATGTGTTTTGAAGACGGAGCTCGTTCTGGACGCCCTTCAACATCGCGAAATGAGAACATTGAAAAGGTCCGCCAAAAGATCAACGGGGATCGGCGCCAAACGATCGACCAAATTTCAGCAGAGACAGGAATCAGTTGGAACTCGTGCCAGCGGATTTTGAATGAGGATTTCCACATGAGACGTGTTGCTGCTAAATTTGTTCCGCGCCTTCTCACACAGCAGCAAAAAAACCATTCGCATGAATGTGTGTCAGGACTTGAAAACAGAGATTACACGTGAACCAAACTTCTTGAACAAAGTCATTACAGGGGATGAGAGTTGGTGTTACGGGTATGACCCAGAAACCAAGCAAGCGTCAAACCAGTGGAGCACTCCCAACTCTTCCAGATCAAAAAAAGCAAGGCAAGTGAGGTCAAATGTGAAGACGATGATCATTGTCTTCTTTGATGTTCGCGGAACTGTGCATCGGGAATTCTTACCCCCTGGCCAGACTGTTAACCAGCACCTTTACTTGGATGTTTTAAGGCGTCTCCGAGAGGATGTGAGGAGGAAACGCCCGGAACTTTGGTGATCAGGTGACTGGTTTCTGCATCACGACAACGCTCCAGCACACACGGCCTTACGAGTCGCCCACTATTTGGCACCTCAGAGGTGGTCTGTCGTTCCCCACGCTCCGTATTCGCCGGACCTAGCCCCGTGCGACTTTTTCCTATTTCCACGAATGAACAAAAACGCCAAAAGGGGAGCGTTATGAGGATGTGGAGGCGGTAAAAACAGCTTCGCAAAGAGAACTGGACAATATCAAACTTGAAGAGTTTGAAACATGCTTCCAACAGTGGGAAAAGAGACTTGACAAATGCATCGCATGTAATGGAGAGTATTTTGAAGGTGACTGAAGTAATTTTGTAAAAAGGTTCATCAATAATTTTTTTATGACAACAATCCGGTTTATTTTGGGTCCCCCCTCGTACAGCAGTGATTCTGCTTGGTATGCACTCGACAAGTCTTTGGTAGTATTTTGGAGCTACGTCACACCAGATGTCTACGGCGACAGAGGCCGCACGAATCCCGCAACTTAAAGGGAGTGTTTTGTGTACTCGTAGCTGGCGCTTGATAGCGTCCTAGATGCGTTTCGTCCGATGCATATCAGACGAATGTCGTGGCCGATACATTACGCATCAGTGCGGGAATATTGGCCTATGACGATGTTCCCACCGATGGCAGCCATAAGAATTTTAACCAATACTACCACTTCTCCAGCACGAACGCTGGAAAACGCCCTTTTATAAGAGAACGCGACACTGGTCTCTGACAGTGTTCTAGCAGTAGTGGACACCGGAAGATCCTGACGAAGGTCCCAGCAGAGGAAATATGATAAGTTCTAATAACACAGAAGATTTTAACTTCAATGACAAACGCCACGAAGGCCTGCAGACTTACATGACGATCCACAGCTGTACGAGCAATTTTCGAAATTAATTAATATTAGGTGTATTAGATGTAGGTCTACTGAAACCTCCCCTTAGAAAAATTTATGAATGATTGTGCTGGTAAACCCCTTACGTCATTTGATTTTCAAACATCTGAGCAAAACTGAACGCACTCAGACATTTCTCTCTTTACTTATTCTGATCATCACTGAACTGACATATTTTTAGCGCAACGCAATCTGACTTTGAATAATCCCTACAAAAGAATGGCCCTGACTAACAATAACCTATACCTTTCATGAATCACTTACCTCATAAAAATCTTCGTTACTCGAACTACTGCAGTACAGCGAGCGCCACTACTGCCAGCTAAATAAAAGATTCTAACTACTGAAGTCTCTAACTACTGATAGGCATAGTTAGCAAATCAAAGATTTTGATAGAGAACAAACAATGTATTTACCTTAATAGTTTTCAAAAGTCATAATATATATATATATATATATATATATATATATATATATATATATATATATATATATATGTCCGCTCTCAAAATTCTGCAATCTCTCTCCCCACATCACCACTGCTGGCGGCTCATCTCCAACTGCGCAACGCTATGCGCTGTTCACATCCAACTGCCCAACACTATAATAGCGAATATTTCAACAATGCCAACCAGCCACAGACTGCACACAGCACAGTCAGTGACTTTCATACAGAGCGCTACGTGGCGTTACAACATAAAAACCTAAAACAGCCTACTTACACTACAACTACCTAGTAGTGACGTATGAAAATTTGTGCCAGACCGGGACTCGAAACCGGGTTTCCTACTTATCGCGAGGGGTCGCCCAAACCTCTTCGTCTACCCATGCATGCTTCCCAGACTGACCCAAACTTCCCTGCGTAACACTGTCTACAAGACTAGGTGGGCACACGATTCCTCGTTGTTTCATTCTCCCTGTTGCGGGAATCTAACTAATGCTGTGAGCGTTAGGTGATGAACTCCAATATAAGGCTGTAGACAGTGTGTAATATGGGCGTGTGTAATCGTTGTTTCGTTGTCTCTTAACCACTTTCTAGAGATACTCACGACAGTGACATGCCATCAGCCGACCAGGTTCGCAGTTTCCGAGATGCTCGTTTCCGGGCGCCGGTCCATAACAATCTGCCTTTTTTCCAAGTCGCTAATGTCAGTAAAATTCGTCTGCGGTCCGTATCGGCGCTATGATGATTCCCCGTTCTCCTCCGCTTCACTTACGTACTTTCCTTAGGGGTCAGGTGCCCTAACGCCACCAGGCGGTACTGAGTCCCGCGATCGGCAGTGGTCATATCATTTTGGCTACTCTGAGCATGTAAATGATCTGGCAGATGACGTTTGTGACGATTTTCGGAGACGCTGAAGTTGTGAACAGGGAGGTGACATCGTTAGAAACTTGTTACGAAATGAAGAGAGAGTTGTAGAACTCAGCTCTAGGTGCAGAATTACACATAAAAGAGTCTAACACAACACGAGTAAACAAACGGAACGATCCGGTATCGTTTGACCACCCGATTCGCGACCAGTCACTGTTCTCAGCTCATGTATATTTGTATCAGTATCTGTGTGGAGCGATTTCAGATGGAATGACTACACAGATATAGCTGTGAGAGAATACGATGCCGATCTCACACTTGTTCGGGGAAACGTTAAGGATACGTAATTCATTGATTGACTGTTCCGTTGGTACTTGACACCATATCTTATGCGTTATGTATGTATGAAACACACGACACTGGTGTAATATTCTAAAATATTTATTATTTTACCAATCGATTTCCATCCCTAATGCTATCGTCAGCTACAAAGATAAATATGTATGACTGCGAAATTTTGATCAGATCAAAGATTTTAATGTAGGTTGTCATTTTCTGGCTTTAGCGGCCACCATATCTAGCTCCAAGGATCTTCCTACAGAGCAGTGGAAAAGGAAAAGGAAGGAGGATTGGGGTTAACGTCGCGTCGATATCGAGGTCATTAAAGAGGGAGCACGAGTTTCGATTGTGTCAAGGATTGTGAAGGAAGTCGGCCGTGCTCTTTCAAAGGAACCATCCCGGCATTAACCTAGAACTATTTAGAGAAACCACGGAAAACCGAAAAGTTGATGGCAGGACGCGGTTTGGACCGCACAGCAGTAGAACATGGTTCAAATGGCTCTGAGTACTATGGGACTTAACATCTGAGGCCATCAGTTCCCTAGAACTTAGAGCTACGTAAACCTAACTAACCTAAGGACATGACACACGTCCATGCCAGAGGCAGGATTCGAACCTGCGACCGCAGCAGTCGCGCGGTTCCAGTCTGAAGCGCCTAGAACCGTTCGGTCACAGTGGCCGGCCCAGAGCTGTAGGGGTTGCAGACGACCTAATCAGTGGTGTGAGGTACCAGTAGCAGGTGGTACATTTCTCCCTGGATAGGCCGCCAGTCTATCGTTGTGATTTGGCTCATACATTCGGAAGCTGCACGCCAAAATGCTAACATTGCTCCGCTCATATTTTAATCACTGTGTATTAAACTTGTTTAACATTCTGGGATAGGTATCTCTAAATGAAAAGCTGTAGCTTACGTATTTCGAAAGTCAGAATTAAATGTAAAACTAAAAACAAAAGCTGAACGAAAACGGGGACGAAGCACTTCGGTTGTCTACGGAACTCCGCCTCGACCGGGCTCCCAGGCGAAGTTAAGTAATCACATCGGAAGGGTCAGTCGAAGGGCATGTACTTGTTGTCTGGCGAGACATTTATATTACAATATTTGTGTAAATTTAGTAAAATGTTAATCAAATCGGATGGGGTAGTGACGGCGGTGATACAAAGTCAGAAGTATGATTTCAGACATTGCTTAAAACTAAATCGGGCACATTAAAATGCACGTTTTCTCTTTTGAGATCAATCTGAAAACGAGCTTAATGATTGAAACCGGTAATTGAATACACAAATATTTGCAATTAGAGACAGTTGTGGTATTTCCAGAATTTCTTAAGTCTGGATCGCTATCACCTTCATAGTGACTATGTCACCTCTCAAGTATTTCAGTTGGTTTTCAAAAAAATCGTTAATGTTCGATTTGGACTAAAACGAGAAGAATGATTTCAATAAAATGTGGTGTAAAATTATTTACTGTACAACTACATATAAGCTCCACTAGCTACGGAAAGTGAGTAATGGAGATTATTTCGTATCAGTTTTTACGCTTTTCCTCCAATTCGATCCGCGTATTGAATTAAGGAAAAACTACTGTCTGTTTGGCTATGTACACGCCCTACTCTTTTTTATCTAATTCTCATGCTACCGACGCAAGCTATACGATAATGGCAGCACAATTTCGCGCAACCTTCTTCTAATACCCGTTCTCTACATTTACTCAAGTTGGTTTCTTGAGAACAGGCTCGTCTTTCTTCTAAACGTTCCGTGTGTTCTTCTGTTATACTTTCGTATGGTCTGTACAAGTCAGCTGAGATTCAGTGTCTGGTGTTATACTGATATCAAACGCTCTCCAGACGCTGGAGCAGTACTCCAGAACTCATCACACTAGCATCTTGTATGCCATTTCCTTTACTATTACAATACACTTTCCTACAATCCTTCCGACTAATCACTGCCTTCTTTCTTTCAGAAACCTTCCAACAGATTTGCTTTCTATTCGCCATCTGTAGTACAATACATTACACGCCGCGATGCCCTTGTTTCTTTGAGCACGATGTCTCGTGTTACAGGTACCTGATACGGAGATGATACACTTAAGTACTCCCGTATGATCCATACAAGTGCTCTTTTGCAAATTTTCTTCCTTGACAGCCCTTCCACTGTTTGGTGTGACAGGTTGCAACATTCCTCCAAGAACATATGCCTTAAAACAGCACCGTGGCGTTGTGGTCTACCGACTGATCGAGCGAGATTTTCATTGTGATGTGATCTACAGTTGCGGCGTAATAGTCACGGTTGCGGAAACCTCATTGACTGATCTCGCATTTGGGTCAAACGGAAGTTCGAGTCTAGATTTATGTTTTCCCTGTCGACTGCAGCGGTGGACCTTATGAAAACACCGTGGCTAACTCCCGACCCCATCCTCATCTGGTACGAGCTTCTGTTCGCCTCTAACCTACAACTACACTAAATAGCCGAAGAAACTGGTACGCCTGCCTAATATCGTGTAGGGCCCCCGAGTGCAAGCAGAAGTGCCACAACACGACGTGGCGTATACTTGGCAGGGCCGTCCATAAATAATAATGATAAGAGTAGATACATGATGGTCTACGAGAACTGAACGTTACACTGACCGGGGCGGGAAGGTGGGGAGGGGGGAGTTTGGTGGCCAGCGGAAGCGTTTAATATCAGAACAGTGTTCCTGGAGCCACTCTGTAGCAATTGTGTGGGGTGTCGCATTGTCCTGCTGGAATCACCCAAGTCTGTGGGAATGCACTATGGACATGAATGGATGCACGTGATCAGACAGGATGCTTACGTGCGTGTCACCTGTCAGAGTCGTATCTAGACGTATCAGGGGTCCTATATCACTCCAACTGCACACGCCACACACCATTACAGAGCCTCCACCAGCTTCAACAGTCCCCTTGCTGAAATGCAGGGTCCATGGATTCATAACGTTGTCTCCATACTCCGTACACGTCCATACGCTCGATATAATTTGAAACGAGACTCGTCCGACCAGGCAACATGTTACCAATGTCGGTGTTGACGGGTCCAGCAGAGGCGTAAAGCTTTGTGCCGTGCTCTCATTAAGGGTACACGAGTGGTCCTTCAGCTCCGAGAGCCCTTGTCGATGATGTTTCGTTGAATGATTCGCACGCTGACACTTTCTGATAGCCCAGCACTGAAATCTGCAGGAATTTGCGGAAGGGTTGCATCTCTGTCATGTTGAACCATTCTGCTCAGTCGTCGTTGGTCCGGTTCTTGCAAGATCTTTTTCCGGCCACAGCGATGTCGGAGTTTGATGTTTTACCGCATTCCTGATGTTAACGGTACACTCGTAAAATGGTTGTACGGGAAAATCCCCACTTCATCGGTACCTCGGAGATGCTTTGTCCGTCGCTCGTGCGCCGACTTCAACAACCCGTTCAAACGCACTTACATCTTGATAACCTGCCATTGTAGCAGCAGTAACCGATCTAACAACCGCGCCAGACGCTTGTTGTCTTACATAGGCGTTGCCAACCGCAACGCCGTATTCTACCTATTTATATATCTCTGTATTTGAATACGCATGCCTATACCAATTTCTTTGGCGCTTCAGTGTATATTGCGAGTACGAAGAGCGTTGTTTGACTAACAAGAGTATAACATTAGTGCTGAAATATCTCAGTTGGTACACAAATGAAGAATCTTAGAATACAGCGAAAACTGAAAAATTTGACGATACATTACCGCAAGTAGAAACGGAAGAGACGACTAGAGGGCAGTCAAACAAGCAAATAACTCTAATAAACATTGGAAGCCAATAGGTTTCCCCGATACGACATATTACGACTCACTATATAAACATTTTATAACAGAATCTCCGAGGATCACAACTGCAGATGGACCCTTGAGGACAAACACATTACAAGCACCCCATGAAGACACCGTTCATGTGAGGGCAGGATGCAGCTCGTGTCCTCATCGAGTCCAGTACATGTTCAAAAATCCCAGGCGTGTTTCCGAACGCACTGACAATCGCCCGCAATGCGGTCCCGGACTTCATTGACGCTATCAACAGGGCTGGAATACACCAAAGCTTTTAAATATCCACACAAATAAAAGCTCTACGAGTTTACGTTTGTTCCCGTTCACATGAAAATGTTCCTGTTCACCATCATGCATGTACCACATACGCGTTCCTTAACCGTAAGGAACATCGTTAGATAGTTTGTAATTTGGATCCTCGGCGTCACCTTTTATGGTGTTCATGTACTCACTCCTAATACTTCTTATCGGTGTAGCCAATGCTTATTAGGATTATTTGCTTGTTTCACTGTCCCTTGGTTGCCTCATGTGCCAATAATAGTCAAACATCCTATTTTTATTTATTTACTACAATTACATATTTTAGTTAGTAACTGATACAGAGAAATGGCTTCGATTAATCTTTGCCCCTGATACTAGAGCAAACTCCTTTAAATAATTAAACTTCAATAAAGGCGTCTTTTCCATGGAAGCTGGTAAACCTTATCCAGACCTCTTTTCGCTCGGTTCTGGGCAATAAAGCTCCCGACTTGTAATGGTTTCGAACTGACTTATTCTCAGCGTGGAAAGCGCTTACTATAAGAGCATTTCCAACAGAAGATAGCAGCGATTAAAAAACTATCCTTATAGCTACCGAAAGAGCACCAATTTTTCCAAAGTTGATTCTAAAATAAGATGTTTTTTCTCTCCTGTATTGTTTTCACAGCTATTATACCCTACTTTCCGAATTTTTAAAAAGAATTCTATTCTGCGCTCTTGCTGCAACACTGCAGGTTGTCCTGTCATTACTGATCTCTCCGTGAATTCTTGCATAATGCACGGAAAATTCGATTGTTTCATTATGTTATGGACACATCCAGATAGTCAACATGCCTTTTTTAGTGCTTTGCTTTCTTAACCGTTTCTCAGTCACTGGCGTCTTCTGCATCCTTTCCAGCCTACCATATCATCATTTCGTAATTTCAGTGCAAAATCTCCGTCTTGACTATTCCTGTGCAAAACACAGCATATTTCTCTATAGCTTTCTGCATTTCAGTCAAACGACTCTGAAACTAACTGCCAAGTGACTGGCGTTTAATCCGAAACCACGCTACATTCGGGAGGAGGTTAAACGTCTACCTGTTATCATCGACGTAGATTCCCTCTCGGCATATCCCACCTACCTTTCTCATCCAAAAGCGAAGCAGTATTTCTTTTCATAGTCAACACGTTCCTTATCCGTATATCTTTCTCTCCTTCTTTTCTTTCGTCTTCGAAATCATTACTGTTTCGTTATCTCTTCTGTTGATTTTTTTATTACTCCAGTTAGAAGGATGTTATGAGAAAAGTACGTTTCTTACTGCCAGTCCTTTGCACAGCCCTCATTTTCTTACAGTTTTTCTTTCCTATGTAGCTTTTAATTCGTTGTTAAGCATACATACGCAAATAATCATTATGTTCTAACTGCTGTGAAATAACGCTTTAGTTTCATTTTTCTAAATATATGTTTCTTATTCTGTAATTTGTTGTTGCTATTACCATGTGGAACTCATTTGCTTTGCACAGAGTAAATTCAGTAGTGTAGATGAAGTCTAAGGAGCTTCGATAGATGTAAAACAACGCGTTGTCACGTAAAATAAAAAACAATAAATCTTATTCGGAAATTTCAAGAACCGGTGGTTTGCAGGCTGTGAGCTATACGTAGTCATGAGCCAGCTACGTATCACTATTGTAGAGACGGTAATAAGAAGTTAAACGGTGGAGATGCGGGGGGGGGGGGGGGGGGGGTGAAGTTGGTGGCAACAACAGCCTACGTACAAAACCCGTGAGACTCTACAAATAGACGGTCTGCTGGTCTTGGTAGACATAATGATTTGTCGTCAGTCAGGGATACAGACATTTCTCGTCATTGCACATTGTAGGTTCTTTAAACAGCTTCATAATGCGGAATTGCACCATTTTTTTTTTTTCCCCACGAGCGTTTCGTTTGCCCTGACGCTGTCCTTTTCCTACCTTGTGCTATGCTAATACTTTTGCGTTGGCGTTCCCACTGCACCTAGCGTCCCCTGTGATTTGTTTTCTTGTCTTTGCCTGCCACTAATATATTTTTCGCCTCTATATTTCGCCTCTACAGCTGGTTCCAGCGCTAGGTAAACTATTCCCACGAACCTACACCTTCTTCTCTAGACTTCATTGCTTACGGGATGCTTTTAGTACTTGTTCATTCTGACACGTTCCACATCATTACGAAGTGTCGTATTCATGATCTATGGAACAAGTATTAATCTAATCTAATCCACTTAACTCTTAACTTTCTTTGACAAAATCATAATTCATATTCCTTCAATTTCTTATTGTCAAATTTCCTTTGGTCCACGTTTCACAGGCATACAGCGCCATGCTTCAGGCTTATGCTTTCCGAAACTTCTTTCTCAATTCCATACAAAAATCTGATGTCAACCTTTTCACTGGGTGAAGTTTTCCACGCTTCTGACATCTTCTTTACTTCAGCCGTCCTATGTAATCTCGCTTCCTACCAGGATAGTTCTTTCGTTTGGTCAGTTCCTCTGTGGTTCGCAAATGTTATGTTAAGGAAGGTCTCATGCCCGTTTCTACCATTCCTCACGGCATAAATAAGACCAGGTCATTATCTAGATGGTCACATGGCCTCTAGATATCACAAAGCACGCAAACAAGTTATCGCATCTTTCATCTCTGGTAATCATTGGACGGTGTGAAAAATTCCGAGTTGCACCTAGGTTCGAAGTCAGTGTTAAATTGTAGGTCGCTTTATAACTTGTTGGATAAATCAGCTCATTTGTCGGAGGAAGGCAAACGGCACACCACGACCAATACCACGTTGTACGGTGAAGCACTGTGGTGCTCAAATCGTATGCAAACAAGCTGCAACGCTACAGCGGGAAGTGTGCAGTTCTTTCGAACGGGAGGGCAGGCTACTAACGTAACAGCGAGCTGGGAGTTTCTCAATGGACAACCGGAAGCCCGCGGTGGCCTGGGGAATAGGTTTGTCTGCGCTCCACCTGACGTAACACGGCGCGCTGCCTCTGGTCGCTGGTAATGTGAGGACTCGGAGGTAACCTAACCGCTGACTGCCCAATGTTCTGGGTCATCGCTGTCCCGTGTCTCCACAAACGCCTCATTCCGCCTCTGGCGTTCTCCGAATACTGGTTACGACAGAAGTTCGCTACCTAATACAGTTAGTTACAAGGACTATCGATATTTTTAAAAATATCTGCAATCCGATATATCGATAGTCGAAAGGAACCATTAGAAGCTCTCGATATATCGAAGGAGACCGTCGCGACGTTGATATATCGACATAAAAAATATTGACGTACCTGTCTATGAAATACCGGCTGCACACTGTAAATATAGTTCCGGTTTTAGACCTGTATATTTCAGTAGTGATTTATTATCAGGTATGCAACAAATCAACAAGCTAAGCTAGCAACCTGCCTATTCTCCTTAAAGCAAGAACTGAAAGGAAAACGATGCACGTTTTCGCTTGGCGATTATCAGTTTGCTAACAATGGTAACTGCATGTAAGTGGCACAATAATAGGTGTCTGATGTGTCCCGTTTCGTCACATATCGGATTTGTCCGGAACACTTCATGTTGACTTCCCTGTTTTTTCGTTTCTGCCAATGCCAGCGACCTAGCAGTCGTGTCAATTGCGTGGTGAAGCTAAACGTTGCAGTTGTAGTTGGTAGCGCCGAGAGCCGATTATGTCAGCAGCTCCCTTCACACATATCCGCCCACCATAAAGAACAGTTTTTGTCATTTACACTTTTGTTCATCATTTTCAGCAGCTGTTTTTGAAGAATGTCGATGTGAAGATATAGCACACTAGTTGCGTTAAAAATTATTTTTAACGCAACTGGTGTGCTATTTCTTCTTGTTGGAAATCTTGTTATTCGATTCACACCGCCACCCGCACCTCACCCACCCACTACAATTGGAGCTCTTCTCTTGTGCCACATATTCTTGCTCCACATAGTCAAAGAAAACGATTGGACGTGATGAAAGCTCAAAAAGTAGTAAGACTTCTTCATACAGTGAAAGTAAAATTAAGTAAATTAAGTAAAACGTAAAATTAAGGTGAACTACAAATATTAATCGAAAATTATGAAAAAATATAAAATAAAAATACCGGCACTCGATATTGCATTTTGATATCGATTCCCAGTGGGAAATGTAACTTAGATATTTATCGATATTTTCGAGATACATTGATATACCTATATTTTATTAATACCCCTATTATTCATCCACTTTAAGTAAGAACCATGAAACAAAGGTGTCTGTAGCCAACTCTTTCAGGTTTTTGACGTGGTTTTAGATATATTTCTGTTCAGTTGACATTATTCGTTTCCTGCGTACTCATACAATTCATTTGACTTCACCACTGACGGACGATAGCGAACTGTCAATCGGTATCTGGTCGACTGCTTCCGACTGTGAGCTCTACTTTTCTTTAGCCTCAGCTTCCACGTACTGGAAGTACGTTGTGGCGTAACATAATACATACTGTCGGCTACAACTTGAAGTGTCTTGAAATTCCCTGTCTCTTTTCATAACAAGCGTTCTACATATATTTCACTGCCATTTGTCATCGTGTGATTTTCGTTTCGTTTCCACGTTACAAATTATGTCGAACGTCGCTAACATATCATTGAAAGAAGTTTCATATCATTGAAAGTCAGAACCACTTTTCATTCTCAGTGAAGTAATAAGGGACACGTTCCATAAGTTAATGGTACGAAAACTGATACGAAAAACTCTGCCCCATTTGCCTTTTGATGCTCAAAAATAAAAAAATTATAATTACAGTCTTTTGAAAGAACTGATAGACCACACTCGGGGAAGGAGATAAAATATTTCGTTTCATACAGGTAGTCTATCATAATAAAAGACAATATTTCAGTCAAAATGGATAATAGATATCAAAATGGCAATATCGAGTGCCGATATTTTTATTTTATGTTACATTTTTTCACAATTTTCGATTAATATTTGTAGTTCCCCTTTTGAAACTGTAGGAAAACTTAATTTACTTTCACTGCGTGATGGAGTCTTACTACTTTTTGAGTTTTGTCATATTGATTACTTTCCAAATACCTTGCCTCGACAAAATTTGATACCATAACAAAAGTCCCTAATAAGTCGCTATCATTTAATATGCATGAACGTAACATTCTGCTCAGTTTTTGTCAGTTTGTTTACATTTTTAGGTTTGCTATCCTCAAGCTAACTTCTTCAGTGAATATATTACAAACATAATGAGTGTCCTCAGACAATGGACACTGTTTGAGAGATTCCTGTTTCTGTTATGATTCACGGAATTAAACAGAAAACTAGCCTACAGCTAGATGTCTGTGTACTCAATCAAAATCCTCATTAGTTATACGATCTACTCATCTAATTTTCAGCATGCTTGTGTGGCACTAGATTTCAAAAACTTCTCTTTTATTATTGTGTTACCTGCATATCATACACTTTTCCTCTCTGGAGAAGGTTACACTTCATACAAATAAATTCAGAAAAAATATCCTAACACTTAAATTTATCTTAGCTGTTAGTATGCATTTTATGTCTTCTCTACTTCGGCCATTACCAGTTATGTTGCTGCCCAAATAGCAAAATTCAACGAAAACTTTCAATGCCACAATTTCTAGTGTAGTTCTCTCAGCATCGCCTGATTTAATTTGACTAATTATTCTTTGTTTACTTGTATTTATGTTTATCTTATAATCTCGTTGCAACACGCTATTCGTTACGTTCAACTGCTCTCCCAACTCTTTTGCCTTCTCTGACAGAAATACGATGTCATCAGCAGTTCCCTGGATTTCCTTTACTGCTTTCTCAGTAAACAGAGTGAATAACGTTGGAAGCAGGTTACAACGCTGTTTCACTCCCTTCTGAAGTATTGCTTCCCTTTTCTGTTCTTCTACTCTTATCATTGCAGTCTAACTTCTGCACAAATAGTAAAGAACCTGTCGCTGTCCGTATTTTAGACTGCGTTTCAAAGAGAATATTCTAGTAAACACTGTCATAAGCATCCTCTAAATCTTGAAATGCTATAAACGTAGGTTTGCCTTTCCTCGACTTCTAAATCGTAAGGTTAGTATTGATTGACTCGTGAGTTCCTGCATTTGTCCCAGATCCAAACTGATCTTCCATGATCTTCCTCCTCTTTTTCCACTCTTCTGTAAATAATTCGCGTCAGGATTTTGCAACCATTGTTCAGTAGTATTCCCACGTGTCAGTTCCTGTCTTCTTTTGGAATGGAATTATCATGTTCTTCTTTAAGTCTGAGAGTATTTCGCCTTTCTCACATAGCTTGCATAGAAGGTGGAATACTGTTTGTCATGACTCGCTGCCCCGAAGATCTCACTAATTCTGAGGGAATGCTGTCTACTCCAGGAGCCTTGTTTTGACTAAAGCATTTCAGTGCCATGTCAAATTCTTCTAGCGGTGTCATACTTCTCACTTCGTCTGTATTTACTTCCTCTTCTCTTTCCATAATATTGCTTTCAAGCTGATTTCCCCTGTGCACAGCTGTTGTATCTTCCTTTCACGTATCAGCTTTCTGTTCTTTGCACTGCTGGCTTGCGCTATGAGCTGCTGATATTATCCTGAAATCATCCTCAAGATAAGCTATTAACCTACAACTTCAGATGAAAGAATAAGTTCAGAGGTGAAATAGAGAATCATGTACACGAAGATTGTGGATTTGGAACTCTATACTTGAATGTACAAGAGGATTCGTTAAATTCCCAAATAGCCGTTATGTACACCTCAATTCACTTCACTTAACGCTCCCGGCATTTAAGTATATCACTTACAAAATATGGGGGTCGACTGAACACGGCTAGAGGGCAATTTATTTGAGGACGTTTTTTTTAACTATCGTTTAAAAATACCTACATAAGATGTCTGAAAGATTCTGGAAATAGAAAACAACAATTGCCCCTACATTAAGTTTTATTAGAGACATTCTCAATTGATTAACAACATATGATCAGTCAGTCTGCCAGGTTTCCCTGAGCATCATCGCACGCCTGACACCTTTGCAACTCTGCCGAGCATGGCGGCATTCGGTTTTACGTCGTAAAACGGACCATGGATTCGGACAGTCGACTTACCTTTGGTGACAGTTGGAACTACGTACATCACACTCTTCCTACGCCCCTAAACAAAAAATAGTTCCTGTCCAAATGTTGTCAGGCAACACCGATCACGTGTGTCGTCTCTGGTGGTGCCATCAAAAACTACTCTGTGTGTTACCATAAAGCTAGTGTATTCACAAAAGATGTTTAGCTGATAGCATGTTCATCGGAATCGCCATAACAAAGATAGAGCGGCTGAGCAGCGGGACATATCGGAGACACCTTCTAGCGTCTTCTGCCTCTGGCCGCTGTTTGCCTGTGGACGGCACGCATCGCACGCTGAGACAGGTGCCGGGGTTCAGTGACCTCCGTCCCGGACGCTTCCAGAATGTGGATGCCCTGCCCTGCTGCTACCGTTACCTACTCCTGCTGACCTGACCGTTTGCCCACAGGAATCGTAAACGTGTTTCGACTGGGAACTTACTGCCGTCTTCTGGATGTTGCCACACCGTTCTGCTTCGACAAGCACAGACACTTTGTCAGTACATGATTCGGTACGACTTGTTTAGGCAGATTTTAATATCCCGTCGACGAGTGGGTCATCAGAGATTAATAAGAAGTCCTTAATGAATAAGAATGGAAAATGGAATTTAAAAAAAAAATACTATACCAGCCCGCAGTAGTGAGTTAGGGAGGTCACCGAAAGTGGCAAATCGAGATGGCCAAAACGGATCTGTTTTCTCTGAATATGCTTCATCTATCTGATGCAAATAAAATCTTCTTTCAGCTTGCAAAAACAGAAAGTAAACCTTGAAGAAGTTAATTCAAATGGTGATGAAGTCCATGTTCGTTATCAGTGAAAAGATTCTTTAATAAAAATGGCAATCTGTCTATTATTAAAATAATGTTTATTTTAACTTGTTTCGGTTAATAAGGACATTTGTAAAGGTAATCTCAAAAACAAGAGAACTATTTGATGGAAAAAAAGAAGGTAACTAACTATTACCGGTGGAAGGAAAAGCAGTTTGGAAGAGGTCGTCAGAGATGGGGCACAGGATAGCATTTGGGAAGCACGGGGGGAAGCAGATGGGTCCAGCGCTGCTGACCTTGAGCAGCTCACAGAAATCACGCAAAACCTACGTCAGGTTGGGCAGACGGGAACTTCGAAACGTCACACTATCGCGCTCAGTACTACAACCATCATCATCATAATCATCATTACCATTGTTTCCGGCACCACTACCAGCCATTTGACATCTCCTGCTTGATAAAAGTCTCCTCTATAGATTTTCGTAATTGCGATCTTGAGCTATACTCGTTAATGTCGCTCCTTACATTGTTGACTGTCTTATGATATTTCTGGAAATTAAGAAAATATCTTCGTTGATCTACACTCTTGCTCATAAATTAAGGATAATGCTGATACATGGTGAAACAACGCTCTGGTGGGCGGCTTGCGGTTTTAAATCACCTCGGGGTATGACCGTGCGGTGCATTTGACCTGCGGTAGTCGCACGGTGGCGCTGGCAGCAGTCCACATACGCAGAGGTGTAGGAGTACGGTGCAGCGAGTTAAGTGTGCACACATTTTCAGAAGTACTAATGGAGATTGTGTGTTGAAAATGGCTCAAAGAACATGTATTGATGACGTTATGAAGAGTAGAATTCTAGGGCGACTGGAGGCTGGTCAGGCAAAGCAGGTCATTGCACGGGCCCTCCGTGTGCCACAAAGTGTGATCTCAAGATTATGGCAACGATTCAAGCAGACAGGAAACGTGTCCAGGCGCTACAGTACGGCACGTCCACAGTGCACAACACCACAAGAAGACCGATATCTCACCATCGGTGCCTGCAGACGGCCACAGCATACTGCAGGTAGAGGGACCGATAACCGAAGCAGTCTGGTCCCTTTAATCCCACAAACCGACCAACCAACCAGTACTGCAGGTAGCCTTGCTCAGGGTCTTACTGCAGCCACTGGAACAGTTGACTCCAGACACACAGTCTACAGACGACTGAACAGACATGGTTTATTCGCCCGGAGGCGTAAAGCTTTGTGTCGTGCACTCATGCAAGGTGCATTCCACTGACCCCTCGTCACAGGAGAGCCCGTAAAGCCTGGTCCCAAGAACACACTACATGGTCATTGGGACAGTGGTCCCAGATTATGTTCACGGACGAATGCAGGTATAGTCTGAACAGTAATTCTCGCCGGGCTTTCATCTGGCGCGAACCAGGAACCAGATACCAACCCCTTAATGTCCTTGAAAAGGACCTGTATGGAGGTCGTGGTTTGATGGTGTAGGGTGGGTTTATGATTGGTGCACGTACATCCCTGCATGTCTTTCACAGAGGAACTGTAACAGATCAGGTGTATCGGGACGTCATTTTGCACCAGTATGTCCGTCTTTGTAGGGGTGCAGTGGGTGCCATCTTCCTCCTGGTGGATGATAACGCACAGCCCCACCGATCTGCCATCGTGGAGGAGTACCTTGAAACAGAAGATATCAGGCGAATGGAGTCGCCTGCCTCTTCTCCAGACCTAAACCCCATCGAGAACGTCTGGGATGCTCTCGGTCGACTTACCGCTGCACGTCTTCAAACCCCTAGGACACTTCAGGAGCTCCGTCAGGCACTGGTGCGAAGTGGGAGGCTATACCCCAGCAGCTGCTCGACCACCTGTCCAAAGTATGCCAACCTGTTGTGCGGCCTTTGCACATGTGCATTGTGATCATGTGCCAATTTGATGTCGGGGTACATGCGTAGGAAACAATGGCGTTTTGTAGCACATGTGTTCCGGGACGATTTTCTCAACTTATCACCAATACCGTGGACTTACAGATCTGCGTCGTCTGTGTTCCCTATGTGCCTATGCTATTAGCGCCAGTTTGGTGTAGTGCCACGTTGTGTGGCACCACATTCTGCAATTATCCTTAATTTATGAGCATTAATGTATATGCCATACATTTACGCGTGGATACAATGGGAGGGATTATGGGGTCATGACCCTCCACCCCAAAAAAAGAAAAATATCATTATGGTAAAAGCGATACTTTTACATGTACCACTCTCGAAATATTTCAGCCGGAATTCAGAGAATAAAGTAGCACCAAACCTAGGAGTCTCTAAAATGACAAGCAATTCTAGAAATTATGACATACGTGACCTCTCAGGTTTTTTGCGCGTGACTGATTAATGGCGTGCTTCCGCGTGTTCTGCCGACTTGTTTCCATTTTATGTACGATACTGAAACGACCGATCCAGCCGTCTTTTTCGGGAGCTGCGAATTTGCTGTTATGTGTACTCGCTGCCCGGACAACAACCACTCCATTAGGGAGTAAACCTAACAGCAAACCTCGCAGCTCCAGAAAAAGACGGTTGAATCTGTCGTTGCAATATTGAGCACAAAACGGAATCAACAACTCGGCAGAAGCACACCATTAATTACGAGCTACGCTTAGCACAGCGTATTTTTCAGGTGCTTGCATGGCCCTTTGGTCTGGCTGCCTACTTGTAACATTCCACCTAAGGTCACTGTAGCAAGTCTGAGATGGTTGCTTGAGTCCACGGGTATACCACAACCCTGAAGAAGTTGAGACAGGTACTACAGAAACACTTAGACCCTCCACTAAGGGGCGCGAAAACCCAGACAACTTGACTTCGGGAACGTAGGTGGAAACGGCTGAAAGAAACAGCATTCCACTCAACTGAACACTCGCATGGACGTATTCTACAGATCTAGGTTCACAATCGTAGCAATAAGTGAAATATTGTCAATGGTACGCGTATACTACAATTTTATGTCCTGTGAAATATCACTTAACAATTGGACGACAATGATACTGAAGATACGAATTTTCAGACTTTATAGATGTAGAATTTGATACCTGCATGCCACCAGAGCAAGATTTAGAAAACGATGGTTTTCGACTTCTAGATGTAGATAACCGGACAATTGTTCCAATAAATACAGAAGCCTCAGACGGTCTTCACTCATGAGCAGTACCTGCTCTAGGGGTTAAAATTGATGCCACACCAGGTCGACTAAATCAAGGAACATTCATAATAAACCGGCCTGGACTATTTTTCGGCCAATGCTCAGAAATTTATGGAGCAAACCACAGATTAATGCCAATTGTAATTGAAAGAACTTCAATAAATTTGTTCATCAAGTGATTATCTAAGATAATCTAAGGAGTTAGTTAAAATATATAACATTAAAGTGCCAACTTGAAATAACTAAATAATTAGTACACCTTGAAACATTAGATGACTGAAAGTAAGTAATGGTCTCTTAAACCAAATAATAGTAAATTAACGACAACTTCCGATGGGGAAATTTAAATCCAAATGCCTCAAATATCTCCTCTCATATGATTCTCTCTATTCTTTATATTTTCAGCCACTTTAATTGTATTCAATCAAATAAACTTTTTTTCATTTAAACCTAATCTTATTAAAAGAGCAGAATAAAGAACAACTGAGATACGTGCTACCGTAGCAGCAACGCGGTTCCGGACTGAAGCGTCTAGAATCGCTCGGCCACAGCGGCAGGCCCAGTGAGAGTCGAGTATTGGTTATTCTTCGTGATTTACTCTCCCTTTGAATACAAAGCAATAAAACAAACGTCGCATTAGACTAATTTGTGAACGTCCTATCGAATGTCACACACAATTCCGTTTTTAAAAGTAATTTTGTTTGTAATGGGAAACAAACGCACGCTTTTAGCCGACATTGGGCGTCTTTTAGCCGACGAAAGACATATCGAACAGTACTCCTGTGTTGGGGCTGACTCCAGCTACACATTGCGAGTATCTGCCGAAACTTTAGAGAAAATGCGCCTGACGACTCTTGGGTGTGATTAAAAGTTTATGTCTCACCGTCATATCATTGGAACAATAATATTTGATACTCAGTCTGGGGGTAGTATCATAACCGCGTGACAATGGTAGTAGATGAATCTGAGGCCGATTTCTTGGGAGGATTCTGGAAAAATGTGGGGCGCCTACTAAGAAAATCGCATACACGACAATAGTGTGACCAGTTATACGGTACTACTCCATTGTTTAGAGTGTTTATCGAGTGCGCGTGACAGCAGAGTCGAACGCTGTTGGGATTGGAACAGGTCGATCAGACGAGGCAGAAGTGTAACTGAGATACTCATTTAAATGGGAATGTTCCAAAGAAATTTGATGTAGTTCTCGCATAACCCTGTTGTCTAAATTTTGAGAGCCTGTATTCGAAGAAGGCTGTGCGATAATTCTGCCGCCTCAATCGTCTATCTCGCGAAGAAGCGATGAGAATAAGACGAGTGAGATTAGGGCGGGTACAGATCCACACACACAGCCATTTTTCCCTTCCTCCATACCCAAATGCATTGTTGGGCAGATATGACTATGTTGTTGTTGTGGTCTTCAGTCCTGAGACTGGTTTGATGCAGCTAAATATTACTAATCGGACGAAATATCCTCTGTGATGCGTTATACGAGGGCCGTTTGAAAAGTCCGTGCAAAATCCGAGAGATGGCACCACCGGCGCGTATCGAGGTCATGTTTAGTTAGTAGCATCTTTGGAAAGAAAGCACACAAAGTTTCAGCCATATTGATCTATTTCATTGTGTTTGGCATTCGAGTGAATCAAGGAAGTCGAGTGATTGTCAGAACATGGACGAAAAAGAATTTATTGTGGTGATTAAACATTTGTTTATGAAAGGCAAAACACCTCAGGAGATTGATAAACATTACGGTGACTCTGCACCTTCGATCAGAACAGTTTATAAGTGGTTTCAAAATTTTCGGAGTGGCCATATGGGCACAAGTGATGCTGAACATTATGGACGCCCTGTGGACGTTAAGAGTCCAGAAATCATTGATAAAATCCATGATGTGGTGATGGATGACAGAAGAGTTAAAGTGCATGAGATTACTAATGCTGTGGGCATCTCGAATGAATGGGTACATAATATTCTGCATAAACATTTGGACATGAGAAAGCTATCCGCAAGATGGGTTCCGCAATTGCTCACGCTTGACCAAAAACGTAATCGTGTGAAGTGTTGCAAGGATGGTTTGCAGCTGTTCAGGAAGAATCTGCAGGACTTTAAGCGTCGTTTCGTCGCTGTAGATGAAACATGAATACATTACTATACTCCTGAGACCAAAGAACAATCTGAACAATGGGTTACCAAGGGAGAATCAGCACCAAAAAAGGCGAAGACCATTCCTTCGGCCGGAAAGGTGATGGCGACTGTCTTTTGGGTTTCGCAAGGGGTAATCCTCATCGAATATCTGGAAAAGGGTAAAACTATTACAGGTGCATATTATTTATCGTTATTGGACCGTTTGAAAACCGAGCTGCAAGAAAAACGCCGGCGATTGGACCGCAAAAAAGTCATTTTCTATCACAACAATGCACCAGCACACACCTCAGCAGTTGTGGTCGCAAAATTAATGGAAATAGGATTCCAACTCGTTTCATGTAACCCCCTATTCTCCAGACTTGGCTGCCTCAGACTACTATTTGTTTCCCAATTTGAAGAAATGGCTGGCAGGACATCGATTTTATTCAAATGCGGAGGTGATTGCAGCAACTAATAGCTATTTTGCAGATTTGGACAATTCCTATTATTCGGAAGTGATCAACAGGTTAGAACAGAAACTTCCTGGCAGATTAAAACTGTGTGCCGGACTGAGACTCGAACTCGGGACCTTTGTCTTTCGCGGGCAAGTGCTCTACCAACTGAGCTACCCAAGCACGACTCACGCCCTGTTCCCACAGCTTTACTTCTGCTTCTACTTCGAGTGTCGGTCCGGAACACAGTTTTAATCTGCCAGGAAGTTTCATATCAGCGCACACTCCGCTGCAGAGTGAAAATCTCATTCTGGAAACATCTCCTAGGCTGTGGCTACGCCATGTCTCCGCAATATCCTTTCTTTCAGGAGTGCTAGTTCTGCAAGGTTCGCAGGAGAGCTTCTGTAAAGTTTGGAAGGTAGGAGACGAGGTACTGGCAGAACTAAAGCTGTGAGGAGGGGGCGTGAGTCGTGCTTGGGTAGCTTAGTTCGGGCCGGCACGGTAACTCAGCGTGTTCGGTCAGACAGCCGGTTGGCCTCTGTAATAAAAAACTGAGTGGAAGGATCAACCACTGAACTTGAACAGGATGTCTTGCGACGTCCGCAATGACCAAACACAACGATCAATAACGAAAAAAAAGTTGGTACAGCACTTGCCCGCGAAAGGCAAAGGTCCCGAGTTCGAGTCTCGGTCCAGCCCACAGTTTTAATCTGCCAGGAAGTTTCATATCTGCTCACACTCCGCTGCAGAGTGAAAATCTCATTCCAGGTTAGCGTTGGACGAAGTGTATAAGTTTAAAACCAGTCTATGTCGAAAAATATAAAAGGTATGCCGCAAACAAGCAAGTAGTTTTAGTTTTTCACGGACTTTTCAAACGCCCCTCGTACAGTCAACTGTGAAGAATATATGTAGATGGAAAATAGACGCATGTAGTGGTTATTAGGCGTTCGCGCTTGATCCAGATTTTTTCGATATTTATGTGATTTTTTTAGAATCGCTAGAAAATTATGCAAAATTTGGGTTCGCCCTTAATTGTGTGGGTGAACTGGCTCATGTGTTGAAGATAATAACGTTACACACCATTCGCAATAGAGCAGTGTACAGAAAAGTAGTTAGGCGGCCAACCAACTTCTGTGTTCTCGACTCAGCGCAACATGTAGGGACCCCATTTGGAGGGCATCCAGCCAGCAGCGCAGAAAGAGTCACAAATGTTGCACGTGCAGGCCACGGAACGCCGCAGTGTACTAAACAAACGTGCATCGGAATATTCGTAGTACGGAGGAAGGAAGGGAGGTGAGGAACTGGGGGCACGTCGACGAGCTGGTCATCGGTGACACTGCAGAACTCGGACTGGGGAAGCATGGGCAAGGAAATCGGCTGCGTCTTTTTCAAAGTTACTATCCCAATATTCGCTTTGAACGACTCAGAAAGGCTACAGAAAACCTAATCTGGACGCGCAGACGGGGATTTGAACTGCCGTCTTACGGAATTCAAGTCATGTGTGTCACGAGTGTCTCAGCTACCTGTCTGGTCGTATTTACAGAAGTCATCAGTCTTCTGACTGGTTTGATGCGGCCAGCCAGAATATCTGATCCGTGCCAGCCTCTTCATCTCAGAGTAACACTTGCAACCTGCGTCCTTAATTATTTGCTGGCTGTATTCCAATCTCTGTCTTCCCCTACAGTTTTTACTCAATACAGTTATTTCTAGTACCACGGAGGTTATTTCCTGATGCCGTAACACACTTCCCATGACCTGTCCCTTCTTCTTGTCAGTGTTTTTCTCATGTTACTGTCTTTGCCGATTCTGCGGAGAACTTCGTCATTCCTCACCATATCAGTCCAACTAACTTTCAACATTCTTCTGTAGCACCACATCTCAAACGCTTCGATTCTCTTCTCTGGTGTTCCCATTGTCCACGTATCACTACATACATTCTGGTTTCCAAAATACAGTTACATAAATTTCTTGCTCCGTACGAACTTAATTATGTATGTAAATAGTTCATCTACAGGTTGTTGGCCAACTCCTTCTACTCCATCGATGAATATCTTCACAAGGATTGTAGCTCATAACTGTCTGCATCAGAATTGTACAATATCCATGTATCTGAGCTTTAAAAAAACCAAACGAAAAAACCTTTGACTCTTTCCTCATCCCAAAGACTCCTCTCCAAGGGATCCACGGAAAACGATAAATGTAATGTAATGTTTCGATGAGTGAGTTTGCGTGTATCAAAATATGTGACATAAATGGCCGTTTTTATTGATTGTGTTGAGTCAGAAGCTTAATTTTTTTTATTTCGCCAAGGACCGTAGACCCTAGTATCTGATACATATTTCAGTTTTATACCTGCACCCGTTGCCGAGAAAAGGGGTCTTAACAGACGGACAACAGAATCATCCTGTAAGGGTTCCGTTTTTACCGACTGAGGTGGGGAACCTTAAAAATGTGATCGTTTCTTCACTTCAAACATTTAAAATTTGTTCAAACTGCCTCCTGGAGCTTGGCTGTCGAATTTTAAAATCTTGAATATTTCCTGAATCACAAATGAACTGTGAAAATCAGTAGGTGTAAGTTTTTTTTTCATATCTGTGTTCCTTTTTTAATAACGGTATTCCTGCTAGTATTTACTTGTTTCATTATTTTACATGTTTATTTATTTTCATTCAAAGTCTTCCTAATTTACTAAGATTTTTTTTACTTATTTTTAAGATATATCCATAAACTGCTGTATTCAGTATTGCATTATTAGAGCTAAGAAAAATACTATTATGTAAGGAATGATACACGCACTGACCCACTTTTGACACACAAGAGGGCAGTTTTTCAGAACTAAATAAATAAATTTGCTGATAGTGACAAAACTATCTCTAGAAGATTCTGCCCTTGCAAAAATGTAGAATCTTTTGTTTGTGAGGGTCGCTGAACTGTGTCTTCACCAAACGAGCTATTTGTATAAAGATAGCGTCGACCAATGAAAGTGTCGAGGTTGTAGGGATAAGTGATCTTTCATTACTGGCACATTTATCCATTTTCTTTCTAACTGATTGTGTTGCTGAGTCAAACTGAAATTATTTGACTGACGACTTTTGGAAAAGAGGCGTCGATATCTGGGTCGGTAGTCACGGCACCAGCTAAGCTGCAGAAGTGAAAGAAACCGAACGTGATTGTGTTGAAAAAAAAAAAAAACTATGGGAGGATTCGCCTATCGTGACTTAACAGAAAACATGGAGTACCTACGTTTGATTAGCCGTACAGGGAAGGTGGAATGTGACGCTTCTCAGAGCGACTTGACAGCAGAGGTTTAAAGAGACGCTTTGAACTTGGAAACTCTCAGCTATGTACGTAGAGTGAGGAACGGCGTTGCACGATGCTTTTGTCGCGAATACTATTTAAGGAGATGGGACATGGATAAGCTGAAAGAACCAGAGGTTGTACAGAGTTTCAGGGAGAGCATAAGGGGACAGGAATGGGGGAAAGAAATACAGTAGAAGAAGAATGCGTAGCTTTTAGGGATGAAGTAGTGAAGGCAGCAGAGGATCAAGTAGGTAAAAAGGCGAGGGCTGGTAGAAATCCTTGGGTAACAGAAGAAATATTGAATTTAATTGATGAAAGGAGAAAATATAAAAATGCAGTAAATGAAGCAGGCAAAAAGGAATACAAACGCCTCAAAAATGAGATCGACAGGAAGTGCAAAATGGCTAAGCAGGGATGGCTAGAGGACAAATGTAAGGATGTAGAGGCTTATCTCACTAGGGGTAACATACATACTGCATATAGGAAAAATTAAAGAGGCCTTTGGAGAAAGGAGAACCACTTGCATGAATATCAAGAGCTCAGATGGAAACCCAGTTCTAAGCAAAGAAGGGAAAGCAGAAAGGTGGAAGGAGCATATAGAGGGTCTATACAAGGGCGATGCATTTGAGGACAATATTATAGAAATGGAAGAGGATATAGATGAAGATGAAATGGGAGATACGATACTGCCTGAAGAGTTTGACAGAGCACTGAAAGACCTGAGTCGAAACAAGGCCCCCGGAACTACTGACGGCATTTGGGAGAGCCAGTCATCTGGTGAGCAAGATGTATGAGACGGGCGAAATACCCTCAGACTTCAAGAAGAATATAATAATTCCAATCCCAAAGAAAGCAGGTGTTGACAGATGTGAAAATTACCGAACTATCAGTTTAATAAGTCACAGCTGCAAAATACTAACGCGAATTCTTTACAGACGAATGAAAAACCTGGTGGAAGCCGACCTCACGGAAGATCAGTTTGGATTCCGTAGAAATGTTGGAACACGTGAGGCAATACTGACCCTACGACTTACCTTAGAAGCTAGATTAAGGAAGGACAAATCTACGTTTCTAGCATTTGTAGATTTAAAGAAAGCTTTTGACAATGTTGACTGGAATACTCTCTTTCAAATTGTAAAGGTGGCCGGGGTAAAATACAGGGAGCGAAAGGCTATTTACAATTTGTACAGAAACCAGATGGCAGTTATAAGAGTCGAGGGGCATGAAAGGGAAGCAGTGGTTGGGAAGGGATTGAGACAGGCTTGTAGTCTCTCCCCGTTGTTATTGAATCTGTATATTGAGCAAGCACTAAAGGAAACAAAAGAAAAATTCGGAGTAGGTATTAAAATCCATGGAGAAGAAATAAAAACTTTGAGGTTCGCCGATGACATCGTAATTCTAGCAGAGACAGCAAAGGACTTGGAAGAGCAGTTGAACGGAATGGATAGTGTTTTGAAAGGAGGATATAAGATGAACATCAACAAAAGCAAAACGAGGATAATAGAATGTAGTGGAATTAAGTCGGGTGATGCTGAGGGAATTAGATTAGGAAATGAGACACTTAAAGTGGTAAAGGCGTTTTGCTATTTGGGGAGCAAAATAACTGATGATGGTCGAAGTAGAGACGATATAAAATGTAGACTGGCAATGGGAAGGAAAGCGTTTCTGAAGAAGAGAAATTTGTTAACATCGAGTATAGATTTAAGTGTCAGGAAGACATTTCTGAAAGTATTTGTATGAAGTGTAGGCCTGTATGGAAGTGAAACATGGACGATAAATAGTTTGGACAAGAAGAGAATAGAAGCTTTCGAAATGTGGTGCTACAGAAGAATCCTGAAGATTAGATGGGTAGATCGCATAACTAATGAGGAAGTATTGAATAGGATTGGGGAGAAGAGAAGTTTGTGGCACAACTTGACCAGAAGAAGGGATCGGTTGGTAGGACATGTTCTGAGGCATCAAGGGATCACCAATTTAGTACTGGAGGGCAGCGTGGAGGGTAAAAATCGTAGAGGGAGACCAAGAGATGACTGCACTAAGCAGATTCAGAAGGATGTAGGTTGCAGTAGGTACTGGGAGATGAAGAAGCTTGCACAGGATAGAGTAGCATGGAGAGCTGCATCAAACCAGTCTCAGGACTGATTACCATAACAACAACAACACTGTTGCGTTATCTGAGACTGAAGCCGGCATCGTTCCGGCTGCTATCAGATGTGTACGCTTGTCATGCCCGTCTTTATCACACAAGCAGTCACGTGCGATCACAACAGTACAGCACAAACTCCTAGTTCTGCCAGGTGACTCCGCAAAACGGGGCTCCTACGTCACAACGCACTTAAGACAAAGGCGCATTGTCGTGCGAGCGTGGGCGTGGCTTGCTGTCCCGCGAGTACGCGAGGCCTGTCTCATTGTTCAAACGGCGGTGACCTGATCGTTGAAGGCAATTTCGAAACAGCTTTTATTATACCGCCAAAATTGTGCCCATATGTCGCATTTAGGCTTCTAGCGAGTCCACAGTTCCCGCGGTACACAGAGTTGTTTGGAGCTGTAGTTCTGTATGACTCCTACCTCAAGATGCGTAATAATAACGGCTTTGAAAACTGTCTAACACAATCCGATAAGTTATTCTTGCTGGAAACGAAAAAGAAAACTTGTCTCAGATGTACCAAAAGGAAGCGTAATAAGGCCGCTACTGTTCGTTATGTACAGATACAAACGACGTAACAGGCAACGTTTTCAGCTGTCTGTATTTACAGAGAAGGCACTTCCGTACAGGGAGGACACGCCCGCAATAAACGTTACGAAATGCAGAGAGGGCGTTCAAGTTGAGCAGCATCTGTTGCAAAGATTGGTAGTTGACAATGAACGTAAATAAATGTAATGTAATGTTAATAGACGAAATGACGCGATTTTATTTTCCTACAAAATCGAAGATCAATCACTGAAATCAGTAACAATCGTCAAGTATGCGGGAGTCACTTATCAGAGCGATTCAAGGTGGAACGACCACGTAAATATAGCCCCGTAAAAGGCAGATGCCAGGTCGAGGAATACCGGAAGAATCCCAGGGAAGCGAGACGCATCCACGGAGGAGATCACTTACAAAACCATCTATATCTTACAAACCGTCCTACACTGAGTTAAGGAACGTACCTCGTTTACGTCCATGGTCCCCCTTTCCTGCTCCAGTTGGGAATGTTGTGCGGCAAGAATGACTGTCAGCAAACCCCTCTAATTTTACCCGCGTAGTCTTTTCGCGAGATATATTCAGTAGGGCGAAATACGTTGTTTTCGCGGAAAGTGTGCCCTCGCAATTTTAACAATCAGCCGCACTTTATACATAACACCTCTCTTGTAGCATCTGCTAATGTAGATGGAAGTGGATCTCTGCGACGCTTGCACGTTTAATAACGAGCCCATGACGAATCGCGCTGCCCTTCTCTGGATCTTTTCTACTTTGTTATCCGACCTACCTGGTAAGGGTCCTATAATGGGGAGCGATAGTCAAGTATGGGCAGCACAAGGTTTCTGGTAGCGCATCTTGTCACAGTTGTTCTTAGTCAGAGGGATGATTTTTTGCCTCGTGAAACATAAAATCATATACACAGGGAAATCACAATGTTTGAGTAGTTTGAAGAATGATTTTAAATTATTGTACGATTTCCACAAGGGTTCAGTATTTATAGCAGTTAAGGAATCTTGATATATCAGCTAAGGACAAAATAGAATGTTTAAAAGAGGAATCATCAAAGATTGGAGTGCATACATCTCGAGTTTTAGATTGATTATGGAACCACAGACAAAACACCAAATTTCGTATTCAGGCGCTGATGTCTCGCATGAAACAAAAAAGGGCCTTTCCACACACAGTAGTTGGACGAAAATATGGAAACATCGCGAAAAATGCACGCTTGAGTAGAAATGCAGACGCTAGCAAAGCCTGTGTGTTGGCTGATTTATTTGGCGCGAACGGCAGTTGGTCGAGGCCCTGAATATGTTGTACTTGTCAGACGAGGTCAGCAACAGTGCGCTGTGTAGTCATGAGTCCATTATGTCGGAGCTAGAGGAATTCGAACGTGGACAAATTGTCGGTGCTCGTATCGTAGATGCTTCCGTAACCGAGGCAGCCGAAGTGTGGTGTTTCAAGAGGAATTGTATCGAAGTTTTACACCGCATACAGGGGAAGCAGAAAAACATCATCCGCTAGCTCACAACACGGAAGAAAGTGTGTGTTGAATGATCGTGACGGACGGTCGGTCATCAGAGGAGATTGTGGCGAAAAGTAAGAGGACGACAGCTGCAGAACGGAATGTCGCACTCGCGAACCATGTCAGCACCAAAACAACACGAAGGGAATTCCATAATCAGGGAATTTCAAGACGAACTGGAATTCCGAAACGACTCGACAGTGATGAAAACGCCCGTGACAGGAAAATATGGTGCCGGAGCCATAAACCTGCACTTTGGATTAATAGAAGAATGTCATTTTCTCGGAAGAGTCTTGTTTCACGCTGTTTCTAACTTCGGGCCGAGTTTACGCCACAAGAGAGAAACATGGAGTAGTTTCGGTGACGACTTGGGTGTAACGCCGGAAAGGCGTATCCTCCTATTTCCATCTATTGTACTATAAATTTGTTCCTTATTTTGTTACATTAAGATATGACATTTCTGTGTCTTTATATATTGTAATATATATATTTATGTCGATGTATAATTGGTTTGTGTTGTAAATATTATTTGTATTTTTACGCCCTGAATAAGGAGAAATGACCACTAGGATAAAAGAAGAGAAATCAGAGCTAACATGGAAAGACTGGGACGCTGATTTATGCTCGTGCTATTCGAGAGTTGAATAGTTGAGAAATAGTCAGTGGTTGCAATGCAACAGTTGCATGTTTCTTCTGACAAATAGTTACGACTCAATTCAAGGTAATCATGTGGGCGTGGATGTTATTTATTGGTACACACCCAAAAGAGCTTCTCTAAGCGGACATTATATTGATTTTTGTAGCGTAATCAGGGAAGCTAATATGCCAGACGTAAGAATTCTGTGACACACTTACAAGGTCGTTAACCAGTTTGTGGGGTAACGACTCGCGCACTAACAACCTGTTTATGCGCTACAGGTTTTTTTATAGCCGTCTCTGGCACCAACCATGCATGAGCAGCAGTAAGTGCGTTACTTGTCTAACGAGATATTTAGGTGAAATGAAACCGCTTTCACTCGGCAAAAGAACATGCACTTTTACTTAGCTCTTACTTCTTAACGGTTTGGACGGAAAAAAACTCTTATTACGAAGCAGTAAATATATGATTCGTGCACCGGCCGTTGTGACCGAGCGGTTCTAGGCGCTTTAGTCCGGAACCACGCCGCTGCTACGGTCGCAAGTTCGAATCCTGCCTCGGGCATGAATCTGTGTGATGTTATTAGGTTAGCTAGGTTTAATTAGTTCTAAGTCTAGGGGACTGATGATATCCGATGTTAAGTCCCAGAGCTTAGAGCCATTTATGATTCGTGCTCCGAAGGCTCTGGGCTCAAATTTAGTTCTGAGGGACTGTCAGTGTACCTTCCTAGCGTTTGTAGACCTAGAGATAGTATTCGACAATACAGGGTGTAGTAAGATGTTCGCAACTCTTAGAAGACCGACAGTGAAGTACGGGAACAGAAGAATAATCTGCATCATAAAAAAGTGTCAAGCGGGATTAATAACAGTGGAAGGAGAAGCGAGAGATAACTTTATGTTTAGAGAGATGTAAGGCAAGGATGGAACTGTTGTTCGACTTGTGCCTGAAAAAGGCAATGAAGAAAGAAAAAAATCAGAAGAGGAAATAGACCGCAGGAGCAAGACGTACCAGTAGAGCCGACATAGTCCTTCTGAGAGGATGTGACAGGTATTAGAATACATACTGAGAAGAATGAAAGTAATACTGAGCACAGAACGCGGCTTAAGGGTCCACAGCTCGTGGTCGTGCGGTAGAGTTCTAGCTTCCCACGCCCGGGTTCCCGGGTTCGATCCCCGGCGGGGTGAGGGGTTTTCTCTGCCTCGTGATGACTGGGTGTTGTGTGATGTCATTAGGTTAGTTAGGTTTAAGTAGTTCTAAGTTCTAGGGGACTGATGACCATAGATGGTAAGTCCCATAGTGCTCAGACCCATTTGAACCATTTTTTTGGTGGCTTAAGGTACACAAAGCAATTTCGAATATGGTGAATAGTTGTAGGAAGAAAAATTACATCTTTGACATAACGAAGCAACATGGAAAAAGTGAGAAAAAACAAAGAATGGCCGAACCAAGGAAGAGATCAGAAGTAGACTGATACATGCCAAGAACGCATTCCTTAGCAGAACAACTCTACGGGTATCAGCTACTGATATGGGAAAGTGTACATACTGAGCGCAGCAGTCTACGTAAGTGGAACCTGGAACATCGTAAATCTGGAATCATGAAATTGTTTGCATCTAAAAATAATGAGATGCTATCGAAGAATGTTAAAAATGTTTGGATAAAGTACAAAATGAAGAAGTATCAAGAAGAACAATTACAGAAACATGTCTATGGAAGACAGAAGTGTATGAAAGATCCATGCTAGAGGAACGATGTAAAGCTCTAGGCGCACATATTTTTCTCCTTTTGTTATTTTGTTCTCTTAATTATATTTACTAATAAATGTCGGTACATTCAATACATATGTTTGAACATAAAATAAGTTTAATGTAGTTTTAAGCACCTTTGTTGTAAAAGAGCCTGTTTCGACAGTCGCAACTGAACAATCGAAAGCTAGGATCAGTGACTGATCACTATTGTGACGACACGACTGGCAGTTGGCATTCAGGGATTAGTATGTGCCCCATATTAATGTTAACTGCAGGACAGCGATAAGTATTGAGGAAACTGTGAACTGTGCGCTGTTAAGTTTTCCCCTGTGCAAGGGACGCATGTCGGGGCGTCGCTGGTGAAACAATGCGTGAGTACGTCTTGTAGGCAAAAAACTCTGCAAGTCAGCGCCTTATTTTTCAAATTTTGCACACTCAGCATCTGCAATCCCAGGACATCAAGCTTCTGACCACAACTGCGACAGTACAGCAGCAGCATATATAAAACAGGTCTGGAGACGTTTTATTCAACACGGAATGTCGAATACCAGTATGGCGCGTCGTCATCGCTACACCATCTCAGAATTCCGCAACGAGGTGAGGTGCAGTCAAAACTGAGTTTTTTGAAACATACTGCTAAACAAGATCAAGCTCTCAATTCTAAATGTTGTGTGTTATAAGCTTTCTCTTCAAACAGAAAAAGTGTTCCTGTTGTAATAAAATTATAAACAGCCGACCAGTTGCAATGGATAAAGAAATTCTTTTCCTTGGTTTTGACAAATATAAATTTGTCTTCCTCAGAAGGTAGCAATTTTTACATTAGTAAGGACTAATGTACCATCGCCGTTTTTACTAATTGTCAACATAGATCCATGTGTCAAAAATAAAATATAGCCGTAGAATTAGGGTTGTGAGCTCTGCAAGATCCATGAACTATTTTATATTTACGTGACAAACCCTAATTCTAGGGCTATTTTTTTATTTTTGACACATGGATCTATGCCGACAATTGTAAAAACGGCGGTGGTACATTAGTCCTTACTAATGTAAAATTGCTACCTTCTGAATAAGACAGATTTATATTTGTCAAAACCTAGGTAAAGAATTTCTTTATCCACTGCAAATGGTCGGCTGTTTATAATTTTATTACGTGAAACCGTTGCTGTTGTGCAGCTATGTATAAAATATTGATGTTTCTGTTGTAATATTGTTGTTCTTGTCTTCAGTCTTGAGATTGGTTTGATGCAGCTCTCCATGCTACTCTATCCTGTGCAAGCTTCTTCGTCTCCCAGCACCTACTGCAACCTACATCCTTCTGAATCTGTTTAGTGTATTCATCTCTTGGTCTCCCTCTACGATTTTTACCCTCCACGTTGCTCTCCAATACTAATTGGTGATCCCTCGATGTCTCAGAACATGTCCTACCAACCGATCCCTTCTTCTAGTCAAGTTCTGCCACAAGCTCCCCTTCTCCCCAATTCTACTCAATACCTCCTCATTAGTGTGATCAAACCATCTAATCTTCAGCATTCTTCTGTAGCACCACATTCCGAAAGCTTCTATTCTCTTTTTGTCTAAACTATTTATCGTCCATGTTTCACTTCCATACATGCCTACACTCCATACAAATACTTTGAGAAACGACTTCCTGACACTTAAATCAATACTCGATGTTAACAAATTTCTCTTCTTAAGAAACGCTTTCCTTGCCATTGCCAGTCTACATTTTATATCCTCTCTATTACGACCGTCATCAGTTAATTTGCTCCCCAAATAGCAAAACTCCTTTACTACTTTAAGTGTCTCATTTCCTAATCTCATTCCCTCAGCATCACCCGACTTAATTCGACTACATTCCATCATCCTCGTTTTGCTTTTGTTGATGTTCATCTTATACCCTCCTTTCAAGACACTGTCCATTCCGTTTAACTACTCTTCCAAGTCCTTTGCTGTCTCTGACAGAATTACAATGTCATCGCCGAACCTCAAAGTTTTTATTTCTTCCCCCTGGATTTTAATACCTACTCCGAATTTTTCTTTTGTTTCCTTTACTACTTGCTCAATATACAGATTGAATAACATCGGGGTGAGGCTACAACCCTGTCTCACTCCCTTCCCAACCACTGCTTCCCTTTCATACCCCTCGACTCTTATAACTGCCATCTGGTTTCTGTACAAATTGTAAACAGCCTGTCGCTCCCTGTATTTTACCCCTGTCACCTTCAGAATTTGAAACAGAGTATTCCAATCAACATTGTCAAAAGCTTTCTCTAAGTCTACAAATGCTAGAAACGTAGGTTTGCCTTTCCTTACTCTTTCTTCTAAGATAAGTCGTAGGGTCAGTATTGCCTCACGTGTTCCAACATTTCTACGGAATCCAAACTGATCTTCCCTGAGGTCGGCTTCTATCAGTTTTTCCATTCGTCTGTAAAGAATTCGCGTTAGTATTTTGCAACTGTGACTTATTAAACTGATAGTTCGGTAAGTTTCACATCTGTCAACACCTGCTTTCTTTGGGATTGGGATTATTATATTCTTCTTGAAGTCTGATGGTATTTCGCCTGTCTCATACATCATCTTATTGTCTTAGAAAAACAACGTCGCCGCAACAATACCTTCTGCTGCACATCCGCCCCCACGATTTTAGTGTTGATTTGTAAAATGGTAGTCATATGTTGTCCCGTTCATTCAATGCATTTCCCGTGTCCCACACGATCTGATTTGTCACGTAATAAGTTCAAATTTGAAGCGGATAAACTGCAAGCTGCCATTATACGGCGCGACCCTGAATCGAATAGTGTGTTCATCATGAGAAAAACCTGAAGAAAACATTACACCATGTATTCTTCCGCCTTTGCTTGACTCCCACGGGATTTTGTTTCACGTGGAGCGGAAGCCAAGCGGTGTCCGGTATATTCAAGTACGATTATAGTGGTGAAAATACCTAACCATAACACAGAGTAATTTTTCCGAGCGCGCTATGTGTGATGCAAAAGTGTAGTGCAGGGATTTCTACGTATTGGGCGACTGAAGGTATTAATTACCCTCAGTCGTCTCGGTAATCTCTTAGCACCTTCCATTTCCGAATCCGAGAAATGCATTTCAGTCCTGCAACTGTCAGCTGCTGCATTGATAAAGAGTCTATCAACAACAGAATCCACGAAGCCATCTAGGCGCCGCATTTTCTCCTCTTCTTTTGTGACATGCCGTTCTATATCCCGCCAGCGTTAGGCAGTGACACGGTAAGAAGCTGCATGCGTTAGTTCCCAGTACTTATGGCAGCTCAACAGTCTCGTTATTTCTTGTCCCCTATCTTGGCTCCAGATCAGTTCTGCTCGGTTTATTATGTAATAGTACAGTGGCAAATGTAAAAATGCAGCATTTGTATGGTGTGCTCGATGCTGTGAAAATGACTGCTTTTCATGTTCCTACGACACTTATCACTCTGGTTTGTTTGAGACTACATCTCTGGTATAAAACAATGGACTTAGTGCATATAAAGCAAATGTGGTTTTACATTTTTTTTTCTAAAAATTATATTGTTATGTCTTCTTAATTTAACCAACCTTTATTAACCATCTTTCATAAAATATCGATAATTAAGAATTTGTTTGAAATGAAAACAGGAATTTCGTGTGCAATATGTAATTAGAAACAAGAAGACGTGCATTATTCTTAAAATAACGAATTTTACAATTGCGAGATGTAGGTATTTAAAATTGAACGAAAAAACAGGGATGACCAAGGCGAGACCTGAAACAACGCTCCCTGAACTGCACCAGGTTATCAATCTACTACGCTACCGATTCCGCTGTTCATCTAGCACATATTTATATTTCAGCTGTATCAAATAGAATCCATCGGAAAACTTCAAAGCCGATTTTTTTGTTAAAAATATTAAGGATAACCTATTTCTCAGCACTGTTTCACTCCGGAGCAGGAAGCAGCCTCAGCCATTTTCGTGCTGCGTCTTAACAGCGCGACAAAACCGTACAGAGACTGCGACTGTACACGATTTTTGGAAGAAACTTCAGAGCTAAGCCGTGATTAAGAGAACGTGATCGCTGTTAATACATTAAAGTTTTATTTAACGTAACTTAGTAACAAGATATTTAATACATAAGTAGGACCTACTTCCAAGAGCGTAACAACACCAGTGTACGTGTGCTACGGCTTCTGACCAGTCATCACGTTTGTGTTTGTTTACATTGTAAGTAGGCTGATTAAGTTTTTTTATTGGTAACGCCGCCGCCACGTAGCGCTCTGTATGAAAATCACTGGCTGTGCCGTGTGCAGTCTGTGGCTGGTTGGCATTGTTGTAATACTCGCCATTGTAGTGTTGGGCAGCGGCAGCTGGATGCTAACAGCCCGTAGCGTTGCGCAGTTGGAGGCGAGCCGCCAGCAGTGGTGGATGTGAGGAGTGAAATGGCGGAGTTTTGTAATTTGTAAGACTGGATGTCATGAACTACCATATATATTTTGTTCTCTATTAAAATCTTTCATTTGCTAACTATATCTATCAGTAGTTAGTGCCTTCCGTAGTTTGATTCTTTTAGTTAGCTGGCAGTAGTGGCGCTCGCTGTATTGCAGTAGTTCGAGTAACGAAGATTTTTCTGAGGTAAGTGATTTGTGAAAGGTATAGATTAATGTTAGTCCGGGCCATTCGTTTGTAGGGATTTTTGGAAGTCAGATTGCGTTGCGCTAAAAATATTGTGTGTCACTTTAAGCACAGTCTTGTATAAATTTTCTAAGGGGACGTGTCATAACATCAGATTTATTCTTATGATGAACAGAGTACATCATAAGTGTTCTTTGCTCTGGTTGCTCAAGAACCGCATCAGGCGCCTTACACAAATCTGATGCTGGTTTGCTTACACTACTACGCGAGTGCCATGGGTTAGGCGCCTCTGTGGGTTTCGGCTGGAGTGCATTTCTGGGTGCATGCATATTTGTTAAACAGCAATGGCGTTCCGGCATCTCTCTGGGAGTCGTTTTTTGAACTCACTGGAACAAGTAGGCGCTGTAAATATCACAACACATCACAACGTAAATATAATTTGCTACTGCGCCGCACCAATGAATGTGGTAATGGGTGACCATCGTGGTGGGATGGGCATGGGCATGGTGGAAGGTAATGAGTGTGTGTACAGCCATGACAAGTGGAGCTTCGTTCCGAGGTTGTGATCGATGCCAAATGACACTGAAAGCATTTATTAAGTATTTAACTCCGTGTCTCTTGTCACACCGTTTTTTGTTTTTCCTCAGCTCCTCGGGAAGTTGAATTGTGCATGATCCCAATGGGCCAGGAGTATCTTCACCGTCAGTCATCGCTAAATCTCTTATTAATTAAAACGAAACACACATTCACCGAGCAGGTACAATGCAACTGTTTGAACGTTGCAACTGGCAGCGGTTGAAAACATGACGTCATAGTCATGAAGACTACGGACTTGTGTCGATATGTTTCGAGCAGAACTAAGGGGGCAAAGTGATATTGCTACATTGTTCTTATTAAACCTTGCGGCTTTACTGTTGTGATTATAAAAATTGTTATTTAAAATGTGAATTTTAGGGCAGTATTTTGCACAAAAAATGATGTCTCATTACAAGGTTTGCCGCAAGTTTTCAGAAATCCAAACTTGTGATCTTTGTGGCTGCGGAATCTGTATGATCGAAGAGCTACATTCCACAGTGGCTTGTGAGAAGTATATTTGACATGTTCATTTAATTTTCTTTTTCCTGTTTTTCGAATTTTGATCAAATGTGCAGAGCGACTGTATGTGTGCAGTTTTATTGATCCTGAGTTGGACAATAAATTTAATTCATTCTCTTTAGTTCAGAATCCCACTTGTGGTATTAACCACTTTTGACTAACAAAATTAAATCTGTTCTAACATACTGGGATTAGGTCACCACTTGATTGCACGACCATTTACACTACTTAAATTTAGGCCCACCATCCCGCTTTGTTGAAAGCGGCGGGTTTAAGGGGACATAAAGGACCTTGGATCTGAAATCAACAGTAGAGGGGAAAAACAGTAGGGCTGATCAAGACGATAATACGCAAAAAAGACCATACAGCAGTTTGATTGTAGTAGTTTGGTAGAGCTGGAAAGATTATCAAAAGGTACAAAATGATTGATAAAAGCATGGAATGATCATTATAAATGGATTTACTTCTCGGTTACTTCTACTGAATACTGGAACCCTTTGTTGTGCCGCGATGTGAACAATTCCTTACTCAAACCATGTAAAGTCGGAGCAAGTGCGTGGATTATTAGCACCGTACGTGTAGAGAGACTTAAGGAGGCCCACAGTGGTTTCGTCGGTTGGTGAACCAACTTCTTTCCTTTCGTCCTAGTCTTACCATCTCGAATACTAGCGCTCGTTAACTAGCGCCGCGGACTAGATCCCTAGCTGACTACCCTGTTTCGGAAGCGAAAACGTAGTTCTTTTTCGCTCTAAGAGGAGTTTGTATACAAGACAGCGGAACGGAGCAGTAGGTTGAGGGCAAACCTCAAAGGACAACCACGGAAGATGGCATTCAGTTCAACGGACAATCATGACAACGATGACGTCAGGGCACCTACACAGTCAATCAGTACTGCACAGAGAAAACCCCACCACATGCTTTGCGGTGAACGGCCGTAAGAAGAATGGAAGCAGGACAGTGGCAAATTGGTGTAGTCCAGTGGCTTAATGTGAATCGTCCTGTTGTTTCTCGGATGTGGCGACAATTTATAGAGACCGAAACTGTATCCCCAAACCAGGGCAGGACTTACCACGTGTGACATCAAGAAGAGAGAGCCGCTATTTGGCTGTAGAAGCACAGTACCGCCTTAGTACTGCACGACAGCTGGCATCTGACATTGCAGCATCCGCTGGACGTGTTGTATCGAGGCAAACGGTGAACAAAAGGCTTCAGGAGGGTGGTCTTTACTGTCGGAAACCTGTTGTATTTGTACCTCTGACGCGTCTTCACAGAAGGGAACGTCTAGAGTGAAGTCGCCGACGCCAACCGGAGTGGCCGAGCGGTTCTAGGCGCTACAGTCTGGAACCGCGAGACCGCTACGGTCGCAGGTTCGAATCCTGCCTCGGGCATGGATGTGCGTGATGTCCTTAGGTTAGTTAGGTTTAAGTAGTTCTAAGTTCTAGGGGACTGATGACCACAGCAGTTGTTCCATAGTGCTCAGAGCCATTTGAACCATTTTTTGAAGTCGCCGACATGCCACGTGGACGATGGGCCAATGTTCTCTTCACATATGAGTCCCGATTTGATCTGGAGAGTGATTGTCGACGGACTCGCATCTGGAGGGAACATGAAACACGATTTGGGGATCGAGGAGGATCCCTACTGGTATGGGTGGGGATTATGTTGACCACACGAACACATGCTGATGAAATTTTACGGGTGAAGCGGTAAGGTTTAACTGCTGTCAGGTATCGTGACGAGATCTTGGGACCTCATGTGCGGTTGTTGCGATGTGCTGTGTGCCCAGACTTTGTACTGATGCTCGACCTCATAGAGCACGGGTGGTTGATGTCTTCTAGGAAACGGAAGGTATTGTACGCATGGCGTGGCCAGCTCGCTCTCCCGATTTGAATACTGTGGAGCATGTCCGGGATGCACTATGGAGACAGGTTGCATCTCGTCAACATCCACCAACCACTCTCCAAGACCTGCAGCAGCTCTGCAGGAAGAATGGGCGTTATTGCCTCAACCTGACACAGTCACAGCATGCCCCGTCATTGCCAGGCCTCTACTGCTGCCAGAGTGGTCACACTCTATACTGAGCACATTAACCAGTTGTAGGAATGTGGGTGCAAATCCGTTGAATGGGCATTACTGCATCAATATGACATTGATGACATCATCAAAGCATGCCTGGTCGTTGCATGCCTGTATTGCTACCAGAGGTGGTCACACTCTATACTGAGCACATTAACCAGTTGTAGGAATGTGTGTGCAAATCCGTTGAATGGGCATTACTGCATCAATATGACACTGATGACATCATCACAGAATGCCTGGTCGTTGCATGCCTGTATTGCTACCAGAAGTGGTCAAACTGTATACTGAGCACATTAACCAGTTGTCAGAATGCGTGTGCAAATCCGTTAAGTTGAGTGATCTTGACAGACGGCCATAGAAGAGGATTATGACGAAAAATATACATTTAGTTGGCTTAAAGGAAGAAAGGCCCATCATATGTGTATGTGCGTGTGCGCGAGCTCATATGTGTGTGTGTGTGTGTGTGTGTGAGAGAGAGAGAGAGAGAGAGAGAGAGAGAGAGAGAGAGAGGAGGGGTGTGGGGGAAGCATACATCACAGTCTGACCAAAAAACGTTAAACAATCGTGACTGTCAGCATTTTGCCATATCTCTCAGTGAGAGAATGCACTATAATCGTAAAACTGAGTCCTTCTGCGTCATGGTGAGGATGCAGTTATGATCCTTGGAACATGCAGATAAATTTATCATCTCTTTAAGCGTTCATCACTCGAATCTCAAGTAACATCACCTTATTCTGCTTTCAAGTTCATTCATTAATGCAAATAAAAATTTTTATTCGTTAGTAAATGCAAGTATCTGTCAAATTTTTTCCTTATTCCACATCATTTAGGACTATTTTACTTAGGTTCTGCAAAGGAACATCGGAATATCAGTTACTTTCTAAATACGTGTTACATAACCCTACCACCCGCCCTGCCCTAATCTCTCAGCTTTACTTTCGCCAGTACCTTATCTCCTACCTTCCAAACCTCATATCTTACGCAAAGGTCCCAGGTTCGAGTCCCAGGCCGGCAAAGAGTTTTAATCAGTCAGAAAGTTTCGCATCAACGCACACTCCGTCGTAGAATGAAAATTCATTCCGAATTCCTGTAACGTATATGTGTTTTTCTGACTTTTTTGACCTAATCGAGAGTTCATTTAGTGAGTTAATTAAAAAGTTTTGGACATGTAACGACATAATTTATCTGTTACGTGTATCAGTGACGTAGAGCCCCAGTGGGATAACAGTGATTACAGTATACAGAAGAAATGGCTGCCACTAATCGAAAAGGACTCCACAGGGACCGGATGCTATTTAATAACACTCTTCATTACAATGTGAGGAGTACAGACGCGTTTTCAGCTTTCAGAAGGCAACTGAAACAATACTTGATTCTAATCCATGTAGGGTTCCAGAATACTTACACTCAAATCGAGACAGCGAAAGATTAATTGTATCCACATTGTTATAATTGCTGTCACATCATCCAAATACTTGTGTTATGTGTGTGTGTGTGTGTGTGTGTGTGTGTGTGTGAGAGAGAGAGAGAGAGAGAGAGAAAGGGGGAGCAGAGAGAGGTGGGGAGAGTTAGTGTTCTATTCTTATACTCTAGTTTTCTATTCATGCTTACGACCACGGATTTTTTATAAAGAAGACCAAGGAATATGGTAATGATCAGTTACATGTTACTGAATTTATTGGTGTACTGGGTGATCAAAAAGTCAGTATAAATTTGAAAGCTGAATAAATCATGAATAATGTAGATAGATAGGTACAAATTGACACACATGCTTGGAATGACATGGGGTTTTATTACAACCAGAAAAATACAAAAGTTCAAAAAATGTCCGACAGATGGGACTTCATCTGATCAGAATAGCAATAATTAGCATAACAAAGTAAGACAAAGCAAAGATGATGTTCTTTTCAGGAAATTCTCAATATGTCCGCCATCATTTCTCAACAATACTGTAGTCGAGGAATAATGTTGTGAACAGCACTGTAAAGCATGTCCGGATTTATGTTGAGGCATTGCCGTCTGATGTTGTCTTTCAACATCCCTAGAGACGTCGGTCGATCACGATACACTTGCGACTCCCCAAAGCCAATAATCGCACGGAGTGAGGTCTGTGGACCTGGCAGGCAAAGTATGACGAAAGTGGCGGCTGAGCACATGATTATCACCAAACGACGTGCGCAATAGATCTTTCATGTGTCTAGCAATATGGGGTGGAGCGCCATCCTGCATAAACATCTTACGTTTCCAACAGGTGTTTATCAGCCAGGCTGGGGATGATGCGATTCTGTAACATATCGGCGTACCTCTCACCCGTCACGGTAGCAGTTACAAAACCAGAATCACCCATTTCCTCGAAGAAAAAAGGCCCGATAACGGTAGATGTGGTAAATCCAACCCATACCGTGACTTTCTTGTCATGCAATGGAGTTTCCACGGCAGTTCTAGGATTTTCGGTAGCCCAAGTTCTGCAGTTGTGGGCGTTGGCTGACCCTCGGAGCGTGAAATGTGCTTCATAGGTCCACAACACGTTATTCAACCAATCGTCATCTTCCGTCATCTTTTGAAACGCCCACACCGCAAATGCCCTCCGATACACTAAATCGCCGGTTAACAGTTCATGACGCCGATGGATTTTGTACGGATAGCATCGGAGGGTACGCCTAAGTGCCAACCCAACAGTAGTGTATGGAATGCCGGTGCGACGTGCGATTGCACGAGCGCAGACTTCCCCGTGCATAGACGAACCCAGTACTCTCCATTTCTTCCTGAACTGTCTCAGCAGCATTACGCCTTGTGCTCGGTCGGCCACTACGGGGTCTATCGTCGAAACAACCCGTGGCTTCGAACTTCGAAATTATTCTCGCCACAGCTGCATTTGTCAACAGACCTTTACCCGTTCGAATCCCCTTCCTATGGCGATAGGATCGTAACGCTGAACTAGCACATTCCCCATTCTGATAATACAGCTTCACTAAAAGCGCCTTTCCAGGTAACGTCAACATGCTGCGACAGCTGGCGCATCTGATTCTCTCTCTCTCTCGTTATAGCTCCTTTTATACACGATTGTCATGCGCAGTCACTGACGTTTTGCTGTCCAGAGCCATCTGTTGGACATTTTGTGAACTTTGTTTTTTTTTGTTGTTGTAATAAAACCTCAAGTCATTCCAAACATGTTTGTACCTCTCTATCTACATTATTCCGTGGTTTATTAAGTTTTCAAATTTATACTGACTTTTTGATCACCCGGTATGTGTAGCACTGATTTATACACTTATATGTATTGTGTTAATATAGAAACCTTTGTGAATCATGTTTTAATTTCGAATTGCTGATTTATCCAATAGAGTGTAAAATGATCAGTGGACAAGAGAATTACCGCCTTACTTCCAATATTTCTGTGTCAGGAAGTTTGTTCGCAGCACACAGGCCACTTCCGATGATCCTTTTAACAACTGTTGTGTATAGCGGCTAGCGTCCTTACCTGCTTCGGTGGCGACCCCAGTGCCTGCAGCTTAGCTCGCCGCGGCGTGATGTGGGCCTCTCCCAGCGACTGCTTGCGGCCTTCTGGGCTGGGCGAGGTGTGCAGGACTCGTCTCCCCCCCGCGCTGCACTGCGGCTCTTGTGCGCAGACGGCCTTTTGGGTTCTCGAGGTCGCCTGGAGGACGGGTCCAGATTCATTCACACTGGCTGCCCCGGAAATCCGGAAGCGTGCTGCTGCCTGCTCGTCCACCTGATCAGACACACAGAGAGCCCCGGCTACTCGCCCCGGCACTCGCACGGCAAGTTGCATCTGGAATAGCAGCGCTAATACTGGAATTAAAGGAAAACATGGAAATACCAAAAACACGAGACATACCACGTCTAATAAGGCGTAGGAAAACCGTTGGCATCGAAAATAGCGTCCAGTCCTTTCGGAACGGATAAATGTAAGTCTCGTATGTTTTTCAAAGGAACCTAATACCGATCTTCCTGCAGGGTAGATGGACAACGATCACGCTCTCTTACTTCCAAAGTACGCCACAAAGTATCAATTATACTGCGGTCTGGTGGCTGTGGTGACCAGGAGAGATGGTTTAAATGGCTCCGAGCACTACGGGACTCAACTGCTGTGGTCATCAGTCCCCTAGAACTTAGAACAACTTAAACCTAACTAACCTAAGGACATCACACACATCCATGCCCGAGGCAGGATTCAAACCTGCGACCGTAGCAGTCGCACGGTTTCGGACTGCGCGCCTAGAACCGCGAGACCACCGCGGCCTGCCCAGGAGAGATGCTACTATTTATCCTCGTACTCACAAAACCAGTCCTGGACGAAGCGAGCTGTGTGAAAAGGTGTCCTGTCGTCTTGGAACACGGCATAACGACTGGGGAACAAACATTGTACCGTGTGCCCGGGGGTACAAATGGTGGGGGTGTCCCTTCAACTGGTTGTCGTTTCGACCGGCCGCCCTGTCCACACCACGTACCAGATTATCCCGCGGCGGTCGTATTATCGTGCTCCACACTGCTGGTGGCTTGCCTGAATTATACATCTAAATATGCAAGCGGGCTTAGGGGAGCCACTCAAGTCAAGCACGCCATTGTCCTACGTCTGGTATGAACATCTATATTCTGAGACGATAAAAGAAAATCGCAGGTTGCACTGCTTACATTCTAAGTCATAAGTTTTGATGTCAACTTCTAGATGATTATCTGTGCATAAAATCACTTGGACGAGCGTACTCGTAACCGAACACGGCGCGAATGATTGTTGATGGTGCGAAGGCCGAATAATCGAAAGAAAGTTCTTACGCTTCTTTTGGTACCAGTCCTCCTTGACACTAGTAATGTTATAACAGTGTTCGTAAAGTTACTTCTTCAGTTCTCATTTCTCACTTGTACGAGCGTGCGCGGCTGATTGTTGATAATGCGGAAACGCGATGACCGTATGCACGTCCTCACGCTCGCTACAAGACACTGGCACTTGACAGCACTCTTTTATGGTAACTAATTTCTACTGATTCACATCAGTTCATTTTGAGAAACCGTACACGGCGCGGATGATTGATGCTGTGCGACACGCAACGAGAGGCTACACAAATACGTTATCGGCGGCACTGCTCTATTTTTTTAAATTACTTCTTGACGCACTTTCCTCTGAATGATTTCAGTATTTCATCACTTTACTGTAATAGCACTTGTAGCAACACTTCAACTTCCATACTAGCAATGCCTCTCACATGCAGAGCTACCCACAACACAACATAATATTTCCGTATGCCGTGCACAACTCAGCAAACGCGCTGCCCGCAAAGATACTCAGCAACCAAGCCAGCGATATCGCAGTACGCTTAAACGTGGGATGTACCTCAACAGCCAAAATCGTCACATAATCCTTGGCTGTAATGAGACTTGGCAGAGTAAACATGGGGGTCAGCGGATACCACGATACGGCTGCCCCAATCATCACCAAACAGTGTGAAACAAGAGTCATACCAAATGACTCTCATCCATTGTTTCACAGTGAAGGTTTTTCAGGTTTCGACATCACGTTTTCCTCTAACGGGACTTTGCATATGATGAGTAGTTTTCGAATTCCAACTCGCCCTGCATTTCCCTGTTTATGGAGCTCCCTTCGTGTCGTTTTGGTGCTGACAGGGTTCCCGAATGCGACATTCATTTCTGCAGTGATTTTTACAGCTGTCGTCCTCTTATCTTTCGTCACAATCCTCTTCTGTGTCCATCTGTCACGATCACTCAACACACTCTTTCTTCCGCGTTGTGACTTAGTGGATGATATTTTTCCACTTTCCCTATATGCGGTATGGATCTTTAATACAGTGCCTCGTGAAACGCCAAACACTTCAGCTCGAATGCTAACGGAAGCACGCACCATATGAGCACCAACAATTTGCCCACATTCGAATCCGCTCCGACAGCCGCGCTGGATTAGCCGAGCGGTCTGTGGAGCTGTAGTCATGGACTGTGCGGCTGGTCCCGGCGGAAGTTCGAGTCCTCCCTCGGGCATGGGGGTGTGTGTTTGTCCTTAGGATACTTTAGATTAAGTAGTGTGTAAGCTTAGGGACTGATGACCGTAGCAGTTAAGTCCCATAAGATTTCACACACATTTGAACATTTTTTCCGCTCTGACATAATGCAGTTACAACTCCTCAGAGAACTGTTTGAACCGGGACTGACACTTGCTACGTATTAGGAGACTGCACAGGTACCGTTTGTGGCCAAACACAACGGCGCAACGTGCAGGATTGGCCGGGATCTGCATTTATGTTCAAGCGTGCATCGATGTGCTTCCATACTCGTTGAATGCAGTGGCGTAACAGTAAAGTAGTAAAGGAGTTTTGCTATTTGGGGAGCAAAATAACTGATGATGGTCGAAGTAGAGAGGATAGACTGGCAGTGACAAGGAAAGCGTTTCTGAGGAAGAAAAATTTGTTAACATCGAGTATAGATTTAAATGTCAGGAAGTCGTTTATGAAAGTATTTGTATGGAGTTTAGGCATGTATGGAAGTGAAACGTGGACGATAAATAGTTTAGACAAGAAGAGAATAGAAGCTTTCGAAATGTGGTGCTACAGAAGAATGCTGAAGATTACATGGGCAGATCACATAACTAATGAGGAGGTGTTGAATAGAATTGGGGAGAAGAGGAGCTTGTGGCACAACTTGACAAGAAGAAGGGACCGGTTGGTAGGACATATTCTGAGGCATCAAGGGATCACAAATTTAGCATTGGAGGGCAGCGTGGAGGGTAAAAATCGTAGAGGGAGACCAAGAGATGAATACGCTAAGCAGATTCAGAAGGATGTAGGTTGCAGTAAGTACTGGGAGATGAAGAAGCTTGCACAGGATAGAGTAGCATGGAGAGCTGCATCTAACCAGTCTCTGGACTGAAGACCACCACAACAACAACAACAGTAAAGCGAGCAGCAGCAAGGCCGCATGCCCTAGGAGCCGTTTTCTGGGCGAGGGGGGGGGGGGGGGGGGTGCAGTATCGTGAGGGGCGAAATAATAATAATAATAATAATAAGGAAGGGCAAAAAGGGGATAAAAGGGAGGGTGGAGGAGGAGAGGAAGAAGAAGAAGAGAAAGAAATAGATTGGAGCTTGCAGAAATGGAAAGGGGGTGAAAATGTGTGGGACAAAATCGTGGTACGGAGAGCTATGTCTTGTTGTCGGATACCAGATGGAACGACTCTCGTTATGGCACATGAGCAGCAGATTTTGTTAGGTTGGCTGGGCTGCGTTGTTTAGGGGGAAAAGACCAAACAGCGAGGTCATCGGTCTCATCGGATTAGGGAAGGACGGGAAAGGAAATCGGCCGTGCCCTTTCAAAGGAACCAACCCGGCATTTGCCTGGAGCGATTCAAGGAAATCATGGAAAACCTAAATCAGGATGGCCGGACGCGGGAGTAGATTTTGTGATTGTTGTTTAGCTTTTTTGTTCGGCTTTCAGTGATCTGGGATATTTCCTGAATGATATTTTCACTCTACAGCGGATTGTGCGCTGATATGAAACTGCGACATTGTTGTTAGCAATGCAACTGTGGACTGCGTTTTTCCATGTTTTGAATTTCTCCACAAAAAAATCATTATTCAAGTATGTACCTGCTACCGTGTGGTAATGTAACTGTTGATATCAATAAACGGGTTAAGCAGAATTGAGGATTAATGTAATAAAGGAAAATTGTTGATTAGGGGTGCCGGGGGGGGGGGGGGGGCGACCGCAATTTCGAAATTTTCCCTTTGCGTCAGTAACACAAATTGCGCTGCTGCAGGCATTCCGCTAACTTACCGTAAACCGGACCGTCCGTTTATTCATTATTTTCTGTCAGATGATAAAATGATTAGGTTTTGGTCTTTGTCAGTATCGGTGCAAAATCATGAACGCCCAGAAGTAGGACAGGAGGGCCAAAGTTTCGCATCAGCAAATGATTTCAAAGAAGCTAAGAGCTTTCTCACTGAAAAAATTGCTGTCAGTTACTAAGTATTATTCATTTGAAGAATTTTGACGATGGTTGACGAAACATATCAGCGCTAAATGGTTGTAAAGGCTTCGCAACTATGAAACTTACCTGATGCTTTCACTAAATCGGACAATCAGCACCCAGTACTTTCCTGTAGCAAAGTCCCCCCCCCCCCCCCCCCCCCCCCCCCGGTAGCTGAGGGTCGGCGCGACAGAATGTCAATCCTAAGGGCCCAGCTTCGATTCCCGGCTGGGTCGGAGATTTTCTCTGCTCAGGGACTGGGTGTTGTGTTGTCCTAATCATCATCATTTCATCCCCATCGACGCGCAAGTCGCTGAAGTGGCGTCAAATCGAAAGACTTGCACCAGGCGGGCGGTCTACCCGACGGAAGGCCCTCGTCACACGCCATCATCATCATCATCATCATCGTGTAACAAATGAGCAAAAACTGAAGCTTTCAAATTGTTCAGCAGCTATTAGTGTACTGTGCGATAACACTATTGCTGTTAAGTCACTGGAAAGACTAACAAATGTAAAACGTCTAGGAGTAACCATCTGGACCGATATGAAGTGTAACGACCAAATAAAATTAGTTCTAGGGTAAATCGATGCCAGCTGAAATTCATTTGAAAATTCCTATAGAAATGTTGAAGGTGGTATCCAACAGCATTTAAAATATATTGATTACAATTCTTAAATCTTATTTAGGCTTTATTCTGCACTATTACTTCCAAAGTGATCATCTTGGGAGCAAACGCACCTATCCCAATTTTACTGCCACTGTGGAACTGCATACTGGAACATGTGCTTGTTAAGGTGTGTGGTAGGCCTATTCTCTTTAAGATTATCCCCAGGATTTGAGATGGGGAGCAACTACCATTAATTTTGCAACAAAGGGTGAAATACTGTATTATTGATGTTTCAAGAGGAACAACTTTTCGATTTCACAGAAGGTAAAATGTTCAGGAGGAGCAAAAAACTTATACCACGTGAAGTATTTTATTATTGTTTTTGAATTTTACACAAAGTGTTCAGGTCCGATTGTAGGTAAAAATCTGCTTATTACAAAGTAATTTGAATGGCCCATTGTTCATGAGATGTGACATAATAAATACTGAAATCCATGAAAAACTAGCTTTAGCTTAAAACCAGAGCACAAATTGCCCAGTTTATATTCATCCACTGTTTCTTAATGAGAGCACTTAGCGACTTCCAACAAACTTATGCCTAATTTCAAACCTTTCCTGATCTTTCTTCTCGCTTACTTGCTTGAAGTTAAACATTTCATGTGTTATCGATAACTCATTTGTAAAGGACTCAGACGTTTGAAGCTGATTTATAATGGGAGTTCAATTCTTTAAAGAATTTTGGGTTTCTTAGTATAACATCCCATGAACACCTTGCCAGTCAGAGAAGCCAGAATTCCGAAATAAATGAAAAGTGCATTACCCTGGATTTCAAGAGGGAGCCTGTGCAGCACTGTGAATTAGCCACACGTCAGGTGCCTATCATGCTCTTGACCTATCTGATCCTTTTTCTTTAATGACTCAAAACTGTGTGTGAGTAATCCCGTTGCTCATATGTTTTGTGTTCCAGGGTTGCGGTAAGGCGATGCAGTAGCTGGCAGCCATGTCTTGGATAGAAGACCCGGGTGTCGATGTGTTCCGGGGCCTCAACCTGAGGGACCTGGGTGTCGACCAGGCGTTTGTCAACGTGACATCACAGATCAAAGGAACCGACAAACTCTACCTGTACTCGCTCTCCGAGGAGTGCTACAAGGTATTAGCTGCTCTCTTCATGCTTTACCCTCTCTTCTAGTTATCCAGTCCAGGGCCAGCCATACTGTGGCACTACAGAGAACATCACAGCTTCAGTCATTATTTGTTCATACATCATCCTTAAATGAAATGTTTTCATCAGTTCTCTAGTTTGTTTACTCATAGGTGACTCAGCTGGAAAGTTTAGGGAATGATGTTGTAAGCATAGGAGTCATGAGAACATCACAGCTTCAGTCATTATTTGTTCATACATCATCCTTAAATGAAATGTTTTCATCAGTTCTCTAGTTTGTTTTTCATAGGTGACTCAGCTGGAAAGTTTAGGGAATGATGTTGTAAGCATAGGAGTCATGAGTTTCTAACGTAATATTCTCAGGAAACAAGGGCCCGGGAGTAGACAACATTCCATTAGAATTACTGACGGTCTTGGGAGAGCCAGTCCTGACAAAACTCTACGATCTGGTGAGCAAGATGTATGAGACAGGCGAAATTCCCTCCGACTTCAAGAAGAATATAATAATTCCAATCCCAAAGAAAGCAGGTGTCGACAGATGTGAAAATTACCGAACTATCACTTTAAGAAGTCACAGCTGCAAAATACTAACGCGAATTCTTTACAGACAAATGGAAAAACTGGTAGAAGCCGACCTCAGGGAAGATCAGTTTGGAATGTAGTCGAATTAAATTGGGTGATGCTGAGGGAATTAGATTAGGAAATGAGACTTTTAAGTAGTAAAGGAGTTTTGCTATTTGGAGAGCAAAATAACTGATGATGGTCGAAGTAGAGAGGATATAAAATGTAGACTGGCAATGGCAAGGAAAGCGTTTCTGAAGAAGACAAATTTGTTAACATCGAGTATAGATTTGTGTGTCAGGAAGTCGTTTCTGAAAGTATTTGTATGGAGAGTAGCCATGTATGTAAGCGAAACATGGACGATAAATAGTTTGGACAAGAAGAGAATAGAAGCTTTCGAAATGTGGTGCTACAGAAGAATGCTGAAGATTAGATGGGTAGATCACATAACTAATGAAGAGGTATTGAAAAGAATTGGGGAGAAGAGGAGTTTCTGGCACAACATGACTAGAAGAAGGGATCGGTTGGTGGGACATGTTTTGAGGCATCAAGGGATCACCAATTTAGTACGGGAGGCCAGCATGGAGGGTAAAAATCGTAGAGGGAGACCAAGAGATGAATACACTAAGCAGATTCAGAAGGATGTAGGCTGCAGTAGGTACTGGGAGATGAAGAAGCTTGCACAGGATAGAGTAGTATGGAGAGCTGCATCAAACCAGTCTCAGGACTGAAGACCACAACAACATCAATATACAAGTAAGCATTAAGAAATAGGCTGATTTGGGGTGGCATGGATTCAAAAGCCCCTGGTATATTTCTGGAGGCATGTGACACAATATGTCTATGGACAGCTTTTGTAGTTCCCATAAATTACAGGCCATTCCATTTAGTTAGTTAGTTAGTTAATGTTCCATAGATCATTAGAACGATTCTTTTATCAAAATTTTGTGGAAAAAGTCAATTTATAGGATAGAATGTTACAATATTATGAAAAGGAAAGTTGCTACTCACATATAGCGGAGATCCTGTCGCAGACGGGCACAACCGAAAGACTGTCACAAATAAAGCTTTTAGGCAGTAAGGCCTTCATCAAAAATAGACGACACACACACACACACACACACACACACACACACTGACAACATACACACATACAAACGCAACTCACACACACATGACTGCAGTCTCAGGCAACTGAAAAAATGGTTAAAATGGCTCTGAGCACTATGGGACTTAACATCTGTGGTCATCAGTCCCCTAGACTTAGAACTACTTAAACCTAACTAACCAAAGGACATTACACACATCCATGCCTGAGGCAGGATTCGAACCTGTGACCGTAGCGGTCACGCATTTCCACTCTCCAGCGCCTAGAACCGCACGGCCACACTGGCCGGAAGGCAACTGAATCCGCACTATTTTTGATGAAGGCCTTACTGGCTGAAGGTTTTATTTGTGACAGTCTTTTTATTGTGCCTATCTGTGACTCAGTATCTCTGCTATATGGTGAGTAGCAACATTCCTTTTTGTTATATTGTTACATTCCATTCTGGATTTTCAATTTTCAATTTACAGGATACTTATACATGAGTAGTGTTAACATTAATGAACACATTATCATTTTGTTGCCACTTATCCAACTACACTTAAAACATTTAGAAAGAAGTTTTTTTTCTTTTGTTGTCAGATGATAGAGTAACATATCTGTTCCTTTGGGCTTGGATCAGGCAGATTTGGCGGCTCTCTATCATGTTCCTCGAACCACTGTAGTAAAAATGCGTCCTTGTGACAGTTGTTCGGCTCAAAGAAGGCACCTCTATTGAGGAAACATCAAGTATAAAGGGATGCATGGTGACTGCAGTAATGTTCACTTAGGTCTCACCTGTCATACTGTTTTCGGCTACTACTGTAGGTTCCACAGAAGCCCATGTGAATGCCACATGCATCATAATAGTGTCCACAATGGCCTACGTCTGTGGGATTGTGCATGTTTTTAGGAGCTATTTGCCTAGATAACAGTGTGTCCGTAGACAACCATCGACCTGGTGCAACAAGAAATGTGATTCATATGACAGCTGACATGTTTCCATTGATCCATGTTCATTGCAATCATAATGACAATGCTGTTGGATCAAGATGGGGGGAGGTAGGGGATCATCTGCTGTAGAGCCCTGTGTTCAGCAAAGATTGTGCTCCCAAATGATTCTTCCTGTACCTGCGTTGTATTCTGTCATCAGATTTACCATAGATAGCTGTCTATTTTCCTTTATAGAGCAGGAAAGCCTCCGACCTCCACGTTGTGTGATGGAATGTGGACATCGAACACCTTGTCACATACTCAAAGTTGCACTCCGTCTTCAGGCCCATCCAACTGCCATGTGATCCTCAGCTGAGGATGTGGATAGGTGTGGCGTGTCATCAGCACACCACTCTCCTGGTCGTTACGGTGCGTTACTTTGACCGGAGCCACTACTGTTCAGTCGAGTAGCTCCTCAATTTACATGACGAGGCTGACTCCACCCCGAAAAATGGCAACAGTACATGGCAACCCGGATGGTTACCCATCCAAGTGCCGGCCACGCCAGACAGCGCTTAACTTCGGTGGTCTGACGGGAACCGGTGTATCCACTGCTGCAAGGCCATTGCCCTCTCACAAATGAGAGCAACCAGAAATCAATTAAGGTAGCCTTGACAAATGTACCTCTCTAACAGTACCTGATTTGTGTCTGTGACGGTGCTTAGCCTGCTTTGTTTCTTCATTTGCCCCGGTGTCGATGTACTGGCTGAAAAATGGGTTGTGGAAGTGCAACTACTGTCTACTGTAAATGATGTAGCCAACAGATGCACAGTTGCGTTTCACAGTCTTTTACTTTCACTGTTCACCACCCTCCAATATTACACAGTCATATTGCCAGTGCAGTATTGCTTAACTTTCAATAAGCCTCATTAATAGGTTGCAGGTGATCATCCACATCCTGCTACAATAGTTTCCTGCTGAACGTCTACGAGCAGTAAAAACATAACCACAAAGTGAAGAATAGAAAGATACGTGTGGAGCAGACACTGTCATTGTTTTAACACATGGCCCATTGGTGTAACACTTATTTCACTGTTAAGTTGACATTAGATTAGATTTTAGATTAGATTAATACTTGTTCCATGGATCATGAATACGACACTTCATAATGATGTGGAATGTGTCAGGTTAATAAAAGATGTCTGTACAAGATATTACATTACACAAAATATTGCATGACACTAATGTTTAAGCTTTTTTTTCTTTTTTTCCCCTTAATTTATATCTAAAAATTCAGCCAATGAGTAGAAGGAGTTGTCATCTAGAAATTCTTTTAATTAATTTTTAAATGTTAGTTGGCTATGTCAGGCTTTTGATGCTGTTTGGTAGGTGACCAATGACTTTGGTGGCAGCATAATTTACCCCTTTCTGTGCCAAAGTCAGATTTAACCCTGCATAGTGAAGATCATCCTTTCTCCTGGTGTTATAGCTATGCACACTGCCATTACTTTTGAACTGGGTTGGATTATTAACAACAAATTTCATAAGTGAATATATATATTGTGAGGTTACTGTGAGGATCCCTAGATCCTTAAATAGATGTCTACAGGATGACTGTGGGTGGGCTCCAGCAATTATTCTGATTACACGTTTTTGAGCAATGAATACTTTTCTACTCAACGATGAATTACCCCAGAATATGATGCCATACGAAAGCAGTGAATGAAAGTAGGCATAGTAAGCTAATTTACTAAGATTCTTATCACCAAAATTTGCAATAACCCCAATAGCATATGTAGCTGAACTCAGATGTTTCAGCAGAGCATCAATATATTAGTTCCAGTTTAACCTCTCATCAATGGACACACCTAAAAATATTGAAAATTCTACCTTAGCTACAGACTTCTGTTCAAAGTCTATATTTATTACTGGAGTTGTGCCATTTACTGTATGGAACTTATATACCGTGTTTTATCAAAATTTAAAGAGAGTCCGTTTGCTGAGAACCACTTAATAATTTTGTGAAAAACATCATTTACAATTACATCACTTAGTTCTTGATTTTGGATGTTATTACTATAGTTGTATCATCAGCAAAAAGAACTAACTTTGCATCTTCATCAACGTGGAATGGTAATTCATTAATGTATATGAAGAACAGTATAGGCCCTAAGATCGAACCCTGTGGGACCCCGTACTTGATAGCCCCCCAGTTTGAGGAATCAGCTGTTGTTTTAACATTACATGAACCACTTATTTCAGCATTCTGTATTCTTCCAGTTAAGTATGAATTAAACTATTTGTGCACTGCCCCCCTCAAACCATAATTATTTAGCTTATCTAAAAGAATTCCATGATTTACACAATCAAAGGCCTTTTAGAGATCACAAAAAATACCAATGAGTGATGTCCGGTTATTCAGAGCATTTAATAACTGATCAGTGAAAGCATATATAGCATTTACTGTTGAAAAGCCTTTCTGAAAACCAAACTGACGTTTCATTAGTACTTTATTTTTACAAATATTGGAGTCTACTCTTGAATACATTAATTTCTCAAAAATTTTTGATAGAGCTGTCAGAAGAGAGATTGGGCGGTAGTTGTTGACATCCAACGTATCACCCTTTTTATGCAATGGTTTTACAATGGCATATTTCAGTCTATCGGGGAAAACACCCTGCTACAAAGAGCTATTACATATGTGGCTGAAAATCCTACTTATCTGTGGGGAACAAGCTTTAAGTACCTTGCTGGAAATGCCATCAATTCCACAAGAGCTTTTACTTTTCAGTGAGTTTATTATTTTACTGATTTCATAGGGAGAGGTTGGTGGAATTACAGTTGTTTCAAACTGCACAGGTATGGCCTCTTCTATTAGTAGCCTTGCCTCTTCTAGTGAAGATCTAGATCCTGTTTTCTCCACAACATTTAAAAAATGATTATTGAAAATATTTTCAATTTCTGATTGTTTGTTAGTACATTTGTCATTCAGTTTTATGGCACTAAAGTCTTCCTGTGCTCTTGGTTGCCCTGTTTCCCTTTCAATAATATTCCAAATTGCTTTAGTTTTACTATCAGAGTTACTGATCTCAGACGTGATACACATGCTTCTAGGCTTTTTAATAACTTTTCTTAGTACCACGCAACAGTTTTTATAATATTGAACAATTTCGGGGTCAGTACTCCCTCTTGCTTTTAGATGCAGTTCTCTTTTATGGTTGCAAGATATTCTTATTCCTTTAGTTAGCCAAGGTTTTTTTATGTTTTCTTGGAATTATGTTTAACTATTTTCTTGGGAAAACAATTTTCAAATACCCTTAAAAATGTATCGTGAAATAAGTTATATTTCAAGTTTGCACCGGGTTCCATATACACTTCATCCCAGTGTAGCTGCTTTAGGCTTTCCCTAAAGTTTGCAGTATTTATATTGTTAATTGAACGCACTGCTTTGAAAGTCTGATTTGATGTACTGCATGGAGCTATGTCATGTACTGTAACTAGCTGTGCACCATGATCTGAAAGACCATTCTCAACAGGATGAGCATTTATGTCCTTAAACTTATCTTGGTCTATAAAAAAGTTATCTGTCAATGTACTGCTGTTCTTTGTTATCTGAGTAGTAGAATCAATGACGGAGCTCAAATTAAATGAACTGAGTAATACTACAAGGTCATTCTACCTATTACACTCTTTCAGGGAATCAACATTGAAATCCCCACAAATGATAATTTGCTTCCCCTTGTCTGACAGATAGCACAACAAAGCATTCAAGTTTTCTAGAAATAGCTGGAAATTCCCTGAGGGGGACCTATACACTGTTACAATTATGAAAGTGTCATCATTTAGTTAAAGTTCAGTGGCACATGCTTCCGTATGTTGCTCTATACAATTTTTTTTAGTTTCTAAATTTTTTACACTGTGAAAGCTTTTGACATATATGGCAACTCCCCCTCTCATCATATTATCTCTACTTATATGTGCAGCTAATTTGTACCCATTGATGCTAACCTTTTTTGCATATCAGTGACAATGTGATGCTCAGACAAGCATAGTACGTCTATTACATTCTCAGTTTCTGTAACTTCTAAACAAAGCAAAAGCTCATCAATTTTATTCTTCAATCCCCCAATATTTTGATGACATATACTAACATTATTTTTCACTTTACTTTTGTGAGTATCTTGAACTTTTTTAACATCTTTAGTACTTGCCTGGCTGAGTTTCCCACTGGACACTGATCTTACACCAAAAACGAGTTTCCACCATGAGATGTAGTTCCTCCCCCCTTTAAATTTCCTGCTATCAGCCCAGCCAGTTTACCCTTCCCTTTGTTGTTGAGGTGTAGGCCATGTCTAGTATAGTTCCACCTTCAGAGTGAATCAACAGGAACCACACCAATGTGTGACCCTGCACCAGATCCAAGTAGCCGTTCCAACTCCAAATTAACTCTCCTGACAGAAGAGTTCAAATGAGGTCGGTCGTGGCGCTCCAGACCCGACGTAACCCAACTCTGGTATGACTCGATGTTGGTGCATTGTTGTTGTTCTAACTAACACAGGTTCCACGTCTGAAATTTGGGTGTGGACTGACTGTTTCCTGACCAAAAATTGGGCCCTTACATATCATCTCAATAATAGTGCTGAAACTATATTCTTCGAAATTTAATGTACAAAAATTACAATTAAAACTTAACTAATTCGATTAACTGAATACATTGGAAAAATGGTTCTTTTTAACAATTTTTCTTCTGCAAGAGTTAGTCCGAATTATTTGTTTAAATCATGAAATTAACAAATATAAGTATGGAAACAATACTTTTGACAAAACTGTTAATTACTTTGGAATTAATGAAGGGATGGTTTTGCTAACATGTTTTTGAATAGAGCCAAATAGATACTTTAAGATTACTAGTATTTTGTCTTCCAAATGTTTATAATTAGTACAGAATTTATATTTGTTTGTAAGTCAACAATAGAATTTAGGCTACAAAACACTTACTGGTTTCACCCTATAACAAAAGATACTAACTAGGAATAGTCAAAATAAATTAGAAAATCCATTACATACATAAAACTAAGCACAAAATTAGATCTGGTGTTAAATTCTTTAAAACTGAGGGCCAACCTTTCTCTTATATGAAAATGCAGAGTATACTTGCGTATGCTAATGGTAAATAGCTAAAAAATACGTGACTTGTAAATACTGTTTCTTTATGTATTACTAGCTCGTATCTACACTTATTTTTTTTTTCTTTCCTGTAATTTTGTAATAGGCCAATTTGAGAGTTTTATTCCTGATGAAGGCACTCATAGCAGTGCTGGTTCAAAAGATTCCTTTTTTGTTACTGAGGGCTGCTATTGCTGTTAATTTTACTTTGTAAATAGTCACTGACCACGCAGCCATGTTCAAAATTTTATGTACAAATTAGATTTGTGTCAGACACACTTTGGTCTCTGCTGTGGTCTGGACATAGATGCATGATCTGTTGGTAGCACATAAGATAAGTTTCAATGGTCGGAGTACAGGGAGGAACCACTGAAGCAGGGGTGACACAGGAGTCCAGACTGGTGTCAGTGGAGAAGTGTTCCTCAGAAACGTAGAGCTGGCCATCAGATAGTGTGGTGGAAGGAAATGTCTTTATTGAAGATAGGCACCGTATGGAGCCGTCACAAGCCGGTATGTGCAGGGGGATGGCAGTTCCTTGCCATGTTGCCAAATGTGTGGTGGAACCAATAGAGAGGATAGGAGGGGGTGGGGGGGGGGGGGTGGCAGGTGGATGGTGCTGCCTGCACCATCCATTGAGCTTGTGTGTAAGTCTGTCACATGCTTGGAAGAGGCTTTGGTTAGAGTTGTAGAGCCTCAGGGAGCTTGCACCGGTAGTGCTAGTGGCTGTGCGCCAGGTGGCATCATGGCACTTTGAAGTGCTGTGCACATCCTTGTGTGGCCTTTGCTAGCTATGGGGAAGTTGCAGTGTCGCTTGCCTTGCCCTCAGCCAATGTGCCTGACATAGGTAGTAAATGGCGGTGGTGTATGATCTTGTAAGCTTGGTCATCAAAACAGAGTTTTAAGTCCAGATGATTTGAGGAGTAGGAAAGTATCTGTAGTTGAAGCCCGTGTGGCAGCTTGAACAACCATAGAGTCCACAGAGTGTCGTCTTTCATAACCTCACGAGCTACTAGTGCCCATAGATGATGCCAGAGTTTTGAAGGTGATATCATGCTTAGTTGCTCTTCATGGAGTATATGCTGTATCACCTTGGTCAGAGAGTGTGATAGGCTTTCAATAACAGATGACTTAGCTGTGGTGTACTTGTGTGATGGAGGCCCCATGCATAAGTTATTTATGAGAACCATGTGATCATGGAGGTGGCTTATTAGACAGATGATCCTTGCATTCTGTCATTATCCTGTGAATGTCCAGTTGCAAACCAAGTGTTAGAATTGTTTATCTGAAGTTGAGGTAACTTTGGAAACTTTCCCATTGGAACATACTGCATCATTGTAGGCTGCCTGAATTGGATGAGGTGCATAGACTGAGGAGTACATCGGAGCATACTCCTGCTTCACAGTTCTGTGCTGAAGTGAACTTGACTATCAGAAAGTCTTTGTGTATGGATCGACTATGCCATGTGTATTTCATGCCATTGCATACCAGACATTAAGCTAGTTGTTAGTGGTCAAATGCAAGTGCGTATTTTCACATTCACTCATACTCTGTGTCAGTAAAAGCATCTGTACTTCACTGTCAAATGTCAGTGGGTGCATAGGCAACACATGATAAGATTTATCTAGCAGCAGGCATTCCATTGTCCATGTTAGCATATGCACAAAGGACCCCATGTACTGGGCGGTTATAATCAAACTTTCCTATTTAACACATTACAAAATGGAAGCTAATTACCATATACGTATCAGACTTGGTGGCATTAATGTCAAGAACATGGGAAAGAGAAATAATGCAGAATCAATTAAATTGGAACACTTTTCATGTGCTGCTACAGTACATTATACCATTACATACCAGTACCATTACTCCCACAAAAGGAGTGTGGCACCTGTCATTGTCCAGTAATGTTTGAAAGTGAGATTGTAATCTGCACAGAAGAATGAATCATGTCCATGTGTACGCTGGGTTCCTTTCTTGATATGCTGCACTTCATATCAACATATGTATGAACATTCCTCTGCTAAATCCTATCCTTCAGGTAGCCCCACAACCAGAAATCACAGATAATTCAATCATTTCTAAATGTGTTTCGGAGAAGAAGGTGAACTTCACGAGCAATGTGCCCTGGGGTCCCATCTTGCATGAAAACTGTTGAGTTGATTGCATCTCTCTCCTGTAGGGTGAGTATGACATGCCGGTGAAGCATATCACAGTAATGCTGGCCAGTCACATTCCATGTCTTTCGTTCTTGAACACCAACCTGTTCAAAGAACAATGGGCCAGTCATGAACGTAGCCTGATGCCACACTATACAGTGACACATTCACCATACAGAGGAACTTCATGAACAGTGACTGGAGCTTGAAATCTCCACACTCAGCAGTTCTGTGTGTTCACCTGTCGGAGAAAAATAAGCTTTGTCTGTCCATAGGGTGGTCCAGGGCCAGTCCTCATCAACTTCAATCCTTGCAATAAAGTGGGGAGCAAAGTCAACATGTTGCTGTGCATCCTGTGGTGCAAGCTGCTGTACAATATGGATCTTGTACTGATACCAATTGAAAATGGTTCAAAGCACCTTCTGTACAGTGGATCATGGTATGTTTAACTGTCATGACACAGCATGTGCCGTGGTTGATGATTGGAATTGCACACAGTGTTGTGTGCCATAGCAACGACGATTTCATCACCTTCCTATGGTGCAGCCAGCCATTGGCCTCTTCTCGGAGCAACACCCAGTACTCCATTTGATTCAGACTTCTTCATCAAGCTTCACACAGCAGGTGGAGAAAGAGGACCCTTCCATAATCTTTTCAGCCAGTGGTATTCTTGAGGTGCAGCTGCAGCATTACTGTTGTTTTGATAGTAGATCTTCACCATTAATGCTCAGCTCCTTTTGTCCAAGCTCATGTTGACATGTGAACAAGTGCACTGCGACTGGTCATGAATCATGATGACTGATCACCGCATTTGGTGGTTGTAGTTGGAACTGAATTGTGGCACTGTGTTGCTTGGAAATTGTGCACCCCATACTCTGGACATTAGTGCTATCAAGTTTGGTACTTGTACAGTAATTAGTTTCCATGTTATAATGTGCTGATTAGGGAAAGTTTAATTAGAACCATTTGGTACATGATGATCAGAATCCAATTCAGAGTCACCAAAGTGGTTTCTGCTCCTAATGTGATGATGATAAACATGCAAACCAATAAATATCTTGAGACACACACCAAGTAAACAGGGAACAGAACTGTTCGAGTCAAGAAACTTAGTTTCACAAAGTGTAAAGTTCACTCTTCTGGGTTCATAGTCGCCACACTCTATTGCTTGCTTTGAATGTTATCAAACAGTTTGCATTTGAACAGGAGTAGCAAGTGGTACAAACTCAGCATACCATGAAACATTTTAATTCTATAATCTTTTGTGTCCCACTGTTTAGGTTCACATGTCTTGAGCAGTAAAAATGGGTCAGTATAAGTAAAGCAACAAAAGCCTTAATTTCAGCCACATCTGTCTCTTTGGTATTTGATTTCCAGGCAAAATTCCCTGAAATGCTTCTTATGTTCCCTTAAGTATATTCACATATTTTTTCCCCTCCATCAAAAAACAAAAGGAAGCACTCTAGGATCAATTTTGTAATTCTGACTGCATGTCTCCACTTGATGAGGAATAGTATGTGGTATTTTGATATTGTGTCCTTACATTTCTTGATGGAGTGTTCTTCATCCATTTTGTTCATTTGTCTTTTTCCTTGCAGAAATTGTTATTTTCAAAACTTATTTCATTATAAGGTGCAGTAACTAAATAATACACAAAACTGATCCAAGTGACGTAATGATAGCTTTAATCATAGCCTCTGAACAATAAGCCTCTTGGGATTCTACAAGACACAAAAACACTGATGTGTGCAATAGAGACATGAATCACATAGAGAGATTCAGTCAGCACTGCTCCAAGCATATATATGTGCGAGTTGCCAGCAGACAGTGTGGGGGAGAAGGACACCATGCACATGCCTCCAATGGGCAGCCTCCAGAATGGATATCAAGATGAGTACATGGTCCCCAGTACATAATAGTGTTAGGAGACTGTTGAAGCACTTTGAAGCTGGGAATATGATCTCATAGTGGTCACCCTGAACTGCTCCCATGATATGCAACAAGAGAGAATTGATGAGTTCATTACAGAAGACAGACTAGTCTCTGTGAATGAAATTGCAACAAAATTTGGGACATGAGACAGCGTGCTGGAGGAAACAGTTTAAAGCCTGGCTTATGGAAAAAATTTATGCCAATTGGGTCTCATATTTATTGGACACAGACAATGAAGTTCAGAAGAGAACCATCACCCCAAAGCCTTCCTCAGAAATTTCAAAATGAGTGTTGTGACGGCTGATGAAAGTTGGTTCCATCATTATGAGGCTGAAACAAAATGTCAGATTGTGGAATAGCTCTGTTTGTATTTGCTATAAAAATAAAATAAAAAAACGAGAAGAGCATAATCTGCTGGGAAAGTTATCACCAACCACTTCTGGTATAAAAAAGGTTACATTCTGATTATTTTTAGTATGATGATGCTTGGTCTCACACTGCTCATGTAACTGTGGACACAAGTGGGACATGCAAGAGGGAAAGTGTTCTGCACCCTGTCATCAATCCCACTGTGGCACCCACTGACCACCACCTATTCAGTTCTAGTGATGAATAGCTGTGAGCCTAGCACTGCAAGATGCTTTAGATATCTCAGAAGTAGTGCGTAGTGTGTCAGTGCCTGAGGGGAGCCAGAATGATCTTGTACAGCAAGCGTTACAGATTTACAGATTGCTGGGAAAAATATGTGAGAAGAAATGAAAACTATGTTGAGAAATGTCATAAAAATCTGTACATGGTGTGCATAATTTGTCTAAAAAATAAAAATTTATACAACAGTGAATTGCTCATCACTTACATTATGATCCTTGTATACATTATGGCTCTTTTTACTATGGTGGCTCTCTTCGCTATGGAAAATAGTGAGACTATCTAATATCACTGCTTTTATGAATCATTTCATTATTGTTTCAGTGTCCATTCACCCTCCTAACTGATCCCAATAAACCTCAAGAGCCTTTGAAAATTTCCACCCAAAGAAGGTACACATGGAGGGTACTTACCAATGTTGTGGGCAATGCTCTTCCTGCTTCAGATTACAGGTAAATATGATTTTGGATACTAGCATCATTTTGTCTCAGTACATACAGAAATCACATACAGTGCTTTCTCCTGTTTGGATGTAGAACAGTTAAATTTTTCAGATGTTTTCCATCCATTTTTTGTAAAACAGCAATACAGTCATAACAACAGAGTACATTCATAAATAATTTGTTGTAAAGATCAGTATATTTTTGCCTTTTATGTATGTAATAAATTGTAGAACAATTTTGCAGAATTAAGAACTGTTTCAAACACAAGGATAAATACATAAGAAGCAGAAGGTTCAAACCAAACTATGGATACTTTTGCTGAGTGAAAGATGATCTGTATTTATTTCAGTTATGAGAAATGCCATAGCACATTTTTGGAATATATTGTAAATTAGTATCAACTGCAGAGTATATGTCAGATTTTCACAGCTGAAGGTTGCTGATGAGAATATTTAAAACTGGATGATTTCATGCCTTAGACAGATCATTTTCTTGCTTCTGTTACTGTACTTTTATTTGTAATAAATTTTGATATATTCCCATCACTTGTCTTTATTCCTACTTATATGTATACCTGCTTTCAGTCTTTTCTTTCCATTTATGAACAACATAATAATTCTTAATCATGACTACTGCACCTTTGAGGGACAGACTTAAAGAAAAATCAAGAGGATGGTTGTTGGAATTGGAATGGTGTTATCCTATGCCAGCTTGTAATGGACTGCATGATACAGACTTCCATCAACTCCCAGAGGCACTGCCACCAGGATCAGTAAAGATTCACAAATAATATTTTTTGACTCAGACTTACAGTGAACATGATCTCCTCCAATACCTACTACTCCTTTTCTCAGTGCAGATTCACCTGATCCTTCTCCAAATCCTAACCACACACCTGAGTTTTGATGTCAGTCTCATTGAAGCTCATATCCAAACCTTAGCCAAACCAGCCTATAAGCAAAAATGTCTCCATTTTGACAACTGCCATCTCTTCCACCTCAAAACACTCCCTCGTCTACAGCCTAATCACTTGTGCCAAGCATATCTGAGTCCCTCAGTGTCTATATCAACAACCTCTTGCAGGTGCTCCTCTCCTTCTTTCACTAACGTATTTACCACTTCCAAAAACATCAAGAAGCATCCATCTTCTCAATCAGTTGGGCCTGTCAGATCTGACATATAACTCTGGCCCCCTCCCCCCAATTGTTTGTGACTTTTCAGTGTCAAACCATGAAATGAAATTGTCTCTCCCTGATATTCCTTCCATACAATCCAAGGCTGCCTTCCATTACCTTCTAATAACTACAGCATCCTTGTAAATCCATGTGTCGTTCCCAAGTTACTATTTTGACTCCAAGGTTCCTATCGGTACAGTGATTCTTGCTGTAAAACCTGTTTTGTACAGCCATCCATTACCATTTACTGCAGCTACACCACTGCAAATTTGTACAACATCAAAGGCAGAGCAATATGTGAAGCCATGCAATTTGTTTATGAACTGCCATGTGTTCACTGAATGGAATTTCATACAGGAATGACCACCTCTAAGCAGGAAGAATGCATGAATGGAAACAGAAGAGATGTCCACTTTTGGGGACAGCCACCGCTCAGCTGCTGAGCATCATCTACGCCATGACTCAACAGCTTCTACTATACTCATCCACTACTAGTTTCCCCAAACTCTCCAAGTGGGAACTTGTTCCCCAATATATTCTATCATCCCATTATGCCTTTCTTGGGCATCTTCTTGATGAGCATGCTGTGGGCACACTCATCTCATCAGGTGGCAAAGCCCATGTACACAGGGCCGTACACGTATGTTTCTGATATTATGAACACTCAGGCACCCTATCTCGTCTTGTCTGGCCTCCTGAATCACTCGATCTTAATCCCATTGAAAATATCTGGGAATATTTGCAATAGCTGGTGAAATGTAGCAACCAGCATCCCTTAATCATCAATGAATGGCTTCAACTGAATACGGCATACCCAGAGAAACATGTGGACCCTCCTCCTTGTCAAACTGAGGCTGACATCAAGGCCAGTGGTGACATCACACAGTATCAGCATTATGTCTCCTAATGACTAGTTTTTTGTCCAGTATGCTTATTTACAGTGATGTCATAAGAATGATCAAAGAATGGATTACGTGCATACTGTACTAACAGAAGGCTTTCAACAGTGTGCATTGTTGTTCTTTATGATGAGAAGAAGGAACCCAGCTCCATTGGTACAGATCATAAGATACTTGTAGTAGTGAATGGAAGACATTTTATTTGCTCATTGTCATTCACAAGTAGTGTTCTGTAGATATATTTTACAAGATTTTATAAAATAAATACTTACATGCAGAATTTGCAACAGTTACACTGACTTAAAATCACGAACTTTTATTCTCAGTGCAGTTCTGTGCGAGACGTCTGCAGATCTCGGAGAATTTGGAGTGTACGAGCTGCAGGTGAAGCCTCAGGGTGGCAATTCGTCTCAAGCAACATGTGAGGTGCACACCATACTGGAACCAGTCAACATTTATCTACGTGAGTTTTACACATTATCCAATTTCATTTGTTAAATTCTCAGACTTGTCAATAAAATTTAGATTGTTAACTGCAAAGAAATAGAATGTTGGATTTGATGCAGTAAACAACAGTAAAGAACAATTTGATCTTTATACAGATGAAATGATACAATTTCAGAGACTTTACTGGCCTCATACAGGTATTATTTTATGTTTATAGACTGAAGCAACAAGTGAAAATTTGTACCAAGACTGAGAATCAAAGCCAGGTTAGGCAGGTGCAATAGCTACTAAGTCACATTGCATAGTTGTTCACACAACTGCACAGATTACCCTGGCATGTCTCCCTCCTCAGTTCAAATTCTCACTGCCACCCCAGTCTATTTTAAATTCCCTGTTAACCTGGGGCGGCTGTGAGAATTTGAACTGAGGAAGGAGATGAGCTGAGGTAATCTGTGCATTAGTGTGAACCACTGTGAAAAGGTGGCTTAGTGGCTATTGCACCTACCTAGTAAGTAGGAGACACAGTTTCGATTCCTGGCCTTAGTACAAATTTTCATGCCACTTCAGTCTATATACGAAGGTTGTTTTTTAAGTAAGGGCCGTTCGCGCGTATAGTCCCGTAGTTCGCGCAGACGCTGCAACAAGCCACTGCACCACTTGCCGGCATCCTTCCCGTTCACAGTGATGCAAGTTGCAGCTCTGTAGCTGACGTGTACGCATCGCTGTGCTACTTTATAATTTTTACGATTATTGAATTGCCCGCCGCGTGTGAGATACGGTCAGTGATACGATTTCTGACCGCGAGAAGCCTATCAGCTGCAGAAATTCATCGTCAGTTAACAGAAGTTTATGGCTTGAATGCAATGAGTGAAGGTAAAGTGTGTCAATGGGTTAGAGAGTTTAAAAATGGCCGTCGAATTGTCCATGACGAAGAACGCTCAGACCGGCCCTCTGTGATCACTGATGATTTGGTGGCTGCAGTCGAAACAAAGATTCGTGAGGACAGAAGATTCACAATTTCCACTCTTTCTTTGGAATTTCCTCAAGTTTCAAGATCGGTTTTGTACAAAATTGTGTCTGAAAACCTAAACTTTAAGAAACTGTGTTCTCGGTGGGTACCCAGACTCCTCACACAGGACCACAAAGGGAAGAGATCTGCCGCTTCATTGGACTTTCTGATTCATTACGAGGAAGAAGGGGATGACATGTTGAGTCAAATTGTCACTGGAGATGAAACATGGGTATTCCATATCACTCTCGAAAGCAAGTGACAATCGATGGAATTGCGACACACAACCTCACCTGTCAAGGTCAAAGCCAAACGGACGCTGTCAAAGCGCAAGATTATGGCAGCTGAGTTCTGGGACTGGCGCCGTGTTTTGCTAGTGGACTTTATGCCACGAGGAACGACAATCAACTCAGATGCCTACTGTGCAACTCTAAAGAAGCTCCGCAGAGCAATGCAAAAGAGAAGGCGCAGCATGCTGACAAAAGAAGTTTTGCTAGCGCATGATAACGCTAGGCCTCACACCTCTCAAAAGACTCAGTATTTGATTGATTCTTTTGGCTGGGAAGTTTTGGACCATGCACCATACAGCCCCAACCTTGCTCCTAGTGATTTTCACCTTTTCCGGTACCATCTTGGTGGGCAGCGCTTCATTGACGACGATGAAGTGAAAGCGGCCATGAGCTCTTGGCTGTCGGAGGAGGCGGCCGAATTCTTTGAAGAGGGAATTAAAAACTTATGAATATAATAGAGGGAAACATTCCACATGGGAAAAATATATCCAAAAACAAAGATGATGTGACTTACCAAACAAAAGCTCTGGCAGGTCAAGTCTTTCCGCTCCCGGGATTGGAATGACTCCTTACCCTCTCCCTTAAAACCCACATTCTTTCATCTTTCCCTCTCCTTCCCTCTTTCCTGAAAAAGCAACTGTTGGTTGTGAAAGCTTGAATTTTGTGTGTATGTTTGTGTTTGTTTGTGTGTCTATCGACCTGCCAGCACTTTTGAATTAAAAACTTAGTTGTACGGTATGACAAGTGCTTAAAGAAACAAGGCAACTATGTAGAAAAATAGGTAAAAGTATGTAGAATGAGAAAATAAAAGTTTTTTTACAAAAGTATTTGTATCTTTTTTTAAAAATAAAAACGGCCCTTACTTAAAAAACAACCCTCGTATATATAATAATATCTGTATGAGGCCAGTGAAGTATCTGAATATGTGTCATTTCATCTGTATGAGTCCCTGAACCTGGGTTTCTGGCTGGATCCTGCACTTATGTTTGATGCTGAGGTGTGTTCCAGTACATGGAGAGCCTTGGCAACTCTGTTCATGCGTAAGAAGGAATCTGAAGTTGATTGGGGCAACAGTGAGAATCTGGATTGGTGAGAGAGGTGTGCCGTGGTAATCTGTGCAGTTGTGTGAACCACTTTGTCAAGGTGGCTTAGTGACTAACGACCTGTCTGTTAGTTAGGAGACCCAGGTTCAATTCCTAAATATTCATTCGTCATTTCAGTCCATAAACAAAAAATTTGATCTTTGCTTATCAGAGTTGTATAACAATGTTCTTAAGCATGTGGATATACAGTAATATTTGTAAAACTTGCAGCACCAGGAATTATACTTGTGGCTGAAATGAAGTTTACACTTCAGAGTACGTGTACAAGAAGACAAAGATGGTTATGATTTCAGGGCTGTATGTGGTCTCAGACATTGAAAATTCAGTGTAGCACAAATATCTCCCTGCATGTTGTTGTTGTTGTTGTGGTCTTCAGTTCTGAGACTGGTTTGATGCAGCTCTCCATGCTACTCTATCCTGTGCAAGCTTCTTCATCTCCCAGTACCTAGAGCAACCTACATCCTTCTGAATCTGCTTGGTGTATTCATCTCTTGGTCTCCATCTATGATTTTTACCCTCCACGCTGCCCTCCAACACTAAATTGGTGATCCCTTGATGCCTCAGAACATGTTCTACCAACCGATCCCTTCTTCTAGTCAAGTTGTGCCACAAACTTCTCTTCTCCCCAATCCTATTCAACACCTCCTCATTAGTTAAGTGATCTACCCATCTAATATTCAGCATTCTTCTGTAGCACCACATTTTGAAAGCTTCTATTCTCTTCTTGTCTAAACTATTTAAGTCCATGTTTCACTTCCATACATGGCTACACTCCATAAAAATACTTTCAGAAATGACGTCGTAACATTTAAATCAATACTCGATGTTAACAAATTTCTCTTCTTGAGAAATTCTTTCCTTCCCATTGCCAGTCCACATGTTATATCCTCTCTACTTTGACCATCATCAGTTATTTTACTCCCCAAATAGCAAACCTCCTTTACTACTTTAAGTGTCTCATTTCCTAATCTAATACCCTCAACATCACCCGACTTAATTCGACTACATTCCATGATCCTCGTTTTGCTTTTGTTGATGTTCATCTTATATCCTCCCTTCAAGACACTGTCCATTCCGTTCAACTGCTTTTCCAAGTCCTTTGCTGTCTCTGACATAATTACAATGGCATCGGTGTACCTCAAAGTTTTTATTTCTTCCCCATGGATTTTAATACCTACACCAATTTTTTCTTTTGTTTCCTTTTTGGCTTGCTCAATATACAGATTGAATAACATCGGGGAGAGGCTACAACCCTGCCTCACTCCCTTCCGAACCACTGCTTCCCTTTCATGCCCCTCAACTCTTATAACTGCCATTTGGTTTCTATACAAATTGTAAATAGCCTTTTGATCTCTATATTTTACCCCTGCCACCTTCAGAATTTGAAAGAGAGTGTTCCAGTCAACATAGTCAAAAGCTTTCTCTAAGTCTACAAATGCTAGAAATGTAGGTTGCCTTTCCTTAATCTAGCTTCTAAGATAAGCCGTAGGGTCAGTATTGCCTCACGTGTTCCAATATTTCTACAGAATCCAAACTGATCTTCGCCAAGGTCGGCTTCTACCAGTTTTTCCATTCATCTGTAAAGAATTCGCATTAGTATTTTGCAGCTGTGACTTATTAACCTGATAGTTTGGTAATTTTCACATCTGTCATCTTTCTTTGGTATTGGGATTATGAACACATTTTAGAAATGTAATTGTCTGCAATCACAGAAGATTCACATGTTACTGGGGACTCTCCTTCCACACAGTTTGTATGTGAAACTATGAAGCACGGTTGGTAGCCCTCGATGAATGAGTAGCTGACCAACCATATATTGCACACATTACATGGATGCCATGTCAGATGAATGTGCAGTCCAAGGAAGTTTTGGTAATCATAATTTCTAGAAGATAGCTTACACTGCTCTTGTCACACTGTCCTTATTCTATTGAAATACGGCATGTGAAAATAGATGGACAAGGGATAGTATCTTGGTTGGTAAAACCTTGCTAACCTAGTTCAGTGAAATGTAACTTGGTTTTGAATATCTTTTCTTCTCACTCTATAAGTACTTTGAGGAAGTAATGTGTTCTCCTGCCTCTGAAATGGACTTCTGTACCAGCTTTCCACTTCTGCAACAGCGTAAATCCTGTAGCAGTGTGAATCCTCCATAAACTCAGCAGCAAGACAATAGATCATACCCATACTGAATGAAATGGACTCTTCAGTCAATGGTGATTATTGCTGTTACAAGAATTCATCCGGTAAATTTTTTTTATCCCAAGATCTCTTACTGTAAAACAAAAACTTCTCCCATTCCCCCGTGTAATGTGAGGCCTAAGATGGACAAGTAGAAAATAAACTGTTACAGTCTTTGTTTACATGCTAGTCTTAAAGCACATTCCAACAATGGAAACTCTGTGATGGCCTAAAAATATGAATTAGTTTCACAGGCTGTAACATCCTGATCATAGACTGAAATTAAAGGAACAAATTCAATATGAATTAGGATACATTGCCACTCACCTCATAGAGGACACATTAAGCAGTGGATGGGCACATTATCCATTCCAGGATGAGTTTTTCACTCTGCAGCAGAGTGTGCACTGATATGAAACGTCCTGGGAGATTAAAACTGTGTGCCAGACTGATACTCAAACTGAGGACGTTTGCCTTTCAAGTGTCAGTGTGGCATACAGTTTTAATCTGCCAGGAAGCTACTTAAAGCATACACACAAAAAATAAAATTTCATTATTTTCTATTTTTCATGTTGTTGCAATTTTGATGTACTCCTGCATAGATAGAAACAGCACCTGAGTACTCTAAGAGGGAGGGGAGTGACATTTCTCAGAGTAGCTACTGCACTCCATTTGATGTACAGGGCTATTACAAATGATTGAAGCGATTTCATAAATTCACTGTAGCTCCATTCATTGACATATGGTCACGACACCCTACAGATATGTAGAAAAACTCATAAAGTTTTGTTCGGCTGAAGCCGCACGTCAGGTTTCTGCCGCCAGAGTGCTCAAGAGCGCAGTGAGACAAAATGGCGACAGGAGCCGAGAAAGCGTATGTCGTGCTTGAAATGCACTCACATCAGTCAGTCATAAAAGTGCAACGACACTACAGGACGAAGTTCAACAAAGATCCACCAACTGATAACTCCATTCGGCGATGGTATGCGCAGTTTAAAGCTTCTGGATGCCTCTGTAAGGGGAAATCAAAGGGTCGGCCTGCAGTGAGCAAAGAAACGGTTGAATGCATGCGGGCAAGTTTCACGCGTAGCCCGCGAAAGTCAAAGAATAAAGCAAGCAGGGAGCTAAATGTACCACAGCTGACAGTTTGGAAAATCCTTCAGAAAATGCTAAAGCAGAAGCCTTACCATTTACAATTGCTACAAGCTCTGACACCCGATGACAAAGTCAAACGCTTTGAATTTTCGGTGCGGTTGCAACAGCTCATGAAACAGGATGTGTTCAGTGCGAAACTTGTTTTCAGTGATGAACCAACATTTTTTCTTAATGGTGAAGTGAACAGACACAATGTGCGAATCTGGGAGGTAGAGAATGCTCACGCATTCATGCAGCAAATTCACAATTCACCAAAAGTTAACGTGTTTTGTGCAATCTCACGGTTTAAAGTTTATGTCCCCTTTTTCTTCTGCGAAAAAAAGTTACAGGACACGTGTATCTGGACATGCTGGGAAATTGGCTCATGCCACAACTGGAGACTGACAGCGCCGACTTCATCTTTCAACAGGATGGTGCTCCACCGCACTTCCATCATGATGTTCGGCATTTCTTAAACTGGAGTTTGGAAAACCGATGGGTCGGTCGTGGTGGAGATCATGATCAGCAATTCATGTCATGGCCTCCATGCTCTGTTGATTTAATCCCATGCAATTTCTTTCTGTGGGTTTATGTGAAAGATTCAGTGTTTAAACCTCCTCTACCAAGAAACGTGCCAGAACTATGAGCTCGCATCAACGATGCTTTCGAACTCATTGATGGGGACATGCTGCGCTGAGTGTGGGAGGAACTTGATTATTGGCTTGATGTCTGCCGAATCACTAAAGGGGCATGTATCGAACATTTGTGAACGCCTAAAAAACTTTTTGAGTTTTTGTATGTGTGTGCAAAGCATTGTGAAAATATCTCAAATAATACAGTTATTGTAGAGCTGTGAAATCGCTTCAATCATTTGTAATAACCCTGTACTTTTGTTCCATTGTTCGATAGTGAGGAATTCTTTAGGGACATAAACAAAACTTGTAAATGTGCAGGATGGGGCAAATAAAAGTGGCCCAGACCATTTGTGGCAGTATTAACGGAGGAGGAAAAAACCTCTAGTCACTTCCAACAGGATGGAGCCTCTACCCATACAGCCAGTAGAACCTTGGAGCACATTTACACAATCTTCACATCTGATGGAGTTGTTAGCAGAGGTCATGGTCCTAGCTGGCCACCCAGGTCACGTGATCTGTCAGTGTGCGATTACTTTGTGTGAGGAGCCTTCAAGTCTAAGGTGTATCACAAAAACCCACGTAGTCCTCAAGAACTGCCGCAAAACGTTTCAGATGAGATTGCACCAATTCCAGCAGTCCATCTTGATCCACCTTTAGCAACTTGCTGACCAGAACCCAAAAGTGACAAGAGATGAATGGTGGTCACTTTCAACATTTCTATAATCAAGTTAGTACTGTATTTCCTTTTCTCCGCTGTGTTTCTTTGTACCCTGGAACTCTGTTCTCCAGGCCACTTTTATTTGCCCCATCCTGTACGATATACTGAGGATCAAATAACAGTTCTATGGTACTGTAGCCAAGCCTCCTCAAATTGAAAATCAGTCTACCACATTTATTTACATATATCACATTACATTACTGCACTGAAAAAGTGGAAAAGTAAGAGTTTGTGCAACACTCACATTAATTAATAATATGAGGGTTGGAACTTAAATAGTGGCAACTATTTATTCACAACTGATACAAAAAAGTTACATGTTTGCACCTGTTACTGCCCTTCAAAGTAGTCACCAGAATTGTGTAGAACCCATTGCCAGCGATGTGGAAGGCGTCTTATACCTTTAGCAGAGCCTGTTCTGTTGATGGTGTGAATGGAGCGGTCTACTGCCTATTGAATCTCTGGAACAGCTCTGATGCGGATGCCCCAAAGTGGTTCCTTCATCTTTGGAATAAAATCAAAGTCACAAAGACTTAAGTTGTATTACTGTTCGGTTTTGGAGCATCACCTGCGACCATCTTTGCGTAAGAAGTGGTGACACTTTCTGCGCAACCCACCCATTATTTTGCATGCCAATGCGTGGGCGCATACAGTGCAAGCTGTGGTTGCTCTGTTCAGTCGATGGGACAGGGACGTACTGTATCATCCACCATACTCTCCTCCTTGTGACTCCGATTTGATTCTGAAGATGAAGGAACCACTTCGTGGCATTCACTTCAGAACTGTTCTAGAGATTTGACAGGCAGTAGACTGCTCCATTCACACCATCAACAGAACAGGCTCTGCTGACAGTGTACTACACCTTCCAAATCGCTGGAAATGGCTTCGACACAATGCTGGTGACTACTTTGAAGGACAATAACAGGTGCAAACATGTAACTCTTTTGTATCGGTTGTGAATAAAGAGTTGCCAGTATTTAAGTTCCGACCCTCATATTAATCAGTTAGTTCTGCTGTGAAATTCATGTGGGTTCAAAGAAATTGGCTACCAATAAATCCTGTGGGGTCTTCTTAAATTGAACATTATTAGTAGCTAAACTTTTTATGCCATTGGCAAGTTACTGATAATGTGTGTTCCAGAATATGGATATTTTTCTGAACCAAAGTAATTGACTTTAAATATGAATGCAAATTATTTATTTATCAATATTTTCTTTGCACGGAGCCATTGCAATGATGACTTTTGCAAAAAATCAGGAACACTAATATGACAATAGTAACGCTTACAAAATATGTTATACACAGCAATGGTTGCATCTTATATCTATTTTTTACATTTATAACATTACAGCTGATATGATACTGGTTCATGTTACAAACAGTGTTTTAAAGTTTGTTGAGTGATACAAACATTTTTCTGTTGGAAACGATTTTAATTTTGTGTTAAAACCAGTTCCTGTGCATATTCGTATATGATTTATTGCAGCAAAATAGCCATCCATTATGGTTATACATTAGATTGCAATCATTTGAGAGTGAATTACAAGGATGTATTGAGTGTCTGCATAATTCTTAGTAGTGGATTCCATTCAGTGCAGGTATTACAACAGATTATCATTTGAACAATTTATTGCATAGTCTCTAATTGATCTGGTCCTCTTGTTGCATGTTTCTATATGGTATCTCTCACAAGACTGTCCCCATAGTGTATACTAGCAAAGGTTTGGCGCTTCATGGTATGTTGTATTTGCACAAATTTCATGGTGGAATCCGTGTACTGAGAGTCTTGTAAGTATGTGTCTCATCTCAAAATTTGCTGCTGTTCAAGTGCGGTCGATCATGGCCCAAGATCCATAGAATTGCTCTGGTACTTCCTCTCTTTTCTTGAGTAGTGATCTTAGTAGGTTCTCCGATGCTGATGTGTTGGGAATTAAGAACCTTGTCCTTAGATCCTCTATGAGGAAAGATTCTCGGGTGAGAAGGTAGACTAATCTTGATCTTGTGGTTTTTGCTACCCCTAATGCTCTTTTGATATAGGTTGCTTTTACTCTTTCCAATGTTTCTAAGTTCTTTTCATTTAGGTGTATTCATATGATATCTATCCCATAAGCCAGTATCAGTATTATTTTTGATTTGATGAGTGCCATAGCTGTGTCTAGATTTAATGTTCTGATAGAACTTATTTCGTTTATCGCTCTGATGGCCTGTGTCACTTTCTCTGTTGTGTGTTTAGTGAAGCACTTTGCGGACGGCTGGAGTGTTATCCCTAGATATTTGTAATCTTTTGTGATAGATATTTGCTTTCCTTATAGTGCAATTCTTGTGGTTTTTGTGATTTGCCCGCCTGGTCTGAATACCATCATTTCCGTTTTGTCGGTGTTGATTACGAACTTGTGTTTTGTGCACCATTTTTCCACGTCTTCTATAGTTTCCTGTAGTTTCTTTAAGTTTTTTGACCTATCACAATGTTGTCCGCATAGGCATATGCTTCGACATCTTTGTCTTGAGCCATTTCCATAATGTCCTTTGCTGTCAGAATGAACAGGAGTGGGCTTAGTGGTTGTCCTTGGAGTACTCCATTTGTTTGCCTTATTGGTTCAGACAGGTCAAGGTTGTCTGAGATCCTTATCTCATTCCATTCATTTATGGAGTTTATGATCCTCGTCCAGACGCTGTCTCTTCCCAGGGTTTCGTCAAGCATTCTTTTTACTAATGATCGATCGAGGAGGTCGAAGGCCTTTGTGAAGTGTATGAATACAGCTTAATATTTTTGCTTCTTTTTGATGGTTTCCCATATGTTTTTTAAAAGCAGCTCCACTGCTGTGATAGTGGATCTCTTTTTCCCTGAACCAGAATTGAGATTCTGGGAGGTGGTCTTCCTAAGTGTGTCTTATTCTTCCTGTGATTCGTTTTGTGAATACCTTAAAAGGGCTGTTTTCCAAGGCTATTCCTCTGTATTTGTTTGTGTCCTTTGGGTCGCCCTTCCCTTTGTGCATTACCCTTACTGTTGATTTTCTCCACTGGCCTGGGATTTTTGCTGTTTCAATGCATTTCTTATAAAGTTTTGTCCAGGTTGGCACTAGCAGATGGGCTGTGTCTTTAAGGTATTCGTTGAAAAGCATGCCCGGTCCCACTGCTTTCTTCCTTTTTGTTGATTCAATGATGTTTTGGACCTCATTTGGAGTGAGTGAGGACCAGGCTGCAATCTCTTGTGGTGCGAGCTCTTGACTTGCTACCTGTGCTTCTTCTCTACTATCTTTGTTGAGAATGTCTTTGAAACGTCTCGTCCATTCATCCATGCTTATATAGTGTGACTGCCTGCTGTCGGGGGTGGATTGCAATGAATGGGTCTCTCCTGGCTTCTTCAGCTAGTCTTCTTCCCTCTTCTTCCCTGTGTACCATTCTCTTCTCCCTTGTTAGTGTGTTGTAGGATCTTCTTTTCTCAGCGTATGTTTGTAGTAGTGAGTGATTATCGGTGTCCGTTTTTAGTTGGTGTAAAGCTTGGAGTACTATTTTTCTTTACTGATAACACTCTTGATCGAACCATGGTTTAGCTCTTCTCACTTTCCTGGGGGTAGTTGCTTGTTCTAAGAGTTTCTCCAGCTCAAGCACTGCCTCCTCTACATTTGAGTTGTCGATTAAGGACTCAATTTGTTCTATCAGGTCGTGGTATTCTTCCACTTTCCTTGGATCCAGTCTCCTCGTGAGCAGTCTCTTCTCTTGGTTCTCTCTTGCCTTCCAATCACTTTGTATGGCTATGGTTTGCATTCCAAAGTGGACTTATGTCCCCTTTTATGTTTCCTCGTATGAGGGCGGTATCAATAGCACTTTTGCCATTATAGCAGAAGTACATAGGGACGTTTGTGTCGTTTAGCAGGATGAGGCCTTCTTCTTGTAGTGATTCGATTACTAATTTTGTTTTGTGATTCTCTACATCCAACTGACAGTTTAGATCCCCTGCGATAAGTAAAGCGATGCCTTTCTTGCTCCGTCTTATTTGTTGTCCCAGTTCATCAATTATGTCTATGGCCAATTAGCTTGGCTGGAAATAGGTTGCTAATATTGTGATGTGTTTTATTTATATTAGAATGGAGTGATTTAGTTCTGTTGTCGCTATAATTGGTGTTATCTACGGTTTCAGTAGGACTGTTATTCCCCCTTGGGGTCACCCCCTTTCTCCTTGCTTTGCCAGCAGATTTATGCTATAGAATTTCGGGTCTTGCCAATGATCTGTGAAAAATTTTCTGTGAATATTGCTCTCCCTGTGCATATTCTTAGATAATTTAGTAGTTTGTCAAACCTAATCAAACCAGTGATATGCGGACTTCTACCTATCATTTTTAATGTTGTTCTTTTTCTGAAATAGTTAAATTTTGTCCTGGTGTTGTGATCATGTACATCACTGCACTTAATAGCTTCCATTGGCTGTCTCATAAAAATTGCAACTAATTTAAATATGTATGTAGAATACACTGTTAGATATTTGAGCTGCACAAACACCTCACAACATGAATCTCTTTGGCCCATCCTATGTATAAGCCTTATTGCTCTTTCCCATAAAGATAGTATTCTTTTTAACTGGACACCAATAGTTTGATGCCATAAGTAAGGAAGGGGTAAGTTGTCCCCTAATATACTATTTTCTGTGTTTGGCTAGGAACTATGTTTGTGAGCAGGTAGTTTGTATGTCAGTTTAGTGCAATGTTTATGATTCAACATATATGTGGCTAGAAGATTCATGGTTGGATCCCTGATATGATAGAACTTCCGTTTTTCTAGAAGGAACCGAAGGTTTACCGAGTTGAATGCCTTTGTCATTGTCTGTACTTACTCCATGAAATGAGCTATTGATTTCAAAAGGAGAGGTGTTGTTTATGACAGATTTCATGAAGCAATAAATGTATTGGGAATAAATAGTTAGTATCCATAGCTAGAATCCCAGTTTCCTTGAACAGGCCACTGCAGGATGCTCATGAACTCAAGCCACAAAGAATTCATATTATATGCTTTTGAACTTGGAAAACTTAAATTTTATTTGATGGGTTATCCTGAAAAATGATCTCCTGTGACATTATGGCATGAAAGTAAGCAAAGTTTACTATTTTTTTTATTTTTGTTTCACCTATATCTGACATATGCATAACAAATAAAATTTGTTTAGATCTTTCAGTAGTTCTTTGGTGTGCTCACCTCAGTTGAATTTATTATCAATTTATAATTGCAAAATTTAATACTGTCAATTATTTCACTCTGATTGTTGTCATAGATTAGTTCTGAACTGCACATAGTGTGACCATTCAAGGTTTGCTGACAAAGATATCAGTTGAATAGGTGGATGATCTCACTATTAGTAAAAGTTGCTTTACTACTGCAGCGTATCAATGATAAAAGGATGAAATTAATGATACTTTGTTGCAAAAACCACCAGCTGTAAAGGAAATTCCACTTGTAATATTCCATGCACATTTTACAAGTTGTAGAGACAATGGCAATTTTCTTGTAGGATACACAGCAAAGTCCTTTGTTTTACACCTTGCAGCAAACCTTGCAAAATCTTGCTAAATATCAAATTATTCTTCCAGTTCTGAGATCTGAACAATACTCTCTTCATCAAAGTCCCTATCTTATGCAAAAGCCCCAAAACTGCTCTTTTTTTGTTTTAAATGATTCTGTTAAATCACATCGGCTCCTGCCTCTTTCCATTTGCTCTGCATAGCTTGAATGCCAGCTCAGTTTGTTTGTGATATGAATAATGAACTGTTACATGGATAACCTAGCCCACTCCAAATCTAATGTGATACAAAAATCAATGTAATTGAAGAGTTATAATTTTGTTGTCTGCTATGGAGAATATTTTTTTAGACATAACCAAGGTAAATACGTGTGTGAAAGTTCACAGTTTAATCTTAGTTTAATTAAACATTGATAAAATGAACTTATGAGAAGGAAAGTTGCTACTCACCATATAGTGGAGATACTGAGTTGCAGATAGGCACAACAAAAAGACTCTCACAGTTACAGCTTTCAGCTGTTAAGGCCTTCGTCAACAATAGACAGACATATATGTGGGCGCACACACACACACACACACACACACACACACACACACACACACACACACACACACACACACACACACACACACACACACACGACTGCAGTCTCAGGTAAGTGTTGCAGTGGGGTTTCAGTTGCTTGAGGCTGTAGTTGTGTGTGTGTGATGTCTGTCTATTGTTGACGAAGCCCTTAACAGCTGAAAGCTGTAATTGTGAGAGTCTTTTTGTTGTGCCTATCTGTAACTCAGCATCTGCACTGTATGGTGAGTAGCAACTTTCCTTCTCATAACATTGTTACATTCCATCCTGGATTTCCCATTGTTTGATAAAATAAACTTATCATTTCATGATATCACTCTTTTGCTCCAAATGAATGTTACCTCACAGTAATGACCCACTCGAAGCATTAGACAGTGCAGTTGCATCAGATCTCTGCCAGTGGCTTGTTGGATTACTACTTGTCTCGTAGAAAACTGCCCCATTGTGTGATTGTGCTGTTAGCTTGGAATCTGGGTCATTTTTGGCATACGGACTATACATTTTTCCTTACCTAAATTGCTGTTTATTTTATATTGCTGCTACTCATTTGATGTATGAAAACACGACTTATTACTGTGTTCACTGTAGCAATAATAAAGGTACTGGCACAAAATTGTAAAACAACAGTGGAATGGTACAAAACAATGTTATTTTTGATTGGCGCACGTACACAGGCCTGCCCGCTAAAGAGTTAAATGGAGAGATAGATCTGGAGTTCAAAAATACTGTAGAAAACACGGAAAAGAATGAAGTTTAAATAAATGTTCCTGTACAGTATATTGATCTCATAGGCACTCTTTTTGAACATCAATTTTAGAAAAAAATGTAGCTGAGGAAAAAAAGGGAATCACAAATTTTGTCAGTTAGGATAGTCATAATCTATTGTTGATCAGAGGCCCCTGTAATAATATTTGTTATAATTTGCTTCAAAAAATGTTTCTAGATAAAAATATTTTCTTATTGTTTGTGGCCCCAGAAAAACACATTTTCTGCATGTACTTATTGTTACTGTAGTAGAATAATAATTTTGATTAATTGCATATGGAGACAATAATTAATTTCATTAATTGTTGTTAACAGCTCTTGTTATATGCATACTCGGCCTACTGGTGCTGTGGATAGTATCAGCTGGAATTCCATTTATTACAAATCGTTGGTTTAAGAAAAATAGAATTATCACACCAACTACTCAACAAATGGATTCCTTACCACGTGCTGAGAAGGACCAAAACGAACAACAGCAAGTAAAACAAAGGCTTAAATCACTTGACACTTTTAGGGGGTATGTATAATCCTTACTACAAACCTGTAAAGTTTTTTTAGGTCTTAAGAAGTACATGCCCTTTCTAATGTTACAATTGTATTAAAGTTATATGATTCACGTGGTAGCAACAATGCAAGATTTCATACACTCTGAAAACTTTCTCTTGGGCATTAATAGTAAACTCTATGAAATTGGGTGAATTACTATAAAATTTCCCGAGAAGTGTTATGGTCACATGACAGAGACCTACACAGAATTTAAATGTGGGACTATCAGATAATCTTTGTCATATCATGCTTTTAAAAGACCCACACAGTAATATAGGCAAACAATTCAAAATCCAGGGTGGAATAATGACAATATTGTGAAAAGGATGATATAGTGAAGACGCTGGGTCACAGACAGGTTCAACAAAAAGACTCCTAAGGACTTTTTCTGAATTAAACAAAAACACACACACACACACACACATGTATATGATCACTGTCTCTGGCTGCTGAGCTGTCAAAGTAATATAAGCAGAAAATCAGACAGAAAAACTAAAAGAATGAATGAAGATTGGTTTAGTTTCAGAAAAGGGGAGGGTACATGAGAAGAACTCTGACTTTACACTTGGTAATAAAGATAAGAATTTGAAAAAAAATTGACATTCTTATAGTTTTTGGATCTTGCAAAAGACTTTAATCACAAAATGTGGAATAAGATGCTTACTGCACTGAGCTGAGTCAGATTGAAGTACAGAAACAGAGATAAGGAATCTAAAGCATCTACAAAAACCAAGTGTAACTAATAAAAATGGAAGATCAAGAAAGGCAAACTCATGTTAGGCAGTACCATGTGTGAAAACATTGCAGCTTATTGATGCTGTTTTCAACTTGTATGTCAAAGGAGAAACTAAAGAAGTAAAGGAAAACTTTGGGTCAAGAATAAATGTCCCATGGGAATGGGTACCAATGACATAATCCTTCTGGTCCAAAAAAAAAGGAAGGCATGAAAGAAACACTGAATGGAAAAGATAGTATTCACTGGCAGTATGCTCTGTAGATTAAGGATAAGCAAAGTTAGAATGAAGGCAATGTTTTATAGCAGAAAGAAGGAAAGTGAAATATAAATCTTGAAAGTGACTCGATGGTTGAAAAATTGAATGAATTCCTGTATCTAGGCAGTAAGAATTACAAAAGAAGGCCAAAGCAAGAAAAATACCAACAATATATTGATACAGGTGAAGAAAGCATCATTCAATGTGAAGACTCTAGTGGTATCAGATATGTACTATATTTAGAATGTCTGCTGCCTCCTTCTTCATCGTGTCTACCCACATCCTCACTACAGGTAGGTCACTCCCAACCTGGGGTCTGAGTGACTCGCACTTCTACATCTACACCTATACTTTGCAACCGACTGTGAGGTGCATGGCAGAGGGTATGTTCCATTGTACCAGTTATTACTGTTTCTTTCTGTTCCTTTGACATATGGAGCACAGGAAGAATGATTGTTTGAATGCTTCGATGCATGCAGTAATTATTCCAATCTTATCCTCACAATACCTAGAGTAATCATTTAAAGCCAGTTCTTGAAATTTTGTTGACAGATTTTCCCAGGACAGTTTACGTCTGTCTACAAGAGTCTGCCAGTTTAGTTCCTTCACTATATCTGTGAAACTCTTCCCTGGATTAAACAAACCTATGACCATTTATGCTGCCCTTCTCTGTATATGTTCAATATCCCCTGTTATACCTATCTGGTACAGATCCCACACACGTGAGCAACATTTTAAAACTGCTCGCACAACTGCTTTGTAAGCAATTGCTTTTGTAGACTGATTGCCGTTCCCCAGTATTCTACCAATAAACCAAAGTGTACCACCTGCTTTACTCATGACTAAGCCTTTGTGATCATTCCATTTCATAACCCTACAAAGTATTACACACAGGTATATGTATGAGTTGGCAGATTCCAACTTTGAGTCTTTAATATTATAGTCATAGGATACTATGTTTTTTTAGTTTTGTGATGTACAAAATTTTACATTTCTGAACATTTAGAGCCAATCTTTGCACCATGTTGAAATCTTAATGAAATTTGACTGAATATTTACACAGCTACTCTCTCATAGTACTTCATTATAGATAACTGCATCATCTGCAAAAAACAGATTTTGCTATTAATATTTGTCTGCAAGGTCATTAATATACAACGTGAGCAACAAGGGACTGAACACACTTCCCTGGGGCACATTTGAAGTTACTTTAACATCTGACAATGACTCTCCATCCAATACAACATGCTGTGTCCTCCCTACCAAAAAGTCCTCCAAACAGTCATAAATTTCAGTTGGTACCCCATATTATCAAACTTTTGATAATAAGCATAGGTGCAGCACTGAGTTAAATGCTTTTCAGAAAAATCATTCCATCTACCTGGATGCCTTGATCCAAAGCTTTCAGTATGTCACGTGAGAAAAGTGCGAGTTGGGTTTCACATGACCGATTTTTTTTGACATTCATGCTGGTTGGCATTGATGAAGTCATTCTGTTTGAGATACCTCATTATGTTTGAGCTCAGAACATGTTCTGAGAGTGTACAACAAATCGATGTCAAGGATATTGGATGGTAATTTTGTGGATCACTTATGCTACCCTGCTTGTAGAAGGGTGTGACCTGAGCCTTCTTCTAAGAACTGTGTATAGTTTTCAGTTCAAGGGATCTACAATAGATTATAGTTAGAAGAGGGGCTAACTCAGGTGCAAATTCAGTATAGAATTTGACAGGGATTCTGCCAGGGCCTACAGCTTTGTTCAGTTTTGACGATTTCAGCTGTTTCTCAACACCACTGACACTATTACTTACTCCATCATCTTTTCAGTGGTATGAGTATTATATTGGGGAAATTCTCCTGGGTTTTCCTTTGTAAAGGAACATTTGAAATGGAGTTCAGCATTTCAGCTTTTACTTTGGTATCCACAATTTCAGTACCTGTCTTATTCACTAGGATCTGGATGCTAACTTTTCTGCCACTAACAGCGTTTACATACAATCAGTATTTCTTTGGATTTTGTGAACTGTCATTTTACAATATTCAACTACTGTAGTCATTGAAGGCTTCATGCACTACTCTCTTGAAAGCCAAAGCTGCTTCATTCAGCATCTCTCCATCTATAGCCCATACTTTGTTTCACATCTATTATGCAGTAATTTTTGCTTCTTTAGAAGTTTCTTTACAGTGACTGTACACCATGGAGGTTTCCTCCATTTATGAGCTGTTCTATTGGCTACATATCTGTCCAGTGCATTGTCAATTATTCCTTTAAACTTGAGCCAGAGGTCCTCTACATGCTCCTTTCCTGTGCTGAAAGTTTCAAGTTCTTCATTGAGATATGACACTACTGATTTTTTTTACCTAGTTTACTGAACATACACTCCTGGAAATTGAAATAAGAACACCGTGAATTCATTGTCCCAGGAAGGGGAAACATTATTGACACATTCCTGGGGTCAGATACATCACATGATCACACTGTCAGAACCACAGGCACATAGACACAGGCAACAGAGCATGCACAATGTCGGCACTAGTACAGTGTATATCCACCTTTCGCAGCAATGCAGGCTGCTATTCTCCCATGGAGACGATCGTAGAGATGCTGGATGTAGTCCTGTGGAACGGCTTGCCATGCCATTTCCACCTGGCGCCTCAGTTGGACCAGCGTTCGTGCTGGACGTGCAGACCACGTGAGACGACGCTTCATCCAGTCCCAAACATGCTCAATGGGGGACAGATCCGGAGATCTTGCTGGCCAGGGTAGTTGACTTACACCTTCTAGAGCACGTTGGGTGGCACGGGATACATGCGGACGTGCATTGTCCTGTTGGAACAGCAAGTTCCCTTGCCGGTCTAGGAATGGTAGAACGGTGGGTTCGATGACGGTTTGGATGTACCGTGCACTATTCAGTGTCCCCTCGACGATCACCAGAGGTGTATGGCCAGTGTAGGAGATCGCTCCCCACACCATGATGCCGGGTGTTGGCCCTGTGTGCCTCGGTCGTATGCAGTCCTGATTGTGGCGCTCACCTGCACGGCGCCAAACACGCATACGACCATCATTGGCACCAAGGCAGAAGCGACTCTCATCGCTGAAGATGACACGTCTCCATTTGTCTCTCCATTCCGCCTGTCGCGACACCACTGGAGGCGGGCTGCACGATGTTGGGGCATGAGCGGATGACAACCTAACGGTGTGTGTGACTGTAGCCCAGCTTCATGGAGACGGTTGTGAATGGTCCTCGCTGATACCCCAGGAGCAACAGTGTCCCTAATTTGCTGGGAAGTGGCGGTGCGGTCCCCTACGGCACTGCGTAGGATCCTACGGTCTTGGCGTGCATCCGTGCGTCGCTGCGGTCCGGTCCCAGGTCGACGGGCACGTGCACCTTCCGCCGGCCACTGGCGACAACATCGATGTACTGTGGAGACCTCACGCCCCACGTGTTGAGCAATTCGGTGCTACATCCACCTGGCCTCCCGCATGCCCACTATACGCCCTCGCTCAAAGTCCGTCAACTGCACATACGGTTCACGTTCACGCTGTTTTGGCATGCTACCAGTGTTAAAGACTGTGATGGAGCACCGTATGCCACGGCAAACTGGCTGACACTGACGGCGGCGGTGCACAAATGCTGCGCAGCTAGCGCCATTCGACGGCCAACACGGCGGTTCCTGGTGTGTCCGCTGTGCCGTGCGTGTGATCATTGCTTGTACAGCCCTCTCGCAGTGTCCGGAGCAAGTATGGTGGGTCTGACACACCGGTGTCAATGTGTTCTTTTTTCCATTTCCAGGAGTGTATATATCTTTCTACTTGTTTTAGTTGTCCTTTGTACCTTGGTAATCGTTGTTGCCACAACCATATCATGGTCATTGACACTGGTTTCGATGTGGACATGCTCAACGACATCAGGTCTATTTGTTGCTATTAGATTCATTATATTTCCATCATGAATGGGGTTCGTAACTATCTGTTCTAGGTAGTTATCAGAAAAGGCATTTAGTGGAGTTTCACAGGATGCCTTATCACACCCACCATTAACAAAACTGTAATTTTCTCAATTTACTGTTGGATGATTAAAGTCTCCACTGATGTTTACAGTGTGGTTGGGGAACTTACATACAAGTGAACTGAGATTTTCTCTAAAGTTTTTCGTGACATCAGGAGATGAGTCTGGAGGGTGATAGAAGGATACAGTTATCATTTTATGCCCACCCCTGATACTGAGTCTTGCCCAAACAATCTCACGTGAAGCTTCAATTTCTATATCAGTGGATCTGAGTGTCTTGTCTGCTGTGAAAAATTCTCCACCTCCATTTCCCATTTGCCAATCCTTTCAATATACATTTAAATTTTCCTCCAAAATCTCACTGCTATCAATTTCAGTTTCGTTTTAACCTTTCTCAAACCATCCCTATCTCCTCCCTGAGGTACTATTAATCCAGAAAGCTAGGAAATAGTGCACATGAAAATGGTGACAACCTGTTTGTAATCATTATCAGTGTACACTCTTAACATACAAACTTATTTTGTCCAACAATTAAGAGAAGTAATTTAGATGTTGAAATTGTTTTACAACTTTGATATGTATTAGGAAAAACATTTTATAAAATACAGTATAAGTATTTTGTGTTTTAAAACACACATGAAGCAAAGGATCTGCCAAATGGAAGAAAATCATACAAAAACAGAAAAAAAGAATTGTTTGTTGCTAACAGATAGAAACTAGACAGGTAATCTTTGAAATTAGTAACAGTTGTAAAATTTCAGACATTATTTCCATTTAAGGTGTGCGCTATCCGTGGTCTTCAAACTATGTAATAAGCATTGTGCTGTTCTAAAAATTTCTTTACATGAAGCTTCTGTTGATCATTGAAAGCATTATGTTAAATGCTTGTGTCATATACCATTATTTTTACCTTTATTTGATTTTTAAAATCTTTTTTGAGCTGCCCTGTATCATTATTAAAATTCATTACTTTCATCCATTAAATTAAACTTTAAATACTAGGGAAAACAGATTGTCTGTGACAACTTACACCATGCAGTAACTTGATGATTCATAAATGGATATAAACACAATGAATGACTTACCTTAGGCAAAAAAGCATGCACATTGCTCATGAGTAATATCTTTGAACATCTGTAATGAAAAATGTAGTTACAAGGAGGAACTATACTTTACTATAGATAGAATAAATGTCTAATTTCCACACAAAGCAACAAAAAACTTCAGAACAAGGGGTTACTTCATATTTTGTTTCTTATTTACATTTCTTTTTGTATGTAGTCATCACATGATTACTGTTGCAAATGTCATTGTTTACAAAAATATAGCACATAAGTCTGTACACCAAGGGTTAATACATTACACATTTATCTATGAAGGTTAATAATCCTTCCAGTGAATACTGACATTTATTTATAATAAAAATTTTAATTTCATTGTAAATGGCTTCCCAGTATGTGCTCTTATGGATTCTGGTAATTTATTGTTATCACACTGAGGCACTGTTACTTTTAGTTTGATTCTTTGTAATAACTGTGCTTATATCTTGTATTGTTTATGTAAATCATAACATTTGGTTGTGTCACCCTGATGGCTTGCAGAAAATTGAGATATTTATTTTTGATAAAAGCATCACAACAAGTCTCCCTGAATCCTAGACAATGTATCAGCCTGACACCTTTTGTTTTCTGTTCACGTGTACATCACTGGCACCTTGCCCCATCCTCCACCAGAGCTCCATCCCATAACTTATAAATGGGAAAATTGTTTTCAGCATTTTATTACATACGATTTTGTACAGTTGGCTAAGCAAGCACAGTGCATTGCTTGTTTTCCTGTGTACAAAGTAAACACAGGGTGTATATGACCCGGGAGAACTGGGAAAAAGCCGGGAATTTTTGCATCCGGGAGAAAACTAGGAAAAACCCGGGAATTTAGGGAATTTTTCGTTGTTTTAGTTTTCAGTTAAATTTTTGTAATTTTGACTGGTATGAATCGATACTATAACAAAGGATATTACTGTATCCTGCTACTGCAGAATAATACTGCAACAATAACATGTTAACGAGAAAAATAACGAAAATAAAACATAAATCGCAAAGGAAATGTGCCATATACAACAACTAAACACAGTGCTCATACAGGTGTTTGCCAACAGCAAAATGTGTCAAAGGCTTTAGGAAGACTATGCGGTACTATGAGTGGGCTCATGTGCATCCGAAGTTGAATGGCATATGAGTAGTACCTTCTCCCATTTCTGGCTACAGAAATGGGGCTGTTGGTTGTGTAAACAGTCGCAGCAAGTAGCTAGATGCATCTGGGAAAAATTTTCCTGCCACGCCCAAGCTGCCAGATTCAAGCATGCGCAGCGGGCCTGGATCTATGAGGGAGGGGAGGGGAGAGGGGGGGGGGGGGACAAAATCATATTCTTGAGGAGAAAAAACCTTGTTTCACAAGGCGCCTAGCATCCAGCTCACGTTGTTCTACCGATTACTCATATGATTTTGATGTGCATCCCTGTTGGTTTTTGAACACCCTCTGTAAGTTGATTTCTGAATGAATCATAAGGTGCGCAGGGTAGCTATGCGATCTGAGTCGACTTGTCACGGTTCGTGTTGCTCCCCCCGTTGGAGGTTGGAATCCTCCCTCGGCCATTGGTCTGTTTGTAGTCCTTAGCGTTAAGTTAGTTTAAGTTACATTAACTAGTGTGTAAGCCTAGGGACCAATGACATCAGCAGTTTGGTGCCACAGTTAAATAAATAAATTGATTTTTGAATGCGTGCATAGTGTTTGTGATGTCTCTGTCAGGGGAATCCTCATTGCATCTAGAAATAAACTTTCCTGCAGGCAAAAGGGGTCAGGCCATACAAGCTGAGAGGAGTAAAGCTGAACAAGTGAACGCCAATTGCTGTCTGATTATGTTGTTGACTGAGTTTGTGAATGGTCAGTGTTGTTATAATTACTAGGGAAATCCATAGATTCAGACTTTCAGAGAGGAAATAAACAACTAACAGGTATAACAGGTAAGAAAGATTACGTATTATCTTCTCGGTGTATCCAGGAAAATGAAATGTTGTCAGAAATTTTTTGGCCAGGTTGCTACACTAGTAAGGGCCAGTTGTACAGTCTCTGTCTAGCAGCCGCTTAAGTTCTATTCTGCAAGTATCATGGAAAATGGTTTGTATGAACATAACAATGCCTAACCGGAGAATAATAAAGGATAACTAAACCGGTAATTCTGGCAGGGTTAGTTAAGTTAACTGGCAAGTAAGTTTTGACAAAGGTAGGAATAGTTCCAGAATTAGTCATGACAAGATTGCTGAAATGAGGAAGGAGAATAAATGGGGACATCACACAAATTAGGGAAGTATATGACGATTCTAAAGTCATATAAAAATCTCATACTTCTCGATCTCATGCTTGAGAAACTGGAGTATATGAATGAAATGTGAAGCTGTTTTTTAACATAAAAGTTTTTGCTTGTATTAGGCATAATAGGCATTTCATGTTGGTCTTTGTGAATTATATTCTGTCGTGTTATAAAAATGACCATTCGTGCCAAAACAGTCTCATTCATTTGGTGTGTGCTACAATTTCTGCAGTGTTAGAAAGGCCTATTTTGTTTTATCTAGCAGACATTGACAAAATAGACGCAATCAAATTGAGAACCCACACCAGTCTTGAGTACTATTTGTATTAACAGCTTTCGCAGTATTAGACAGCAATATTTTGATTTTTCATGTAGCAAAACGTTTGACGAACTTTGATGAGGTAATATATTCTTTCGCAGAAAGGGACGCACGCCATGTAAAGCTGTAGCAAGGTTAGAGAAAAAACAATTCTGGGAGCTAAGGATTGAAGAAATGTGTACTGTATTGTTTGTCTCTTGTCTTTACTAGTTTTATGTATCCTATATTTAATTTTATGTCACCCAAAACAGAAAGTTATTAGCTAACAGGCAATCAAGAGTGCAAATTTTCTGAAGAGTTCTTGTTCTCCCGATTACAAGGGAGCAGGAGAGACACCACAGGACATTTTAATTTCTGTTGTCCTGAATATAGTTTGGTGGCATCCAGTACAAAATATACATGTTTCAATTCCACGGAGTGAAATACAGTGACTTGCTATAGAAGAATGCCATGTAAAGAGGGGTGGCACCACACTCTGGTACACTTAAGACCAAATAACATGTCTTACATTTCCTCGAACATATATGTTTTATGTATCAAACACCTCCGGTTCGGAAATATCATAGATCTGGGGCTGATGCTCAGAGTAGTCTAGGTTACAGTGGGGAAGTGTGTAGTCTCCATGTGACCCGTGTTTACATTTAGTTCAAAATGGCTCTGAGCACTATGGGACTTAAATTCTGAGGTCATCAGTCCCCTAGAACTTAGAACTATTTAAACTTAACTAATCTATGGACATCACACACATCCATGCCCGAGTTAGAATTCGAACCTGTGACCGTAGCGGTCTCACGTTTCCAGACTGTAGCACCTAGAACCGCTCGGCCACTCCAGCCGGCTAACATTTAGTGAGTATGCTGTTTCCTGTTCATTTACTGCTCTCATGTCAAATGAAAATAAAATGGATTTCTGTGGCTGGGAGCTATCAAGTGAATTAAAGTACATTCACATAATTACAGAAGTTTCAGATTTCATTTTATTCCCACTTTTCTGACAGCCATGCATTAATCGCCTTGTAGAACAATGAAGTTATTTTTGTTGATTTGCTAAAGAAATTTCGTTTTTAGTAATCTTTTACGGTGAGGTAGTCAATGTGTTTGAAATGAAGTGCTTAGCTCCACACTATTGGCTAATTTCAACTGTTCGCTGCTTTTCAAGTGCATGTTTTCATTTTCAAGTACATATGGCATTATGCCATAATAAAGAATCAAAAATGAGTTAATACAGTACTGGTACTCCAAGAAAATTTACATCCCGAAACCCACCCTAAAAAGCTCAATATCAGGTCGAGGCCTACTTCATTGGGAATAAGAATGTCCTCTTTAAGTATGCACTTTAAATGTGCCATTTTAGTATGGTTCACGAAAATCCAATGTTCTTGCAGTATCCTCTGATGTCTTTTATGACATAGTGTAAGATCTTTTAATGTTTTATATGTACGAACATATGGGCTTCCTGTGTCATAGCAGCTGCCAAAGTGCGGTGATGCCTCTTATCTGGCGCTCTCTGACGACTGCTGAAAGAAACCTATTTCTAACAGGTCACAGGAAAATATTGCGAATGGTGGTTTGAAAAGTGTTACTTTCAAAATAAATTTCATTTTACACAAGATGAGCTATGTGTGAGAATGCACGATGAATTTCTTAAATCACATAGCATTTGATGACGAGCCATTTAGAAGTATTTTGAGCCCAGAAGATTAGACATTCATGTTGTTATTATGAGCAAATTGATGTGTAGTTACAGGAAGCTCTCTCTCCTCTGTGGTAGCTAATTTATTTTGTGGAAAACTTTGAGGAGAAGTTACTGGACTCGGCTAAAAATTTTACAGGCACTTTTGTGTGATATGTCTTGAAGTGTAACATGTGCAAAAAATATCAACAATATATGTGAAAGCATAGCTTCTCTTGGAGCTTATTAACCTTAGAGACCAATATTATATGTGAAAGCTTTGCCTTTCTTGTAGCAACACTGTATATTAATTTAAAACATTAACTTCTCTTGTATGTGTATCCGTGCTACTTAACAGTGATGTTGCTATTGGCTGACCACATCACATGTCCTATGCTATGAATATCCGCTGTAATCGACTGACGGGATCACGTGACATGGGCTATGACTGGCCTACAAAAGTGCATCGCAATCTCAATAGAATAGAATAGAATATTTTTATTAGCCTTTCAGTATTTTTCATACAGTTGGCTTCGTCAAAGTTTACAGAGGGTTTTAGTTTCAGTACGATATTCAAATAGTTACAGGAAAGGGAGAAAAGGAACTAAAGACATTGTTTTATACAATAATTAAACACACACATAAGAAAAGAATCACAGTAAATAACTAGCTTATATAATATCAAAACATTTTATTCATAACTTAGGTAAAACATATATTTTGATGATTAGTTTCTAAGAATTCTTCAGTTGTATAGAATTCGTTGTTTCTTAGCCATGTTTGCAATGTATTCTTATATTTATTTAGTGGTACTGTACGAGCTGAGCATGGTAACTTACTGAAAAATTTTATGCTTAAATACTTATAGTTATTATGGACTACAGCAATAGTTCAGAAAGTAACATGTGGGGTTTTGATTGAATTTGAATTTATACTTTCATAATACAAATTCATGCAGCGTACATGTTGCTGCTCATCTAATATCTTTCCAAAAGGAATTTTCTTCCCTGAGTTTGTTTTCTAAAGTGCCAGGAAATTCTATGCCCATTTATAAAAACATAACCATTCAAAGGATTGATAAGTTGTATAGTTCCGAAGCAAAATATGCTGTCACTTAATAATGCGGAAAAAGTGTGTTTTCATCCGGGACAAAGTGTATTTTTAACTGGGAAATCTGAGAAAAATTCGGGAATTTTTTTTTTCCTTGTCCATGTATACACCCTGAAACAGTGTTTTCCCATTGAAGATGGGAAGTACAGTCCAAGGAATTTACAGCCTTCATCATCTGTATACAAAATTCTACAAATATTTCCTATATGCCTCTGGCATGAGTTGCATGCTTAGAATTCTCTTATCTGTGATTTACTAGTAATTATTTTTAAGCCCTGGTTACTAAAATATTTAGTCACTTCTGATGTCCCATGTGTTGAAAAATGTATTATATCCTCATCATACCGCTTTAAAACAGCAGAGTGGTGTCATCGTCTTAAGAGACACTCAAATGAGGCAGTGCAACTGTTATGGCGCTGACCTCATGTTCAGAGGATGGAGTTGCTTTGTTTCACCATCCTGATCTGGGTTTTCCATGGTTTTCCTAAATCACTTAGGCAAATGTTTCCTTAATCAAAGACATGGTGAACACCTGTCCTGTCCTCACAGACCACTTGCTCTAGCCTCATAAAGCATGTTATGTATTCTGTGTTTTGTATGTTTTGAGCTACTTATTGCATTGTATTATCTTGATAGTGTTTTGTATGTTTTGAGCTACTTATTGCATTGTATTATCTTGATAGTTTCTACACCATTGGGAGATTGTCCTTGGACAAATAAAGATTAATAAATAAAGTGATTAGTTTGGAATTAAAAGATCGTACCACATCATTTGCATACGTGAGAAAAATATATGGTCATAGTATTGATCCCTGTGGCGTGCCTCCATTACTGTTTTGGCCATAGACTGAATGTTGATTTTTTCCCACCCCATTTTCATAATTTATATTTGTGCAGTGTTTACAGCTCTTTAGGTATGTAGGCAGGAGTTCAACATATGTATGTGTGTGATACTACATGGCCCCAGCTTCTGCAAGCGAAGTGCATGGTCGAAGAGATCAGTAGCTTTTGTGAAGTCTAGAGATATGCCTACAGAAGTTTTTCCTTCATCTAGACAACTTTGAACTTTATGTAAAAATTCTGTGATAGCTATTGTGGTATTGTGGTCTTTTTGAAGTCCTTGTTGGGTTTCTATGAGGAGATTGTCTTTTTTGTGCGGAAAAGGCACTAAGCTGTGTCAGCTTCACCTATTCAAAAACCTTACTAAATCTGGGAATCAGTGATAGAGGTATAAAGTTTGATACTTTTCCCTTTGATCCTTTGTAGCCTTCCGTACCTCAGTTGATAAAAACAGAAACCTTATAGGATAACTTTGTTGTTGGCCAGTCCCTCTGTTAAGACCCACTTTTCTTGAGAATCAGTATAGGTATCAATTTGAAATTTATGTTGAATAACAAGGTCTAATGCCACTTGGTAGTGTAAAAAAATTTAAGCTTCTAAGACGGTGCAGTCAAAAGATAGTTATTTCTGTCATATTTTGATATTCCCAAAGTCGCTCATCACTTCCTGTTGACCAAGAATAATGAAATTTGACTAGAAGTAAACTCTCACAATACAAGTAAAGGAAAAAAATAAAAAAATGTTAATTTGTAAGTATCAAAAGTATAGATTACTACAGGGTGTATATGACCTGGGGCAACTGGGAGATGTGGGAAAAACCCGGCAATTTTTTCTTTCGGGAGAAAACCAGGAAAAACTCGGGAATTGTTTAGAAGTCTGGGAATTTTTCATTGTTTTAGTTTTCCGTTAAATTTTTGTGATTTTGAGTGGTAAGAACCAATACTCTAACAACGGATGTTACTGTATCTTTCTACTGCAGAATAACACTGCAGCAACAAAATATGAACGAGAGAAAAAAAAGAAAATAAAGCTTAAGTTGCCAAGGAAATGCGCCATATACAACAAAACAGTGCTCATACAAGCATCTGCTGACAGCAAAGTGTGTCAAAGGCTTTAGGAAGACTGCAGTGCTTCATAACAGCAAATTTCCTCCAATGATCGTGACGTGACAACTGTTTAAATTAGATTCATTTGAGCAGTTGCAGGTGGGCTCTTGCGCAGGTGCAGTTGAGTCGCGTATGAGTAGTATTTGGTATGCGTGTTCCATAAATCCGTACATGGAAGTGATTTGCTTGGATGTGGAACGTGTCAATACAATTGTACAAATACAATTAATGCTACAGAATAGTAATATAATACAATGATATATATATTAAGAAGTATCACTTTTTCTCATTTACAAGCTGTCATTTAACTAGTATAGCAATTCTCAATATAACATTGTAACTATGACATTAACATAATATTGTATCGTCCATCTAATAACTAAGAGACTAAATACATCTATTATTAAGGGAGGGCATTGATTCTGGAAAAGAATTCATCTAACGAGTACAGTGGATGGTCAAGCAGGTATTTTTTAACATACCTTTTAACAGCGTTTCATTGTCTCTTGTACATTTAATATAATTAGGCAATGCATTAAAAGTCTTTATAGCAGCATACTTTACTCCCTTCTGTACAAGTGTTAAATTTTTTAGTTCAACATGTAGATCATCTTTACCTCTAGTATAGTAGTTATGGTATGAACAATGTGTTTCATACTGACCATAGTCTTTATTAACTACATTCATCAGAGAGTATATGTACTGACATATTGTGGTCAGAATACCTAACTGTGTAAAAAGTTTTCACATGAGGTTTGTGGAGGAGCCCCACACATGATTCTGAATGCTCTCTTCTGAGCAGTTAAGATTTTTTTTTGAGGCAGGTGAATTACCCCAGAATATTATTCCGTAACTCATTAATGAGTGAAAGTACCCAAAGTAAGATGATTTTAAAATGTTGATGTCCCCAAAATGAGTAATTATTCTTAGAGCAAAAGTTGCTGATGAAGCCTTTTTAGAGTAAGGGACACATGCTGTTCCCAGTTGAGCCTACTGTCAATGTGAACCCCCAGGAATTTAGTGGATTGCACCTGTTCTAGTTCCTGGTTGTCATGAGCAATTACTATATTTTCTAGAGTTTTATTTTTTGTGTGGCACTGTATAAAATTAGCTTTTTTAATATTAACTGAAAGAGAATTAATTGAAAAACAAGCTGTAACTTTTCTGAGTATATCATTAACATCAGTCTCCAGATCAGCAGTAGACTTACCATCTACGACAATGCTTGTATCAGCAGCAAACATTGTGAATTCACAATTTTTACTAATTGACAGGGGTAAATCATTAACATATATTAAAAACAGCAAGGGTCCAAGGACAGATCCATGGGGAACTCCATTCTGAATTTTGCCCCATTCAGAATCCACTAGATTAGAAGATCCTTTGTTGCAGCCATTTCGAACCACCTTTTGTTTCCTGTCTTCAAAATATGATTTTAGCCAGTTACCCATAGGCCCTTTGATTCTGTAATGATAGGCCTTCTCCAAGAGTATCTTGTGGTTTACACAATCAAAGGCCTTGGAAATATCACAGAAGACACCAACTGGTGACTTCTTACTATTAATAGACTCCTAGACATCATTTGTGAATGAATATATGGCACCCCTTTTTGAAAACCAAACTGTCTGTGGTTAATAATATTAAGTTTATCAAGATGTGCCACAATCCTGTTATACACTGTCTTTTCAAGAACCTTTGAAAATGTTGTTAAGAGAGAGACAGGACGATAATTTTTTACATCTGCATCATCGCCAGACTTGAAAAGAGGTCTCACAATGGCATATTTCATTCTCTCTGGAACAATTCCCTCATAAAGAGATGTGTTGCAAATGTGAGCAAGTACTACACTTATATCATTACTGCATGCTTTCAACAGTTTATTAGAAATGTTATCTATACCTGAAGATCCTTTACTTTTCAATGAGTGAATTATTTTTTTTATTTCATTAACAGTTATGGGTGTTACATTTATATCATTAAAACGTTGTGGGAGGTTAAGTTTCAGAATATGTAAAGCTTCCCTTCGGTCATCACTGCAACCTATTTGAGAGGTGACACTTAGAAAGTGGTTGTTAAATGTGTCTGCTATCTGTTTACTATCAGTTATTTCCAAATCGTTAATTTTTAGGACAGCAATTTTTTCATTGTCAGGTGGTGCAGTACCTGTTTCCCTCTTTATTACATTCCAAATCGTTCTGATTTTATTGTTTGAACAGTTAATTTCAGATTGTATGCAAATACTTTTAGATTTTTTAATGACTTTAGTTAAGATTTTGCAGTATGTCCTATAATATTTCATCTGGAGGGGATTATTGGATTGTCTAGATATTATGTATAGTTCTCTTTTTCTCTGGCATGATATTTTTATGCCCTTGGTGAGCCATGATTTTTTGCTTGATTGCCTGTTCTGTAGTTTACAAACATTTTTTGGAAAGACATTTTCAAATATACATGATAATTCATCAGTAAATAAATTATATTTTGTATTAACATCATTTGCAAGATAAACATACCTCCAGTCATGAAACTTCCTGGTAGATTAAAACTGTGTGCCCGACCGAGACTCGAACTCGGGACCTTTGCCTTTCACGGGCAAGTGCTCTACCACCTGAGCTACCAAAAGTTTGGAAGGTGGGAGACGAGATACTGGCAGAAGTAAAGCTGTGAGTACCGGGCGTGAGTCGTGCTTCGGTAGCGCAGGTGGTAGAGCACTTGCCCGCGAAAGGCAAAGGTCCCGAGTTCGAGTCTCGGTCAGGCACACAGTTTTAATCTGCCAGGAAGTTCCATATCAGTGCACACTCCGCTGCAGAGTGAAAATCTCATTCTGGAAACATCCCCCAGGCTATGGCTAAGCCATGTCCCCGCAGTATCCTTTCTTTCGGGAGTGCTAGTTCTGCAAGGTTCGCAGGAGAGCTTCTGTAAAGTTTGTAAGGTGGGAGACGAGATACTGGCAGAAGTAAGGCTGTGAGCACCGGGCGTGAGTCAAGCTTCGGAGCTCAGGTGGTAGAGCACTTGCCCGCGAAAGGCAAAGGTCTCGAGTTCGAGTCTCGGTTGGGCACACAGTTTTAATCTGCCAGGAAGTTTCATATCAGTGCACACTCCGCTGCAGAGTGAAAATCTCATTCTGGAAACATCCCCCAGGCTGTGGCTAAGCCATGTCCCCGCAGTATCCTTTCTTTCGGGAGTGCTAGTTCTGCAAGGTTCGCAGGAGAGCTTCTGTAAAGTTTGTAATGTGGGAGACGAGATACTGGCAGAAGTAAGGCTGTGAGCACTGGGCGTGAGTCGTGCTTCGGAGCTCAGGTGGTAGAGCACTTGCCCGCGAAAGGCAAAGGTCCCGAGTTCGAGTCGCGGTCGGGCACACAGTTTTAATCTGCCAGGAAGTTTCATATCAGTACACACTCCGCTGCAGAGTGAAAATCTCATTCTGGATACCTCCAGTCAGTCTCCCGAATGCATAATTTGAATTTTTGAATATTTTCTTCATTCATGTTTCTAATTGTTTTCCACTGTGCACTAGCTTTGTTCTGATTTGTATTAAAGTTGTCAACTGTGAGTAGTTGCCCATCATGATCAGAGAGACCATTTATGACTTTTTCAATTTTGATGTGATTAGTGTTACTCATATCTAGAAAGATATTGTCTATTGAGTGCTGGAAGTGGCAGTAGTTCTTGTGGGAAAACTGACAGTGGAGACGAGGTTGAAGGTATGCATTAAATTTGCAAACTCTGTCTTAGAAGATGAGCTTTCTAGGAAATCTATATTAAAATCTCCAGTCACTATAATTTACCTATTTTTCTTGTGAGGTACAATAGCACAGATTCTAATTGTTTCATTAATACTTTAAAATTACCAGATGGAGCCCTGTATACTGCTACGGTTACCAGTTTCTTGTTAGCTTCTACTATTTCTGTGACACATGCCTCAAAGTCTTTCTCTACACAATATTTCTCTACGTCTATTGTATTAAAGGACAGGCTGTTTTTCACATAAATAACTGCCCCACCTTTGCACATATGCTTTCTACAAAATGAGGTAGCTAAAACATAGTTTGGTATATTGAGCATTTCGATGCCAAAAGTGACATGGTGTTCTGTCAGACAGAGAATATGGGCACAACTTGCGCCTGTTGGTTCATCAATATTTACAATAAATTGGTCTAACTTACAGAGCAGGCTTTGAATGTTTTGGTGAAAAATTTTGAACTTATTTTTAATTACATGACTGGTTGTGGTGCTGCCACTGTTGGGGCTGAGTTTTACTTCTTTTGACATACCAGTATTACAGGAACAGTTTTCTGCAGGGAAGAGGGAGCTGTTGCAGCGGTAACACCCACATTTGTTGTTATTAACTACATTACTTACATTCTGATTGGAACTTTCCCCCTTCTGCTCCAGTACCACAAAAAATCCCCATTTGCAGCTGAGGACCTTCTTGATCTCAGGCACGTCCTGTGTGGAGCAGCTGCAGTCACTGCTGTGCTCCTTTTTGCCACAGAGGGTGGATCTCCTGTTGGTGAGGTTTCTACACTGTCAGCTGGTACACTTGATCCTGTGGTGGTTGGTGTTGCTGTTTCTGCTATTGAAGACTGTTCTTCCTCCTTAAATGCTGCTGCTTCACAAGTTGGCTCCTGGTTACAGAAGTATGGCTGTGCGCCACTGCTTAATACTGCCCGGTTCGGAAATAATAGTAAATCCGGGGCTGAAGAACAGAGCAGTCTAAGTTGTGGTGGGGAGGTGGGTCGTCTCCACATGACCTGTGTTTACGTTCAGTGATTTTTTTCTTGCCTCTTAGTTTGTTGCTCTCACATTAAATGATAAAAAAACAGATTTTTGTGGCTCGGAGCTATCAAATGAATTAAAATACGTTCACATAATTACTGAAGGCCAAAATATGTTATTGGTTTCAGATATTATTTCCACCTTTCTGACAGTCAAGCATTAATCATCTTGCAGAACAATGAAGTTATTTTTGCCGGTTTGCTAAAGAAAGTTGGCTTTCATTAATCTTTTCTGCTGAGGCAGTAAATTTATTTGAAACAAAGTATTTAATTTCACACTATTGGCTAGTTTCAACAGCTCACTACATTTCAAGTGCACTTATGGCATTATGCCATAATAAGGAACCAAACATGAGGTAATACGGTACTGGTACTCCAAGAAAATTTACATACGAGTGTGCATTTTAAGCCAAATTATGCATTTTAGTATGGTTCACGAAATTCTGATGCTTTTGAAGTATACTCTGATGTCTTGTTTCTTTTATGACATAATGTAAGATCTTTTAATGTTTTACACGAATGAACGTATATATGGGCTTCCTGCGTCATCGTAGCTGCTCAAGTGCAGTGATGCCCGTTATCTGGTACTCTCTTGCTACTGCTGAAATGAAACTATTTCTAACAAGTCACGGGAAAATATTGCAGATGGTGGTTGCAGGAGCATTACATTCAAAGCAAATTTCCTTTTGTGCAAGATGAACTATGTGCTAGAATGTACGATGAACTTCTTCAATCACAAAGCGTTTGACTCTGATTTTAAAATAAACTCTTTGAGGAAGACCATTTAGAAGAATTTTGAGCCCAGAAGATCAGACATTTACATCGTTATTAAAAATTTTACTGGCACGTTTGTATGATGTATCTTAATGTGTAAAACACACAAAAAAGATCAACATTATATGTGGAAGCTTAACTTTTCTTCCAGCTTATTAATCTTCGAGACCAATATTATATGTGAATGCTACGTATATTAATTTAAACCATTATCTTTTCTTATTTGTGTGTTCGCGCTACTTAAGAGTGATCTTGCTATTGGCTGACTATATCACGTGTCCTATGCTGTCATCAGCTGGCGAGATCATGTGACATGAGGTATGACAGGCTTACAAAAGCCCATCATAAACTCGATTTCAATGCTTCAGAAAGTGACATGCGTTGTTTGGTGGAATTCAGATTTATACCTACGTAATTCGAAAATATGCAGCGTACATCTTGCTGCAAATCAAAGGTCTTTCAAAATGTGTCCCCCCCCCCCCCCCTCCCCCCACACTGAGTTTCGTTTTCTAAAGCGCCGGGAAATTCTACATTGGTATATAAAACCATAAACGTTCAAAGGATTGATGAGTTTTACAGTGCTGAAGAAGAGTATACTGTCACTTACAATGTAAAAAGTGCATTTTCGCATGGGAGAAAGTGTAATTTTAACTGGGAAATCCGGGATTTTTTTTCCTTGTCCACGTATACACCCTGTACTACTAACCCATAGAGCAGAGATGCAGAGTCACAGATAGGTACAACAAAAAAAAGTGTCAAACAAGTAAGCTTTTGGCCAAAAAGACCTTCACTAGAATTAGATAACATACATACACACACACTCATGCAAATATAACTCCCACACACAACACCATAGTCTCTGGCTGCCTCAGTAAGTAGTAATCTATCCTCTTCACAATATTGTGTAATTGAAAAAATAATCAATTTTTGACAATATATTGTATTTCATTAGATAAAAAAATCTATTCACCAAGCGGTGGCAGGAGAACACACATATAAAATAATGTTATTCTTACATAAGCTTTTGAAGCCCAGTGGCTCCTTCTTCCAGCAGAAGGATTGAAGGGGAAGATAGAGGGGTGAAGGAAAGGGAGTGGTTAAAGGTGGGAAACAGGTTAATATACGAGACAGAGATTACTGCTAAAACATCATGCACAAGTTAATAAGAGTGAAAACCAAAGGGCAAACTGTGTAACAGAGGTGGGAGGTTAGTGGTGAAAAATAGACAGGTGAGAAAATGAAAGATGTGGAAAACTAAAGTGAAGTAAAGAAAGGAGTAGTTACTGTGAAAAAATGCTGGGACAACACTGGATTTTTCCATTATTTAATTTGTAATTGTACCTCATGAAAAGCATTTTTTGCCATTTGTTGTCCATCTCTCTGTTTGTCTCTTAAGAACCCTTTTTCTGAGGACTAGAGGTATTAAGTTGAAATTTATGTCAAACACTAAGGCCTATGGTATGTAGGTGGTGTAAAAGAATTAAGCTTCTAAGTCAACGCAGTAAAAAAATATGCCTATTTAAACCACATATTTTGATACTCACCAACTCACTCATCAAAACCTATAGATGAACCATATACCGGGTGAAGTGAAATTTGTCACTCAGGCTTCGTAATGTGACTTCTCACATGCCAGCGATAAAAAAATGTCTATCCCAAAATTTCATCTGGTGAGTACATACGGAAGAAAAAGGACGTTAAAGAGTGGCAATCTGGCAACACTGTAACCACATGTACGGTAACTACATCCATCAGCTCATACATGTTGTGCTGTACATTTGGTGCAGTGGATATCGTTTTGGGTTAGCTTGCAGGAGGTCGACGGTACGATCCTGGGTTAGGGCGTATTTCTTTATTTGCTAATTTCATTCTGATGTTTCATACTGTAATATACACCATTTCTTAGGCCACATGTATCCTAAATTTATAACATTTTGTATTGCTGAACATAACAAATGTGTAGTTAGAAAAATAAGAAATACATAGTTGAAACAAATGACTTGTCATAGGAGAGACTAACAACAAAAACAATCTCAATTTCAAGATGCTAAAGATTATAGCACAGTACAATAACTCAACATCTACTTGTCATTTATATTACATATAATATGAGTGCTCAGATGTCGCACACTAGCAACCAGTGCAATTGTAATGTCCATATTTTCCTGCATGTCCAAACATTGTGCAATCCACTGGATCATACAGCTCTGGCTCCTTCGCAACAAAGGTATGTCCAGTCACAAGAACAACATGAGCACACACTACGAATTCTTCCACATTCGTCAGCAGGGTAGAGTACATGTACTCCTTCAGGTGGCCCCACAGAAAGAATTCCAGGGGTTTTAGGCCAGGTCAATGCGATGGCCATACAACTAGACCTCCATGTCTGAGCAATTTCCCTGGACATGTTCTTTCCAAAAGCTGTCAAACATTAATTCCAGAGTGTGGAGGTGCACCATAATGTTGGAAGCATATCCTCTGCTGAAGATGTAATGGAACATCTTCCAGTGAATCACACATATACTTTGAGAGGAATGCATGATACCTTCATGCAGTCAGCCAGTCAGGCAACATGTAGGGGCCCAAACACTTGTTGTCCAATATTCCGGCCCAGATGTTGATACCAAAGCAAACTCGATATCCATGGTCACAGGTGCTGTGCAGGTTATCCTCACACCAATGTTGAGCATTGTACTTATTAAAGACACCCTCAAGACTGAATGCTGCTTCATCTGACCATATTACGGTGTTCACGAAGTCACCATTGGTTTCCTGTTGCTGGAACCATTCACAGAATTTCATCCGCTTGTGGCGATCTGCAGGGCTGTGTGAATGCGTAACGATAGGGGTGCAGCCCATGCTCATGCAGCACGTTAATGACCATGCATTGCAAGACATGCAGCTGCCTTGCTACGCTACATGTACTTCTCTGGGGTTTTTGGTGTATGACCTCCAGAATAGCTTCCTCAGTAGCTGGAATATGGTGAGTCCATGGACGACCTCTGTCACACAATGATGGAAGGAGAGAACCTGACTCCCGAAGGCGCAGCTCCAGATGATGAAACACATTATCTGGATGGCGTTGATGAGGATATCTTGCAGCATATTCACGAGTGGCAACACCAGCCTGATTTTCAGATATGCTAAAGACCAGAAGAATAGCCACATATTCATTGTTTGTGCATGCCATAAGTCTGCCACACTGGTTTAGAGGTTTACTGTGAGAAAATTTGATATGCATACCCTTGTACATTGGAGTCTGTCAAGGGCGCATTACTCTACTTGCAACTAGTTCCCGTCTGGTGGACACCACATACAGTATAAACACGCCATGAGTCCTGTGCGCTGTTCCACCTAATGCGCATTACCCCTCTGAAATATATTTTTCTGCATGATTCACCCCAACATCACTAATTGTGAAATGTTCAATTTAAAATACACTGTTTCCCTAATGGTAATAGATGTGATGTTTCCACAATCCCATCGATATAATAATAATAATAATAATAATAATAATAATAATAATAATAATAATAGTAATAATAATAATGGAGGCCCGGGAAAACCTCCGGTATGTTCTACCAGTCGTAAAAGGCGACGAAAAGAAGAAACCACTAATAGGGCTAACCCCCCTTTTAGTGTGATTAGTTGGTTCAGCACACAACTAAAGAAGCCTTGGACAAGCGCTGTCATGGTCGGGGATGACGCTTGAACCCTATGCCCGCCCACAATGGTAACGACACTGCTAGCCAACTGGAAAATGATTTAAATCCAAATAGAGGTGTTTTGCAGGATATGCTTCCTGCAACCACCCTGGAAGGAAAACAAAGACATAGGATGAGATGGTCAAATGAAGTTAATCGACACCTCATGTTCTGTTATTTCCAAGCAACAAACCTAGGAACCAACACAACTGGATACAGATCACAAGTATACACAACATTTATTACCAGATACCCAGAATTAAAATTTTTAACAGAACAATGACTAGCTGATCAGATTCGTGTAATAATCAAAAATAACAGGATACCCCAGTCAGAATTAGAAAACATCAAACAACAAGTACAAAAAATACTGGAACAAAATAATGTGCAATCAGAAGAAGAAGAAAATACAGTAATGGACTCAAACATCCCAGAGCAAACAAACAAAGAACAACACACATCAATTAAACAATCAGTGGAAAACGAAATCTTAAGACTGCCACCAGAACAAGTACAAATAGAACACAAAGTGACACACATGTTAGATCTAGAAGAAAAATTTCAGCTGACATATATAGAATACAAAGAGACAAATACAGACATTAGACCATTCTTGCATAGACCGCCAAATAACCCACAAGTTGAAACAACAATAAAAACTATCAACACAATCATACACAACAAAATAAATGAAAACACAACTATGGAAGAGTTACAACTACTGGTTTATATAGGAGCACTCACTACACTAAATATACACACTAGGCAGAGATCAGAACCAACCAACACACAGAAGAAACCCACAAAACCAGCATGGCAACACAGGCTACAGATCAGAATAGAAAAACTGAGAAAAGACATTGGACAGCTAACACAATTTATAAGACATCAAATGTCAGAAAAAAATGAAAAAGGTTAGGTAAAATCTCACAACAAGAAGTGATAGAGCAATAGATGAAAAGAAGCAGAAATTACAAGCATTGGCCAAATGGCTTAGAAGATACAAAAAAAGTGGAAATAGAAGGAAACAAAACCAAACACTCAACACAAACCAAAAGAAATTTTACCAGACAATAGATAACATGCACATTAAAATAGACAATCCACCAAACATAACAGACATGGAACACTTCTGGAGCAACGTATGGTCAAACCCGGCACAACATAACAGGCATGCACGGTGGATAGAAGCAGAAACAGACACATACAAGATGATACCACAAATGCCTGAAGTGATAATTTTGCAACATGAAGTCACCAAAGCAATTAATTCTACTCACAACTGGAAAGCCCCTGGAAAAAGATAAAATAGCAAATTTGTGGCTAAAGAAGTTCACCTCAACACATTCACATCTAACTAAATTATTTAACAGTTACATTGCAGACCCATACACATTCCCTGATACACTTACACATGGAATAACTTATATGAAACCTAAAGATCAAGCAGACACAGCAAACCCAGCTAAATACCGCCCCATAACATGCCTACCAACAATATACACAGAAATTAATGACACATACAACACAGAACAAAATTATAAATGAAGAACAAAAACGCTGTTGCAAAGGAGCATGAGGATGTAAAGAGCAACTGATAATAGATGCAGAGGTGACATATCAAGCTAAAACTAAACAAAGGTCGCTACACTACCCATACATTGATTACCGAAAAGCTTTTGATAGTGTACCCCACTCATGGTTACTACAAATATTGGAAATAAACAAAGTAGATCCTAAATTGATACAGTTCCTAAACATAGTAATGAAAAATTGGAAAACCACACTTAATATCCAAACAAATTCAAATAATATCACATCACAGCCAATACAGATTAAGCGTGGAATATACCAAGGAGACTCATTAAGTCCTTTCTGGTTATGCCTTGCTCTGAACCCACTATCCAACATGCTAAATAATACAAATTATGGATACAATATTATTGGAACATACCCACACAAAATCACACATTTGCTATACATGGATGATGTAAAACTACTGGCAGCAACAAATCAACAACTCAACCAATTACTAAACATAGCAGAAGTATTCAGCAATGATATAAATATGGCTTTTGGAACAGACAAATGTAAGAAAAATAGCATAGTCAAGGGAAAAGATACTAAACAAGAAGATTACATATTGGATAACCACAGCGACTGCATAGAAGCGATGGAAAAAACAGATACCTATAAATATCTAGGATACAGAAAAAAAATAGGAATAGATAATACAAATATTAAAGAAGAACTAAAAGAAAAATATAGACAAAGACTAACAAAAATACTGGAAACAGAATTGACAGCAAGAAACAAAACAAAAGCTATAAATACTTATGCTATACCAATATTGACCTACTCATTTGGAGTAGTGAAATGGAGTAACACAGACCTAGAAGCACTCAATACACTTACACGATCACAATGCCACAAATATAGAATACATCACATACATTCAGCAACAGAAAGATTCACATTAAGCAGAAAAGAAGGAGGAAGGGGATTTATAGACATAAAAAACCTACATTATGGACAGGTAGACAATTTAAGAAAATTCTTTCTAGAACGAGCAGAAACTAGCAAAATACTCAAAGCAATCACTCATATAAATACATCGGCTACACCACTGCAATTTCATAACCACTTCTACAATCCTTTAGATCACATAACATCAACAGATACGAAGAAAGTAAATTGGAAAAAGAAAACACTACATGGCAAGCACCTGTATCATCTAACACAGCCACACATCGATCAAGACACATCCAACACATGGCTAAGAAAAGGCAATATATACAGTGAGATGGAAGGATTCATGATTGCAATACAGGATCAAACAATAAACACCAGATATTACAGCAAGCATATTATTAAAGATCCCAATACCACAACAGATAAATGCAGACTTTGCAAACAACAAATAGAAACAGTAGATCACATCACAAGCGGATGTACAATACTAGCAAATACAGAATACCCCAGAAGACATGACAATGTAGCAAAAATAATACATCAACAGCTTGCCTTACAACATAAACTTATAAAACAACACGTTCCCACATACAAGTATGCACCACAAAATGCACTGGAGAATGATGAATACAAATTATACTGGAACAGAACCATTATAACAGATAAAACAACACCACATAACAAACCTGACATCATACTCACCAATAAAAAGAAGAAATTAACACAACTCATCGAAATATCCATATCCAATACAACAAATATACAAAAGAAAACAGGAGAAAAAATTGAAAAATACATCCAGCTGGCTGAGGAAGTCAAGGATATGTGGCATCAGGATAAAGTTGACATTATACAAATTATACTATCAACTACAGGAGTCATACCACACAATATCCACCAGTACATCAATGCAATACAGCTACATCCAAACTTATATATACAACTACAGAAATCCGTAATTATTGATACATGTTCAATTACCCGAAAGTTCCTAAATGTAATATAACATATACCGTACAGTTAAAAGGAAATCACGCTTGGTCAAGGTCCGCGTCACTTTCTACTTCTGACCAGACATAACGTCTGAGATAAGAAAGAAATAATAATAATGCATTGAGATATGTACCAAATAGCATGCAGATATCAGACTCAATGTTGAAAGGCATAATTAGTGGTACCATGGTGATAAGACGTACAAATTATTCACAAAGGACGTTTCTAGTCCTACTGCTAACATAAGGCCCTAATGAAATGTAATGGACCTGAACGAGGCAAGGCTAATACTTGGAAGTAATCTATGGGACCATTGGAGGAGGGTACAAAGAAAACAGGTTTTGCATCTAGTAGATGAAGTGGTGCAAAGAAATTCACTCCCACGATGTAGAAAGGCCTCCTTTCAAAGATGACCAATCTTCCATTTCTACAATTGAAGTTTATAAGTGCCAATGTTGTCTGCCTCGATAGCTGAGTGGTCACCATGGTAGAATGCCATGCACAGATGCCCGGGTTTGATTCCCGCCTGTGTTTGAGATTTTTCTGTGCTCAGGGACTGGGTGTTGTGTCATCTTCATCATCATATCATCCCCATCAACACACAAGTTGCTGCAGTGGTGTCAACTAAAAAGACTTGTTGCACCAGTTAACCACTCTAACCGACGGGACACTCTAGCTGCACGACATTTAATTTCAGTGTAAACGTTTTCTAGAGGACCCACTGCAATCGCTGCTGATCATTAAGATGCCAGATACCATACCACCTTGACTACATTTACCAAATAAAAAACATATACATCAACCCAGGATCGAACCATCGACCTCCTGTATGCTAATCCAAAACTCTATCCACTGCACCAACTGCACAGCACAACTAATTTGTGCTGACAGACGTAGTTACCATCCACGTGGTTACAGTGTTACCAGATTGCCACTCTTTAATATCGTGTTCAATGGTACAATTGATGAGATATGTAATTGGTTTAACCATGGCTTTTGAGCATTGTTTAATTATTGTACTGGAAAGACAATCCCAAGCCCCTGAGTGTTTGTTTTACAGCTGTAGAATTATTTTGCTTATCCCTTATTCTTTTACTTCTTGGAATTCAAAGTCCTAATCTGTTGTAGCAGTGTATTGGATTGCTGAGAGGATCAATGCCTGGAATTTTGGTGCCAGTTGGGGAGATAAAATGCTTGTTAAGAAGATCACAAAAAGCTTTTTGGTCTTGTATTACTTGACCTCCACTCTGATATTTGTGGGTACCCCTTCTGTGTTCAAGCATGTTTTACAGTATCTGTTAATAGGGTTTCAGGAGGGATGGTTTACATTTGCTGACTCTGCTACTGATTGAACGTATACTTGTTTCCTAAGATCTAGATCTGATTTGAAACCTTGCGTCACACTGGTATATTTTTCTTTGAAAATTTGCAAAACAGATGATTTCTACAGCATACAAATGGTTTGATAAAAAGAGTTTGTCTCATAAACAACCCATCTTACTTCTCAACATAATCTAATTTGTGCGCTATACACTTGGTCCAACCCTGGCAATTTGATTCTTCCAAACTCTGCAAAACACTCGTTGACTGCTGTTGTCACTTCCTGGTTTGATAAAAATTTGTTCTCAGAAGCCAAAGAAAGTTTCAAGTTAGCTAAGAGGCAGAAGTCACGGTGAGCTATGTCTGGTGAGTAGGGTGGATAAGGAAGCCCTTCAAAGCCCCGTTCATGCTGTGTTGCCATTGTTATCCCTTGTGTGTGGGATGATACATTATCCTTTATTGTGTGGCAGTCTTTGTCTTTTTTTTTCAGCCAATACAAAGTCCAAGCAATCAGACATTGAAGCATGATAGGATCCAGTTACTGTTTTGCCTTTTTCCAAGTAATCTATGAGGATTATTTCTCTGGAATCCCAAAAACAGTGGCTATCACTTTATCAGCTGACAAAATGGTCTTTGCCTACTCCAGGGCACTTTCAACAGCCTTTGCCCATTATTTTGAATGTAATTTTGAATCTGGTGTGTAGTAATGGGTCTGGGTTTCGTCAATAGTCACAGATCAGTCGGATTTCATCAACAGTCACAGATGAGTGCAAAAAGTCTTGCACAAGGTGATTAAACATCGCCAGATGTTGTATTGAAATGCTGCACTTTTGGTCAACTGTGAGCAATTGTGGTACCCACCTCACACACAGCTTATTCATAGCCAGTTCTCTGTGCAGGATATTATCCACTCTCTCAGTTGAGATGCCTGCAGTCTCATGAATTTTTATTTGGTAGTCTTGCATTACCATTTCATAGATTTTGTCAGTGGTTTCCTTCGTGGTGACCTCAATTAGGTGGCTGTAGCACACTTCATCTTCAGTCTTGTCCAACCAAGTTTAAATTCATTAATCCAAAAGTAAATAGTTTTCAGTGATGGTGAAGAGTCAGCATGAACTTCATCCAGTTCTGTTAGCATGAACTTCATCTAGTTCTGTTTTGATTTGTTCGACAGGCAACCCTTCAAATGGAAATGTTTGATAACAGCACAAAACTTGATTTCCTCCATTTTCAGTCACAGTGACATACTGAACAATTCATATGGCTGTCAACAATAGACTGTATGTAGTGAATTGTTGAAATTCTTTATATGATCCTTGGAATAATCAAGCTTACCAACCATGAAGGCACAACAAAAATATTCTGCTTTTTCATGGAAATTTACAACTTATCAAACCACCCTCATATAGAGGTCTTGAATACTCTGTCTGAGCTTGACTAATCTGGCTGGTAGTTTGAACATCTATCCAGCTTTATGTTAAAAGTGTAGTATATTTTGTTATTCAAGTTTCAAATGATAGCATTCACTTTTATGTGTGCTGCAATCTTTTTCTGAAATTAGTAAAATTACTCCCAAAAAGTAAGATTTTACCGAACATGAAAGGCACAATATAATCAAACATCCTATTCAAATTTAAAAGTATTCCAATCAAGAAAATCTTGTCAAAACTGTATTTAATAGTAGGCCTATATCTGTTATGTTATCACTCTACTACACACCAATAATCAGTAAGGGAAATAAAATTAAGAAGAAATATTATCAAAAACTGTTTAAAAGTTATAAACATTTTCAAATAAAATTAATTTTTTGAGACAGGAAAAATTAATAAGATATTAAAGAAATTCAATTCATTTCCAAATATCATGTGTTCAATGGCAGTAACAAGACTTTCTGCTTCAAGGTACAAAATGATCCATGACTGATGAAATATAGCTTAACTGTTCACATGTTATGTAATCAGTTTTAAAAATATACAGAATTTTACTCACCATAAACCAGTGTAATTGAAGGATTACCAGTATTCTGACAATAGCTTTAATATATTATGTGTCACTTAAATATATATAGAATTTGTGATATTTACAAATGCTGCATAGAACACGACCTCATGTCTCACAAGAACAATAACAGTAGAAAATGCTGGAAACTACTTATGGCAGTCTCTAGTGCATGGTTCTTTATATTATTCTAAAACTAGTCACTAGACTGAAACATGGAATGTCCTCCAGGTACAACACCCTCCCCTACTATTCAAAAAATAATAGTTTTTCCACTTTAATGTGTTGGTTAACATAAAAAGCCCACCCAATCCCTTTCTGATGCTGTCTACAGATCTGCTTACTAGGTAATAGCCATATAATTTAAAGTCCATTATTTCATTCTGCTTTAGGGCTTGCCCTATTATTACCAGGGCCTGCAGCAAGTGCAGTATATTTCTTAGTTTTTTTAAATACATCAGACAGAGTGGTCTTTTATATTCATTACTACACAGTTAGTTATAACAGGAAGACTTATTTTAATGGAACGCAGATCACAGTTTAGTCCTCTTAACATTTGCATTAAAATATTTCTTTGGTAGAAGAGCAGTTTTCTTTCAGTACTTGAGTTGTCAGTTCCACCTTTGACACTGATGGCTCATTTTTTATACATGAGAGAGGTGTTTCAACTGATTTGGAGTGTTTCTCTCTCATCTGACTTACCATAAAAAACACTGAGGCTCATTCCTGTTGCTATAGGATGTGCTAATGCTTCTGCTGTAAGAACTGATGATGTTTTAGTTCCTGGTTCACTCACAAATGAAGTTTTCATATATGAAACTGCTTAGTTTGATCTCTTCTGCAATCGTTTGAAATAGAGATAAAATGAGTGGGGGAAACAAATGTTTGAACATTCAGTTAGAAAATTGCCATTTCCAGCATTAAATGGGATGCAACAGGACAACAGGAAGTGAAAATGAAGATTAATTTTTAAGTCATACATGCTCCTTTTATTCTATCAGTAATTTACATTCTGTGTAAGTATTTATGAACAAATGTGCTAAGTGTGTATAAAAGGATTTATAGTGGAATGTTATGTTTCAGGATAAGCATTGTGCTCATGATATTTGTGAACGATGGAGCTGGGAAATATTGGTTCCTTGAGCACACAACTTGGAATGGTCTCAATGTTGCTGATGTGCTGTTTCCTTGGTAGTACAAGCATTATAATATTGGGTAACACTATAAAAGAGCTAGAGGGAATAGTCCTCTAAAAATTTGGTGGTGGTCTTATCAAAGCAACATGCAAATAATAATTGCACATTACGATGTTGATGGTATAATAATATTATATGAACTTAAAATTACAGACAACATAAACTACCAATACACTTAACCAAATGGAATCATTTATCTTACAGGTTCATGTGGATCATGGGTGTTTGTGTACCAATATCTGTTAGGTCCCAGCTGAAAAGGAACACACCAAGATGCAAAATAATAGCTGGTATTCTACGTGTAAGTGCTCATTGTTTATGAATGATAGAAAATAACCAATGATCACACTAGAAACAGAAATGTTGATTAGTATTACATTTTAATGCTGATACCTGCAGTGATTTCCTTCTTCATTACTCAAAATTGCTAATGAAATTCCTTGCTGAATGAAAATCATAGTAAAGAGGAAGTTGGTGTTGAGTAATGATGTAACAGTTTTTATTTCCTGTTGCCATATGGAAACAAAGATTTTTGCACATACAACATGATATAAAATACTGTTGCTAGTTAAATTTTAAATAAAAACTTTCAGTTTTGTTATTTCCACTGCTAACATAATCATAAAAAACAACTTGTGGTAGTGACTGCTACTGCAATCTCTCTTTAATTCAGCTGTGAGCTTGTATCCATCTGGCATACATCATAATGACATTATGCGAATATTCAGAAATGTATCTGTGGTACCTGAGATACCAGTGTTATGCACAATGGGTGTATATTAGTAGTGTTTGAGCCTGTTTCTTTGTGTCATGAAGCTGTAACCACAGTTGCAGTTACAGTTGTTGCTCTACATTCTGATTTCAGAAATATATATGTGCGTGCAGAACAAAATTTTTGTGGTGAACATAAATATACGTTTATTTATAAAGCTGTACTTCCTCTGAATTTCTATATATACAGAGCTACTGGTATTCTGCATGACATTCAGAATCAATATATGTTCTTATGTGTTTAACATAACAAGAAGGCTGCAAAAATTTTTCACGCTTCAGCCTTATTGCTTTTTTGATGTTCTTTCAGAGTGCTATTAGTTTATTCTGGTGAATAATGTTTTAGTTCATGTATTCACTAAGACTTGATTCATTCAACAGCGATCTTGCATATTGTTCTTGTTGGGCATGATGATAAACACCTCTGGTGGCTACTACAAACTTGAGACAATACGCATTTTTGGAGTACTGCAGCGGTTTGGAATTGTTTACTTTGTGGTTGCAACCCTAATGGTAGCATTCACATGTCGCAACTTTAATCCCCCAAAGGTAAGGCATTCTTCAGTTATTTAATCTCTTCAAACCAAGTGTCTTACAAATTGTCCTAGTGTCAGTGTATTACACATCTATTTGTAACATTCTTAGTTATGGGTAACATTTTCTATTTGCAGATGAATGAACAAAAATTTCTTAATAAAGCTCATAAGCAGTGTATTAACAGAAATGTTTGAGCAAGTCTAAACTACCAAAAACTTGCAAAACTACAGTATTTACCTCAGTAAAATAGTGCATGCTTGCAGTTAATTAAAGAATGAGTGAATGTTCCTTTCAGATTACGCTGATACTATAGCTCCCTACTTAGCACTCATATACAACCGCTCGCTCACCGATAGATCTGTACCTACAGATTGGAAAATTGCGCAGGTCGCACCAGTGTTCAAGAAGGGTAGTACAAGTAATCCATTTAACTACAGACCTATTATCATTGACGTTGGTTTGCAGTAGGGTTTTGGAGCATATACTGTATTCAAACATTATGAATCACCTCAAAGGGAATGATCTATTGACACGTAATCAGCATGGCTTCAGAAAACATTGCTCTTGTGCAACGCAGCTAGCTCTTTATTCGCACGAAGTAATGGCCGCTATCGACAGGGGATCTCAAGTTGATTCCGTATTTCTAGATTTCCGGAAAGCTTTTGACACCGTTCCTCACAAGTGACTTCTAATCAAGCTGCGGGCCTATGGGGTATCATCTCAGTTGTGCGACTGGATTCGTGATTTCCTGTCAGGAAGGTCGCAGTTCATAGCAATAGACGGCAAATCATCGAGTAAAACTGAAGTGATATCAGTTGTTCCCCAGAGAAGCGTCCTGGGACCTCTGCTGTTCCTGATCTATATAAATGACCTGGGTGACACTCTGAGCAGTTCTCTTAGATTGTTTGCAGATGATGCTGTAATTTACCGTCTAGTAAGGTCATCCGAAGACCAGTATCAGTTGCAAAGCGATTTAGAAAAGATTGCTGTATGGTGTGTCAGGTGGCAGTTGACGCTAAATAACGAAAAGTGTGAGATGATCCACATGAGTTCCAAAAGAACTCCGTTGGAATTCGATTACTCAATAAATAGTACAATTCTCAAGGCTGTCAAGTCAACTAAGTACCTGGGTGTTAAAATTACGAACAACTTCAGTTGGAAGGACCACATAGATAATATTGTCGGGAAGGCGAGCCAAAGGTTGCGTTTCATTGGCAGGACACTTAGAAGATGCAACAAGTCCACTAAAGAGACAGCTTACACTACACTCGTTTGTCCTCTGTTAGAATATTGCTGCGCGGTGTGGGATCCTTACCAGGTGGGATTGACGGAGGACATCGAAAGGGTGCAAAAAAGGGCAGCTCGTTTTGTATTATCACGTTATAGGGGAGAGAGTGTGGCAGATATGATACACGAGTTGGGATGGAAGTCATTACAGCATAGACTTTTTCATCGCGGCGAGACCTTTTTACGAAATTTCAGTCACCAACTTTCTCTTCCGAATGCGAAAATATTTCGTTGAGCCCAACCTACATAGGTAGGAATGATCATCAAAATAAAATAAGAGAAATCAGAGCTCGAACAGAAAGGTTTAGGTGTTCGTTTTTCCCGCTCGCTGTTCGGGAGTGGAATAGTAGAGAGATAGTATGATTGTGGTTCGATGAACGCTCTGCCAAGCACTTAAATGTGAATTGCAGAGTAGTCATGTAGATGTAGATTCTTTAATCACATGATTTGGGCATGGCTGGCTCTCCTAAGGATCTCAATAATTTGAAGGGAATGTCATCTATTCCAAGGGCCTTTTTCTGTAATTTGTTTTTCAGTGCTTTGTCAAATTCTTCTCACTGTATCACATCTCCCATTTCACTTACCCTATTCTTCTTCTCTTTCTGTAATATTGTTCTCAAGGTTTCTATCCCTGAATAGACCTTCTGTATATTCCTTCCACCTTTTAGCTTTTTCCTCCTTTGCTTAGTACTGGCTTGCTGTATGAACTCTTGATATGTGTACAGCTGCTTCTCTCATCTCCAAAGGATTATGTAATTTTCCTGTAGGTGACATGCACCTTTCCCCTAGTCGTAAAATTTTGTACAGCCTTGCATTCGTCCTCTAGCAATTCCTGCTTAGACATTTTCCATTTCCTGTCAATCTCATTTTTTTGATGGTTGTATTCCATTTTGCCTGCTTTATTTACTGCATTTTTGTATTTTCTCCTATCAACAATTGAATTCAGTATTGTCTGTGTTAGCCAAAGATTTGTACTAGCCGTTCTCTTTTTATCTATGTGATCGCCTGCTGCCTTCACTATTTCATCTTTCAAAGCAACGCACTTGTCTTCCATTTTTAACCTTCCCCTGTTTCAGTCCAATGTTGTCAAATGCTCCGTCTGAAACTCTCAAGAACTTTCAACTTGTCCAGGTCCTGCTGCCTTCATTTATGACTTTCCTCCAGTTCTTCAGTTTTAATCTGCAGTTCATAACCAATCAATTATGACCCTGTAAATGTTTTACACTTTAAGATCTGGTTTCAAAATCCCTGTCTTACCATTTTCTAATCTGTTTGAAACCTTCTTGTGTGTCCAGGACTCTTCTGCATATACAACCTTCTTTCATGATTTTTAAATCAAGTATTAGTGATGATTAAATTATGTTATGTGCAAAATTCTACCAGGTGGATCCCTCTTTCAGTCTTTTCCCCCAGTTAATGTTCAACTGTCATTTTTCTTCTCTTCCTTTTCATGCTGTCAAATTCCAGTCTCCCATCACAATGAAGTTTTTTTACCCCTTAACTATCTGAATAATATCCTTTATCTCATCATACAGTTTCTTCAGATGTGTGAAGCTAGTTGTCATATAAACTTGCATTAGTATGATGGGTGCTAACCTTGTGTCTATCATGGCTATGATAATGCACTCACTATGCTGTTTATAGTAGCTTACCTGCATTCCTATCTTCTTGTTGATTATCTCTATTTGATTTTGTGTTAATAACCTTGTAATGACCAGACCAGATGACCTATTCTTACAGTCACCTCACTTCACTAATTTCCTCTATATCTAATTTCAGCTTGTCAATTTCCCTTATCAAATTCTCAAACCCAACTACCCGATTAAGGGAACTGACATTCCATGCTCTGAACCCGTGGATCACCAGTTTTGTTTTTTCTAATGGTGACACCTTTAGAGTAGTCCCACCTGGAGATCCAAATGCGGAATATTTTATCTTCAGAATATTTTACCCAAGGGGATGACACCATTATTAAGTCATATAGCAGAGTTGCTTGTCTTCAGGAGAGGGGGTGGGGGGGAAGGAATAAAATAAAATAAAAGAAATTCTGCTGTAGTTGCCTCATGCTTTCAGCCATTTGTAGTATCAGCACAGCAAGACAAACTTGGCTAGTGTTAGAAGGTCAAACCAGTCAATCATCAGGACTGTTGCCCTCTGACTATTGAAAAGTTTGCTGTCCCTCTCTGGCCTCTCCACAGATACCCTCCATTGTGGTTGCGCCTGTGTTATGGCTATGTTTATCATTGAAGCACACAGCTCACCCCACCTTGGCAACACCCACGGTTCATCCATTGTTCATCAAGTGAAAACTAATGTTGTATACACTGTAGCAGCCCACCAGATTTCAGCCTTCTATGTGTTTGAAGTGGAGGTGCGGACCTGGGGTATGCTGAGGAGCTACATAGATGACATTCAGTTAACAGTCATGTTATTTCTGAGAGTTTTACAATCACTGTATCTGCTTCCCAGTGTGGTCTAGCAGAGGATGTGCTGAGCCTGCATTGTGTGGAAGCACAGGGCAGTGTGTCAGTGCCCAGCAAGGAATCTTATGATGCTGCCTGTGGAATTATTTGAGTCAGTGCTGCAGCTCTGTCATAGGAGGGAACACGGGCTGGTGCGTATCTGCAGCCTGGTGTGACTTTGGATGCCTTTCACAGCCTCAGCATTCTCATAATTGTAGCTGCACTTAGGTTTCGCTGCAGAAATCTGTAGGTCAGTGACCCCACAGTGACACAGAGGACAGCCCAAAAGGCAGGCCCAGCACAGCGCCAGTAAGACTGTACTTGCACAAGCACCCCACTCCCATGTTGAACAGCTCACAGAGGAGAAGATCAGTTCTTCATTCATGGGAGACTGGACTGGCCTTCATCTTCGGGTAAGCAAGAATGCAGCTTGCAGAGTTGAAGTTCCCTTCACAGATGGATGGCTGTGGATTTGTAGCTGTTGGTGGCTGGTAATACTTTGTCGTGTTCACTGAGTCAACCTGGAACTAGTAGTGCTGGCCTTCCATCGGTGTCAGTGATGGAGGTGTATTGGCCAGACTCTGAGACTAAGTGGAAAGGAGGTGAGGGTCTTATAGCAGTCGATGATGCGACAGTCTTGTGCTGGTTACCAAATGTGCTCCCATTTTCTGAGCCTTTCAGCATTCTTGGCTGCGCTGTTGTTTAATTTCAAAGCATTCCTTTATGCAAAGTTTGCAGCCTGGAAGTCACCCTTCTTCATCCCAAGGTGTAGATACTACATGTAGCCTGTAACAGAAGAATGTTGTGTCTGCTCTGCACTGTTATCTAATTGCTGAGTCAGATATGTTCCTGATATTCCCTCTCACGCAGTCTGTGGCAATGAGCTCCCTGCTTGTTTGTATATTGGCTTTTCTGAGTGTCAATATTGGTTATGTCATCTCATTGTGTCCTCAATGGGTTTTCTCTACTTAGGATTGTCCCAGTCGCTGTCAACAAAATTTTATCCCTTACTTAATTACTATTCTTCTATGCATCGCTGGCCGGAGTGGCAGAGCGGTTCTAGGTACTACAGTCTGGAACTGCACGACCGCTACAGTTGCAGGTTTGAATCCTGCCTTGGGCACGGATGAGTGTGATGTCCTTAGGTTAGTTAGGTTTAATTAGTTCTAAGTTCTAGGGGACTGATGACCTCAGCGGTTAAGTCCCATAGTGCTCAGAGCCATTTGAACCATTTATTTTTTGCATCATCACCTTGTCATTTATGAAATTCATCCCAAATTTTTGTGCTCTACTGACTAGTATACAACTTCTATTAATTCACTTTTTATGTGTTATCTCTGCCTTTAAATTGAAACTAATTTCACATCATAATCCCCTTAAATTATTACATTAATTACTAGTCATGCACTGCAGCTTCTTTCTTTGTCATGTGGTTCTTTAACCCACCGTTTTCGTACATCATCTGGGACTTTGTCATTGCAACAAAAGTATCCATTGCATTTGCTGAAAGCATACATTCTTAAAACTATATTCACATGCAAACTGCTTGCAATACTACCACATACACCATACTGGTCGGTGGCTCTGATTACCTCTCTTATCTTACAATTTTTTACCAACTACACCTCGCAAAGCCATTCTTCTTTACATGTTTCCTTTTCAAAACCTACTTCCTTGTGTTCTTTGGCTCTTTACCATGTGCACTGAATTTTTGTGATGCTATACATAGTTTAATTGGTTCTACTTTCATAATAATAGACCCTTTTAATTTTGCCTCACTTGCTGCTGTCCTCTTCACCTGAAACAATGTATGTGGTTCTAAGAACAATTATACAGCTTTTTCTCTTACCCTAATTGCCTACAGTATTGCAAGTATTGTTAGATTCACTATGATCCCCAGGTCCTTCTTCCCTTCCGACTATGGAGAAGGTGACACTGTCAGAAATGGTGACACATCTGCATTGTTTGGAAACAGATGTGTCTGTACTACCCATTATTGATAACATTCACAACACAACTAACAGCCTTCTCCATAGTATCTACAGGAAAATCATTGTTTGCAGTTCCTCGCTGCATGACACAAAAATCAGTACCACATGCACTTCCCTGTACATCTGGTTCAGGCTCATTGGCCTCAAAACAAAAATCCTTGAGCCCAATGGCTTAGATACTACTGCAACTAAATCAGTATTACCCATGTTGCTATTTAACATGCATTTCCTTAAGCAAAGCCCACACTTACTTTGTTTGATGCGACAGCTACTTCAGATTCCATGTTTTCACAACATATTGGGGCTGATACTTTTTCACTACTTTTATTAAGTGCATCAAACCAACTCTCAGGCATCTGCATTATGCCATTCATAAAATCATAAACATATTTGCCCTGTTCTGTCCTACAAACCACCAACACATGCATACCCATATCCACTAAGGATTTATGTTCCTTATTATCCATTGTGCATCGCTGCACACATTCTTGTAACGTAACATTTTATTGGGAGTGATCTTTTACTCTTAAGGCACTCTCATTTACATGAGAACAAATCACTAGGAGTTTTCATCCTCACCCATCCTGACATATCCACTAAAACACACCTTATAATTATGTCAAAGACCCTATTTTCATCCTCACCCATCCTGATATATCCACTAAAACACATCTTATAATTATGTCAAAGACCCTATTTTCATCCTCACCCATCCTGACATATCCACTAAAAGACACCTTATAAATATGTCAAAGACCCTATTTTCTGCTTCCCACAAGAGGATTATATCCATATCTGCATTGTGCATTAATTCATCTGCCTGCTCACCTAACAGAGTCTATCAGAGAATGCCTCTTCTGACACAATGTGCTTCTGTATTAATCCCATGAGATTTTCCCTGAAAAATCTGTCACTATTTTGTTTATGAAAGTGTTGGGTAAGCCCATCTGCCAGCTAATCAAATGTGTGTACTTTTAAAGGTTTCATTGTTTTTGACATACATTTTAGCATCACCTGTTAACCATAACATAACCACCATATAGACTTGCATGTCACATCAGACCAATTTCCTAACTGAGCTGCTTTCCTCACATCATCCAGGAAGGCTGACACATCCTCAGATACTTTACCAAAAAAAGATGTAATGAGAATAGCTGCCATAGGATAAGGGGATGGGGCAGGTACATTCACTAACTCCCTGAGATTTCATTAGTTGACTCACGACTTGTAACACAGTTTTGTTCTACTTTATCCTAGTAATGTGTACTAGTGACTGAATGTGCTCCCATTTTCTGAGTTTGTCAGCATCCTTTGCTGGCCTAATGTTTAATGTCAGAGCTTCAGATGTTTGTTTATGCAAAGTTTGCAGTTTAAAAGGCATTCTTGTAATTACTGCTCATAGCCCTGTTACTCGAGAGGGTTGTCTGCTTCGCAGTGTTGTCTAATTGCTAATTCAGGTGTGTTTCTGACATTCTCTCTTACACAGTCTGAGGAAGTGAGCTTCTTGCTTGTTTGTACTTTTGGCTCTTCTGTGTGTTGACACTGGTTATGCAATCATTGCATACTCGACAGGGTGCTCCATTTAGTGTTGTCCCAGTTGACCTCAACAAAATTTTATTCCTTTCTTAATTACTATTGTGCTGTTCAATAAATCAAATAAGTGAAAAAGACCCTATGTTGTATGATTACATCAACACAGAGCAGTCACAGAAAACAATTTTCAAATGTCTAAGGTTATCAGTATTGAGCTACTTAACTTAGAAGCCCTAAATGTGCAGGAGTGACAAACATCTGTGAAAATGGAGATCAGAAAATCACTTCTAACAGTACACCCATTTGATTTTTACCATGTAAGCATTCTCAGTTTCTTGCTTTATGGTGATTTCTGCCAGGTAGTACCACTGACAGGGCATCACAAGTTGCCTGCTTTGGATTATTTTCCACAGTAAAATTCCTACATTGACTGGAGTACAGAGTGCAATAGCTATTGATAGTTTGTTTTTAGAGCAAACAACCTGCAGTGATTTAGCTGTAAAACAGGCAATCTGGCCAGAGTGACCAGAGATAGTGGTCATGTGTGTGTGTGTGAGGTAGGCCTGCTTGTGTGATGCGTGTGTGTTTTCCTTTCTTTTCTAAAGAAGGCTCAGTGTGTAACAGTCTTTTGTTGTGCTTGTCTGCAACTCTGTATGCCATTTTTATGATGAGTAGCACTTTATTCTTTTCAGATTGTTGAGATTCTAACCTAGACTTCCCACTGTTTGATTTAGCTGTAAAACCAATAGACACCGATGTATCTGATCATTGTGGTCAAATTTTGACACTAAAATATCCTGACCAGTTAAGTGCAGACCACAGAAGCAAGATATTGTGTTGCACAATCCTATGCTTGATCACAGTGTCTAGATAGAATTGTGGGGAGAACACTGGAAAGAAATTATAAAGCAGACAGCATTGACACGCAATTTAACTCTTTCTTAAACATATTCCTACACAAATATAAATTTTGTTGCCCCCAAACACAAATATGGAGAAAATTCAACAGAAGCAAAGATAAGGAGTGCACAACTCCTGGGGTTAAAGTATCTTGTGCTAGGAAGAGAGAGCTCCACTTAGATTAGAGATCAAGCTGTAGTCAAGATTTGAAACTCAGTTACCACCAGTATTGTAAAATCTTTGAGACTTTCATTAAGAAAGCAAAACACATGTATCATGCTCAAAAAATAAAACATCCCAAGAATAAGGAAAAGCTATTTGGAACTTTATTGAACAAGAAACAACAAGAAACAGTGACACAATTGAAATTAAACCCTCAGAAAATAGCTCTGGCAGAAACGGTGACACTTTTAAATCATTATGTACCAAATTCAGTGATTAATTGCTCATAGTTGCTCCACAGCATGCTTTGTCTTGGAGAGTAGACCAACTGAGCAAGGCACATAATCTCACCTTTTCACTAGCGCCCAGGAAGCATACTATTGGACCTCCACTTGAATGCACATACTGTGACATTGTGTATCACTCTGCTGACTAACAGGTTGGAGCTCTAGAACACTTGCCGGCTTGTTGTTCTCAAAATGTGTGAACATGTGATGTGCTCTCTTGATAACAAAGTTAAAGAAGGGAAAAACACTTGCTTTTGCTAGAGAAAGGGTTTGATCAGTGAGTCAATCAGAAGAAATTTTTCTATTGACAGGAATCAACTTATCAGTATGATGTTTGCACCTGCTCTGGTCTGAACAAATGCTGATTCTGTTGGAAAATGTGTCATCAAGGTGTTGTATCCTATCCTGAGGCAAGCTAGCCCATAACTATTGTAAATGGTCCTTGATATCCTAGATACTGACACTGAGACAGAGTTGACACCATATCAACAGTTCATAGAGACACATGTCATATGTAGGCAAACATTGTCCTGTTGAAAAATAGCACCATGATTCCATGATTCTGTCACATGTGAGATGCAACATGAGGATGCAGGAGGTCAATGACATACTGTTGTGCCACCAGAGTACCCAGAATCAGTACCAGCCATGACCTGAAGACATTCATGATGGCTCCTAACCAGGACACCGGGAGTGCCACTGCTGAACTTCTCCAAACATAGAGCCTCACTCTCTCCAGGTCACTGTCATATTCCAAACATAGAGCCTCTCTCTCTCCAGGTCACTGTCATATTAACTGATAGTGGTCCTCCTGGGTAGTGTAGGACCATCATCCACCACTGAAAACAGTACAATGCCCTTCATTAGCAGCCCATTCTAACTCTGGGATGATCTGGCATGGGGTGCAGGAGGGGGCAACATCTGAAGATGAAGCTAGATCTGTGGTTGCCACTCATGGAGCAGGTCAGTGGGACTATGCCCATCAATCAGCATGATGTGGTAGGTACTCAAAAACAGGATGAGGGCCAAGTTAGTGGCAGAGGATTCAGCACCCTTCTTCGTTGTTGCTTAAAGGTTCAAATGGGACATTCTGCTTCCCATTTGAGGAAGGATGAAACAGAGGACTTCCTGTTGCAATTTGGTGGAAATGATCACCTGGTATGTGTCAGCCTTGGTATCCAGGAGAACAACATCATTGACAACTGTGAGCCTGTGAAAATGTGTTTCTAGGGGTTGAGCTTACTCGCCAACTGATGGGTGAGGTAGAATGATCTGCCATGGGTCATATACTGGCTCATTTAAAGCAGACACTGTGGATTGAGGCCCAGAGGCTCCAATGGCCAGAGCTTGGGCAAAGACAGTGAGGCTACCATCAGTTGTATTAGTACCACATACGTGTAATATAGTAGGTATCCACCATGAGCAACCACATCAATCCCAGAATCGAACCCACAGAATCAAGGTGGATGCAGCCCCAGTGATGATGGGTTGTAGGCCAGGGTGCAAGTGATTGTGGGGATGCTGCTTGCTGCCGGGCACACACCATTCAGCCATGAACCATGCGCTCTATCTCATTATTGGTACCTGGCCAGTACAAGAGTCTGTGAGCCAATGCCTTCATGTGGGACATCCTCAATGTCCCCAGTTTAGCAAGCTCAGGATTTCTTGTTGCAATTTGGTGGCAAGGATCACCAGATATGTGTCAGTCATCGTATCCAAGAGAATGATGTCATGGACAACCAAGAGCCCATGATAAATGTGTTTCTAGGGGTTGAGCTTGGTCGCCAACTGATGGGTGAAGTAGACTGGTCAGCTATGGGTTATAGATCTGCTGAAGGTTGGGGTTGCAGCATGTGGCAGCTGTGGCAACATGTGAGGCCATAATGGGGAAACCATGAATGTACAGCTTTTCATACATTAGTTATACAAAGGTAACTTTGGATTGTGAAAAGGGTAAATATCTTACAGATTTGTTTAATGCAGCAACTAACACTGTTAGTTTCTGATTTTGCTGCTAGGTGAAATGCATGAATTAGTTATTCCAACAGTCATCATGGGGATAAACTATCATTACAGGTTAGAGACAATTGAGGACCAAATATCACAAGCAACCACCTCAGACAAACTGTTATTAATTGGTCTGATTGTTTCACCAAAGAAAGGCTGTGTATCACATAGGACACCAGGTCAGGATCAGCCAGCAGTCCTTTCTTTTTTGCCAATTAAACTGTATTTGGCATTTCTTAAATAAACACCCTTGAACATTACCTAGTGCTTCAATAATAACAGGATACAGGTACAGAATTTATTTTCCAGCAAGATGGTGTGCCGCCATATTATCATCATGAAGTTGTCACATATTCCTGTAGGAATGTGGTGACTGGGATAGGACATGGTAGAACAGTATCCTGGCCACTACAGTTGCTTCATTTAAGCTCTATGGACTACTATGCATGGTGTTATATTAAAGAAAATTTTTGTTCCTCCTCTTCTGGGAAATGTCAGCAGGGGTGCAACAACAGATAACACCAGAAGTTGCCAACATACTTCAAGGCTATAATCATAGGATTTGACAGGAAACTTATTACAGATGGGAAATTTGTCATGTTACAAAATCAATTTTTGACAATACAGTGTAATTGGATAGATTAAAAAATCTACTCACCAAGTGGTGGCAGAAAATACACTTAAAGGAAGGTTATAATTAGGCAAGCTTTTGGAGCCAGTGACTCCTTCTTTCAGCAGAAGGGTTGAAGGGGAAGGAAGAGGGTTGAAAGAAAAGGACTAGAGGGGTCTAGGAAAAGAGGTAGATTTCTGAAAAGTCACCAAGAACCACAGTTCAGGGGAGACTTACTGTATGGGAGGTTACAGTAACAACAATATAAGGAATAGAATAGATTTTTACTCACCTTAAAGATGCCCTGCTGAGTTGCAGACAGACACAATGAAGAGACAGTTATGCAGGCAGCTATCAGCCAAAGCCTTTTTCAGCAAAGAAAACATATACACATTCACATGAAAAATATATTAAAAGACTTACCAAGTGGGAAAGCGCCAAGAGACAGGCACAATAAATAAAACACACAAACACACACACAGAATTTCTAGCTTTCGCAACCGACAGTTGCTTCTTCAGGAAAGAGGGAAGGAGAGGGAAAGACGAAAGGATGTGGGTTTTAAGGGAGAGGGTAAGGAGTCATTCCAATCCCAGGAGTGGAAAGACTTAATATATTTTTCCCATGTGGAAGTTTCTTTCTATTTCATTCACATGAAAAAGTACACTTCACGCACACTCAATGCACACAAGGCTTGAACTCTTACTGGAATTAGAAAAATGCTGTGAGTAATGAGGATAATGGAAAAGGGGCACTACATTGGCAGTGTGTGGTATAAATTGAGAATTTGGCTTTGATGGGAGGCATACTAGGGCAGTTCATGCAGTTGCAATGGCCACTGTGTCCGGATGGTGCAGTGGTCAGTGCATCTGTCTGGTAAGCAGGAGACTTGGGTTTGAGCCCTGGTCTGGCAGAAATTTTCAACTTTCACCATTAATTTAAATCAATGCATGCTTACAGCCAGTGTCTGTAATACCTTTCAGTCTTAACCCAGTATATTGCTGTGTAGTATCAATGAGGAAGCAGAGGACCTCTTGTTGGTTGAAATCATGGTCTGGGCCAATGGGTAGGTGCAACTAGGCATTGCCATTTGAATGTTGTGCTGTGGGCTTAAAACAGATGGTATAATTGTATGCACTCAGGAATAAGGCCCAGTGCTAGAGGTATTAGCTGTTCACTCTGGGAGGTTGGACTGGGATCTGAATAATGTAACAAAGGGCTTGCTATCAGTAATTAGAGAGAACTTTGGTCCAAAAAGATAGACCTGCTATTTTGGAAAAATCTGCTGCCTTCTCAGTTTCACTATATATTTCCCATGTATTTGCTATTTAATATCAGTACTTGATTACAATGGTGTTTTCCAAAGCAAATATGTACCTACATCTGGAAATACTGCGTTTTATTCTACTGTATTGTATTGTATCTTTACTGAATGAATGAATGAATGGGATTTGCAGATTACTTTTGCACCAGAGTTTATAACTTTAATCTGACAATACCAGTGAAGGAAAGCTGCTACTCACCATATAGCAGAGATTCTGAGTCACGATAGACACAATAAAAAGATTCACACACTCATAGCTTTCGGCCATTAAGCCTTTGTCAGCAGTAGACACATATACACACGCACACACACACTTACACAAACACAACTTGCGCACCCATCTGCAGTCTCAGAGAGCTGAAACTACACTGTGAGCAGCAGCACCAGTGCATGATGGGAGTGGTGACTGGGTGGGGGTAAGGAGGAGGCTGGGGAGGGGAGGGGGAGGGGTAGTATGGTGGGAGTGGCAGACAGTGAAGTGTTGCACGTTAGACGGAGGACAGGAGAGAAGGTGCAGAGGGGGAGGGGGTAAGTAGTGGAAAGGAGAGAAATAAAAATAAAAATAAATTAAAAGACTGGGTGTGGTGGTGAAACGACGGCTGTGTGGTGCTGGAGTGGGAACAGGGAGGGGGCTGGATGGGTAAGGACAGTGACTAACGAAGGCTGAGGCCAGGAGGGTTACGGGAATGTAGGATGTATTGCAGGGAAAGTTTCCATCTGCGCAATTCAGAAAAGCTGGTGTTGGTCGGAAGGATCCATATGGCACAGGCTGTGAAGCAGTCATTGAGATGAGGGGTATCATGTTTCCAGGTGTGTTCAGCAACAAGGTGGTCCACTTGTTTTTTGGCCACAGTTTGTCGGTGGCTGTTCATTCAGACAGACAGCTTGTTGGTTGTCATGCCTACATAGAATGCAGCACAGTGGTTGCAGCTTAGCTTGTGAATCACATGACTGGTTTCACAGGTAGCACTGCCTTTGATGGGATAGGTAATGTTAGTGACCGGGCTGGAGTAGGTGGTGGTAGGAGGATGTATGGGACAGGTCTTGCATCTAGGTCTATTACAGGGGTATGAGTCATGTGGTAAGGGATTGGGAGCAGAGGTTGTGTAAGGATGGATGACAAGAGGTAATCAAAACTCTGACGGAGAATGTAATTCAGTTGCTCCAGTCCTGGATGGTACTGAGTTATGAGGGGAATGCTCCTCTGTGCTGGACTGTGGGACTTTGGGAGGTGGTGGGAGAATGGAGAGATAAGGCATGAGAGATTTGTTTTTGTACAAGGATGGGACGATAATTGGGGTCAGTGAAGGCTTCAGTGAGACCCTCAGTATATTTAGAGAAGGACTGATTGTCACTGCAGATGCGACAACCATGAGTGGCTGTGCGGAAGGGACTTCTTGCTGTGGAATGGGTGGCAGCTGTCGAAGTGGAGGTATTGCTGGTGGTTACTAGGAAGGTGGCTTGTTGGGTTGAGAAATGGGGGAGAAGTTGTTGAGGTTCTGGAGGAATGTGAATAAAGTGTCCTCACCTTCAATCCAGATAGCAAAGATGTCATCAATGAATCTGAACCAGGTGAGGGGTTTAGGATTCTGGGTTTTTAGGAAGGATTCCTAAAGTGATTTTTATTGTGCCTATCGCAACTCAGCATCTCCACTAGATGGTGCGTAACAACTTGCCTTCTCTGGTATTGTTACATTCCATCCTGGATTTTCCATTGTTTAACTTTAAATAAATTTTTTTTAAAAAATAATTAAAATCACTTTTCTGTCTTGTATTGTGATTGTACAGACCTCTGGTTTTTATGAGCAACAGCAAGAACAATTAAGGAGTTCAAATGGTCCAAATGGTTCTAAGCACTATGGGACTTAACATCTGAGGTCATCAGTCCCCTAGACGTAGAACTACTTAAACCTAGCTAACTTAAGGACAGCACACACATCCATGGCTGAGGCAGGATTTGAACCTGCGACCATACCAGCAGCAGTGTGGTTCCAGATTTAAGCACCTAGAATCGCTCGGCCACAGTGGCAGTTAAGGAGTAAATGAACTGGAATAGTGAATGTAAGAGTTGCAAGAGCCTTTAAGAAAGTGTCTGGAGAATGTGCAGTTATCTGCTTTACACAATATTCTCCTTTCATACTTGTGCCGAATAAATGCTTTACTTACTTTAGGTGCAATGCCCCAGAAGATAATTCCATAAGACAGCAGGGAATAAAAATATACAAAATAAACCAGCCCTCAAGTTGTTAGGTCAACACAGTCTCAGATACTTTTAAAAGCAAAACATGTCAAACTGAGCTTCTTGATTAATTTAGCTATATGTTATTCCCATTTTAACTGGTTATGCATATGGGACCCAAGGAATGTTTTACAATGTGTTCCATTTAGTCTGTGATCAGTAATGCTTCTTATGTTGCTTGCAAGTCATATTTGCTTCTTTGAATCTATCTCCTATCTCCTCTCTGAGGAAGGTACTATTAACACTAGATCGCGTGTTGTGTCTCACTTTTACTTTCATGTGTGTGTGTGTGTGTGTGTGTGTGTGTGTGTGTGTGTGTGTCTGTCTGCCTGTCTGTAGCACTATACATTTTGCCAGTAATTCTGTTTGAGAAGGACCATTGTAGGCCTGTTCAGTTACATCTGAGTTATGTCTAGTAAAGGTGAGATGGAACCCTTGATTTCAAAGTATTTATGCACTTTCTGAAGTGGCTTTCTTACATCAATAGGTAACTGCAAAGATTTAATATTTTTTAAGAGGCATAAGTTAGCTGACATACATTTATGGGAAATAGAGAAAAACTTTTTAAATTGTATAATCAGTTTATAAGGGCATCTTTATTGGCACTGTTATTTTACATGATGCAAATATGATAGTTGGACAGGAGACAGAATTTTATTTTGGTTTTGTAATAATGGGAAACTGAAATCACTCACTCCTTTTCATTCACATCAACATTCTATTGATAACATTGTATTGATAACACACACAGTTCTACATTTCACAATACTGATGCATCATTCTACAACAATAATCAGTGTGTACAGTCCATTCAGTAACTGTGTTGGCTGTTGTTGTTTATAGGCCACTTCAAAATTTCTTTGTAGAAAGGTAGCTGTTCATCAGGTAGGTAACATTGGAGTTTTTCCAAGTCCTTGATTGAATTGGACTTAATTGGACCTTTCCTCATGAATAAGTTAGTTTTTCTGGTGCAATCTGCAGAACATGTTGGAGGCTCACAAGAAAAGGGTGAATGATCAATGCATTTATCATTGTAGAAACTGCAATACAACCCTTTCTTGCGTTATCAAAAACAAAATGTGAAAACCTGCTGATAGAGAATGTCACCTTTCTTTATCTTTCAGTACTCTGAGTTTCATCAGATATTTTGGTCGTCTTGCAGTACACCTGCCACAATGACTTGAAGTCTGGTGTCTAAGTAGCAGGAACCTGTCCGACAAGAAGTTTACCTGTTTTTGAACTCATAGGAATCATCTTTGAGACATCATTTACTATAAAATGAGCTCCTTGTCTAGGCTATGAAGACCCAAAGCACAAGTACTGGCTACCATATTATCCTGTGCCACGTGGCATCATGCGGATGCAATATGTAGGGGTATGTGGTCAGCACACCACTCTCGCGACCGTCCTGCAGACATTCCAGGCCACAGAGCCACTACTTCTCAATCAAGTAGCTACTCAGTTAGCATCATGACGTTGTGTGCATCCCTTACCAGTCTTCCCACTGAGGAAGAATCCTTGGCAGTTTCAGCAATCAAATCTCGATCCTCCACGTGATGAAATTAATATTAGGATAATAATTCACATAGACACTTATAAACACTCAGTACTTTCACATCAGCACAGTATGAAACCAAACTAGTAAATATCCTGTCACTATCTTTTTTGTTCACTCCTCTACCATGTATTTTAAACTGATCTACAGAGTATAGATATTGAACAAGAATTTGTAATATTTTATGCATCACTAACCGAATTCTTGCCTTTTCTTAGATGTTGTCTGTCAAAACAGCTACCCCAATGTTCTACAAATGTTCAATATTTACAGACTAAATTGCTAGCAGCTATGCAAGATATAATAATCCTGCTGCCACTCTGGGTTGTTGCTGCTGCAGCCATAGCTGGCAATTGTGCAATTACATTCTTTTTCGAAGTCCCAGGGTGTCCAAAGTAAGTAATTTGTGTTATTTACTCTCTCTGTCTCTCTAAATCTACTTTCTCTTCATATGTGTTAGATGTAAGGATTTTGGATAATAGCTTGTATTAATTGAACTCTGTTTTTCACTATAAACCGAACTAGTAAAGATCCTGTCACTAAGTTTTTTGTTCACTCCTTACAGCTTAAACTATTTTTTCTACATAGTTCCCTCAATAATTTAAACATTTATTGTAACATGAAATTAATTTGTTTATGCCCACATCATGGACATTATATTAATTAAATGGCAAGACAGAAGATGATAGAGAGGCCTATGTTCCATACAGACCCAGCCAGAGGCTGGAAACTGTCTAAGATGATGATGATGATGATTATTATTATGTCCACATCATGGGCATGAGCCGTCCATGAATACAGCCAGTCTTCAACAGCTTCTTTTCCTTCCCATTTATCAGTGTCAGACTGCTAATCATGCATGTGCATTTCTACAGGCATGTGAAATTTACACAGTTGCAGCCAGTTAAGCAATACCTTAAAAATATCTCTTGTACTTTGCCAGTATGTAGAATGCTATTAGTTATTAAATAGGTAAGAATGAGGAAAGACAATCAATCACACACCAAAAACCGTCTTGATTGCAATTTTTTTTTTTCATATGACAGATCTGTAAAAATAATGATACTAATTTACTATTTCACGGAAGCAAATCTTTTTCATCCTATCTAATCAACATCAAATGTACCAGAGAATACCTGATATTTCAGTTACAGGAGTAACCCGTCCAAATCCAGCAGTTTTCACATGCTACGTCACATAAAACTGGTTGGCAGAGTGCACGTCATTTATATTAATTATAACACTATTACCGACAGGTGGCGTCTGGTACATTTGTTACATTCCATTTGCACATACTATATTCAGTAGATCTTTTTTTATTAATTAAAAATACTTAATTAAAATATGTAGATGTCAAGGTTGAAATCTGTACTTGTCAGCATTAATAAAAAACAGTAAAATTATAATTTTTATACGATCTAAAAAACAGAGGGCGATTTATATATCTATGGTGATGGTGTGAACTTCTTTTCCTCTATGGTCTGCTTCCGTATTTCCCGCCATTTTGGTGTTGTGCCGCGGTCCGCTCAGTTGTCTGATGTCCATCGCCGCGGGCAAGAGGGCCGCACAGGAGGGCCCCGTCAACGACGCCAGGCACTGCACGCGTCTTCCGGCTTCTCCACCGCGCACCATCTCTCATCCCTCGGCCTGGATCTCCACACGCAACAGTTGTCATCTTAGTAGGTCGTCATAAATGCTAAAATAGGTGTTATGATTGAATTCGCTTTGCTCGTTGATGATTAAATCTGGATCTTTATTTTTGTGGGTGTATATTTCAATTTCTTCCAAAATGTTAAGAAACCGTCCCTTATGGGCTCTATGCAGGATGTCTAAATTGTGTTCAATGTTTGTGACTGAGTGCTTTGTCACAGCCATATGCGCCCCAAAAGCTGTTTTCTTTTGAGAGTAGGTGTGCTCCCTGAATCTGGTTTCAAAGTTCCTACCAGTCTGCCCTATATATTGTTTATAGCAGTCATTACATTTGATCTTATTTACACCTGAATCCTGAAATTTATTCCTACTACTACATATTCTATGCCGGAGCTTCAATTTTAATGTGTTATTTGTTCGGAACCCTATTTTAACGTCGCATTTACGAAAGCATCTAGGCCGAGGGATGAGAGATGGTGCGCGGTGGAGAAGCCGGAAGACGAGTGCAGTGCCTGGCGTCATTGACGGGGCCCTCCTGTGCGGCCCTCTTGCCCGCGGCGATGGACATCAGACGACTGAGCGGACCGCGGCACAACACCAAAATGGCGGGAAATACGGAAGCAGACCGTAGAGGAAAACAAGTTCACACCATCACCATAGATATATAAATCGCCCTATGTTTTTTAGATCATATAAAAATTATAATTTTACTGTTTTTTATTAATGCTGACAAGTACAGATTTCAACCTTGACATCTAAATATTTTAATTAAGTAGTTTTAATTAATAAAAAAAAAAGATCTACTGAATATAGTATGTGCAAATGGAATGTAACAAATGTACCAGATGCCACCTGTCAGTAATAGTGTTATAATTAATATAAATGACGTGCACTCTGCCAACCAATTTTATGTGACGTAGCATGTGAAAACTGCTGGATTTGGACGGGTTACTCCTGTAACTGAAATATCAGGTATGCTCTGGTACATTTGATGTTGATTAGATAGGATGAAAAAGATTTGCTTCCGTGAAATAGTAAATTAGTATCATTATTTTTACAGATCTGAAGATGGTACTGAACGAACCGAAACAAGTCATATGAATAAAAAAAAAAAAAAAAAAAAAAAAAAAAAAAAAAAAAAAAAATGCAATCAAGAAGGTTTTTAAGTAACATTATAAAATCACTGATTGCTGTTGTCCCATAAGACATTATGTCTGTTTTTGCAAAATCACACACCACTTTTAGATTATGGTGTATAGGCACACATAACTTGCTTTTAGTAGTTTTAAAAGTAGTTTGGTACAAACTGCAAGAAAAATGTTTTTGTTTACTGTGCTGTTATGCTGGTCTCCAGGAGCTCTTGACCCACCTCCGTATGTGTGATTGCTGATACATAAGTGTGTGGTGGTTCACAGCTTGGAAGTAGTCGGCTCAAATCCTAATGGTGAAAAAAAATTACATCTGCTGTATTTGGCCAGCAAGGGGAGAAGATGTGGTGGCATGCAGTTTGTGATTGCGAGACACTGTGCCATTGCACTTAGTTGGAGTCAAGACCTCTCATTGAGTGAGGGGATGTGACATTGTTGATGATAATCCATCCAATAGGGGCAGACATTAGGTTCAGCAGTTTGTAGGCTGTATGCCGTCACTGGGTTTTACTCCATCTTCCTCCTATCATCATCTTACAGCACAAATATGTTTTTATTTTTCTTTATTTGGCACTGGTCATTTTACATGAAATGTGCTTTGTCATGTGTAGGTAACAGTACTGTAGTCAAATTAAAGGATACAGCTACAATCTTAAATACTGAAATCAATATTATTAATATTAAGTGAAAGAGCACAATTACAATGCTAAATATTAAATTTACAGTCGTATAAAAAAGAAATGTTTGGTGACAGAAACTAGACATTAAAGTATAGCACTTTTGAATTGTAATTACCTGTAACTCTTACAGGGGCTACATGGGACCTGGAGGTATCCATGAAAATGGCCAGTATGAGGACTGTGTTGGTGGTGCAGTAGGTTACATAGACCGTGTAGTACTGGGTGTAGATCACCTGTACCAGCATCCCACTGCTCAGGCTGTTTATGGTTCTGGACCATTTGATCCAGAAGGATTAGTTGGTAAGTGTTCTCAGGTCATCCACTGTATATCCCGATCAAACTTCAGCAGGAGAAAACATATAAAAGTTGAGAAAATGTGCAAGTTTTCAGGACCAGAGGCTCCTTTTTCTGGGAGAAGGACTAAAGGGTTAGTAAGAGGAATAGAGGAATGAAATGAAAGGACTGGCAAGGTTTAGGGAATGGAGAGAGTCATGGAAAAGTTGCCCAGAACTCAGGATCAGGGGAGACATACTGGACAGGATGAAAAGGAAAGACTGTGTCTCTTCTGGCCTGGGGTTCTGGGTGATTTCCCCATAACTCTCCCCATTTTCTGACCCTTGCTAGTCCTATTTTTCACCCCTCTCTCTTCATCTTCAACTTTTTGCCAGAAGAAGGAGCCACTGGCTCTGAAAGCTTGCACATTTCCTTAACTTTTATATGTGTTTTCTCCTGCCGTCACTCGGTGACTATATTTTTTTATCCATTCAGTTACATAATATTTTCAGAAATTGATTATTTTCATTGATGTATAAGCCACTGTATGTCCTGAAGTGCAGAACATGTATGTTAAAGAAATATCATGGATGAAAGAAGAAAGGACAGGTATGAAGAGACACGAGATGCTTAGGCACAAAGTATAAATTCTGTAGAAAAATACAGGTATGTGTTGTTTGGGATCTTGTTTTAACCCTTGTACTTTCATGTGTAGGCAACCCATGGTGCAGTATTGTTAGGTTGGTGGGCTGTATGCCAAGACATGGCAGTCTCTGTTCACCAGGTTTGTTAAGTTGTGAATTTCCATCGCTACTTTAATTACGCTCTTCCGTTACAAAGACATTGACATGAGAGTTTTGGTATTGGCAACTGCAAATGTGCCACATTAAAGTAGCAATGAAGTTGAACTGCATTTGACCTGATTTCATATTTCTCAACAGCACAGATCACAAACAAAACAAATTTTCAGTGTTATTTAATTATTTTTGGTGCACAGAAAACATATAATTTTTATCTAGTATAAACTGCCAGTACATGGACAGCAACAGACAATTTTATGGATTTTCACACTCAGTTTGCCATGTAATCATGATTTATTTAGCTCTGTGATCAAAGAAAGTCTTTTATAACATTTGCATCTTCACTATGGATTTGCAGAAATTCTACCAGAGGTAAACAAACCTCCTGCACAGTTTTAGCATAAAGGAATTTATCTTTCACATGGGGGTTACAGTGCAGATCAATCAGTTCCATCTGCACATGCACAGAATTCTTTCAACTAAAACAGCAAACAGTCTAAAGACAGATGTGAAACAGGTGGTGTACTCAAAGTGTTTGGAATGCTAACTTTGTTATTCTTTGAGGGCCACAATTAATTCTTCAAACCTCACATCTTCTCTAACACCAGTGAGCTTATGGAAATTGATTGTTTTTTTGTCACAATAGCCCCTTCCACAATGAAATTTTCTTTTTAAATGCATTGACATCAAATCAGCAATAAGTTGTATCTCAACTCACAATGTCTCAGTGTGGGTGGTGTGTGATCAAGTTCACTTAAAATGCGAGGCCTGCAATCCATTCCAGATGTTCTAAGTTTTGTTCCTGCTCTTCTTTTTCCTTCATAAGTTCAAAAATAGTGGTTTTTAAATCAAAAAATCATTCCAGGCATGTCCCTTGACTTAACCAATATACTTTGCAACAATGTATAAACTTTTCATACTCTTTGTTCTATTCTGTCTTAAACTGTTATGACTAAAACTGCAATAAGGTTTGCAACTTCAGAAAATTTGCTGATAATACTACCAACTTCATCAGTGTGATCCATACCTGCAAATTTAGCACAAAGTGCTTCTTGATGTACAGAAGAATGAGTCCCAGCTGATGATCATAATATTTTGCTCTTTCATCATCAGCTAAATCTTTAAATTCTTTCTATATTATGAGAAGGAAAGTTGCTGCTCACACACACACTAATGCAAACACAACTCACACACACGACTGCAGTCTCAGGCAACTGAAACCACACTGTGTGGCAGTGTCATTTCAGTTGCCTGAGATTGCAGTTGTGTGTGTGAATTACATTTGCATGTGTGTGTGTGTGTGTGTGTGTGTGTGTGTGTGTGTGTGCGTGTGTGTGTGTGTGCGTGTGTTGAACCATGCATGCTTGGGTGTGCACGTGCACGTGTGCGTATGCGTGTCTATTGTTGATGAAGGCTAATAGCTGGAAGCTTTAGTTGTGAAAGTCTTTTTGTTGTGCTTATCTGCGACTCAGCATCTCTGCTATATGCTGAGTAACAACTTTCCTTCTCTTGATATTGTTACATTCCCTCCTGAATTTTCCATTGTTTGATTTAATTCTTTCTGTGTAATGTTATAATTCCATTCCATAGCAGATTTGCAGTACCCTTCAGTTATGCGACCGCATAATAGAAACTGAGAATTCTAATCTTTCTTTTTTGTCATTCCTGTTCATTATTAAAGGCTTGTGAAAAAAAGATTACTAGACTGCCTGGACCTGTGAACTTTTTTTTTTGTTGAATTGTGTTTTATTCATCTCATGACGTACATTTGCAATCCATTTGGTTTGCGTACAGGAGACATGTCAAAAATTTATAAAACAATTACAATGATTTTTACATTAATTAATGCTAGCACTATAATAAATAACAACACTATAAGGATATTTCTTGGAACATGTAACACATTGTACCCAGCTCAAATTTCCAGATTGTCCTGCATGAATTCATCCACTGAGTAATAACACTTCATTGTCAGTACCTCATATAGCTTTCTTTTAAGTGAACCTAAATTCATCTGCATCAACTTGTTCCCTTTTAATTTATTAAAAATTTTCATTCCCATGTATTGAGGTCCCTGGGCAAACAGTCTGAGGCGGTGGGTGGGGAGCATAAAATTTTCTTTGTTTCTGGTATCATGTGAATGGACAAAATGGTTTCCCTCAAATAAGTCGCGTCTGGAGTACAAAAATATAATAATCTCATATATGTATAAGGATGGCAGAGTTAATATTTTGAGTTTCCTAAATAATGGTCGACATGGTTCTTTGTGATTGGCAGTGCACATATTTCGTATGATTTTTTTCTGTATTTTTAGTATCCGCACTATGTTTGTCGAGTTACCCCAAAAAACAATACCATACCTAATAATGGATTCAAAGTAGCTTGTATATGCTACTTTCCGCGTGTCAATGTCCGTTGCAGTTGATAATATTTGCATTGCAAATGCAAAGCTGCTCAATTTGTTTGCAAGGTATTCAATGTGTGCCTGCCACCTCAAATTTTCATCTACTTTTAGACCTACGAATTTGACTGAGTCAACTTCTTCTATAACTTGGTTGTTGTGTACAATCTTAATTTGCTCACATTTTGACTGTTTGGTTTTGAACTGCATCACGTGAGTCTTAGATATGTTTAGATTCAGCCCATTTAGCTGAAACCAAGTTTCTAAGGTACTGAGGGTACTGATCACAGATTTGAGAATTTTTTCTGAATCCTGATCTTCAACTAAGACAGAAGTATCATCTGCGAACAGAACTGATGGGGAGCTGATATTTAATGGTAAGTCATTAACATAAAAGAGAAATAGGACTGGGCCTAATATGGAGCCTTGTGGAACACCCTGAGTAATTTTTTTCCAGTCAGAAAAATAATATGCGCCATTTGAAGAAATGCTAACTCTTTGCTTTCTGTTGGATAAGTAGGATTTAAGCCATTGTAGGGCACTGCCGCCAATGCCATACTTTTCAAGTTTGTAAACAAGCAATGCGTGGTTTACGGAATCGAATGCCTTTGTGAGGTCGCAGAAAATTCCTGCCACCTTATTTCTCTTGTCTAATGACGTACTTATTTTCTCAATGAAACTGTTAACTGCATCTACGGTGTTTTTCCCTTGCTGAAAACCAAATTGATTGTTTAGAATAACAGAATATTTTGCAATGAAGTTTTGGATTTGAGCAACAGCAAGTTTTTCAAATATTTTAGATAGGACTGGGAGAATTGAGATAGGACGATAATTTCCCATGATCTCTCTTGATCCCTTCTTGAAGAGTGGTTTGACTTCAGCATATTTCAGTACCTCTGGGAAACAGCCCTCTTCAAAACATTGATTTATTATCTGAGCTAGTGGGTTTGCAATTCTATTGTGTACCACTTTAATAACTTTGGTGGGTATTCTATCCCAACCTGCAGATTTTTTGTTTCTTAATGTTAAAATAGCATTTTCTACATCCTCAAAAGAAACTTTTGAGAATTTTGTAAAGTTTTCAGAGTTTTTGCCTAGGCCAAAGGGATTTACTTTGTTGTGATAATCTGCTACATCTACATCAGATTTTGCTACATTTATAAAGAATTCATTAAAGTACTCTGGTATTTGAGTTGGATTTACAACAGTTTTTCCTTCAATGTCAATTTTTGGAATTTCTTGGTTACAGGCTTTAACACCTAACTCAGATTTAATGACTGACCACACAGCCTTTGTCTTATTTTTATGATTTAAAATTAACCTGTTGTTTGCCAGTTGTTTTGCTGCCTTGACAACTCTTTTAAATATGGTTTTATAGAGTCTAACATATTTAATGAAATTTATATCTTTATTATATTTTAGTTCTCTGTGCAGTTGCCTTTTCCTTACACTGGAAATTTTTATGCCCTGGGTAATCCACTTTACTGTATTTGTTATCTTATTGCTGCAGAGTCTAGGTGGAAATGTTTCATTAAAGTCTGCAAGAAAACTATTTAGGAATTTCTCAAAGTTTTTATCACTTGAGTTACCATAATCAAAAGGCCATGTTTTATCTCTTAGCTTCTCACTAAATGTTAGCAAGTTTTCTTTGCTAAAGTTCCTGCTCATATGGGTTCTTGTATGTGAAATGTTTGTGTCTGTCTGTGGCAACTCAATAAACAATACATAATGATCTGAAATACCTAGATCTACACAAAATTTATACACATCTTCATATACATAATTAGTTAGAACATTGTCAATGCATGTTGCTGATTGCCCATTGTCCCTGGTAGATTCAAAGAAATTCAATTTGAAACCATATTTCTTAACTAAGTCAGTGAACCTTGAAGCTTGGCTACTATTACATGTGATATCAATATTAAAATCAGCAGCTATTACAACTTTTTTCTTTGTTTCTCTACAAAGGTCTTCTAGCATAATTTGAAGCTTAGATAAGAATAGTTCTGTTGTTGATGTCCCTGGAATTCTGTATATTGAGATTATTATAACATTTGCTAGCAAGTCCACTATTTCTACACAACAGCTCTCGAACACACATTCTTCATTTAAATAATTAAAACAGTTTCTGGTCTCATAATTTATGTCATTGTGTAGAAGTATACATGAGCCTCCACGTAACTTGTTTCTTCTACAAAAGCTACTTGCTAATCTGAAGTTCCCTATTTTGTTCAGAATTTTAATTGTCCCCTCAGTCAACCAGTGTTCATTTAAACAAACAACTTTAATATTTGCATATTCTGACAGAATGATTTCCAATTCATCTATTTTGGAGCTTTTATTATTAGAAGCATCAGTGTTTAAGCCATTTATATTCCAGTGGATAACATACCTACTTTGACTATTTCTTACAGGCTTTAGCATATTTCTTGCCAGATAATGGTTTGGTTTTTTCTTTCTTAATGCTACACACGTTTTTTCACCCCCATCACTACTTATAAGTTTCCCTTATTTTTTATGATCTGGCAAGTATCTAAGAACATCTTACTGAATATTTTTGAGCCCAACCTGTTCAGATGTAGACCATCTTTGGCAAGACACTTTGCACTTAGAAATTTTTTATATCTGGAAAAAATGTCAAAGGGTAAACAGCACTGACACTGTGATTCGACTGAACCTAAGAAAGTAATGCTGATGAAACAATGGTGCACTGCAATGTTAAATGAGACATCATGATGTACCAAGTACTAGCAAGGAGGACTGAGTAAAGCTGAGACAGGCTGAGCCTTGGCCTACACAAGGCCCATGCATCTTTCTTGTGTGCAGTTTGGATGCTGTGGCTGACCCTGGGCTAGAGGTTAAATTAATAATTTGTTTCTTTTACTGACCGCCTGACTCACATAATGCAGTTGCTGATAGGCTAAAGGAAAACTTGAGTCTCATTTCAAATACAAGTATATATGGAGGCTGAAGTGTTGAATGAAAATTTGTACTAAGACTGGGATTCGAATCTTGGTCTCCTACTCTTTAGGCAGATGCATTAACCACTATGCCACCCCAACAAAGTGGCTTTGCACAACTGCACAGACTACACTAGCACATCTCCCTCCTCAATCCATTCCCATTTATGTCAGCCCACTTGGTATTCCCCTATACTCAAACAGCATTGCACAGGCTCTCTGACACTGTTGGAACAGTACTTCAGCATCAAGTGATGTGGGGGATCCTGCCTGAAACCCAGGCATAGGTGCCGTGGTATAAATTTTCATTTATTGCTCCAGCCTGTATACATATTTAATAGATGTTTGAGACTTATAAATATCTCTGGCACTACATAGTTTCCTTTCAAATAGGTATCACACTCATACAATTATGGTTGGTGGTGACTTCCCATCAATTACTACAAACTGTGACCATTCTGACAGTAAATCACAAATCCAGTCACACAACTGGGATGATACTCCATAGGCAAGAAATTTTAGAATATTGATCAAGTGGTGGGATACATAACAAATAGGACTAATAGGGAATACTTAATTTATACAAAGAAGGGCAATATGAATGGGTCACATGTTTGTCTGACCCATACAAGAGCTTCATTGACATGCTGATAAACCTGAATAGGCAGATTCTGGAAAATAAATGCCTACTATCCCATGAAATTCTAGTTACTAAGCTTCAAGAACCATTATTATCCCTTTAATTGTAGTTGATTTCTGTGGAAGTCCACTTAATTGGCCCTATGGCAGAATTGCTGTAGAAGTAGGCTGGGAAACAGACGTTCCCTCCAGTGAACTGCTTTTGCAGTCCAGCCTACTCCACGTGTTTACCATTTTGCTATGTTAAAGTGTTACTGAAAGAATGTCCCTGGCATTATCTAGCAGGCTTACTGTAACATTTAGTGGCATTTGCTACCACCTGATCTCACAGGAAATCACTTTGCATTGTGTCACAGCCAAAGGATTTTGGAGTTTCATTTAGCAGTGGGTTGTGAGCAGAGACACTTTTCTTGTTGATATACACAATCTGTATTGCCTCTTTCTCAGGCTGTAGGTGTTTCATTTTGTTCAAGGTTCCTTTTTTGAATATGAGTAAACTACTTTACTCAGCCAAAGAAGCTTTGAAGTTGCTTTTAGACAATGATTTCAAAATCAGCAGTCAAAGTGAATCTGACAATGATTCACTACTACCCTTTGGCACAACAGTACCCTTCTGCAGACCATTTGATGGTTTCAGATAAACTGACGTCTTCAAGTAAATTGGTGTTTTCTGGCCCTTCAACAGTACCAGACGTAGGAATATCTGGTGACTCATCAGGAGGTGAGGAGAATGACAAAGAAGGAACCAAGCCTTTGCATACAATACAGAAACTGGGATGGACAATCTGACATCACGAGAACCTTCCCCCCCCCCCCCCCTCCCCTCCCGCAGGTTCTAGACTGAAAAGTGTAGTTGGTACAAGAAGTTTTTTAGTGTCTGGGCTGAGCAGTATAGTTGACACAAGAAATTTCGTTAGCTTGTTTTCCCTGTTTGTAAGTGAAGAAATTGTGGCTTATATTTGCAACAAAACAAATAGGTATTTTACTCAATGTCTGAACATCTGACTGACAGAGTGAAGAAAGAGTGGAAATATGTGCTACCAAATAATTTTTTTATTTTCGTAACTAAGTCTCTCATTATGACAAGAGTAAAAAACTGTTTTTATCAGAGTACTGATCAAGACATTCACTTCTGAAACCTCCAATTTTTTCACGACTTCTTTCATGGAATACATATTTGTCTACTCTACATTTTTATACTTCAATGATAATACTGTGTATACAACAGACTACTTATTCAAACTTCATTCTATTTTGGGACACTTTTGTATTATTTTCAAAAAGCATTTATTTCCATTTGAAAACCGTTGCATGGATGAATCACTCCTTCTGTTCAGAGAGAGAGAGAGAGAGAGAGAGAGAGAGAGAGAGAGAGAGAGAGAGAGAGACTAAAAGCAAAGCAATATATCTCAGCAAAGAAAAATTGTTTTGCAATAAAAATGATTTTGATTTATGATGTTCAAACAAATAATATTTTGGACTTCACTGTTTACTGCCAAAGTCACAGATGTCACAAAACACACTCTTGGGGTGTCTGGAAGATGTCATTACAACTCCAATTCAGCATATTTACATAAGGAGCATGCATTCTTTAGTGATAATTGGTACACAAGCCCAGCGCTCTTCCATTCTACATCTACATCTACATCCATACTCCGCAAGCCACCTGACGGTGTGTGGCGGAGGGTACCCTGAGTACCTCTATCGGTTCTCCCTTCTATTCCAGTCTCGTATTGTACGTGGAAAGAAGGATTGTCAGTATGCTTCTGTGTGGGCTCTAATCTCTCTGATTTTATCCTCATGGTCTCTTCGCGAGATATACATAGGAGGGAGCAATATACTGCTTGACTCTTCGGTGAAGGTATGTTCTCAAAACTTTAACGAAAGCCCGTACCGATCTACTGAGCGTCTCTCCTGCAGAGTCTTTCACTGGAGTTTATCTATCATCTCCGTAACGCTTTCGCGATTACTAAATGATCCTGTAACGAAGTGCGCTGCTCTCCGTTGGATCTTCTCTATCTCTTCTATCAACCCTATCTGGTGTGGATCCCACACTGCTGAGCAGTATTCAAGCAGTGGGCGAACAAGCGTACTGTAACCTACTTCCATTGCTGTATGAGCAGCTAAGTAATGCATGTGGTATGGTACAGCCCAACAGAAAAGACATGCTAAAAATGGCAGAGAAATTGTAAAAGAGAGAACTGACATCCAGGTCTGTTGCAGGGCTAATGTTCCAATGAAATGGTGTGACAGAAGGGATGTCTATATGCTGTCAACTTTTCATTCAGCAGACATGCAAGAGACATCTAAAAAGGACTGCACAACAGGTGCAAAATGTTCAAAACCTTCTGTTGTGATTGATTATAACAAGTCAATGAGAAGCATTGATTGGAGTGATATGATCATGAAAACCATGAAAAGTGTCAACAAGAGCACAGAAAGGTAGCAAAAAAATTTATTTTGCCTGAATGACATGAGATTGTTCAACACATTTTGTCTGTACAAACTGCATCTTGTAAGTGAATTCCCAACTGGGCTTGATTGAAGAAGTACTACAAAAATAAAAGATAAACAAAAGGAGTCCAAGTGGGGGTGGCTGCCAAATTGATGTCCCATGTAGGCTGACTGCTGGACTTCATCTTCCAGGTCAACTACCAAAGTATGTACCATGTGTATCTTTTAAGTAAAAATACAATGAATGAAAGCAGACAAGACTTTTCTGTAAATTATACAAGCAGTTACTATATGAATTTCCCTATTTTGCTGTGTATCATGAACTGAAAAACATATCCTCTGGTCCTGATACGTAAGTTAACATTGGTGTCTAAATATTGTGTCTGTATTTTTGTGTGGAACCCAAACATAGACAGCAAACATTGTGTATATTTCTGTGTTCTCAAATAATATGTAATTTTGGGAACAATATGTATAAAATGATTGCAGAAACTGAGTTTGTTTCTACCATGCCAATTCATAAATAGTGTAAATAATATACATGTTGATTGTCTGAAATGAAAAAAAAAGTAAGTTTGTGTCTCCAAGTGGTGAGATGTCTTGTGCAGCATTTTGTACAATGTGAAAAATGTGTTACATGATGCTGATGATAAATCACTGATAATAAATCGTGTATTCCTTAATGTGATTGTTGATAGTTTTCAAATAGAATGCATGAAAGTAAGTACAACAATTATATCTATTTTCATGGTATGATTGGTTTCACAACAGAACTTTGTGTCACTTCAATACCATTTTTTAATCTTTTTACTGCACCAGTGTGGTTGAAAAAGAAAAAAAATACCTTTGTGTGCTATGATAAATGAGTGCTTACAATGGTGAGCACAAAATATAATATAAGTATAATGTGTCACCAACATAAAATACCAAACAACTTGCAAATAATTAATACATCAGTGGTTATGGTGGTCATAACTAGCAAAATCAAATTGGGCTGCACATGGCCTCAAAACTGGTCATTCAGGGGGACCAAGCAGCCAACTCTACGTCCCATCCACACTGCCGCCCCCTATGCCCCCAGGGTCCATTGTTAAGGGGTTAATTGGGGAAGTTAGAAATGTATTACAAACATACTGCTCCCGTAGGGACCATGAAGGTAAGATTAAAGTAACTATAATGCACATTGTGATCTTCAAGCAGTCATTTTTGCTGCACTCTGTTCATGAATGGAATGAGAAGTAGCTCTTATATGTGGTACAATGGGAAATGAACTCTGCCTTGCACTTCATGGTGGTTTGCAGAGTTGACTGTAGATGTGAATGTGGATGTTTTGGCGCCACTATTTGCCACTTAACCTTGATTGTGCACTGAAGGAAGTGCAGTATGTAACCATTAATAAATTTTCCTGACTCTCTTTTTTATTAAAGCTACTGACACAGAATGAAAGCAATACAAAAAATATTTATCTTGACAACTCTTTCCACTCTGAGTAACGCTAGACCCTAAATTTAAATGGAAATTAAGATCAGTGTAAGTGTTTGTGGTTAGCACATTGCCACATTTTGACAGAAAATATATTTGCAAATCAACGACTTGTTACCCATTACAGGAAAATGTCATGAATATGAACATGGAACTTGCAAGCAACTAAACTGAACTAAACTACCATTCACTATTTTTTGAAAGCACTGAGCAGCATCAGTAAACAAAGAAATGTGACGAGTCCTGCAGTTTTATTTATTTATCAGGTGGTGGATTATAGACACATTATAAAGGATGAGACAGATAAGCTGTTCACCTCAGATATATGATGAACTATTTAATTCTGTTTTCACTCAGGGGAATTATAAGAAAGATCTTGCTAAACACTGTGAAACGGGTAGACTGCTACTCACCAAATAGAGAAGACGTTGGGAGCAGGTAGACACATTGAAGAAGAACTGCTAATTATTATCAGCTATCTTCCCCCACCCTTACTGTGCATGCCTCCTCCTATCTGTCCCACATCTCTCTTGTACCACACTACCCACCCCAACCGAGATTGTAGTACACCTAAGACACAGCCAGGCCTATGTGCCAGGAGACGACAGTGACCATGTGTGAGAGTGACTGATGCTTGTGTGAACGTGTGTGTGTATTCTCTTTCCAATGGCCTAGCATAATTGAATACACTGGTTCTCATCAGACCACCAAAGCTAAACAATGTCGACTGCAACAAATACTGTACAAACTAACTGGGAAACCACTTACTGTTGGTTGCCTTCCCTTTGACTTTAGGAAAAAAGGAAGTCAGGTGATGGCATAAAGTATCTGATTACCAGTCTTTGTGCCACTGACCTGTATTAAATTCCAAATCTCCCCATAGTGGCTCATGGAATGAGGCTATGTGACAATGATGATGACAATCTGTCCATTGGATGGGGACATTAAGGTCAGCAGTCCCCTTTAGCTATTCAAGAGGAATAAGTTATGTGCTGGCACTGGCTTTCGCCCACTCCCTTCTCTCATCATCATCATCATCATCATCATCATCATCATCATCCAACACAAACATGACATCACACCATACATATGCCCCTTACAGTCACATACACTTATCAGAATAATTTAAACACTTAACACTCACACTTTGTGAAGGAAAAGTGGCAGTGAGGAAATCTTTCCATTTAAGTAACAGAACCTGTCCTTCAGTGTTTCACAGCCAATTGTGCCTTACAACTTTACTTTATTTACATCTCACAATCTCACAAAGGACTTGGTGTAATGGCTGATAATATTTAGCAGTTGTAGCAAAACAAGTGGGACCCATTCCCATTTTGTTTTGTTATTTGCTTCCTTAAATCATTTTTATTGCTTTCTAAATTATTAATAGTGTTAGTGCAAGAGGTGGCATAGTATAAAGTTTCCATTCTGTAATTCTGAGTTTAAGATCAGGCCCAGCTTTGCTAAATTACATTGGTCAGAATAATTTCCTAATTAATTTGAACTATTTCAGGTAAGTAGTTTTGCTAAAGTTCAGTTCAGTTAACTAATAGTAATTACTTCCTATTCCAGGCACAGTGTTGCCAAGTAAACAGATGACTCATTGTACTGCCGATGAAGTTGGAAAAATAACCCATAGAAATCATTAAAGTATTTATGTAGCTAATTTCCAAAATATGGTAGGAATATCAGCATTTAATTATTTTCTGGATGATTAACAGTTTTATGTATGGTTTGTTTGTCAATAATAGCTGTTTTTGCAGTTTCATCATCAAGAAGACTTATTTCAGTTGGAACTCTAATTGTAACAAAAAGTTCAAACCAAAGCCAAATTTTTCTGCACTATTCAATTAGTTTGAGAGGTAAAATTCTAAATGTAAACTATCACAGTTACATATTTAGCAATGTGAAACTTTAGAAGCCATTTTTGCAAAGCTGTATAAGCACTGTGCCTGAACCCATTTTTAGCTCAGTTTGTTCCAAGATTCTGAGCATGGAATCCTTGTCAGTCAGAACTCTAAAAATGTTATAGTGCAATGACATGTGGTTGTGAATAAGAAGACAGACAATTAGATAGGGCAGTTAACAATGATTGCTGGTTCACTTTATACATAAATGCCACATGTATCAGTCATCTGAGTGAGACTGTTCCTAGTCGGTTAGGTTATACTGCACAGTGTCTATTGCTGTGTAATTAGAAAGTGCAGTATGTGCATACCTCATAAATGAGACTTAATTATGTAATTAAGACACAGACTGGCCATAACTAGTTCAGTGAGGAGGTTCCCACTTTTGGAAATAAAACCTGTGAAACCAAATGTGTGTGTCAACTACATTATTGGATGTAAACAGTGCTGTACCCATCAATATTTATGGCCAGTTTTTTGCTGTGATTGCTGCTACCAAGGAACTACGAGCTGATTTATGACCAGGTATATCACACAGTCTATATTTCAGTATTCCTGTCTGCCACTCAACACCTCCTGCATGTGATGAGTAACAATATGTATTGTTGTTGTGGTTCTCAGTCTGAAGACTGGTTTGATACAGTTCTCCAGAATACTCTATCCTGTGCAAGCCTCTTCACCTCTGAATAACTACTGCAATCTACATTTTGTTGAACTGCTTACATCATTCATTCTCCCATTAAAATTTTTATGCCACACACTTCCCTCCAATACAGAACTTTTGACTCCTTGATGTTTCAGAATGTGAAATATCAACTGATTACTTCTTTTAGTCACATTATGCCACAAATTTCCTTTCTCTCCAACTACTTCTTTTCAGTATTTCCTCATTACCCATATAATCTTGACATTATTCTGTAGCTTGCAATTTCAGAAGCTTCTGTTCTTTTCTTGTGTGAACTGCTTATGTTACAATTCTGTCCAAAGCTACAAATACCTTCACAAAAGACTTCCAAACACTTAAATTTGTATTCAGTGTTAACAAATTTCTCTTCTTCAGAAACGCTTTTCATACTGTTGCCACTCCACATTTTATATCCTCCCTACATCAGTCATCATCAGTAATTTTACTGCTCGAATAACAAAACTCATCTATTACCTTTAGTGTCTGACTTCCTAAATATAATTTCCCCAGGACTGCCTGACATAATTTGACTATGTTCTATTACCCTTGTTTTGTAAAATCATCTATTGAGAAATTGCATCTACATCTACATCTATACTCTGTAAACTACCATGAGGTGCATGGCAGAGAGTACATACCACTGTATCATTTATTAGGATTTCTTTCCGTTCCATTCACATATGGAGCATGGGAAGGAGGTTGTTTTAATGCACCTGTGCATGCGGTAATTATTCCAATCTTGTCCTCATGATCCCTATATGAGTTATATGTAGGGGATTGTAGTATATTCATAGATTCGTCATTTAAAGCCGGTTCTTGTAACTTTGTTAATAGACTTTCTTGAAATATTCTATGTCTATCATCAAGAGTCTTCCAGTTTAGTTCCTTCAGTATATTTGTGACACTCTCCCATGGAGTAAACAAATCTGGGGTGATTTGTGCTGCCCTTCTCTGTTTATCTGTATGTCAGTATCCCCTGTTAGACCTATATGGTACAGACTGCAAACACTTGACCAGTATTCTAGAACTGGTTGTAAGCAATCTCCTTTGTAGACTGATTACACTTCCCCAGCATTCTACCAATAAACCAAAGCCTACCACCTGCTTTACCCACTACTGAGCCTAGGTGATAATTCCATTTCATATCCCTACAAAGTGTTATGCTGAGTTACTTGTATGAGTTGGCTGATTTCAACAGTGACTCATTGATTTTATAGTCATAGGGTACTACATTTTTTCGTTTTGTGAAGTGCACAATTTTACATTTCTGAATGTTTAAAGCAAGTTGTCAGTCTTTGCACCACTTTGGAATCTTATCAAGATCTGGCTGAATATTTATGCAACTTCTTTCAGATAGTACATTATTATAGATAATTGCATCATTAGCAAAAAGTCTGACATTTCTATTAACAGTGTCTGCAATGTCATTAATATCCAACGTGAACAGGAAGGGTCCCAACACACTTGCCTATGGCACATCTGACGTTACTTCTACATCTAACAATGACTCTATATCTGAGATAACTTGCTGCTACCTCCCTACCAAATAGTCCTCAATCCAGGCACAAATTTCACTTCATATCCCTTATGATTGTACTTTTGTCAGTAAGCATAGGTATGGTACTAAGTCAAATGCTTTTTGGAAATCAAGAAATATTGCATCTCCCTGGCTGCCTTGATCCAGTGTCTTCAGTATGTCATGTGAGAAAAGTGTGAGTTGGGATGCTCATGATCATTGTTTTCAGAATCAACACTGGTTGGCATTGATAAGATAATTGTGTTTCAGTTTCCTCATTATGTTTGAGCTCAGAATATGTTTTTAGTTTCTACAACAAATTGTTTTCAAGGATATTGGACAGTAGTTTTGTGGGTCACTTATGTAGACAGTGTGGCCTGTACTTTTTTCCAAGAACTGGGCACAGTTTTTGTTAGAGGGATGTACAACAGATTATAGTTAGAAGAGGGGCTAACTCAGCCACGAATCTGGTGTAGAATCTGACAGGTATTCCATCAGGCCATGGAGCTTTGTTCAATTTTAATGATTTCAGTAGTTTCTCAACACCACTGATACTAATACTTATTTCAGTCATCTTTTCAGTGGTACAAGGCTCAAAAAATTGGGACAATTATTCTTGTTTTCCTCTGTAAAGGAATATTTGAAAACAGAGTTAAGCATTTCAGCTGCTGCTTTAATACCCTCACTTTCAGTTCCTTTCCCATTCCCTGGGGACTGGAAACTAACTTTGGTGCCACTAACAGCCTCTAAAAGTGACCAGACCAGTATTTCTTTAGGTTTTATGAAACATCATTTGACGATATTCTGTTATGGCTATCATTGAAGACATCACATGTTGCTCTGTTGGTAGGCAAATGTGTTTCACTCAGCATCTTTATTTCTATACCCCTATGCCTTGTTTTACACCTATTATGTAGTAATATCTGTTTCTTTAGACGTTTCTTTACAGTGACTGTATGTCAGGGAGGTTCATTTATTTATTTAGTCCTTCAAATCCTATATGTATAGAATATATACAAGGATATTGGACATGGTTAGAAATTTACAAGATAAAAATACAGTTTGTATTGCAATGCTAAGGACTAGATAGTCAGGTAATTTAGCACAGATTCTTAAATACAACAAACATCACAGGATATTGGACAGGGTTAGGTATTTACAAGATAAAAATACAGTTTGTATTGCAATGCTAAGGACTAGATAGTCAGGTTATTTAGCACAGATTCTTAAATACAACAAACATCACAGGCAACATACAAAGTAGAATATTAGTAATGCATCTTTATTTATGTTGTTTGTCTTTTATATATTCTGTCAGACTGTAAAATCAATGATCAATCAAATATGCCTTTACTTCAGCCTTAAAACTACAGAGTTTACCTATTGATTTAATATGTTTAGGTAGATTATTGAAAATCTTTATCCCAGTATGTAGTGTGCCTTTTTGGCACAATGATGTTCTGACCTGTTTCACATGAAGGTCAGATTTTTGCCTTGTATTGTGTGCATGTATATCTTCATTTTTTAATAAGATATCTGCGTGTCTATCAATATACTGTTTGATGAAAACTGATGTTTCGTAGATAAAAAATGCAGGGAAGAGGAAGAACTGACAGTTTTTTGAATATGGGTCTGCACGATTTCGTATTGTTTACCCCTTCAATAATTCTTAGTATTCTCTTTTGCATCCTGAAAAGTTTAATATTTGTTGTTGTATTACCCCAGAAGATTGTGCCATATTTAATTACAGAATGCACATAGGAGTAGTATACACTTAATAGGCTGGCTTTGCTGCAACAAGTTTTTAAGATCCGTATCATGTAACAGGTTTTGCTTAGTTTTCTTTGCAAATATTCAATATGTACCTCCCATTTTGTGTTGTTCTGGAGCCAGAGTCCCAGAAATTTAGTGCTGTTAACACTTTTAAGAACTCTGTCCCTAAGTTCTATTTCTATGTTTGGGTGGTGTCTTCCTTTTACATTATAGAAGTTCAGTGCTACTGTCTTTTCTTTGTTTATAATTAGCTTGTTGTATCTGAACCACTGTTCTACACTGTTCATTGTTTGTATAGCGGAGTCTTTTAGTTTTTCTTCTGTTTTACCACTAATAAGGAAGCTTGTATCGTCTGCAAATTGGAGGGTAGTTTGGCAATACTTGTTGTATATAAGATCATTGACATAGAGGAGAAACAGGATGGGTCCTAATACTGATCCTTGAGGGATACCATATTTCACATTTTCATATCCGGAATAGAAGTAGCTGATTTTGTTATGGTCAGTATATTGCACTTTAACCACCTGTTTGCGACCACATAGGTATGTCTTGAGCCACTCATTGGATATGCCTCTAATTCCTAACTGGTCAAGCTTCTGCAGTAGGGCATTATGGTCAATGACGTCAAAAGCTTTAGATAAATCAAGACACATGCCTGTCACAAACTCACTTGCATCCAGTTTAGCATAGATTTCATTAAGAAATTCAAATATTGCACTTTCAGTTGAATAGCCTTTCCTGAAGCCATGTTGTGAAGGATATAGAATTTTATTTTTATTTAGGAAATCAGACAATCTCTTATAAAAAACTTTTTCTAAAATTTTAGAAAATACAGGCAGTAGGGCTATTTGTCTATAATTTGAAACACATTCTGGTTTTCCTTTTTTGAACAGTGGTTTCAGCTTTGCTGTTTTCAAGCATGAGGGGAAGGTTCCTGATGCCAGTGAGCTGTTGCACAAATGTGTTAAGGGTTCAGCTAAGGCAAGACAGCATTTTTAATAATTGCATCTGGTATTCCATCAATTCCACATGAGTACCCTGTTTTCAAGGTTTTTATAACTGATAAAATTTCTTCAGAATTTGTGGGTGAAAGGAACAAAGATGTAGACACATTCCTCACACTATTGCATGGTGGAGGTGATATTTTGTTGTGTTCTTCCAGTCCACTCACCAACTGTTCACTTACGTTTGCAAAATATTTGTTGAAGGTCCCTGCAAGTTCTGTTGGGCAAGAAATCATTTGTCCTTCATAACAGAAGTTCATATTTTTATATTGTTTAGTTTCACTTGTTGTTTGATTTTTTATAACTTCCCATATAGCTTTAGATTTGTTTTTTGAATTTTCAATGTATTTGTCATTTGCCATTGTTTTAGCTTTTCTTACAACATTTTTGAGGATCCTCTTGTAATTATTCAGGTACAAATGAAATTCAGGAGGCATGTTCTGTGTCTTTGCTATAGTGTGTAATCTTCTTTTCTCTGCACAAGATATTCTAATACCTTTTGTAATCCATTTGTTCTTTTTGAAGTTAGGTTGACATTTTTGCCTTTTTAATGGAAATGCAGCTTCAAAGTATGACATGAAGATTTCCATGAATTTTTCAAACTTTTTGTTAGTATTTTCACACGTATACACTTCATACCAAGTTTCTTCACTTAGTCTCAGTACAAAAATGTTTATTTGTTTGTTAGTGAATTTCCTTGCTTCTTTTACAAGATCTTCTTTCTCAGTTGTTTCACTTGGAGTGTACAAGGCAATAAACTGTGCATAGTGGTCACTGAAGCCAGTATTAAGATTTCCGGCCCAGAAATTGTTATTTACATTTGTGTTTATTAATATCTGATCAATTGTTGTACTAGTTGTTGGTGTAACTCTTGTAGGAGAGTCAATGGTGGTTTTTATGTTATATGTTTCCAGTAGGGTCATCAAGCTTTCTACATCTACATCTACATCCATACTCCGCAAGCCACCTGACGGTGTGTGGCGGAGGGTACCCTGAGTACCTCTATCGGTTCTCCCTTCTATTCCAGTCTCGTATTGTACGTGGAAAGAAGGATTGTCGGTATGCTTCTGTGTGGGCTCTAATCTCTCTGATTTTATCCTCATGGTCTCTTCGCGAGATATACGTAGGAGGGAGCAATATACTGCTTGACTCTTCGGTGAAGGTATGTTCTCGAAACTTTAACAAAAGCTTTGCTGGTCTTTTGAGATTTCTTGAAAATCTATATTAAAATCTCCACATATGATCACTGTTTTGTTGAAGTTTTTTTATAGTGTTTAAAGCTGCTTCTAGTTTGTGACAGAAATCATTTACGTTCCCATCAGGGCTCCTATATACACAGATGATTATTAATTTTAATGCAGAGAGTTCAACTGCGGATACTTCAAAAATTTTTTCTTCAGCTAACAGTTCAATGGGTTTTATGTTAAAATAATCAATGCCACTTTTAACAAATATACATGAACCTCCATGACTGGATGTAATTCTACAAAATGATGAAGAAAGATTGAAGTCTGCAAGTTTTGTGACTGACATTGCATCTTTAGGCAGCCAGTGTTCGGTTATACACACTACAGAAATGTTTTTTAGCTCATCAGTACATAAAATTTCAACTTCACTTAATTTGTTTAGCAATGATTGGACATTTTGATGAATCAGCATGAAATTAAAGGGTTTGTTAGGCTTTGGCATATTTAATTGATCACTTACCTTTACCTTGTCAATAAAAAATCATTCAGGTGTGCTGGAAGTACTGCTTTTCTTTTCCCGACTGCATATATTCTTCTATTATCATCTGCAGCAGAATTTTCTTCTGTGTCTGGCTCCGCTGGTAGTTGTTCAGCTGTTGCTCTTACTGTTGATAATATTACTGCTGGTGATAGAGTTGGGTCTGCAATTGGTAGAGCTGTTACTGCATTCACTGTGCCTGGATATTGGAGGCACCTAGTTCCTTCTTTTGTTGTTGATGTTGGTGAGTGAGGTTTTGCTGGCGTTGTTTCCTTCGAATATTTGGGGGGCCAATCCAGGATGATTTTTCTTTTGAGTGTTTGATGCCTCTTGGTGATAATTTATTCGATTTTTCCAACGAGCAGTTTTTTCCCCATGTTGTTAACATGCAATCCATGTAATGTGTGGAATCTGCACCCAATATTATTAACATTTACGAGTTCTACATTTCTGAAATGTTTGCAAAGTAATGAAATTTGTTGGTTGGCATTGATTATTTCTTTATTTACGCATGACCAAGAAGGTAAGTCATGCCGATGTGGAATGTTCAGCACTAAAACATTTGTGTGTGTCAACTGTCCTAAGCACCTTTTTAGTTCTTGTTTTGCTTTGTGGGTTTCGTTTTTATATACGTCATTTGACCCACCAATTAGCACAACAAAGTCTTCAGAGGATAAGTCAGTAACGTCTGTGGATCGCACATGATTGCAAACTTCCGACATAGAAGCACCAGGCTTTATGTAAGCGATTGTTTGTAAACTGGACTGACCGCTCAGAAGGCGAGCAAATCCACGACCATGACTGTCTGCCATCAAAACTACTTTTCTTCGTTTAGGGATCTCTGCCTGGTTAGAGGGTTCACCGTCGTTATGGCCAAACAGTTTAGTATCAGCGCTGGACAAATACTTGATATTTGTGGCATGCAAGTGTTCGGGTCTTTCAGTTTCATTTCCTTTCATAACAGTAGTTGAGTTGTTAGGCATTCTTTTGGATGTATCACTTCGCGTATTTGTATTTTCATATTCAGCTCGGAAGTTAGTTTTATCACATGCACATTGTTTCTTACCTTGCACGGTTGATTGCACACTGAATCTGCTGGTGAACGCAGTATTAGGCTCATACAATAACCTTTGTTGAGAATGAGGCACTTTGTTTTTCACTTTGCCTGGAATTTCGTGGTTACTGTGAGGCAAGTTTGACGTAGGTTCACACATTCTGGCGGTGAGTTTTTTTAGTTCGCTCATCAGAGTGTTAATGGTTAGTTGCACACTACTTAAACGATCATTTAACTTTCTGATTTCATCACTACAATTCGTGCACACGCTGCTTTTATCAGTGTAATTTTCACTTTTTTCCGCACGAACACTATGTATATCAACACTAGCCGCCATCTTCTTGGTCCACCATTATGGACTGATCTATCCACTCCATGGTCAATTATTCTTTTAAACTTGAGCCTTAGTTCCTCTTCATGCTCCTGTCCTGTGCAGAAAGTTTCAAGTTCCTCATTGAGATATGACAATACTGTTTTTCTTTTTTATCTAGTTTGCTGAACATAATATCTTTCTGCATAGTTTAGTTGTCTTTTGTACTTTGGTAATCACTGTAACTGCATCATTGTCACTGACACCAGTTTCAATGTGGACATCCTCAAAGAGTTCAGGTCTATTCATTGCCATTAGATTCAGTATATTTCCATCATGAGTGGGTTTCCTAACTATTTGTTCTAGGTAGTTTTCAGAGAAGGCATTTAGTAATGTTTCCACAAAATGTCCTCACTCAAACCACTAACAAAACTGTGATTTCTCAATTAATTGTTGGATGATTAAAGTCTCCACCAATGATTACATTATGACTGGGGAACACACTTACAAGTGAATTGAGGTTTTATCTAAAGTTTTTGGTTACATCAGGGAATGAGTTCAGTGGTGGTAGAATGATCTAATTATCATTTTATGTCCACTCCTGATACTGAATCTTGCCCAAACACTCTCATATACAGGTTCAATTTCGATCTCAGTGAATTTAAGTTTCTTGTTTACTGTGACAAAAACACCACCTCCATATCCCATTAGCCTTATACCCAAAAATATCAATGCTATAAATTTCAGGTTTCATCTAGCTTTCTGTGACCTAGTATTATGTGAGCTTCACTGCTTTTTATGAGTGCTTCAAACTCTGGCACTTTTTTGTAATTGCTTTGATAGTTTACCATTTGAATTGTAATACTCTCTCCTGTGGGAGGCATTTCCTTCAATCTTACAGTGATACTTCTGGGTTTCTATAGCCATCATTATTTGGATTGGGTGGAGAATCATGCCCTGAAAAACCCTTGTGTGTGCCAATGCACAGTCAGCTACCTGAGTAGCACCCTCAAGTGTGTAGCACACATCTCAGCCATTTTGGGGGACCCTACAGTTTCCAACTCTATGGTACAAGTCCAAGAAGTCACAGACTAGCTCATCACAGAAGTCTGGCTCAGTCCTTCCACTCAACTAAGAACCAAAGGGCCATGATAATTTCTGCCGACAATACTGCAGAGTGTGAGATTTGTTGAAACTCCACGTGCAGGGCTAATCTTCTCAATCTTCTCTGCCGAGCCCTGGAATGACCTAAATATGAGGTCAGAACCAGATTACAGGCATCATTTTTCCAATATGCACCACAATCTGTAGTTGGTTGCACTCTGTTTCGTCAGTGGCTTCTGGAATAGCCTCTTTAACATGTTGAATGAGGGCCCCAGGCATACATACTGAGTGTACCTGGTGTCATTTTCTGTCTCTTGCTGCCGTTTTCCTAACAGGTACCACAATTCGCCATACATTTGAACTGCCAATGATTAATAGGCCCTCCACTTTTGTGTTTTCCCTCCTCTTGACACCAGACAAAACAGGTTTCACCAAAACAGGTGAAGTGAATCCCACTGCCTCAGTTTCTGTGAAAGACAGCATCTCAAATTTGCTGATTAGGGGGTTTGGTACAATACCCTGAGTCCTTGAGGTACCTTTGGTACCCGTATCAAAGGTACATGTCTCGCAGGAGTTCTTCCAACACTTGGGTTCGCAGTAGCCACCAATTGTTTGACAGTAGTCACTGCGATTTCCAGCAGCATATGAATGTCAACCAACTCATCCCATGTCTGAGAACAGCATTCACAGAGGGCTTGCATTATGGCTGGTGCAATGTATTACAAGGCAGTGAACAAATAAATATAAATTAAGCCCATTGATTATCTTTTAATCTGTTGAGCTAAAAAGTGGATAATTCCCTACAATAATTTAACAGATACACAAAAGAAGATTTCTATTATGGCAACACAAAAACTTGTGGTAAAAATTACTAGTTTACTAAAATGTTTTTGAGGTTAATTATAGTTGTTAGAAAACTCAAAAACAGAGCTAATTTATGATAAATTCAGATAATATAAGGGAAAACTAGATGTAACACAATATCTTAGTTATAATATCTGCAACAGTGACTAAATCACAAACGCTTTTACTACAACTTGCTCTTGGATTATGCAAAGAACCGTGGTAGGTTCCAAAAATTCTCAGAAATGCATTTTTAATCAATAGAGAATATAATGTGAGAAAGCAAAATTAACTTTCCTGCCACATTTAAAGATTATCAGAAATCAGTCTACCAAAGCAACATTTCAGCTACATTTGAAAAAACAGAAGCAAGAACAGTTTGTTTTTGGAAGTCCAGGATGATTTAGGAGTGTTAAATATAACACTGCAATACTAAGAAGAGAAGAGTATTTGGAGCAGAGATACAAGACATTAATTTAAAAAAATTGAATAGAAAGAATATAGTAGGGTTCTCCATTCCTTATGAAGGTATTTTGAAAGAAAGGTCTGATTTTTTATGTCTCTTTCTACCTTCAGTGCCAATTTTTATTATAAATACAGCTATTAAAAAATGAATTTTAATATCTCAGAAGTTTTTAATTAGATTCAAATGGCTCTAAGCACTATGGGACTTAACATCTGAAGTCATCAGTCCCCTAGACTTAGAACTACTTAAACCTAACTAGCCTAACGACATCACACACATCCATGCCTGAGGCAGGATTCGAACCTTCAACCGTAGCAGCAGTGTGGTTCTGGACTGAAGGACCTAGAACCGCCGGCCTTTTAATTAGAATGTTGAGTGTGGAAACAGGAACTCATGACTTGCTGCTCAAAATATACACTGGGGGGGGGGGATGAAACAGAAAAACTCTGCCCATCACTTAATATTTTTAGAGGAGACCACTATATAATCTTTTATAGAAATATTTAAAAGTGCTGTCTTCTTTGTTCGTTGCAGGCTGTATCACTAGTATTTTTCAAGTCATTCTTGGAGTCCAAGCTGGAACAACACTAATACTCTTCTGGGAATGGAAGTCAAGGATTCTTCGGTGGCTTTCTTGGGGTACTATTTGTGGAATAATTGGAGCAATATTATGCTTGGCCAGCAAAGAAGATGGCTGGATACCCGTGAACAAGAATCTGTGGTAAGCAATTATGGAAAGTGTGTCTTAATCACAAAGTAATTTCCTCATTTTATATGGAAATAAAACACAAAGTTAAATACTTGAATAAATAGATTGTGTGTGTGTGTGTGTCTATATGTGTTTTTTTTTCTTCTGATGTGGCTTGCTGACATAGATGACATATGCCAGTACGAAGCATAATTTTTCTCATTTACTGTGTCATGAAATGTGTATACTTAGTTACATAAAATAAGACGCACAAATGAAGCTGATAATAAGGATAACATTCACTTATAATCTTATATTCAGATAAGAAATCCAATTTACAATTTTTTTGAACAGAGAAGGAGCTCTCTAGCTTGCCTTTTGATATCTAGAACAGTACATGGTCAGCATAAATGATTCATTGGGTTTCAAATCCCTGTTTATTTACAAGTGTATGTTGTACAGAGGTGGGTTGTACATGAAAAGATAGATACTGTCATCATGTTTCTGGGACATTCTACAAATGTTCAATGTGTGCATCCTTGGTCACCCAGCACAAATTCGAACAGTAATCCAGTTTTGTCCACATGTCCACTTGCAAGGTTCTGTAAACGCCTGTCACAGTAGCAGTGATGTGTTGCTGCAGTTCTTGCAGTGTTGTTGGCACTGGCAGTACATCAATATAGTCCTTAACATAACCCTACAGAAAGAAATCACATGGCATGAGTTCTGATAACCTGGAGGGTCATGGCAACAGGGAAACTTCACCAACACTGTTGTGTGATATCCAGCTATGTGGCAGTTCTCTGTTGAGAAAGGTACAGACAATTATACTCCAGTGAGGTTGAACCCCATCCTATTGAAAGATGAAAGCTTGATAATGAGCAGTCAGTTATGGCAACAAACACAACTGCAACATATGAAGGTATCTGCAATGTGTCACTGTTTGCTTGATGAGAGAAAGGGGGCCATACACCGATGTCTTGGACATGGCACAGGTGACATTCATCCCTACACAACCCCTGCTCCCAACCCCTTACCCTCCCTTGTAGTAGACCTAGACGCAAAACATCTCCCCACTCCACCAAGAGTGTCTTTCCGCCATCCACCTAACCTTCATAACCTCTTGGTTCATCCCTATGAAATCCCCACACCACCTTCCCTACCCTCTGGCTCCTACCCTTGTAACCGCCCCCGGTGTAAAACCTGTCCTATGCACCCTCCCACCACCACCTACTCCAGTCCTGTAACCCGGAAGGTGTATACGATCAAAGGAAGAACCACGTTTGAAAGCACCCACGTGATTTACCAACTGACCTGCCTACACTGTGATGCTTTCTATGTGGGAATGACCAGCAACAAACTGTCCATTCGCATGAATGGACACAGGCAGTCAGTGTTTGTTGGTAATGAGGATCACCCTGTGGCTAAACATGCCTTGGTGCACGGCCAGCACATCTTGGCACAGTGTTACACCGTCCGGGTTATCTGGATACTTCCCACCAACACCAACCTATCCGAACTCCGGAGATGGGAACTCGCCCTTCAGTATATCCTCTCTTCTCGATATCCGCCAGCCCTCAACCTCCGCTAATTTCAAGTAGCCGCCGCTCATACCTCACCTGTCTTTCAACAACTTCTTTGACTCTGTACTTCCGACTCGACTGACATCTCTGCCCGAACTCTTTGCCTTTACAAATGTCTGCTTGTGTCTGTGTATGTGCGGATGGATATGTGTGTGTGTGCGAGTGTACACCTGTCCTTTTTTCCCCCTAAGGTAAGTCTTTCCACTCCCGGGATTGGAATGACTCCTTACCCTCTCCCTTAAAACCCACATCCTTTCGTCTTTCCCTCTCCTTCCCTCTTTCCCGAAGAAGCAACCGTCGGTTGCGAAAGCTCAAAATTCTGTGCGTGTGTTTGTGTGTTTTATTTACTGTGCCTATCTACCGGCGCTTTCCCGCTTGGTAAGTCTTGGAATCTTTGTTTTTAATATATATTTCCCATGTGGAAGTTTCTTTCTATTTTATTTACATCATCGTTAATTTGAACCCAACAATTACGTTTGTTATTGTCTCTGTTGCATTTCGAAATCTTCTCTATCATCTACTTTCTCTTTTTGTTTGTTCAAGTAGTTTCACTTTGTATTCATCTTCCCTTTTTCCTTAATCTACCATACATTTTATCCTGCCTAATTATACTCAATAATACGTAATTTACTTCCAAAGCATAACCTAAAAATTTTTAACGCTTTCAACATAACCGCTGCCATAAAATCTACTGTTCCAAGTTTACAAACATTACGTGTAAACTCATGAATACTACTTCACAGCTTCAGTTCCTTTCATCCATTAAACAACCATCTCAGCTATTTCCAACAACTTTCGTTTTATTTCCATTCCCGTTTTTCCCACATAACCGATCATTTTTTAGCAGCTTCCCACAGGTTTAAACGTTATTATTTCTTCATCAAACCATTGTTAGCCTCATTTTCATAACCTGACAGTACATAAACAGCCCTTTGAATACATTTACATGCATTTTTTTCGAAAAATTTTTTCGGGAAATTTTTTTTTCGAAACTTTTATAGAAAAATTTTTTTTCGAGACTTTTTTCGAAATTTTTTTTCGAAATTTTCCTGAATTTCCCCACCCTTTAACGTGTTTTGGAGACAACACAACTACCTAACCTTTGCACCCATTGTTGTTCACCAACCTAAGTTCAGCACAGGATCAACATGGCTCATCTCAAACCAACACTTTTTCGACTTTTTTCACACCTTTATCTCTCCCTATATATATTTCTATTTCTTTTCACTTTAACCTCATATTACCCTTCCACTTTCTAATACCATGTCAACCTGACAACATCTCTACAACGACCCCATTAAATTTTATTTACATTCCCTCCGCAAACATGCCTTCACCCTAGCCAGATCACGCTCCCATATTTTATTTACTCAGGCTTGTCTGACATTTGGCATTACCCCCAAAGGCCTCACACTTAAAGTTCCCATCTCTGGCTGTAATCCTTCTTTCCATCAGTCCTTATACCAGTTCCAAACTGCACAATCCATAGCCCTCACCCGCCTAATCCTTCACCTATACATCGACTCGGCCAATGAACACACCCGTCAACTCCTATCCCAAATCAAAGTCCTCAATCTTTCCTCTCCCACATCCACACCGGCTGTTCATAGCATCCTCCTACAGGCCAACTGCAAATTAGAACAGCATGCCACCCTCTACCTCAAAAAACTATCCAATCTCCTGGTTTCCCACCTCCGGAAAGGCAACTCACTCACCCTCCACAACCTTTCCAACAAACCTCAACCTCCTCTCATTGCACACAGACCCAGTCTCTCCCATCTACTCAATCTCCCACTTCCAGCTCCACTCCCCCCAACACCTCAAAATTCTAGTCAACACAATCTGGAACCACAACACCCCAATTCAGTACTTAACCTTTCCTCCAAACCTCTCTCCCAATCCGAAACCTCTGTCCTATCCAAAGGCCTCACCTTCAGCCCCACTCCCAGGTTCAACCAAACTGCCCTTGTCAAAGATTTACTGTCCTACACTCGTAGTCTCTGCTGGAAACATCACTTTGCCACGAAGAAAAACAATCCTGATCCCACTCCTAATGATCCAACTCCCCAAGACACTATCCAAATTGAACCCTGCCTGGAACAGTTCTGTCCTCCATCACAGCGGGACCCACCTCCTCTTCCTCAAAATCACCCTTCTCCAAACCTTCCAGGAATTTCTCACTTCCAGCCTTGCCTCTCAATCTTTCTCGAAAACGTTAATCCTACTCCCAACATCACCACAGCCGAAGCCCAGGCTATCCGTGATCTGAAAGTAGACCGATCCATCATCATTCTTCCGGCTGACAAGGGTTCCACAACCGTGGTACTTGATCGTCGGGAGTATGTGGCTGAGGGACTGCGTCAGCTTTCAGACAACTCTACATACAAAGTTTGCCAAGGTAATCCCATTCCTGATGTCCAGGCGGAGCTTCAAGAAATCCTCAGAACCTTAGGCCCCTTACAAAACCTTTCACCTGACTCCATCAAACTCCTGAACCCACTGACACCTCGCACTCCTACCTTCTACCTACTTCCTAAAATTCACAAACCCAAACATCCCGGCCGCCCCATTGTAGTTGGTTACCAAGCCCCCACAGAACGTATCTCTGCCTATGTAGATCAACACCTTCAACCCATTACATGCAGTCTCCCATCATTCATCAAAGACACCAACCACTTTCTTGAACGCCTGGAATCCTTACCCAGTCTGTTACCCCCATAAACCATCCTTGTAACCATTTTGCCACTTCCCTATACACAAATATCCCGCACGTCCAGGGCCCCACTGCAATGGAGCACTTCCTTACACACCGATCACCTGCCACCCTACCTAAAACCTCTTTACTCGTCACCTTAGCCAGCTTCATCCTGACCCACAACTTCTTCACTTTTGAAGGCCAGACATACCAACAATTAAAGGGAACAGCCATGGGTACTAGGATGGCCCCCTCGTATGCCAACCTATTTATGGGTCGCTAAGAGGAAGCCTTCTTGGTTACCCAAGCCTGCCAACCCAAAGTTTGGTACAGATTTATTGACGACATCTTCATGATCTGGACTCACAGTGAAGAACAACTCCTGAATTTCCTCTCCAACCTCAACTCCTTTGGTTACATCAGATTCATCTGGTCCTACTCCAAATCCCATGCCACTTTTCTTAACATTGACCTCCATCTGTCCAATGGCCAGCTTCACACATCCGTCCACATCAAACCCACCAACAAGCAACAGTACCTCCATTATGACAGCTGCCACCCATTCCATATCAAACGGTCCCTTCCCTATAGCCTAGGCCTTCGTGGCAAACGAATCTGCTCCAGTCCTGAATCCCTGAACCATTACACCAACAAACTGAAAGCAACTACCCTCCCGACCTGGTACAGAAGCAAATAACCAGAGCCACTTCCTCATCCCCTCAAACCCAGAACCTCTCACAGAAGAACCCTAAAAGTGCCCCGAAATGAGATCCATCCTTCATTAAATCCTCCCCACTCCACCAAGAGTGTCTTTTCGCCGTCCACCTAACCTTCGTAACCTCTTGGTTCATCCCTATGAAATCCCCAAACCACCTTCTCTACCCTCTGGCTCCTACCCTTGTAACCGCCCCCGATGTAAAACCTGTCCTATGCACCCTCCCACCACCACCTACTCCAGTCCTGTAACCCGGAAGGTGTACACGATCAAAGGAAGAGCCACGTGTGAAAGCACCCACGTGATTTACCAACTGACCTGCCTACACTGTGATGCTTTCTATGTGGGAATGACCAGCAACAAACTGTCCATTCGCTTGAATGGACACAGGCAGACAGTGTTTGTTGGTAATGAGGATCACCCTGTGGCTAAACATGCCTTGGTGCACGGCCAGCACATCTTGGCACAGTGTTACACCGTCCGGGTTATCTGGATACTTCCCACCAACACCAACCTATCCGAACTCCGGAGATGGGAACTCGCCCTTCAGTATATCCTCTCTTCTCGATATCCACCAGCCCTCAACCTCCACTAATTTCAAGTAGCCGCCGCTGATACCTACCTGTCTTTCAACAACTTCTTTGCCTCTGTACCTCCGCCTTGACTGACATCTCTGCCCGAACTCTTTGCCTTTACATATGTCTGCTTGTGTCTGTGTATGTGCAGATGGATATGTGTGTTTGTGCGAGTGTACACCTGTCCTTTTTTCCCCCTAAGGTAAGTCTTTCCTCTCCCGGGATTGGAATGACTCCTTACCCTCTCCCTTAAAACCCACATCCTTTCGTCTTTCCCTCTCCTTCCCTCTTTCCTGAAGAAGCAACCGTTGGTTGCGAAAGCTAGAAATTCTGTGTGTGTGTTTGTAAGTCTTGGAATCTTTGTTTTTAATATATTTTTCCCATGTGGAAATTTCTTTCTATTTTATATACTACACTGTAACATAGTCTTACGTCAGTGACATTTTCTTTATGTTGAAATGAAAACCTATTGATTTCACAAGAAAAACTTTTTTCTCTTTCACTTCCTAATTGAACATAGACTTGGAAATTGTTGGTAGTAAGATTGGAAATTGTTGGTAGTAAGAATAAAACAGTTTGCAAACTTTGTTTTCTTACTTGAGATTACTTAGTTACTTTTATCTTAGTATGAAAAATTTTGATGTATTTTGAGAAACTAAATCCTATATCACACTCTGGTACCAGGTGTCTTTTCTTACTACTTTCCTAAATCTTGCTTTGCTTGGTTCTGCACAAATCTTAAATCTCCTCTGACACCATTTTGACATTTCTGTAGACAATCAATTTGGAAAAGTGTCTTCCCTGAACCTGTTTACAGGTGGACTGATATGAGTGGATTCTGATTCAACTGGGCTTCCTTTATTTATCATAGCTGCTGCCAGTTCAGTAACAGATCCTTTAAGATTTTTTTCTAGTAGGCTTTGAGTTTTTTCATCATCATGAAAATGAGAAAAATCTTTCTTCCACCACTTTTATGTGAATCCTTTCAAAAGGAATGTTAATTATTAACTGATCACTGGTGTATGTACTAGCTTTGTTTTTATTATAATCCAAAATACAGGCTAGTTTAATCCTCTCTATCATTCCCAGTTTTGTTCTGATGTTGAAACTGGATGCTGACATTTTGTGTTTTGTCATCAAAAGAATTGCATCCTTAGTGTCTTTCCATTTCACAACCACATAAATGAAGTAAGAACATGAGCATTATAGTTCATAATGTCCCAAGTTTGTGTATCTGTAAATGTAGTTGAAAAAACAAATTGTACTTTGCATTGAATGCTTGATATACTCACTAACCAGTAAACAGTCATATACGTGTTTAGCAATTAGCATGACAACTATAGCGGGTGTGAAGTTAGTCGGCAAAACTGTACTTTCATTTTAAGGACACTGCCACCCAGAGATGATAATTTAGTTTTGTAAATGACATTCTTGAGTGCTATTGCTGGCCTCCAAATAAACTGATCTGCAACCACATTTATGTTCGTACTCCTAAAAACACCATTTGGTTCAACAATCAGTACCCTTTGTAATGCGAATGACCATGTGAGGCGTGGAGCATGACAACAAGGGAAACTTCTGAGAGGTTACAAATAAAAGTGGTGTAAGAAAGATTTTTCTCATTTTCATGATGATGATAAATTTGTATTTTTTGTGTAAAGAGTCAAAGCCAAGTAGAGAAAATCTTAATGAATCTGTTACTGAGTGATGTCTGCATTCCTTTCCTGACAATAAGATTGATACTTGCCACCATCTATATTTTTTCATGGTAGTAATACCAGGTGGTTATAATTAAACTGATGGTGTTCCAACTCCTGCAGTGTAAGCTATATACATTGCAGGATGCTGAAACACCATAGGTGTGTTTATTAATTGGTGCCCTCATGGTGTGTGCTGAAAGAAAAAAAAATCGTTTTGCTTTCTGCCACTAAGTAAAAATATGGCAATGCAGGCATGTCAGAACATGGTGTGGGGGCAGGAAAAGGGGAGGAATGATCAGATACATGATAACTGTGATTCTGGCACATTTATTAGCATATGGTGACAAGTTACAACATGCATTAAGTGTGTTCTCCTGACTCAGCAACATACTGCATCCACAACGTGGCATCATTGACAGTTGTTTGCAGCATATCTAGAGCAATCAGAGTAACATGCCATTGTATGCTATCCTTCAGATCAGGAAGAGTCTGGCTACTTACCTGATACACAATCCTTCAGATATTCCCACAACCAGAAGTCACATGTATTCAGGTGGGGGGATCTGGAAGGCCACTCATCTTGAAATTCTCTAGAGTTGGTGCTGTCATTACTAAAGGTTTCTTGAAGCACATCTGTCACCTGGCAAGCAACATGTGGCGTCACCTTGTCTTGCATAAAAATAGTTGTGTGCACTCAGTTGCATTCTTGTAAAGGTGGAATCACATGTTGTACAAGGAGGTCCTTATATAACATGCAGACACCTAAAGGTCTGTAAGGTGTCATCTCCTTGAAGAAAAATGGGCTGAGAATAAAGGAGCTTGTGAAAACACACCACACAGTCACATAAGCTGAGTGAAGTGGATATTCCTGCACAACATGTGATGGGGTAGAACCCCATATACTACGAGTCTGTGTATTCACAGCACCATGAAGAGTAAAATGTGCTTTGTCTGTCCAAAGAATAGTACACAGCTACATGTCATCCATTTCCATTCGTACCAAAAACCAAAGAGCAAAGTCTTGGCATTGTAGCCTATGTTGCGGCTCCATTTGGTGCACATTCTGAATCTTGTAGATATACCTGTTTAAAATGTGTTACAAAATATTTTGAACTGCTGACTGGGGAGAGAGAATTCCTGTGGCACAGCTTTAGTACTGACTGTAGAAACTGAGACATGTGCTGCATGGTTAGTTATGGCTACAGCAACTTCAACAACTGCCATGGGAATGAGGTACCTCCCCCTCCAGCTGCACCACCTAATTCACCTGTTTCTTTAAATTTCCTGGTCATACTCTTTAGCATATTTATTGACATGGGGCCTCTCTGCAGCTGTTTCCATCAATGATGTTCTTGCAATGGCACACTGCTATTGCTGCTATTCTGATAAGACAACTTTATCAGCAGTACACATCATTGCCTTTCATATGGAAAAGTCCAACCTTCTTAACTCTTTGCACTTTTACACTGTGCCATATTTTCACCAGATGGAAGAAAGCAAGCACACTCATTAATGAACATGTTTCAGCATCCTGTGCATTATGCAGCCCACACTGCAGCACCCATAATACTGTCAGTTTAATTACAGCTGTCTGGTAAAAGAATCATAGAGTACTTTTATAAAGAAAACAGATGTAAGAAAGATGTTTGAATACATTTACAAAGATGAGAAACAGCTGACGTAGATCATATGCCAATCATCTTTTTGGACTATAATCTATGTGATGTAGGTGCCATATTGCTCATCCTACATTTAGAGCAAGCTACTATTCACCACCACAAATATAAATTCTGTCTAAGTCATCCTGTATCCTCCTACGGTAATGCTTTCCTTTACACTACAGTGTCATCAGCAAACAGTTGCAGACTGCTGCTAACCCTACTGCCAGATCGTTTATGTATATAGAGAACAAGAACAGTCTTATCACACTTCTGTGGCGCACTCCCAATGATACTCTTGTCTCTGATGAACACTCTCCATCCAGTACAACGTTATGGGCTCTATTGCTTAAATAATCTTTGAGCTACTCACATACCTGGAAACCTCTTCCATATGCTTTGACCTTTGTTAACAGACTGCAGTGGAGGACTGTATCAGATTCTTTCAGAAATCAAAGAATATGGAATCTGCCTGTTATGCTTCATTCTTGGTTCACTGTATATTGTGTGAATTATGTGACGTATGGTTCTACAAACATACTCAGAAACATTTGTTGGTGGACCCAGATTAATTCTGTGCACTGCTACGCACACACTAACAGTGTAAGTAACACTCACCAACCTTGCTTTGTGCCAGAAGGCAGGGTTAAAATAGCCACTTCTTCTATACCACTGCTCAATGCCCTACAGCAATCCATGTCTTTCAAAAGACTCTGTCTTACCACAAGATTGGAAAACAAGCACTACAAAGACAGTCTCCAACCAGTTTCTTTCAGTTAGTTAGTTAGTTATATTACTTGTTCCATGGATCATAACACGATTCTTTCGTAATGATGTGGAACGTGTCAAAGTACACAAGATTCATTTATCCCAAATAATCATTGTTAGTCTTATATATGGTACAATGGTTAATGCTTACTGTATTTCTTTGGCCTATGTCTAAAAATTCATCTATGGAGTAGAAGGAGTTGTCATTCAGGAATTCCCTTAACTTACTTTTGAATGCCGATTGGTTGTCTGTCAGACTTTTGATATTGTTTGGCAATTGACCAAAAATCTTTGTGGCAGTATACTTCACCCCCTTTTGTGCCAATGTCAAATTCAATGAACGGTAGTGAAGGTCACCCTGTCTCCTAGTATTGTAGCTGTGGACTGTGCTATTAAATCTGAAGTGATCTGGGTTACTAACAACAAATTTCATTAGGCTGTATATATATATATATATATATATATATATATATATATATATATATATATATATATATATATATATATATATATTGTGAAGCTACTGGCAATATCCCTAATTCTTTAAATAATTGCCTACAAGATGATCTTGGATGAGCCCCAGACATTATTCTGATAACACGTTTTTGTGCAATAAATACCTTCTTTCTTAGTGATGAATTGCCCCAAAAGATGATACCGTAAGAAAGCAACGAATGAAAATATGCATGGAAAGGTAACTTACTGATGTGCTTGTCTCCAAAATTTGCAATGACACCAATAGCATAGGTAGCTGAGCTCAATCGTTTCAGTAGATTGTCAACGTGTGTCTTCCAGTTTAAATTCTGATCAATACAGACACCCAGAAATTTTGAACAATATGCTTTAGCTAAAGATTTTCCCCCACACTCTATATTTATTTCCGGTGTTATGCCTTTCCCTGTACTGAACTGTATGTACAGTGTTTTTTCAAAGTTCAATGAAAGTCCATTTGCGGAAAACCACCTAATAACTCTTTGAAAAACATTATTTGCATTTTCCTCAGCTGATTCTTGCTTTTTAGGCTTGATTACAATACTTGTGTCACCTGCAAAGAGAACCAAGTTTACATCTTCATGAATATAATTAGGCAAGTCATTAACATACACTCCTGGAAATGGAAAAAAGAACACATTGACACCGGTGTGTCAGACCCACCATACTTGCTCCGGACACTGCGAGAGGGCTGTACAAGCAATGATCACACGCACGGCACAGCGGACACACCAGGAACCACGGTGTTGGCCGTCGAATGGCGCTAGCTGCGCAGCATTTGTGCACCGCCGCCGTCAGTGTCAGCCAGTTTTCCGTGGCATACGGAGATCCATCGCAGTCTTTAACACTGGTAGCATGCCGCGACAGCGTGGACGTGAACGGTATGTGCAGTTGACGGACTTTGAGCGAGGGCGTATAGTGGGCATGCGGGAGGCCGGGTGGATGTACCGCCGAATTGCTCAACACGTGGGGCGTGAGGTCTCCACAGTACATCGATGTTGTCGCCAGTGGTCGGCGGAAGGTGCACGTGCCCATCGACCTGGAACCGGACCGCAGCGACGCACGGATGCACGCCAAGACTGTAGGATCCTACGCAGTGCCGTAGGGGACCGCACCGCCACTTCCCAGCAAATTAGAGACACTGTTGCTCCTGGGGTATCGGCGAGGACCATTCGCAACCGTCTCCATGAACCTAGGCTACGGTCCCGCACACAGTTAGGCCGTCTTCCGCTCACGCCCCAACATCGTGCAGCCCGCCTCCAGTGGTGTCGCGACAGGCGTGAATGGAGGGACGAATGGAGACGTGTCGTCTTCCGCGATGAGAGCCGCTTCTGCCTTGGTGCCGATGATGGTCGTATGCGTATTTGGCGCCGTGCAGGTGAGCGCCACAGTCAGGACCGCATACGACCGAGGCACACAGGGCCAACACCCGGCATCATGGTGTGGGGAGCGATCTCCTACACTGGCCGTACACCTCTGGTGATCGTCGAGGGGACACTGAATAGTGCATGGTACATCCAAACCGTCATCAAACCCATCGTTCTACCATTCCTAGACCGGCAAGGGAACTTGCTGTTCCAACAGGACAATGCACGTCCGCATGTATCCTGTGCCATCCAATGTGCTCTAGAAGGTGTAAGTCAACTACCTTGGCCAGCAAGATCTCCGGATCTGTCCCCCATTGACCATGTTTGTGACTGGATGAAGCGTCGTCCTACGCGGTCTGCACGTCCAGCACGAACGCTGGTAAAACTGAGGCGCCAGGTGGAAATGGCATGGCAAGCCGTTCCACAGGACTACATCCAGCATCTCTACGATCGTCTCGATGGGAGAATAGCAGCCTGCATTGCTGCGAAAGATGGATATACACTGTACTAGTGCCGACATTGTGCATGCTCTGTTGCCTGTTTCTATGTGCCTGTGGTTCTGTCAGTGTGATCATGTGATGTATCTGACCCCAGGAATGTGTCAATAAAGTTTCCCCTTCCTGGGACAATGAATTCACGGTGTTCTTATTTCAATTTCCAGGAGTGTATATTAAAAACAATAAAGGCCCCAAGACAGAACCCTGTGGTACCCCATTCTTGATACATCCCCAGTCTGAATAATCTGCTGCCCTTTGTGTACTATGTGGGTTTGCTGTTTCAACCTTCTGCATTCTACCAGTTAAATATGAAGTGAACCATCTGTGTACTGAACCATTCATTCCATAGTACTTCAGCTTATCTAAGAGAGATCACAGAAAATCCCAATTGGTGATGTTCTACTATCCAGAGCATTTAAAATTTGATCAGTGAAAGCATGTATAGCACTATCTGTTGAAACACCTTTCTGAAAACCGAACTGACATTTTGTTAAAACGTTATTCCCACTAATGTGTAAAGTTACTCTTGAGTACATTACTATTTCAAACACTTTTGAGAAGGATGTCAGAAGTGAAATAGGGCGATAATTGTTGACGTCTGTCTTGTCACCTTTTTTATACAAGGGTTTAACTATGGCATATTTCAGTCTGTCAGGAAATATTCCCTGATTCAATGAGCTATTACATATGAGGCTAAGAACTCGACTTATCAGGTGTAGACAAGATTTTAGTATTCTATTGGAGATACCATCAGTTCCATGTGAGTTTTTATTCTTAAGTGAATTTATTATGTTCTTAATTTCAGACGGTGAGGTGGGTAGGATTTCAATTTCATTTGTTTGCACCGGGAATGCCTCTTTCATATAGAGTTCTGCCCTATCTGGTGAGCAGCTGGTGCCTATATTTTCCACTACATTTATAAAATGACTATTAAAAATATTTTCAACCTGTGATTTTTCATTTATAAGCTTTTCATTGTGCTTAACAGTAATACTGTTGTCCTGTGACCTTGGTTGCCCTGTTTCCCTTTTAACTATATTCCATATTGTTTTAACTTTGTCATCAGAGGTTCTAATCTCAGACTTGATACACATACTTCTGGATTTTTTTGTAACTTTCCTTAATATATTACAATATTTCTTATAATGGTTGAGCTTTTCTTCATCTTGACTTATTCTAGTGTCTTGGTATAGTTCCCATTTCCGGCTACAAGAAATTTTAATCCCTTTAGTCAGCCATGGTTTTTTATCAAGTTTATTTGAATTATGATTCACTAATTTCTTAGGAAAACTGTTTTCAAATATACCCACAAGTTTATCATGGAATAAGTTAAATTTAACATTTGCATCAGGTTCCCGATAAACATCCTCCCAGTCTACCCTTTTCAAGCTTTCCTTAAATTGTTGAATTGTTATATGGTTAATTGGGCGTATTATTTTTTTTTTTTCACATTACTGTATGGAGCAAAGTCATGAATTGAAAGTAGCTGTGCATCGTGATCAGAAAGCCCGTTCTTAGTAGGATAGGTGCTTACTTCTTTTAATTTATCTTGGTCTATGAAAATGTTATCTATCAGGGTGCTACTGTCTTGTACAATACGAGTAGGAAAATCAATGACTGATGTCAGATTGTAAGAGCAAAGTAATAGTTCAAGGTCGTTCTTCTTGCTTGAGTGTTTAAGAAAATCTACATTAAAATCTCCACAAATGATAATGTGTTTTCCCTTTTCTGACAGATAACGCAGCAAGAGATCTAGGTTTTTAAGAACCATTTGAAAATTTCCAAGTGGGGACCTATACACAGTCACAATTATGAATTTACCACTGTCCAATTTAAGCTCACAAGCGCATACTTCAATGTGCTGTTCTACACAGAATTTTGCGGTTTCTATGTTTTTAAAACTATGTTCCCCCTTAACATAAATGGCAGCTCCTCCTTTCTCCATATTGTCTCTACAAAAATAAGTTGCTAGTTTATACCCATTAATATTTACATTTTCCATTTGTGTAGTTATATGTTCAGACAGGTACAGTACATAAACTTCTGTTGTATTTTTAATATTCTCAAAACAAATTATTAGTTCGTCTATTTTGTTCCTTAATCCCCTGATATTTTGGTGAAATATATTAACACAACTGTTTCCTCTACCTTTATTCGAACCATTTATTTTTTTACCTTTAAGAGCTGCCTGTCTGGACATCTTGTTCAACCTAAAAAAGGTGCCCCTATGCCCTTTCGGGTCACAGGGGTTTTGCCTTGAGTGCTAGTGGCCCCCTTTAGACGACCTACAATTAAATCAGCTAATCTATCCTTTCCTAGACTATTTAGGTGCAGGCCATGTCGAGTGTATCCCCATCTCCCAATGCTACCAACAGGCACTGTATAAATGTGTGTTTTTGCACCGTCCAGCAGCTGCTCGCTCAACTCTCTGTTAACTCGCCACTCAGAAGGGTTAACCGAGGGCTGATCATAACGCTGCAATTCCTCAACAAAACCCACATTCGTACATCCTGTTGCAGCTCCTATTTTATCCAGGTCACTCTTAATATCATAATTCCTATCCTTAGCCAGGCTGTTTCCTGCCCCACCTATTACTATCAACTCATCATTCTTGTCAAAGTCCCTACAGAGTGGTCCTATGTCTTCTATCACCTGGCTAAGCCTAGCACTTGGCTTAAACAAACTCGTGACCTGGTAATCTGCTCCTAATTTCTCCTGCACTAGTTGGCCTACACCCCTCCCATGACTGCTACCTAGCAGCAAGACTTTTCTTTTCCTATTACTAGATTTTCCCGACCTAATGCTGTTACCAATTTTAGTAGTCTGCTGCACCCTACTTTCAACTACTCCTGTTTTTGGCTCCTCCCTTCCTACTTCAGGTAACAAGGAGAATTTATTCATAACTGGAACTTCGACAACATCTACATGGCTGGTCCCTTTTCGCGATTTCCTTGTTACCAATTCCCATTTCCCGCAGTCTTTTTCCCCCTTTAACTTAGCTAATTCAGTTTTTACCGAATCTAGTTCAGCCTGAAGGGCACACATCTTTTCCTCCTGTTGTACGAATCTTTTTTCTATACTACAGAACCTACATTCCATGGGAGAGCCAAAAGCATAATGTCGTCAAATTTCCCACTACATGAGCCCCAATGAAAAACACCCCCACATCCCCCGCATACCACACCCGATTCTATCTTCCTACGGCAGCTTCCACACATAGTACTCATGGCAATGTACAGTAATAAAATTTAAACAATGATCTCTTAATACAACAAACTATATTCTTACTAACAAAGAGATAGAGGGGCTGGCCAGTACTTACCTCAGCTCAGTACAGCCGATAGAGACACAAAAAACAACCGAAAATTTAAGCTCCTAGCTTTCGGAATAAATGTTCCTTCATCAGGGAGGAGAGAGGGGAAAGAAAGGGAAGAAGGGAAAGTAGATTTAGTTACTCACAACCCAGGTTATGAAGCAACAGGGAAAGGAAAACAGGGAAGGTAGCAAGGATGGAGGCATGGTTGTCAGAGGGAAGCCAAAGATCTTTGGCTTCCCTCTGACAACCATGCCTCCATCCTTGCTACCTTCCCTGTTTTCCTTTCCCTGTTGCTTCATAACCTGGGTTGTGAGTAACTAAATCTACTTTCCCTTCTTCCCTTTCTTTCCCCTCTCTCCTCCCTGATGAAGGAACATTTATTCCGAAAGCTAGGAGCTTAAATTTTCGGTTGTTTTTTGTGTCTCTATCGGCTGTACTGAGCTGAGGTAAGTACTGGCCAGCCCCTCTATCTCTTTGTTAGTAATTGTTTCACATCTTTGTATGAGATTTTCCATTAATTAGTTAAACTATATTCTTAAATCAGTAAGATAATGAACCTACAATGGATGTAATCTAACGAGCTACGTGAATTTAAAAAATCGTTACCTGAAAGTAAACAAATGCCAAATGGAAAGTCTATGAACAAATAAGTTTGAATAATCTACAATAAAGTCTTTAATTATTGACCAAAAAAGTATTTAAGATTATAGGCGCAAAGTTAAGTAATAATAAGAGGTCTACACACACACGAAATTTACGCCTACAAATGTAAACAAACACTACTCCATAAACAAATTAGAATAACAGTGTAAAGTCAAAAAGCAGAAGGACACACTCAAAAACAACATAAGTTTACACTGAAACAAATCAAATATACTATCTTCTATAGGGTGTTGCCAAGCCCTCCACATTGTTATCAAACACTGAGTACATCAAGTGATGTCTCCACATTCTGGCATGAGACCTCAATCCACCTAACTTGCTCATTCATTGAACTGACCCTTTTTCACAAAAACTGGAAAACAGCTGAGCCCTTCACACCAATACATGGGAAATGCACATGCCAACTCCTTCAGTTTTCCATTGCAGAAGAACAACTTTATTGATCACTGAGGATCACTCACTCCCAAATTTATATGGGGTGTCCAGGAAGTAAGGACAAATTTGAATTTTCTGCCATTTTGTCATTTGACAGTTGACATCTGTGGTTGTTTTCATGTTTGTTATATGCAATCATTCGCATTAGTAGCCTGATAGCTTTCTTGTGTTGAGCATTGCTGTTTGATGTTTATTTTCATCATGGATCAGATAACAACTGGTTAACATATCCAAGTGATAAAAAGTTATTTAAAAAAACTAGTGAACGTCCCACAGTAACCGCTTGTAAATTGTGTGTGACACTCATAAGGGAATGGTCCAATAAGACATGTCAAGACCTACCCTGAAATTTTTTACACAGGAAGAATACAATGAAAGAAATGCACTGCCAGAATTCTAACTGCTAAGAGGCACTGCAAGTATTTTCTAAAAAATGTTAAAATTACAAATTTTTGCCATGCAAAGAACAGCTTATAACAGCGGCTTGTACAGCCCTGCCCACCAGCGCATGACTCAGTGAATCACTCACATAGTGCCACATAGCGGAATTATCCAGAGTTCACAGACACCAATTTTAAGCACGTAAAGTCTGGTTTACAATGGAGTGAATGGACATGAACATGTGTGAATGATAATATGCAGAAAATTCACTACCATTTGCTTGTATATGGGTAGAATTGTTTATACTAGAGGGAAAGGAAGAGAACATGAGGTAGGGAACATTACCTATGAATGCTGTGTTCTTAGTTTTTGGAGCTAATATTCAGCATTCAAGATATAACTCTATCTTGTTACAGCCACAATGAGAAACTTTGCTATACAGTGAGGATTATTTTGCATGGCAAGCATACTGTTCTTGACGGAGTATACAAAATGGTGCAGGGAAGAAAGAATGTAAGTTTCTCAAATTGTATGGAAGTGTGACATTGTGGAGATCATGCACTTTACATGGAATTGTGTCTCCATCTTCCCTTAGCACTGGTCCAAAATTTTCCTTGTATGTTGACTGCCATTTTTCTCTGGCGTCTCATTACCATTGAGGGGAAATTTATAAGCAGAAAACTATTTACTGACACTGAGCATCATCTCAAGAGGTGACACAGCTAGCATTTCCACTATGGGTGTAAGGTCTAATGGTCATATTCTTTTTTTCCTCCTAACACAAAAATGGTCCAATGGCAAATCACGTACTCTGTGATCCAGAGAGTGCGGGATCAAATCCCACTCAGACCACAATGTTTTCACTATGATTTTTAACGGAGCATTCACTTCTCACAGATGTTGGAGTGACCACAAAAGACTTGTGGCTTAGACTCCACATTAAACTGCAGGTCTCCATTTTCTGATTAGGTAACTGGGGAGGGTTAGGGACACAAGATTGTTCCAATAATTACATGGAGTCCATGGAAGCCTGTTGCAACAAAGAATGTTGACCATATACTGCAGTGGCATCCAGTTGAAAGACCTGTAAGAGGCCTACCATGTACACCAGATAGAATTCTCTTTTGCTTATGCTTGTTTGTTCTGGCGAAAACCTGGCTTAAATTATACAAACATTCTTTTGAATAACTTCACATTGACAGTTCAGTTCTTGCACATATAATTCTGATAAAAAAAGGCTAGCAGATAAAATAAAATCATGCAAGTGTTTGATGTCACAGATGACTTCCATCAATGATGACTTGTAATGTGTTGAAACAAAATGTGTCTTGCAGTACCACATTTTATAACAATCCCTGTGGGCCATTCCTTATAATAACGTTTGAATGTTGTACATTTGACTATAATTCAAACAGTTCTTTGTTTATTTCCCCTGGTCATCAAAAAATGCGAAGTGTCTATTGAATGACAAAAACAAACATTTTTCTTGCACCAGGCACACCGGACAAACGAAAAATTGATGTAGTCAGGCACTTTGCAGTAACCACTAGTCTTACTTAGACAGAACTGGGATGGAGTTAGAAATTGTCCCGTCCATTGTTCTGCATATTGAACTACATACCAGGAACACTTGATCAAATTTGTAAAGGTGGTGAAGAAAGTTGGTAATGCACAAATGACTGCAGTTTAAGAATACTGTTCTGCTGATAAACCTGAAATGAGAGATAGGTATCGAAAATTTCCTGAAAAATGCTTTCCACTCTCAAAACAATTCTTTATCAAGAGATTGAATCGCACTAGTAGTTCCAGGTGGAATCCACATTACATCTACAGATTTTTTGTCATCCTCCACAAAAACAGATGCATTGTCGTGTCCAGAATGTGAATCTGACAAAAGCAATGAATTAGTATCTGGATCTGGTAGAACTACATTTTTAATGAAATGTTGAAAATTATTCTTTCCCATTTTACCAGATTTTGTTACATTGATTATGAAATTTTTGCAACTAAACAGTCCATTTTTTATTTTTGATTCTAATTTGCCTTGTGGTTCTTGAAGACAGATATACAGCTTTGGAAACAGTAAGCCACTCATACATAACACTGGCATTGTTGTATGTGCATGTGTCATTGCATTCATTGATTGGGCAACATACTTCATCTTGTTCTCACCCTGAAATGCTAAAGTGCGGTGTGCATGTAGTTCTTTCACAAAACCTGACTGATCAGCATTATAAATAGCAGTTGCAGGGATAACAGCAAGTTTCGTCTTTACATCAGCTATGGATTTCTCTATAGCATTGTCTATCACTGGCAGCTCCTCTACATGTTTTTGCGGTGTAAACTTGGTAATTTTGTGATTTCCTATTCTGCATGATTTCTCAAATCTGCATAGCCAGGTCAATGAAGCCTGGAAATTAGCAGTGTTCATGTCAGATGCAATTTGGAGGGCCCAGTCTCATAGATCTCCATTGGTAACGGTGCATAGCCTCTCAAGCAGTTCTAAATCTTTCGAACGGTTTTTCATTCAGATGGTTTCGGGTTTCCATTTGGCATATATTTCTTACTTCATGTAATTCATTCTTCCATTTGTACAGTTCACACTCTAATTTTGTGAAACAAAAATGCCTTTGCACACTGTGTAACTTCCCCTCCTTCGTTTAACCAATATTTCACTGCATTTTCTTTGTCACTGAAAGCTGTTGCAATACATGTTTTGTTTAGGCTTGGAAGGTATTCTTCTTCAGAACTGTTACTGGCACAACTGATGTCATCCAAACCATAATTCCTGGAATCATCACAGTTATTTCCTATTTCTTATAACATATCCAGAATTTCAAATGAAATGCCGATATCAATCGAATGAATGTCAAGGGAATCAACTAACAAATGGCACATATTTATGTCCTCAGGAGAAGTAAGTAATTTCAGCTGGAAACCATGTGCTTCATAGTTCATCATTGCTAAACTGGGGACATTAATTTAATTACACATTACTGTGAATCTGGAAGAAAAAAAAAGGCACTATAAGCACACATGCCTTACAAAAGTGCAATAAATATTAATTCACCTTTTTGTCAATACTTACCAATACTGCAAAAATCAACAGATAATTTGTAATAGGTGTTACTTGAGTGGCTAATTCGAGATAATAATAACTGTTTACTGTAGTGTCAGAGAAACTGTCAATGAAGGTAACCTGAAACGTCCTTTACAAATTACAATCGGATTTTGTTGTGTTTCTTGTTTACAAACGTACTGCTGACCTTGGCTGTGTGTGTGTGTGTGTGTGTGTGTGTGTGTGTGTGTGTGTGTGTGTGTGTCTGTGTGTGTGTGTCTGTGTGTGCCCAGTTGTGCATGCACAGATGCTACAGTGCCAGTGGGGGTGCACACTTGTACTGACTCCTGGTGTACTATGAATTTGGCAATTTTCAGCTATTTTTTTAATACTTGCAGTGACTCTTAGCAGTTAAAATTTTGAAAATGCATTTCTTTCGTTGTTCCTTTCTGTGTAAAAAATTTCAGGGTAGGTTTCGACATATCTTATTGGACCATTCCCTTGTTAGATGTAATGCTGCTCCAGCCGAATCATCAGTTTGAAAGTGGATGCGGAAGTTTGAGACCACAGGTTCTGTTTAAAATGTTAAAAAAACTGGACAACCATGTCCTGTTTGAACACAAGAAAATGTTGTTGTGCAAGGCAGTGTGACCATAAGCCCCAGAAAATTGGTTCACTGACAAGCTCAACAATTGAAATTTTCACCAAGTTCACTGTGAAATCCTTTCAAAAGATCTAAAAATGCATGCGTACAGGATTAAACTTACCTAAGAGTTGAAGTTTGCAGATCACGGAAAGAGACATTGCCTTGATGAGCAGAGAACGAGAACTTCACAAAAAGAATAATTTTATTAGAGAAGGAAGGTTGCTACTCACCATATAGCGGAAATGCTGAATCGCAATAGGCACAACAAAAAGATTCACACAATTATAGCTTTTGGCCATTAAGGCCCTTGTCAGCAATAGACAGACATACACACACTCACACAGACCCAACTTGCACACACATCTGAAGTCTCAGATAACTGAAACCGCACTGCAAGCAGCAGCACCAGTGCATGATGGGAGTGGCGAATGGGTGGGGGTAAGGAGGGAGCTGGGGTAGCTACCCATAGTATCCATAGCAGATAGAACTAACAGGGGACACTGAACATATACAGAGAAGGGCAGCACGGATGGTCACAGAAAGCTTACCCACAAAGTTTGAATGGTGACTCTAGGAATATACAACAACCCCTACATATCGCTTCCATAGGGATCGTGTGGACGAGATCACACTAATTACAGCACACAAGGAGATATTTAAATAGTCATTCTTCCTGCACCCCATATGTTAATGGAACAGGAAAAACCCTAATAACTGGTACAATGGGACATACCTCTGTCATGCTCTTTACAGTGGTCTGCAGAGTATGGCTGTGGATGAAAGTAGGTGTGTGTGTGTGTGTGTGTGTGTGTGTGTGTGTGTGTGTGTGTGTGTGTGTGTGTGTGTGTGTGTTCGTGTGTGTGAATATGACTTAGGGTCATGGTTCTTCCAACATGTGTCTAACAATTTCACATTACTGGTTGTAGGTCACTGTCCTTTGTGCTGGTGACATCATGCTTTGCATTCTACCTGCTGAGTTTTTGCTACTTCCTGATTGATGTCAAACACTGGTGGAGTGGAGCCCCATTTTTCTACCCTGGTAAGTTTCAATGCTTGTTTAGAAGAAGTGTACAAGCGGCCTGTTTTCTAATTTCTTTGAAGCGGCACTTGCAACTCACTCAGGCAGTTTTAAAAAGTGGGAAAGGAAATTAAAACATGCAGTTGATTCCCTAAAAGTATAATTATTTTATATGTAACTTATAGATGGAAATAGTGCAGATACACTTGTTAATTAACACTTTGGAGACCACGCCCAGCATAACTTGGGCCACAGTTTTGTGTTAAAAAGACTAAACCCAAATCGGGGTTGACACATGAGCCACCTATTGCTCAAAAACTGGACTGATTTTGTATCAGAACACTATATGGACATTTTGTGTTCTCCCCCTTTTGTTGTCAATTTCTAGATTAATTTTGAAGGAAACATTTGTGAGCTTAACAGATGCTGTCATGTTTGCACTGATATCATTTTGTGCATGTACTGATATGGTTTTGCAGTTTGCTGTAATTCTGCTACAAATATGTCACATTTGTTGAGAGAGCAAGACATTTTGGAAGCTCAAGGAGAAGAAACTGCACAATAACTCACTTCATGGTTTTGTCTCAGGAGGAAAATTATACTTTCTGTCACCATTAATTTAAAATTTTGTACTTTTTCAAAGAACTGAAGTAAATATTAAAAACAAATCTTGAAGCTTGGCCCTTTTTTAGTAGGTATTACTCTTGAAAATACTTCAGTTACATATATGCTAGTAACACATTAAAATTTTCTTCTAATTGGACAGTCTCCAAAGTGATAATGACCCAATATTTATAAGAAAACTACCTTTTGAGAGGTTTATCGGTAGATCAAATAGTCTTTTTCTTGCCTATTCCACTGTGGTAATCTAATTGTTCTTTGTTACAGGAATGAATGCCACCATAATGTATGTAGGACATGAAATAGGTCATGATTTGTTCCCATGGCACTGGGCAATAGGCAGGATGAACACACATTTCATGTTGCTCATAGAATCAATATGGGGAACAGCCCTTTGGGTGATAATAGCTGTGTGGCTTTATCATATAAAGTTCTTTTTGGCTTTATAATTCAATGTACAAAAATGAAAATATGACTGTTTTTTGTAATGTATAAAATTTGTAAATATTCATTTTTAAGTGAACAGTTTTTACTTTTAATCATAAATATTTGAATTCAATTTATCTACTGACAACTACAGTGAATGGACATGTATACCACAATGCCATACTACATATCACAGAACAGATTGTACCTGTAATCATATTAAAGAATGATTATTTTTCTATTTTGTTTACAATGTTTCTTAAATTTAACCATTTTTGCAAGCTCCTTTTATGGTGTACATTGGAGTTCTGAAACATATTATGGTACTAGAATACAGACAAAAAACTGCATGAATGTGGACAAAGAATGAAGGTATAATCTTATATTCATAGCATGGATTGAAGAGTTCCTAGATAACAGAACACAGCATGTCATTCTCAATCGAGAGAAGTCTTCCGAAGTAAGAGTGATTTCAGGAGTGCCACAGTGGAGTGTCGTATGGCCACTGATATTCAGAATTTATATAAATGACCTTGTGGATGACATCGGAAGTTCACTGAGACTTTTTGCAGATGATGCTGCAATATATTGAAAGGTTGTAACAATGGAAAATTATACCGAAATGCAGGAGGATCTGCAACGAATTGACGCATGGTGCAGGGAATGGCAATTGAATCTCAATGTAGACAAGTGTAATGTGCTTTGAATACGTAGAAAGAAAGATCCTTTATCATTTAGCTACAATATAGCAGGTCAGCAACTGGAAGCAGTTAGTTCCATAAATTATCTGGGAGTAGGCATTAGGAGTGATTTAAAATGGAATGATCATATAAAGTTGATCATCAGTAAAGCAGCTGCCAGACTGAGATTCATTGGAAGAATCCTAAGGAAATGCAATCCGAAAACAAAGGAAGTAGATTACAGTACACTTGTTCGCCCACTGCTTGAATACTGCTCACTGGTGTGGGATCCGTACCAGATAGGGTTTATAGAAGAGATAGAGAAGATCCAACGGAGAGCAGTGTGCTTCATTACAGGATCATTTAGTAATCGTGAAAGTGTTACAGAAATGATAGATAAACTCCAGTGGAAGACTCTGCAAGAGAGACACTCAGTAGCTTGGTACAGGCTTTTGTTGAAATTTCGAGAACATACCTTCACCGAGGAGTCAAGCAGTATATTGCTCCCTCCTATGTATATCTCGTGAAGAGACCATGAGGATAAAATCAGAGAGATTAGAGCCCACACAGAGGCATGCCGACAACCTTTCTTTCCACGAACAATACGAGACTGGAATAGAAGGGAGAACCAATAGAGGTACTCAAGGTACCCTCTGACACACACTGTCTGGTGGCTTGCAGAGTATGGATGTAGATGTAGATATGCATAAGCCCTGCATTTTTTACTGAAATAGAGACTTTTACAATCTGAAGCTTTTTTTCGAGTCATTACTCTTCTGACTGGTTTGATGTGGTCCAGCACAAATTCTTTTCTGTACCAACAAATTCATCTCACAGTAGCAATTGTAACCTACATCCTCAATTATTAGTTGGATGCCTTCCAGTCTCTGTCTTCTTCTACATATTGTACCCTCTACAGCTCCCTCTAGTACCAAAGAAGCTATTCCTTAATGTCTTAACAGATATCCTGTCATCCTATCTCTTCTGCTTGTCAGTGTTTTCCATATATTCATTTCCTTGCTGATTCTGCAGAGAACCACCTCATTCATCACCTTATCAGTCCACCTAATTTTCAACATTCTTCTGTAGTAGTACATTTCAAATGCTTCTTTTCTGTTCCACTTTTGCCACATTCCATGTCTCACTTCCATACAATGCTGTGCTCCAAATGTACATTCTCAGAAATTTCTTCCGCAAATTATGCACTGTGTTTGACGCTAGTAGACTTCTCTTGGGCAGGAATTCCCTTTTTTCCATCACAGTTCTGCTTGTTCCATCCAGCAAAGGTTATTTCGCTGACAAGGTAGCACAATTCCTTAACTTCATCTACTTTGTGATGCCAAATTCTTATGTTAAGTTTCTCACTGTACTCATTTCTGCTACTTCTCATTACTTTTGTCTTTCTTTGAGTTACTCTCAGTACATATTCTATATTCATTAGACTGTTCATTCATTTCAACATGACCTGTAACTCTTCTCCATTTTCACAGAGGATAGCAATGTCATTAGTGAATATTATCATTGATACCTCTTTGTCCCACATTTTAACCCCACTCTTGCACCTTTCTTTTATATCTGTCATTACTTCTTTGATGTACAGTTTGAACAGTAGGGGTGAAAGACTGTAGTCCTGGCTTACACCCTTTTTAATCCATATGTTTCATTCTTGGTCTTCCAGTGCAATTGTTCTCTCATGCTTGTTGTGCATATTGTATATTACCAATGTTACCACATAGCTTACCCATATTTTTCTCAGAATTTTTAACATCTTTCACCCTTTTAATTGTTGAATACTTTTTACAGGTCGACAGATCTTACGAAGGAGTCTTGGTTTCTCTTCAGTCATGCTTCCAATATTAACTGCAATGTCAGAACGGTCTCCCTGGTGCCTCTACCTTTCCTAAAGCCAAACAGATCATCGTCTAACAGATCTTCAGTTTTCTTTTCTATTCTCTGTATGTTACTCTTGTTAGCAGATTGGATGCATGAACAGTTTTCCTGATTGTGTGATAATTCTCACACTTGTCAGCTCTTGTTATCTTCAGAATTGTGCGGATGATGGTTTTCCAAAAATCTGATGATAGATCACCAATCTCATACACTCTACACACCAATGTGAATAGTTGTTTTGTTTCCATTTTTCCTAACGATTTTAGAAATTCTGATGGAATGTTACTGGTATCCATCCTTTCTGCCTTAAGCTCTTTTAAATTCTGATTCTAATATTGGATCCCCTATCCCTTCCCTGTTGACTCCAGTTTCTTCTCCTATCACATCATTATACAAGTCCTATGCCTCATAGAGACCTGTGTTGTACTATTTCCACCTATCCACTGCCTCCTCTGTATTTAACAGTGGAATTGTCCATTGCACTCTTAATGTTATCACCCTTGCTTTTAATCTCATCTAAAAATGTTTTGACTTTTCTATATGCTGCAGTCCTTCAGACAACCATTTATTTTGCAATTTCTTCACATTTTTCAGGCAGTTATTTCACTTAGCTTCCCTGCACTCTCTATTTACATTGTTCCTAAGTGACTTGTATTTCCGTATTCCTGAATTTCCTTGCACATTTTTGTACTTCGTCCTTTTGTCAACAGAAGTACTTCTTATATTAAAAACAAAGATTCCAAGACTTACAAAGCGAGAAAGTGCCAGTAGATAGGCACAATAAATAAAACACACACACCGAATTTATAGCTTTCGCAACCGACGGTTGCTTCTTCAGGTAAGAGGGAAGGAGAAGGAAAGATGAAAGGATGTGGGTTTTAAGGGAGAGGGTAAGGAGTCATTCCAATCCCGGGAGCGGAAAGACTTACCTTAGGGGGAAAAAAGGACAGGTGTACACTCGCACACACACACACACACACACACATCCATCCGCACATACACAGTGCTCGCGGGGCGAGTGGCAGTTGACGTTTGCTCAGATGACCTGCTGAGACGCCGCGAGGTACGAGGTGGTAAGCAAACACGTATTGTGGAGTTGATTGTATGCAGTCTGCCGGTTCAGGATGGAGGATATGTGTTGACTGCCTGCCTGTCTGCTCTCCTGGTTGCGCTCGCCGTGCCTTGCGACCGCCTAGCTTGGGTTGCTGCTTGGTGTATCCTACAAGAGCCATACCAGGAGAAGTTAAGCAGCGTTGTGTATCTTTTAAAGAAAAGGAGGAAATGTATAAGACCTTTCGTAACCAATTTTGGTGGCCTCTTAAGTGTGGCCTTAGTGTTTATGCTGCCTTTGGGGAGAGCTAATTCTTTTAAATTTAAATATTTTGTGTTACCTGTCCTTTATAATCTTTTGGGGGTTTTATTTGAATTTTCTCTTTGGGGTTTCTTCCTTGTGCTTGGTTAAATGTTTACTTGTATCGCGGGAAGTGACTTCTGGTTAAAACTCGGAGAAGGTGTTTGAAGTTATTGGCGCCTCTGGCATTCCTCTTTTCAATTGAGTGTTGTCATCCCTTCGAGCGACCTGGTGTCACTCCTCGTTAATATTAATGCTGGTTTGTGTGTACTTCATTTTGAATTGGCCATTTGAATTAACATTTTGGAGCGCAGTATAGCACTAAGGCACCCTCATTGTATACCACCTTGTGCACCGCTCTGGTACCTTAATTTTCAGTGGCACGAGTTAGCTCCACTACCAGTTTTACTGATGTGCTCCGTTCAAAATCTTGTCTTGTATAAGTTTGCTCCATGTGTGTCTGGGAACACAGAGATGAGCTTTAGTGTCACTTCATGCTAGTCAGTTAATGGAATCTTCATTTTGGCTTGGCTTCCACTAAAGAGTTTAAGTGGAGCGTAGTATGTGTGATTTGTTATTCATTTAATTACTGTAAGTTTGTTTATGTAATGGGGAGCAAAACATTTAAAGACTGTTGGTATTAACTCCCCTTATTCTTGGATGTTGCTAATTCATTCCAAATGGCCTGCTACTTATTCAGTGGCAAGGCTGTTGATTAGTTGGTTACTTTGAGTACAAATTCACACCATTTATTTGTTGCCGAAATTCTTAAAGTGTCTGTTTCGTGTTTGAGCTGAATTGATATAAAACTTAACATTGCCTCCTAAACATTTGTTGTCAGCAGAAACCCTTACCAGAACTAAGTATTGTCACTGCTTATGTTAACCTTTACTAAGAGCAATATTTCATGTAGTTAAATTTTGTCTTAAAATGTGTATTTCTCTGATGTAATAAACGAGTGATAAAAGAAAAAAGCATAGGGGCCTGGTCCTTCCTATTGTGTCCGGTTTGTAACACGTATCACATGCTAAGACGTATTTCAACACTTTTGCCAACGGACAGACATGCTATCAGCAGCCACGACCCTGGCAAACGCACCCTGCCTCGTCTCTGCAGTGCTCCTATGCAGCACTGCGTCTTTAAACAAGGGTGATCAAGAACTGAACACCTGGCTATCTTGCACCACTCCACGCTGTCAGTGGCCAAGCGGTTCTAGGTGCTTCAGTCCAGAATCGCGTGACTGCTATGGTCGCAGGTTCGAACCCTGCCTTGGGCATGGGTGTGTGTGATGTCTTTAGGTTAGTTAGGTTTAAGTAGCTGATGACCTCAGATGTTAAGACCCATAGTGCTCAGAGCCATTTGAACCATCCACGCTGTCATCTTTGACGCCCCTAGAGTCACTGCACAGACACTCGCGCACCCAGGCCCAACCAAGACTCCGTAGAACACAGAGGAACAGTGGTAGAACTACAATGGCACAAAATGCAAATTGCCAGAGGAGGAAGCCAATCAGTACACAATCGATGAAGAAAGCCATAGCGACCGGAATACCAACGTGCGAAACAAAAACGCTAAGAACTTACGGATAAACCTAATATTCTTAGTGTCTCATTACCTGATGTGATTCCCCCAGCGTTGTCTGATTTAATTCGACTTCATTCCTTTTTTAAAATTTTGTTGATATTCATCCTATAAACACTTTTCGAAGAAAGAAAGAAGATTAGTGTTAAACATACAGTCTACAACGAGGTCATTAGAGACGGAGCCTAAGCTCAATTCGGAAAAGGAGTGGAATGAAATCGGCCATGCCCTTTCAAAGGAATGACCCTGGCATTTTTTTTAAAGAGATTTAGGGACATCGAGGAAAACTTAAAGCAGCATGACTGGATGTGGATTTGAACCGTCATCCTCCCGAATGTCAGTTCAGGGTGCCACCTCTGTCAGTAACCTGTTTTCAGGACACTATGTATACCGTTCAACAGATCTTCCATATCCTTTGACGTCTCTCATAGAATTACATGAACAACATTAAGAGCGAAGACACATTAGGCACAATATTTCATTTTCCCATGAGTAATCATGACGACTAACGATGCCAAATATTTGCCACACTGGTTGTATCGTTTCAACTGTGTCAAGCGCTATGATGGTTAAAAACCACTTGAAAATGGCTGCAAGCCAAGAGACAGTGGAATTAAAAAGCTACCTCATCTAAGACAGTTGCCTCTCGAAAACAATGTCTTTCCAAGCGAGAAAGAAATGCCTTCACAAAACTTCAGTGTAAGTCATTACACGACAGTTCTGAAATGCTGTTCCTCAGTGGCGGTATATGTTGTGCTCAAGAATTCAAACAGTGCTGCAGAGGTAGAAAATTTTAGTGACTGAAGAGAAATCACAAAAGGAGTCCCACTGGGTTCAACTTTGGCTCCATTCCCATTCCTTACGTATATGAATGACCTTCCACTTAACCTCCAAGAAGCAGACCTGGTAGTTATAGTGTTATAATACGTCCTATTAGAGAAAAAGCAACAGAAAAAATTGTAAATGACGAGTGCAAAGAATTATTAAGAGGTTCTCAGATTTAGGACTGTTCCTAAATGTTAAAAAACGGACTATGCTCAGTTTCGTACAAGAAAATTTTAATACCAACAACAGATGTAGCACGTGAGCAGATGTCAGTGAACAGGACAGAATGCTTTAAGTTTTTAGGTGTACATATTGATGAAATCTTGTACTGGAATAAACATACCACTGAGCCTCCCAAACAATTAAGTTCAGTTACTGTTGCTCTTCATGTGACTGGTCAGATAGATGAGCCCAAATGGGGTCGTTTAGAGCGTGTAAATTTCACATTTGCATTCTTGCTTTGGATGGAGTCATTCACAGGATGTTGTGGTCTTCGTGAAGCTTTTTCTGGACCTCAATCTCTGAACGGCTACTGCAAAATCACATAAAGGTGACCGGGATTGCTCTTTCCAAACGGGCAACAACCTCACGTCGGTTGCCTGGAGGAGCAATTCCTGCCACATGGTGTACTTCAGTACTACAAGGTCCTGTGTTTGGACCTTTACTTTTTATAATATATGTAAATGACTTGCCCAGCACCATGTTATGTAAATCCACACTCTATGCAGATGATATAACTTTTGTTACACCAGGGAAAGACTTAGGAAAATTAAACGAGGAAAGTGAGGCTCATCTGAGAGCGGCCAGCAAGTGGTTCCAGCTCAATGGTTTGCATATAAATCATGATAAAACTGTAAATATTCTCTTTAGCTTGTGTCTTAAGAGTGATAAGATTGATTGTGTCTCAGCTAAACTACAAAATTAATGTGGAAGAGTCATACTGATTATATTTGTACTAAGTTAGCACATGTGACATATTTAACAGGTAAACTAAGGTCATGTGTTAGTGGTAAGTTATTACTCAATGTATATTATGCCTTTTTCCACACCCATTTAACATATGCCACTTTGTTGTGGGGAAACTCACCCAGAGCAAACAAAGTTTTCATTTGGTAAAAGAAAGCAGTCAGATGCATCCGTGGAGTCAGAAATAATGAGTCTTGTAGACCATATTTCAAAAATCTAAGAATACCAACAGTTGCAGCCCTCTTTATACTAAGTTGTCTGATACACACAAAAGAAAACGAACACAGTCTATCCACCACCATGACACACGTATAAAACAGGAAATTGACATCCCAGTTGCTAGACCAAAGAAAACTAAATATAGTTACAGGTACATGGGAGTAAAACTATTTAACACGTTGCCAATGGAGGCACATAATGTGTCACTAAATGAGTTTAAAAGTGTCACAAAGAAATGGCTTAGAGAAAAAGCTTTTTATACAATAGAAGAGTTTATACTGTGCACTAAAGATGATCTTAAATACCGGTACTAATATAGCTTCACTTAGATTAAACTTATACGTGTAAATATAATGCAAATACCTTGTGCAGCATCAAGGACAAATTTTTGTATCTTATTAGACAATAATGTTCTATAATATGTTACACCATTTCTGTTAGTTATGTAAACTGTATATGCACACAAATGACGCCATCAGTTGCATTTTAACGCCTAAAGATGGATGATAAAATAAATAAAATAAATAAATAAATAAAATACTTTGTCAGATGGTATAGACCGCAGCTATCCAGTAACAAGATTGCATGTCTCGTTTAGTGCCTAGTGGACTTCTTTTGGGATTCAGTTACAATAACGACATACACAAAACAAAATCCACCAAAGAAATTCACAAGAAAGTAGAAAAACTCACATAAATTATCCGAAAATGGACACGATTTGTGATCACCTCTAACGATTAAACGGAAACAGGCAGACGGACAAGATATTTGACCAGAAAGTGTCTTTGGGTTTGCTGCCGGGTCATGAAATCAATTCGATTCAATATTTCGCGATCAGCCTGATCTCCATCTTCAGGAGAACGCAGCTGCTGCTGAGTGACTTGAGAACAGTTCTTGAGTTGATTTTAGGATCGGCAGCAAACCCGAGGAGACTGTCAAGACTTATTTCGCCTGGAAATCCTATGCATTCCCATCAAGATATTTGACATTTTGGACACGAAACTGCAGTAGTCTGATATATAATAACTAAAGAAGACCCTTCAAACATTACAATTCAAAGAGCTCTGTTCTGCAAAAAGTCTGTGACAAACGGGGATACTTCAAGAGGAACATCTTTAAACAAGACTCTGTGGTCCTTGGACAGAGAAGCGCAAACAAGTCCACTCACAAAAATGGTGGAAGAAAACAAACCGTACTGCTAAATGCAGTGAGGTTAACTTGGCCATAGTTGGCCTCAGCCAGTAAATAATTAACAGGCCAGCAATAAGAAGCAGAAAAACTTAATTCAGGAGTGACGTGCTAATGGAGAAGAAGGGCTTGGTTAAATTGTTTCTCGAATACAATAAAAGTGAATATTTTGCTTTCGTATAGCATCACAGACGAAAGAGAGTTGTAACGTTTGCGAGTCACAAACTGTTGCGCATTGTGCCATAATCCAAACAAGCGAGAAAGAGTCTTTCCAAACAGTCATAATCTCGTTATGAAGATAATGTGTATATGTTTGCGTTGTAAACAGCTGAGAAAAAGCCTGAGCGCAAACATGTCGATTAGCATGCCCCGCAAAGTACATCTTAACAGAAAGGATACCACACTGAGAAATGAAGCTGTTCGTGATACACGCTGTGTGATTAGAAGCTTCTGGGCTTCCCAATATAATGTCAAGACCTCAGTGGTTCTGAACGTGGGTAACAAATCTATCAGAGACGGTTCGTCCCTTCTAAAACTGGCGAAGTAGACTTTTGGTGATCTGATTGCGAAGCGGGAAGGCGAAGGAACAAGCACATTTAAGCCAAGACCAGGTATATCTTATGTACTGACAGCGACCGTCGATCATTTGGAGAGTGGCAGTAAAAAATCGCACGAAATTAGCAGAAGGAATCACTAGTGCGTTCCAAAGTTCTTCCAGCAGTCCAGCTAGCACAATGGCTGTGTTTCGGAAGTTTAAAGGAATGGTATCCAATGGTCGAGAAAGCCCCCCCCCCCCTCCGGAATAGTCGCGCGGTCTAACGCGCTGATTCCCGAGCCGGAAGGCGTGTTGGTCCCCGGCACAAGTGACCCGGCGATTAGTGTCGAGATCCGCTATGCTCGCCAGCCTGTGGATGGTTTCTAAGGCGGTTTTCCATCTACCTTGGCGGATGCGGGCTGGTTCCCTTATTCCGCCTGTTACACTACGTCTGCAATTGCTGCGTAAACACTGTCTCCACGTTCGCATACGCCATAATTACTCTACCACGCAAACATCTGGACTTACACTCGTCTGGTATCAGACGTTACAGGGGGGGGGGGGGGGGGGGTTCCAATGGGGGCACAATAACCTTGGGTTCTGTGCTATGCGGCGGTGGGGTGGGTGGACTGCTGTTGTCCATTGTCGGGTTGTGAACCACTGAGGGATGCAGCGGGACGAAGCCTCTCCATCGTTTCTACAGCCCCGGTTCAATACACAATACACAGTACACAACGATCGAGAAACTCCCAGTTGCATCAACGAGCCTTTCAAAGTAGTAATTGGAAGTAGAGAGCTCTGGGAGAACAAATTTCGGCCCCATACTGGGGATGTAGTCTGGTTCACTGACGGTTCGAAAACAGACCAAGGTGTTGGGGCCTGGGTATACCGAGTGCAGCGAAGGCTGGAGAGAGCAATCTCTCTAGGGAAGATGGCCACTGCGTTTCAAGCAGAATTTCGGGAGGGGTTACAGAGGTTGTAGCATTTTCATTTACTCAGACAGCCAAGCAGCCCTGAAAGCACTGGCAGCCTCTGAAACAAGAACAAAGATCGTGGCAGGATGCTAGGGGAAAGCAATAGGGTAAACCGATTGTGGATCTCTGGTCACTCAGGGATTATTGGTAATGAGCAAGCCGATAGGTTGGCAAGGGTAGGGGCGATGACTCCATTTATTGGACCGGAACCTATCCTGACAATCACCAAGGCGTTGATCAAAATAAAACTACGAGATCGGACAAGGAGATGGCATGTAGAATATTGGGCTAAGGTCCAAAACAAAAAGATGGCAAGGTATTGATGACGAAGCCATGTTCTAAGAGAAGTCTCTCAATCCCGGGTTTGAACAGGAGATAAATAAAACTCATGGTTGGACTATTCACAGGCCTTGGGACTTTCAAAAAACACCTACATTCAATGGGGATGCAGCAACTGGAAGCAGTTAATTCCATAAATTATCTGGGAGTACTCATTAGGAGTGATTTAAAATGGAATGATCATATAAAGTTGATCGTCGGTAAAGCAGATGCCAGACTGAGATTCATTGGAAGAATCCTAAGGAAATGCAATCCGACAACAAAGGAAGTAGGTTACAGTACGCTTGTTCGCCCAATGCTTGAATACTGCTCAGCAGTGTGGGATCCGCACCAGGTAGGGTTGATAGAAGAGATAGAGAAGATCCAACGGAGAGCAGCGCGATTCGTTACAGGATCATTTAGTAATTGCGAAAGCGTTACGGAGATGATAGATAAACTTCAGTGGAAGACTCTGCAGGAGAGACGCTCAGTAGCTCGGTACGGGCTTTTGTTAAAGTTTCGAGAACATACCTTCACCGAAGAGTCAAGCAGTATATTGCTCCCTCCTACTTATTTCTCGCGAAGAGACCATGAGGATAAAATCAGAGAGATTAGAGCCCACACAGAAGCATACCGACAATCCTTCTTTCCACGTACAATACGAGACTGGAATAGAAGGGAGAACCAATAGAGGTACTCAGGGTACCCTCCGCCACACACCGTCAGGTGGCTTGCGGAGTATGGATGTAGATGTAGATGTAGATGTAGATGCTAGAAGAAGACCCCAAATGTAGGACGTGTGGTGTGGGCGAGGAAACCACATCACATTTGATCTTCGAATGCAAGTCATTGGAGATTAAAAGACACAGAATATTCGTATCAACCAGACCTGAAGGAATTGTGTCCAGCAAAGCACTGGTAAAAGATGTTCTTGCACTGTTCGAGGGCATTGGTTGGCTTTACTAGAGACGCAGGGAACGATACCGCACAATAAACTCTGTTTCGGTGTGGGCAGCAGTGGGCTTGACCAATGTTGTCTTTGCTTCCCTGATAAAATCAAATCATATCAAATCAATGGTCGAGAAGCTCCTCATTAGCCACACATTTTTGCAGTGACCGCTAAGCGGCACTCTTCACTGATCGATTGGAAACGGGTGATTTCGACTGATGAATCACTCTGTGCTCCGGGGAAATCCGATGGAAGAGTTTGGGTTTAGCAAACGGCTGGAGAACGTTATCTGGCATCCAGTATGGTGCCACTGTTGAAGTGTGGAGGAGGTGATGTTACGGTGTGGGTTCGTTTTTCGGGTACGATGCGCGGGCACCTGGACACGTACTGGTTCAAAAGGCTCTGAGCCCTATGGGACTTAACTTCTGAGGTTATCAGTACCTTTGACAGATGAGCGAAACAAAACGCCGATTGATGCGCTCCGGAGATGCTGGCAGGATGTCAAAGCCGGCCGATGAAACAGATCTAGACTCTGAAAATGAGGTCGGTTGTTTGTAGACCGTCTATAGAGGCTCGATACGAGATGAAATCCGAGGAAACGTGTTTTGTGTGTTAAACACAACGGTTATTAAAAATTTACGTCATCCAAAGATCACAGGTAACGAAACTTTCTGTCGTTCTAAAACATGGTGCAGGACTGGGATTCGTACCTTTCGCGGGGGGCCTGTGTTATGCCGACTTCGTTTTTTAAAATTACTCTGACATGGCTCTGCACGCTGCAAGAAATAAGGGAGCATTGAATGCACAAACTAAGACACTGGGAAATGAACAAAAGTGTGAAACACTAATACCAGGCTCTTCAATAATTAAACGTAAGGACTGTTTATAATGTTTTGGATCTGTTTCTTAAGAGTCTTACACAAAACTTAACGTGAAGTACAATTTACAAACAGTAGTACAAATCAAAGCCTGCAAAGGCCTACATTAAATGTGTAATTGTTTGCAAAGATTGTTAGTCGTAAAAATACCATACTTAATATCTTCAGGGGCTCCGTCTATCCTGCATTTAGTTGTAGTCAATAAAAACTGTTAAATCTGAAATTTTAAAAAAATAATTTCGGGGTTAACGCATAATGAATTCACTCTACATCGGCTCCAGAGGTTTGTATGTTTTGGCGATTAAATTCTAGGCCTTTATTCTCTACATGTGCAGATTTAAAATTTGTTTGGCTAGGACTAGTTACCACAACAAAATGCTACACTGGCATGTGAACCCGAAGAAACGTATCTTGTATGTATCTCCAGTGATAACACTGTTTCTAACTTGTCGCTCAACAACAACACTATGAACACTACTCAGTATCTACTGCGTTAAATCTTCTACGAAGTGTTTCACAGACCTATCTGACAAATGTGCTCAAATTGAAATGCAATGTGGCCGGAATCGGCTATTTCGATGGAAACACCGATAAGTTGTGCTCACATGCCACGCTCCTTCTACGAGAGACTTTCAATAGGTAACGCAACGAATTTTTTTCTCGGCCAGTTTCCGTTGAAAAAATGCGGAATTTGTTGTGTGTCATCGTGGAATATTGTCTCTTCAGCTGCTATTGTTTCATGAAAAATGAAATGATCGTATGACATTGTTGGCCGCCGTATTGCAAGTCCGTTTTAGTTGACGCCACTTCGCCGACTTGCATGTCAATGATGATGAAATGAAAATGAAGAATACGCAAAACCCAGACATTTCGAAGCAGAGAAAATACCTGACTCCGCCGGAAAGCGAACCCGGGACTCAGTGCCCTAGAAACGTGAACGCTACCGCAAGACCAACAGGTGCTGAATTTAACGGCGTTGGCATCTATTACTGACGGCGGCCCAAACAGAAAGCCGTCATAGAGTTTCTTTTGGAGAAAAATCAGAACGACGGATATTCATGAGCGTTTGCAGAATGTCTACGGAGACCTGGCAGTGAGCGAATGCACGGAGAGTCGTTCGCGATGCGTCCGTAATCATCACAACAGGATCGCGCAAACGTGTCCCGTCTCCCGCGTGCCACGTCGGCCGCACACAGCTGTGATTCCTGTAATGTTGGAAAGTGCACTCTCATTTGAGATGATCGACGCATCACGGCCAAACACCTCGTTGCACAACTGAACGCCTCTGTTGGTAGTGCTGAGACACTCGTCCACCAGTTCAGGCAGTCGAAGGTGTGTGACAGCTGGGATCCACTTTACAGCCCGGTTCTCGCACCTTCCGATTTCCGTCTGTATGGCCCAGTGAAGGATGCACTCCAATGGCGACAGTACGTGGATGGCGGGGAGATCATTGACGCAGCATGACGATCTGGCGTCGACCAGTAGAGTGGTACAGGCCGTCCCAGCAAGGTGACGTAAGACCGCTGGATTGAGCGAAGATTGAGTTCAAAAATAGGGTTTTGTGGCCAGAAGAGTGGGGAATACTATGGTCTACTCGAGTCCTGAATACGAGGGTTGTTTTTTTTAAGTAAGGGCCGTTCGCGCGTATAGTCCCGTAGTTCGCGCGGACGCCGCGACAAGCCACCGCGCCACCTGCCGGCCTCCTTCCCGCTCACACTGATGCAAGTTGCAGCTCTGTAGCTGACGTGTACGCATCGCTGTGCTACTCCATAATGTTTACGGTTATTGAATCGCCCGCCGCGTGTGAGATACGGTCAGTTTTTTGACCGCGACAAGCCTATCAGCTGCAGAAATTCATCGTCAGTTAACAGAAGTTTATGGCTCGAATGCAATGAGTGAAGGTTAAATGCGTCAATGGGTTAGAGAGCTTAAAAATGGCCGTCACAACGTCCATCACGAAGAACGCTCAGGCCGGCCCTTTGTGATCACTGGTGATTTGGTGGCTGCAATTGAAACAAAGATTTGTGAGGACAGAAGATTCACAATTTCCACTCTTTCTTTGGAATTTCCACACGTTTCAAGATCGGTTTTGTACAAAATTGTGTCTGAAAACCTAAACTTTAAGAAACTGTGTTCTCGGTGCGTACCCAGACTCCTCACAGAGGACCACAAAGGGAAGAGATTTGCGACTTCATTGGACTTTTTGATTCGTTGCAAGGAAGAAGGGGATGAAATGTTGAGTCAAATTGTCACTGGAGATGAAACATGGGTATCCCATATCACTCCCGAAAGCAAGCGACAATCGATGGAATGACGACACACAACCTCACCCGTCAAGGTCAAAGCCAAACAGACGCTGTCAAAGTGCAAGATTATGGCAACTGCGTTCTGGGACCGGCGCGGTGTTTTGCTAGTGGACTTTATGCCACGAGGAACGACAATCAACTCAGATGCCTACAGTGCAACTCTAAAGGAGCTCCGCAGAGCAATTCAAAACAAAAGGCGCGGCATGATGACAAAAGGAGTTTTGCTCTTGCACGATAACGCTAGGCCTCACACCTCTCAAAAGACTCGGGATTTGATTGATTCTTTTGGCTGGGAAGTTTTGGACCATGCACCATACAGCCCCGACCTTGCTCCTAGCGATTTTCACCTTTTCCGGTACCTGAAACACCATCTTGGCGGGCAGCGCTTCAATGACGACGATGAAGTGAAAGCGGCCGTGAACTCTTGGCTGTCGGAGCAGGCAGCCGAATTCTTTGAAGAGGGAATTAAAGACCTAGTTGTACGGTATGACAAGTGCTTAAATAAACAAGGCAACTATGTAGAAAAATAGGTAAAAGTGTGTAGAATCAGAAAATAAATTTTTTTTACAAAAGTATTTGTATCTTTTTAAAAAAATAAATACGGCCCTTACTTAAAAAACAACCCTCGTAAAACCAACATCCTTTGAGAAAAAAAGTGTTGTTACTTATTGAACGCTGCTAAAATTCTGTTTCCTCCTGTACCTCCAGAGTCAGTTACGTCTTGAAAAATGGAACAGTACACTACCGTCTAGAGTAACAGAAGACTCTTAGGAGAACTATTTCAGATGTGTTTTGGCGCTCACGACTATTTGGCCAGCTTTGCTGGAAACAAGTAAACCGTCAAAAGACACCAGAGCACCACTTGTCGGTGTCTATACCGCAGTAACGGCTTGTAGCAGCCTCGTCTTTTGATTTTAGAATATTGTTCGGGTGCTTTTGCGAAAACTTTCAACGTCAACAGTTACAACACTGTACTCGTATTTTTAAATGCTTTCAAATGTCGCTAAAACTATTACATAGCTCCATTTAAGAAAGAACATACTTCGTTCAATATCTAAGTTGGTACAGCAGTTAAGTACAAGCCCTAAGAACCTGTCTGCTACCGTATCAGTTACGAATGACGAGCTTTATTCAGCGTCACGATGGGCACAAAAGGTGTTTCTCACACTAAACATACAAAGTCTCACATCATCCTCATAAACCACCGAAAGTTGATTAGAGGGCATTTTTGTGAAGAGTCCGTCCAATACTTTTCAATTAACTAAACTAAACTAGACTCCGTCCGAACGGGCCATGAATGCCCAACGGTACCAACCGGCCGCCGTGTCATCCTCAACCCACAGGCGTCAGATATGGAGGGGCACGTGGTCAGCACACCGCTCTCCCGGCCGTATATCAGTTTACGAGACCGTAGCCGCTACTTCTCATTCGAGTAGCTCCTCAGTTTGCCTCACAAGGGCTGAGTGCCAACAGCGCTCGGCAGACCGGTTAGTCACCCGTGCCAAGCCGTCAGCTCTTAACTTCTGTGATCTGACAGGAGCCGGTGCCACCACTGCGGCAAGGCCGTTGGCAATGCTTCTCAATTACTGTTCAAAAAGCAGTAAAAGAGCTTGTCATAATCTTGAACGAGCATCTTATTTGGAATGAACAAAGTGCAGCTTGCGGGTAATGTTTCTCCTGCCTATATGCAACGCAACAGTTTACAAAAACATTTCCTTTTATCTTCACAAGTCCGTCTTCATCACATAGATTTCTTTACACATGTTTAACCTGACGATGATTTGTATCGGAATATTTTAAAGATCCGAAACCGGTCCTAAAGTGTAAAGGAATCTGTGTCAACAAGACGGAATTGTGAAAATAAAAGTGCTCAAAATAAAATCATCGCCGACTCATATACAGACTTCATGTCTTCAATTGAAAAAAATGCTTCCATCTCAAATTGAACAAAAATTAGTTCAGTCTTTAGTCGTGTCAATTTTTTACTAATGCGATGAGCCCCCCTTTCCAGCACAGACAGTGACTCGAGTCAGTGGTGGACACTTGCATAAGATATGTGTGCACCATTCGGCTGTTTCACATCAGTCCTATTCTTAGATTGGACGCCACTGGATAGGCGACCTGATTTCCACGTGCCCTGTGTGTTTTATTTATTTCCGGCTCACTGCGTCCTCAATACTCCTTATCATTATACAACTACAACACCAGATAGTCGCCGAGTGGGACAGCGCATTGGTTAGCACACTGGACTCGCATTCGCACGGACGACGGCTCCAACCCGCGTCCGGCCATCCAGATTTAGGTTTTCCGTGCTTTCTCTGAAATGTTTAAGGCAAATGACGGGATGATTCCTTCCAAAGGGCAAGGCCGCTTTTCTTCGTCAATCCGAGCTTGTGCTCCGCCTCTAATAACCTCGTTGTCGACGGGCCGTTAAACACTAAACTCCTCCTTACAATATCGGATACTCCGGCTTCTTGGCTGTACATTTGCAGAACGCTAAATATTTCCCCATTTCTTCCCCTTTCCAACCACCTAAATATGGGACAAACTATCCCGTAAATATGCGTCTTACCCAAAACCACTCAGCATTCAGGAGGAGATTAAAGCCTTATATTTTATCCTCTTTTCTTCTTTCTTGTATCATCTACTAGTCTTTTCATATTAGTTTTCGCTCTTCTTGTGAGCAGTTAATTTATGATGTCGTGACTGTTTCTGTTAGGTGTGACTTACATTCTACAAGAACGTAATGAAGAAATTCCGTACGAGGGGAACACATAGTGAAAGGCGTGTGTGTAAATTGTCTTGGGAATTTTTCTTGTTTTGGATGTCGGGAAAGGCGCTCGTAATTTAAACTGCTTAAACATGCGCACGCATCCGCGGCAGAGAAGCTCCGATACAAGAGATGAGTTACAGGTGATCTTTGCTCTGGAAAGATGCGAACCAGAGTTATTCGTTGATATCAAAGAAAGGAGAGGAGACAGACAGTTGAGCTCTGATATTAGATGTGAACAGTCAAGGTTTGGGTTAGTAACAGTAAGGAGGAAGCAGTGGCGATTTTTGGGAATTGTATTGTGGATTAAAGGATAAATATTATGGAGCGAGAAGGGACTGATTTTAACGTTGGCACTATTGATTATGGTTTTTGTGAAGAATGGATTACAGGAAATGATTAAGTTTGTTGTTGTCTAAAGAGGGATTATACACGTGCACTTTAATTTTTGTAATTATTGAATTATAGTTACGTAATTTCAGAGAAAGCTAAGCTGTAATTCAAATTTCATAAAATGTAATTAAGTCAAATGAGATCAGATTGCTGTTGAGTTCATCTAACGCAGAGTGATTGTTCAGATCCCAAGAGTCAATTAATTTTTAGTTTACTTAAAACCATTATCATAAATCCTGAACCTAGAGTGATAGTAATGTTCTTGGAGAACGCAATGTACCTTTGCTTTATCTCAGTAGTTGGATTTTTCAGCTCTGATATCGAGACACACTGTAACTATGAGAGCAGTTTGCACGGCATTATCCAGTGCTATACAGGCAAGAAAAATAGTGTAGAAAACGGATTCTGTCTTTAAGTAATTTTCACAAGGACCAGCTTTAGTTTCAAAGCAGTCAGTTTTTCATCAAAGCTCACAGTCAGATTTTGTGACAAAAATACCGTAAATTTAAGAAGTGGTAGGATTTCCTTGCTACAAATTCTCTTAATTTGTGGCACAACTTGACTAAAAGAAGGGATCGTTTAGTAGGACACGTTCTGGGGCATCAAGGGATCACCAATTTAGTGATGGAGGGAAGCGTGGAGGGTAAAAATCGTAGAGAGAGACAAAGAGATGAATACACTAAGCAGATTCAGAAGGATGTAGGTTGCAGTAGGTACTGGGAGATGAAGAAGCTTGCACAGGATAGAGTAGCATGGAGAGCTGCATCTAACCAGTCTCTGGCCTGTAGACCACAACAACAACAACAACAACATGATTTTCTTAAATTCTCGAAGTTCGATTTCCCCACGCATTCTCAATGTTACAGATCCAATTTCACTAAACTAAATTTAAATAGATAACTTTCATCCTAGGACGGTCTCTGACACAGACGAAACTTTGTAGGCTGAAAGAAGGATGAAAAGGAACGGAGACCTATTTTGGCTTAGCTGCTGACAATCACCACTTTCCGAGAAAATGCGGCCGAAGTTTAGACGCTGCTTTATGAGTCCGCTCGCGCTTCGTAAAACACTATGAATTGCTAGCATTTTGGTTAAGAACACAGATTCGAAATTTTCCGCTCCGTTCTCAAAACCAGTCTTATGGTTTTTTTCTTTTATTGTAATGTAACGTCAGTATTTTGGTGATATTATTAACTGCAAGGGAATTATTACCAAAAGAAATAAGCATTTCAAATCTTATTAAAAACAGATTTTACCATCACAAATCTTGTATGATCTTATATTATTAACAGTGATTCAAAAAAGAACCATATAAATCATAGTGTTTCAGTTTTTGCTTTGATTTTTAATTTATACTTGAAGGGAAATAGTACATTCTCCCGCGTAATATGTTACATAAAAACATTCCAGCATAAAAATTCGTAGCACCACGAGCAACGTACGGAGGTACATATGCTACAGTCAAATTTTTTGGCGTGAAAAATTGTTCAAATGACTCTGAGCACTTTGGGACTTAACATCTGAGGTCATCAGTCCCCTAAAACTTAGAACTACTAAAACCTGACTAACCTAAGGACACCACACACATCCATCCCCGGAGCAGGATTCGAACCTGCGACCGTAGCAGTCGCGCGGTTCCGGACTTCACTGCCTATAACCGTTCGGCCACATCCGCCGGCTTTTGGTGTGAATATTATCGGAAAAAGCAACCTCGTTAACGTTGCTAAATCACGCAAATCACCCATATCGAAACAATTTCTCGAAAGCTGGAATCCGCAATTGACTGCGGCTTCAGGAGTGTGTTTTATTGATTATATCGCCTCTACTTGTGATTTTCATTTGCTGTGAAATGCGAATAGGGCACTTCTCTAAAGAGCGAGTATAATTTCACCTGTTAGTGAAAGTATACGATGTAGGGTTGACAGAATGGCATATAGTTTGGCGGAATTATTTTTATTGAAGACGTCGATATAATTTCATCGATAACCAGGTCATCGTATAATTAGATGTAGCTTTGCTCGTCCCACGAGTCAGTAATATATAGGAACGCAGGGATCACAAAACTGTATACAAAAACTCATGACAGGTATCTTTTACGAACTTTCCAGATTTTGTAGCTGTTTCGAACAACTTTTGATGTCGTTCCATTAATTGCTTTTCGTCGTGTTGGACTTGAGGACCAGATTTGCCACTGACCACTCGCAGAAAAACAAAAAATTATTGGTAACAATTTTCCGGGAATTGTTAGTCCGTGCCGGGCAGTGTAAGAGTGCGGAAGCTCACGAGTAATAATCAGCTATCACGGTGGAGAGTCAAGTGATAGGTGGTGAGTCGGTCAGAGATAAGTATAAAATGGTCGATTCGTGGGAGTTCGATCTTTTACACAGGCTAAAAACAATAGCATCTGATTACTACACGACTGTTGCGGCGTTGGAGAATGGCTGCAGCAGCCTCACTGCAGTCGAAATCTTTTTTATTCACAGCATCAAATACTTCGTGCGATTCTTTCGAGGAGAAGCACAGAATTCAGCAGCGTCTTGTCACAAAATTAGTCAGCACCAAAGACAAGTGTACGTTTGATGAATTATTGGAAACGGAAAGACTGTTTCTGCTCTAAAATCCATTATAACTCCGTAATTCAGATCTGATTTCATTATAAATGCGGATCAAACAGGGTGTGAGTATCACACATCTAGTAAGAGAACGTTATCATTCGGGGGTGAGGAAGTTACGAAAACAGTCGTCGGTAATTTGAAAGAGCAGACGCACTCATACACTGCCCAGTATGGACTCACGCTTTGCGCAAAACTGTTACAACAATTTTTGTTTGTCTCTAAGATAACAGTGGCAGCTCGCTCTATTCCTCCATGAGTGGACAACGGCGCTCAGGTTGATGCCGTGTTCCTTGACTTCAGTAAGGCATTCGACACCGTTCCGCATTGCCGCTTAATGAAAAAAAATACGAGCTTACGGAGTATCGGAGCAGACCTGCGATTGGATTCAAGACTTTCTTGCAAATAGAACTCAACACGTCGCTCTTAACGGAACTAAATCGACAGATGTAAAGGTAATATCCACATAACACAGGAAAGTGTGATAGGACCGTTGCTGTTTACAATATATATACAAATGATCTAGTAGAAAGCGTTGGATGCTGTTTAAGGCAATTTGCAGAGGACGCAGTTGTCTATGCCAAAGTAGCAACACCAGAAGATAGTAAGAATTTGCAAAACGACCTGCAGAGAATTGATGAATGGTGCAAGCTGTGGCAAGTGACCCTGATCGTAAATACATGTAAGATATTGCGCATTCATAGGAGAGGGAATCCACTATTGTACAGTTACTATTGATGACAAACAGCTCAGCTGGAGACAGCGTCTGCCGTAAAGTATCTAGGCGTACCTATCCAGAGCGACCTTAAGTGGAATGACCATATAAAACAGATAGTGGGAAAAGCAGACAGAAGACTCAGATTCATCGGAAGAATCTGAAGGAAATGTTACTCATCCACAAAAGAACTGGCTTATAAGGCGCTTGTTCGCCCTATTCTTGAGTATTGTTCATCTATCTGGGGTCCCTATCAGATAGAACTGGTAGAGGGGATAGAGAAGTACCAACGAAGAGCGGTGCGTTTCGTCACAGGATCGTTTAGCTGACGAGAGAGCGTTACAGAGATGCTGAACAAACTCCACTGGCAGACGTTACAAGAGGCGTTGTGCATCACGGAGTCATTGCTCTAGCTGGACCGCTGGTAGCTGTATGAAACGCAACAGTGACTCCTTCCCCTGACTTCAAGTGATCTTTTACAACCACCCTCCTCAAAGCAAGGCGGTTGCTGTGCGTCAGTACACTGAGGGGACAAAAGTCATGCGATTGCGAAATACAGATATATAGATGGCTGTAGCATGGCGGACACAAGGTATAAACGGGCAGCGGACTGGCGGAGCTCTCATCTGTACTCAGGTGATTCATGTTAAAAGTTTTCTGATGGGAATTTACAGATTTTGTAGGCGGAAAGGTAGTTGAAGCTAGACGCATGGGACATTCCATTTCGGAAATCGTAAGGGCATTCAGTATTTCGAGATGCACAGTGTGCCGAAAATGGTTCAGATGGCTCTGAGCACCATGGGACTTAACATCTGAGGTCATCAGTTTCCTAGAACTTGGAACTAGTTAAACATAACTAAACTAAGGACACCACACAGATCGATGCCTGTGGCAGGATTCCAACCTGCGACAGTAGCGGTCGCGCGGTTTCAGACTGAAGCGCCTAGAACCGCTCGGCCACATCGGCCGGCCAAGAGTGTGCCGAGACTACCAAATTTCCGGCACTAGCTCTCACCACGGACAACGCAGCGGCCGACGGCCTTCACTTAACGACCGAGGGCAGCGTCGTTTGTGTAGAGTTGTCAGTGCTAACAGACAAGCAGCTACGAGTAAAATAATCACGGAAATCAATGTGCGACACACGAGAAACGTATCCGTTAGGATAGTGCGGCGACATTTGGCGTTTTTTGGCTGTGTTGGCAGAGACGGATGCGAGCATCTTGCTTGCAGTACGACATCGTCTTTAGTGCCGGATCTATGCTCGTGACCATATTGATTGGACAGTAGACGATTGGAAAACGGTGACCTGGTCAGATAGTTCCATTTTCAGTTTGTAAGACCTGACAGTAGGATGGAGTGTGGCGCAGACCCCACGAAGCCATGGAGCTGGTAGTGGCTCCATAAAGGTTGGGCCGTGTTTACTGGGAATGGACAGTGTCATTTATGGACTTCATGTTTTCAAACGACGATCGAATTTTTATGGATGACAACGCGCAATGTCAGCAGGCCACAACTGTTGGCGATTAGTTCGAAGAACATTCTGGACAGTTTAAGCGATGAATTTGGCCACTCAGATCGCCCGACACGAATCCCATCGAACATTTATGAGACATAACCGACAGGTCCGGTTCTGCACGAAATTCTGCACCGGCAACACTTCCGCAATTGTGGAGGCTGCCTAGGCGACATGGCTCAATATTTTTGAGGGAGACGTCCAACGGCTTCCTGAGACCACGCCAAGATGAGTTGCTCTACGAAGGGCAAAAGGAAGTCCGACACGATATTTGGAAGTGTCCCAAGATTTTTGTCAGCTCACTGTACGTGAGGTCTGCTTGCTCTTGTTGTAGCTGTGGCTGTTTCTCCGCCTTTGCAGGGCACAATGATACCACCAACAACCGACCTGGGAAGCCTTAGAAGGATTGAGATGTGTTACTCAAGTGACATCCAGTGATTAGTCTACGTTCCAGGTGACTGAGGTCTGCTGAATCACTAATTCTGCTTCTCTGGTGACAACTCAATACTCCCCGTCTTCTTTTATACTACACTCCTGGAAATTGAAATAAGAACACCGTGAATTCATTGTCCCAGGAAGGGGAAACTTTATTGACACATTCCTGGGGTCAGATACATCACATGATCACACTGACAGAACCACAGGTACATAGACACAGGCAACAGAGCATGCACAATATCGGCACTAGTACAATGTATATCCACCTTTCGCAGCAATGCAGGCTGCTATTCTCCCATGGAGACGATCGTAGAGATGCTGGATGTAGTCCTGTGGAACGGCTTGCCATGCCATTTCCACCTGGCGCCTCAGTTGGACCAGCGTTCGTGCTGGACGTGCAGACCGCGTGAGACGACGCTTCAGCCAGTCCCAAACATGCTCAATGGGGGACAGATCCGGAGATCTTGCTGGCCAGGGTAGTTGACTTACACATTCTAGAGCACGTTGGGTGGCACGGGATACAGGCGGACGTGCATTGTCCTGTTGGAACAGCAAGTTCCCTTGCCGGTCTAGGAATGGTAGAACTATGGGTTCGATGACGGTTTGGATGTACCATGCACTATTCAGTGTCCCCTCGACGATCACCAGAGGTGTACGGCCAGTGTAGGAGATCGCTCCCCACACCATGATGCCGGGTGTTGGCCCTGTGTGCCTCGGTCGTATGCAGTCCTGATTGTGGCGCTCACCTGCACGGCGCCAAACACGCATACGACCATCATTGGCAACAAGGCAGAAGCGACTCTCATTGCTGAAGACGACACGTCTCCATTCGTCCCTCCATTCACGCCTGTTGCGACACCACTGGAGGCGGGCTGCACGATGTTGGGGCGTGAGCGGTAGACGGCCTAACGGTGTGCGGGACCGTAGACCAGCTTCATGGAGACGGTTGCGAATGGTCCTCGCCGATACCCCAGGAGCAACAGTTTCCCTAATTTTCTGGGAAGTGGCGGTGCGGTCCCCTACGGCACTGCGTAGGATCCTACGGTCTTGGCGTGCATCCGTGCGTCGCTGCGGTCCGGTCCCAGGTCGACGGGCACGTGCACCTTCCGCCGACCACTGGCGACAACATCGATGTACTGTGGAGACCTCACGCCCCACGTGTTGAGCAATTCGGCGGTACGTCCACCCGGCCTCCCGCATGCACACTATACGCCCTCGCTCAAAGTCCGTCAACTGCACATACGGTTCACGTCCACGCTGTCGCGGCATGCTACCAGTGTTAAAGACTGCGATGGAGCTCCGTATGCCACGGCAAACTGGCGCTGACACTGAAGGCGGCGGTGCACAAATGCTGCGCAGCTAGCGCCATTCGACGGCCAACACCGCGGTTCCTGGTGTGTCCGCTGTGCCGTGTGTGTGATCATTGCTTGTACAGCCCTCTCGCAGTGTCCGGAGCAAGTATGGTGGGTCTGAAACACCGGTGTCAATGTGTTCTTTTTTCCATTTCCAGGAGTGTACTTGAGCCACCTTTAGTGGCACCTAGTGGTAAATTCCACATGACATAAGGTGTAGAGGTACTTTTTGATTAGATAGTGTACTTGGCAGAAATCTGTACCTGTCACAGTCTCCGAGACAACGGGTGATAAACATCGGAAATACGAGGGTCACTCCAAAAGAAATGCACGTTTTTTTTTTTTTTAATCCATCTTTTATTATACATGTTTGAAAGTTTTACAGTGTGTAGATACACCCTTAGGAACAATATCTTCATTTCTCCACACAATTTCCATCCCTCTCAACTGCTTTACGCCATCTTGGAACCAGCGCCTGTATACCCGCACGGTAAAGTTCTGGACCAACCTGTTGCAGCCACTGTGTGGCAGCGTGCACAAGGGAGTCATCATCTTCAAACCTTGTTCCAGGAAGAGAGTCTTTCAGTTTCCCAAAGAGATGATAGTCACATGGAGCCAGATCAGGACTGTAAGGCGGGCGTTTCAGTGTTGTCCATCCGAGTTTTGTGATCGCTTCCATGGTTTTTCGACTGACATGTGGCCGTGCATTGTCGTGCAACAGCAAAACATCCTGCTTTTGCCGATGTGATCGAACACGACTCAGTCAAGCTTGAAGTTTCTTCAGTGTCCTCATATATGCATCAGAATTTATGGTGGTTCCACTTGGCATGATGTCCAAAAGCAAGAGTCCTTCGGAATAGAAAAACACTGTAGCCATAACTTTTCCAGCAGAGGGTGTGGTTTTGAATTTTTTTTTTTCTTAGGTGTATTTGCATGATGCCACTCCATTCATTGCCTATTCGTCTCTGGTGAAAAATGACGGAGCCATGTTTCATCACCTGTCACAATTCTTCCAAGATATTCATCTTCACCATTCTCGTACTGTTCCAAAAGTTCGCTGCATACCATTTTTCTTGTTTCTTTGTGAGCCACTGTCAACATCCTGGGAACCCACCTGGCACAAACCTTTTTTAACGGCAACACTTTCAGTATTCTGCAAACACTTCCTTCCCCTATCCCAATGTAGCGTGACAATTCGTTCACTGTGATGCGTCTGTCAGCAGTCACCAGTTCATTAACTCTCTGCACATTGTCTGAAGTGTGTGCAGTACGAGGCCTGCCGCTGAGAGGACAATCCTCAATATTGCCGTGCCCGCTTTCGTCACGTAACCTGCCTGCCCACTGAGTAACTGTACTAAGATCCACAGCAGCATCTCCATACACCTTTCTCAACCTCTTCTGGATGTTGCCCACTGTCTCGTTTTCACATCACAGGAATTCTATGACAGCATTTTGCTTCTGACGAACGACAAGTGTAGCAGCCATCTTGAAGACATGCTGTGACGGCGCCACTCACGGCAAAAGGTTGAACTAAGTTTGAAAACAAGAGGGAAAACTTTCACACATGCAGAATGAAAACTGTAATAACAAAAATAGTGTGCATTTTTTTTGGAAAAGACGGGACCCTGGGTGGTGGTCGGTTGGATGCGAGGACGTCGAGGAGGAAGTCGGTGCACAGGAGCCAGAGGGGTCGCGGCGAGGAGGCCTCTACTCTTGCAGAGGCCCGTACGTCTGCGCGCGGTCCCAGGGCCAGGCAGAGAGCTGCAAGGAGCCGCGACGCTCCCGCGAGGCCCACAAAGTCGACGCAGAGCGAAAACTTTAGCCTCGGGAATTTCACGGTCGGCCAGCAAACCAAGACGTATTTAAAACAACACGGGCCGGGCCGGTATAAACAGCCCCTGCTGAGGAATGTGGCGCGACTTGGGAACGACTTGGCAAAGTGGCTGCCGCAGCCCCTAGGGGCGCCTCGCTCACCACCCCCGCCGCCCCCGCCGCCCCCGCCCACCTGGTCTGCCTTGGCGGCGCTGGCCCACCCCCCCCCCGCTGCGCCCTGCTCTTCACTCACAGGCACTGGCGCCACCGGTGTCGTAGCGCGGTTTCTGGGTCCCCCCTCCACTCGAGTCGGTATCAAATTCCTCGCTTTTTTAAAAAGGCATCATATTTGATGTTGACTGTAGTAATTACCTTGGAGCGCCAAGGAAACTGGTATAGTCATGCGTATTCAAATACAGAGATATGTGAACAGGCGGAATACGGGGCAGCGGTTGGCAACTTCTACTCGTATATAAGATAACAAGTGCCTGGCGCACCGATTACTGCTGCTACAGTTGCAGCTTATGAAGTCAGTTTGAACGTGGTGTCGTAGTCGCCACATGAGAAGTGGGACACAGCATCTCTGAGATAGCGATGAACTGGGGCTTTCCCCGTACGATCGTTTCAGGATTGTACCATGAGTATCGGGGATCCGGCAAAACATCAAATCTCCGACACCGCTGGGGCCGGAAAAAGATCCCAAAAACGATACCAAAGACTACTGAATAGAATCGTTCAACTTGGCGGAAGTGCTACCCTTCCGTAAACTGTTGCAGATTTCAGTGCTGGACCATGAAAAAATGAAAGCGTGCGAACCATTCAACGAAACATCATCGATCGGAGCAAAACGGCACTCGTGTATCCTTGGTGACTGCACGACACAAAGTCTTACGTCTCGCCTGCGCCCATCAACACCGACTGTTGATGACTGGAAACATATTGCCTGGTCGGACGAGTCTCGTTCCAAATTGTATCGAACGGATGGACGTGTACGGGTATGGAGACAGCCCCATGAATCCATGGCCCCTGCAGAGCGCTGTTCAAGCTGGTGGAACTTCTGTAATGGTGTGAGGCGTGCGCAGCTGGAGTGATATGGGACCCCTGATACGTCTAGATGCGACTCTGACAAGTGACACGTACCTAAGCATCCTGTCTGATCACCTGCATCCATTCATGTCCATTGTGCATACCGACGGACTTCGGCAATTCCACCAGGACAATGCGACACAAAATACGTCTAGAATTGCTGCATAGTGGCAACAGGAACGCTCTTCTGAGTTTAAACACTTCCGCAGACCACCAAACTCCCCAGATATGAATATTATTGAGCATATCTAGGATGCCTAGCAACGTGCTGTTCAGAAGAGATGTCCACTCTCTCGTATTTTCACAGATTTATGGCCAGCCATGCAGGATTCATGGTGTCAGTTCCCTGCAGCAGCAGGTCAGACATTAGTCGAGTCCATGCCACGACGTGTTGCGGCACTTCCGACGGCTCAAAATTAGGCATGTGTATCTGTTTGTTTGGCTCTTCAGACTATTTATTTTACAGCTGCAATTTCGGCCTTTGGGCCTTCTTCACGTGGTACTGCAAACGCTTAAAGACTAGAAAGCGAAGTACACAGAGTACTCGTATATACAGCACTACACTAACATGTCATGCAGACATTACAAAATTGGTGAAAATAAATCGCCACTTAGGTTTTTTGCTTCAGCACATGTCATACTTTAAAATCCTCCGACATGCATGCATATTTTAGTTTTTTTCGTTTATTGTCATTTCATCCCCTTCGCCCCATGTGGGGGGGGGGGGGGGCTGAGGTGTCAGCAGCACAGTTCCCGCTCTTCAGTCAAGCGAATTAAAAAAGAATGTACAGTGGGAATACAAACCGAATTTTATGTCATTTTCTATTTTAAATTAAAAATCGAAGATAGGCAGTTAAAAAAACAGAAATACACTCCTGGAAATGGAAAAAAGAACACATTGACACCGGTGTGTCAGACCCACCATACTTGCTCCGGACACTGCGAGAGGGCTGTACAAGCAATGATCACACGCACGGCGCAGCGGACACACCAGGAACCGCGGTGTTGGCCGTCGAATGGCGCTAGCTGCGCAGCATTTGTGCACCGCCGCCGTCAGTGTCAGCCAGTTTGCCGTGGCATACGGTGCTCCATCGCAGTCTTTAACACTGGTAGCATGCCGCGACAGCGTGGCCGTGAACCGTATGTCCAGTTGACGGACTTTGAGCGAGGGCGTATAGTGGGCATGCGGGAGGCCGGGTGGACGTACCGCCGAATTGCTCAATACGTGGGGCGTGAAGTCTCCACGGTACATCGATGTTGTCGCCAGTGGTCGGCGGAAGGTGCACGTGCCCGTCGACCTGGGGCCGGACCGCAGCGACGCACGGATGCACGCCAAGACCGTAGGATCCTACGCAGTGTCGTAGGGGACCGCACCGCCACTTCCCAGAAAATTAGGGACACTGTTGCTCCTGGGGTATCGGCGAGGACCATTCGCAACCGTCTCCATGAAGCTGGGCTACGGTCCCGCACACCATTAGGCCGTCTTCCGCTCACGCCCCAACATCGTGCAGCCCGCCTCCAGTGGTGTCGCGACAGGAGTGAATGGAGGGACGAATGGAAACGTGTCGTCTTCAGCGATGAGAGTCGCTTCTGCCTTGGTGCCAATGATGGTCGTATGCGTGTTTGGCGCCGTGCAGGTGAGCGCCACAATCAGGACTGCATAAGACCGAGGCACACATGGCCAACACCCGGCATCATGGTGTGGGGAGCGATCTCCTACACTGGCCGTACACCTCTGGTGATCGTCGAGGGGACACTGAATAGTGCACGGTACATCCAAACCGTCATCGAACCCATCGTTCTACCATTCCTAGACCGGCAAGGGAACTTGCTGTTCCAACAGGACAATGCACGTCCGCATGTATACCGTGCCACCCAACGTGCTCTAGAATGTGTAAGTCAACTACCCTGGCCAGCAAGATCTCCGGATCTGTCCCCCATTGAGCATGTTTGGGACTGGATGAAGCGTCGTCTCACGCGGTCTGCACGTCCAGCACGAACGCTGGTCCAGCTGAGGCGCCAGGTGGAAATGGCATGGCAAGCCGTTCCACAGGACTACATCCAGCATCTCTACGATCGTCTCCATGGAAGAATAGCAGCCTGCATTGCTGCGAAAGGTGGATATACACTGTACTAGTGCCGACATTGTGCATGCTCTGTTGCCTGTGTCTATGTGCCTGTGGTTCTGTCAGTGTGATCATGTGATGTATCTGACCCCAGGAATGTGTCAATAAAGTTTCCTCTTCCTGGGACAATGAATTCACGGTGTTCTTATTTCAATTTCCAGGAGTGTATATGCCTTTTTTAAATCACATCGCAGGAAGATGAAATTTTTGTGGCAAAACACCGAAGCACTGCAGTTTTCTTTAAAAACTGAAGGACCTGTACTAGGTTGAGAGGTATTGCCAGAGGAGAGAGTATGTTCTCTAGGGCTGAGGTGGGTGGGTGGAAAGATAGGGCTCAGTTACGTAGGAAAAACTGTAGAGATGAGAGGCTGTGTAAGCTGCAGATTCCTCTACTTGCGCCAAGGTGTGGTTGTTTTCGTCCTCCGCTTAATAGGTGCACTATACGCAGAAGGCGGCTACACGCGTAGCAGGGGCTATGTGTCGTCGACTGGGCGGTTTCTTAGGTTACAGGGTCTCAGGGAAACTTAAGAAGGGCTTCAGTCACAAAGGGTGCAGGCTGAACACAGGAAGAGCGTAGATACAGGAACCATCGGTATAACAGTTGTAAAACGCCGTAGCTGTTTTGGGAAAGTACCAGAGCTGCAAGTGCTAATAGAAAGTACTGATGCTCAAATCGTTACAGGCACTGAAAGCTGTCTTAGGCCGGATACAAGCTCAGCCGAACTTTTCCGAAGAACCTAACGGTGTTCTGAAAGGATAGGATAAACAGTGTTGGCGGTGGCGTGTTTGTTCGGTAAGAAGTAGTTTATATCTTGTCGCGAAGTTAAAGTCGATAGGTCCTGTGAGTTAGTACGGGCAGACGTTATTGTTGGCAACGGTAATAAAATAATAATTGTACCCTTTTATCGACCTCCCAGGCACGATAGAAAATTTAAAATGATAAATGAATAAGATGAATTCAGATACAATCGGCATTCGTTAAGTACGGTGGTGGGAAAACGAGCATCTCTGATCGGATGAATCCACGGATATAAAAACAGAATCAAAGACGGGTAATGCAGGAGTGGGTGTAATACTGACTATGAGTATAGGAATGTGGGTAATCTACTAGAAACAGCATAGACAAAGCGTTGTAGTAGCCAAGATAGGTGCGAAGCCGACACTACTACGATAGCACAAGTTTAAGATGGGGTGAATGAAATAACTCAGATGATCAGAGACGAGCATCTGATTGTGATGGTGAACTGGAATTAGATAACTGCAAAGGGATTAGAGGGAAAAACAGTAAAAGAACATCGACAGGGGACAAGAATGCAACGTTAAATCGCCTTGTACAGTTTTGCTCAGAGCATAATTTAATCACTGCCAACATTTCGTTCTGTAATTATGAGCGGGCCGCGGTGGTCTAGCGGTTCTAGGCGCTCAGTCCGGAACCGCGCGACTGCCACGGTCGCAGGTTCGAATCCTGCCTCGGGCATGGATGTGTGTGATGTCCTTAGGTTAGTTAGGTTTAAGTAGTTCTAAGTTCTAGGGTACTGATGACCACAGATGTTAAGTCCCATAGTGCTCAGAGTCATTTGAACCATTTTTTTGGAATTATGGAAGTAGGTTTTATACTTAAAAGAGATATGGAAACTTCTGAAGGTTTCGGAAAGCTTGTATAATGGTAAGACAAAGCTTAATTTAAACTGAAAGTATCCAGGAGCTTATGCGGATTCTGGCTGACATCTCTTCTGTGTCGATTACTTCATGTCAGAGTAGCATTGCACTCTACGTCCTTCGTCATTTGTCGGACGTATTCCTATACAGTTTTTACCCTGTACAGCTCCATCTAGTGCCATGGAAATTGTTCGCTGATGTAGTAACACACCTCCTATCATCCAGTTCCTGCTTCTTTTCAATTATCTATATGTTCCTTTCTCCGCCGATTCTATGGAGGATCTCCTCGTTCCTTATTTTACAAGTCCCCCAAATTTTCTACGTACTTCTGTAGCATCGCATATCGCATCTTAAATGCTTCGATTCTCTTCTTTTTCGGTATTCTCACAGTCGGTGATTCACTATCACACAATGATGTGCGCCAAACATACATACTCAAAAATTTCTTTCTCAAATCAAGATCAATGTTTGATACTAGCGAGGAATGCTCTCTCTTCCCAAATTGTTTTTTATGCTCTCCTTGCCACGTCCATCATGGGTCATTTTGCTTCCAAACTAGCAGAATTACTTAACGTCGTCTACTTCATACTCCTCATTGCTTTTGTTTTTCTGCTAATTACTCTCAACACGTATTCTTTATCCATTAAACTGTTCATTCGTTTCAACATGTCCTGTAATTCTTCTTCACTTTCACAGAGGATAGCAAAGTCATCAGCGAATCTTATCATTGATACCTTTTCACCCTGAGTTTTAATCCCACTTTTGTATCTTCATTTTACTTCTGTCATTGTATAGTTTGTAAGTAGATGTGAAAGATTACAGCCCTGTCTTATACCCTTCTAAGCTGATCACTTCGTTCTTAGTCTTCCATTCATATTGCTCCCTCTAGTTTCTTGAACAATTTGTATATTACCTGTATTTCTCTATAGCTCACTCGTATTTTTCTCAGAATTTCGAACACCTTGCACCATTTTACACTGTCGAACGCTTTCACCTGGTCGAAAAAAAATCCTGTGTATGTGCCTTCATTTTTCTTCAGTCATACTTTCATTGTCATTCCCACAGTCATAACTATCTCTCTGGTGCCCTTATCGTTCTGTAGGCTAAACGGATCATTATGTAACAGATCCTCAATTTTCTTATCCATTCTTCTGTATGTTATTCTCGTCTGCAACTTGGACGAATGCACGTTATTTGAACGCAAGCATTTCAAAACTCTATTAAACTAATAGTAGATCCCTTATATATTCCATATCGATCTCTATTTCTTCCTTAGTCACGTCATCAGGGAAGTCCTTCTCGCTCCCACTCTCCTCATAAATTCCACATAAAATTGCGCTGTCTAAAGATACCCTTTTTACTAAGTGAATAAGTCCGAAAAGGATAATATAATTACGCGATCTGACTGTCCTTCAAATATTATTCGACGAAATCGTGCATACCTAGCGGAACGGATTTTCTTTGACATCTGAAATGATGTACTGTTCTTACCTGAACAAATTTCTCACCACTGAATGTAATCTCTGATACCGTAAGCATAATTACAGTACTCCCAGTGGGAAAGACGTGTATCACATCGTGGGTGCAATGGTGACTCATAAAACATGACTATTCGTACCTGATAATACTTCGTTCTCACAAAACATTGTATCAGTATGGCGAACAGCAGCTAGTCTAGAATTCTCGAGGCAAAGATACAAATTGTTAAAACAATAAAAATCTTTGCGGGCCATGCACTTCGTACGACATGAGAAGTCGTTATCGTGGAATTAATGATTGAGCTGAAGGGACAATATCATTTCTCTTATTATTCCTGTATGTCATAATGTAAATCGGTTTGGCTATAGATGACAGATGAATCGCAATAAGACGGCTATGGAGTGAGCTGCACATCAAACCAACCTCACCGTGTAATGTGCATGACAGCAAAAGTTTGGCATTCAAAAGTTGTTGCACTGTTAGTTAGTTAAGCCCATCCACCCCGGCAGGTGACAAAACTTCGGAGGGTTAAATCGCTTTTAACGATGGCTATTCGGAAAGTAAGGAACAATAGGTGGCGAAATGGAAACCGCAGTGAAAAAGAAAACTGTTTTATCTGCAACAGTCAGTTACAACTCACAGCTACTTGTCTCCATACTCGCCGATCCGACTTAGACGTTTGTCGTAGCGTTGTACTACCTTTCGAATACCCACATTTACAGAAGACAGCCGCCAGTGCTTTCCGCAAATTCCCTACGCTGGCCTACAGCTCGTTGTCTGTGCCCAAATGTTGTCTTCATAGCCAGAGTGTCATTTGAGCAGAGATAAAACTCAGAGGGAGACAACTACGGGCTGCATTGTGGGTAATCAAACATTTCCAATTGAAAACGATGCAGGAGCATCTTCGTGGCCCCTGCAGAATGCGGCTGAAAATTGTCTTGAAGAAAACGCACGACAGTTCTGTAATCTTGAGTGCATAGCTTCAGGCGAAATTTCTCACCAGGCCCTCGTACTTGGCGGGAGACACTATTGTTCTAGGTGTCTTTACGTGCTCCCTGTGTGCTCAGAACTAAAAAGAACGACGTAACGCGATCGACGGGCATTCTAGAGACACTGCCCAACACACCTGTGCAAAAAACTTCATCGCATTTTCACTGTGGCTTCCATTTTGCGACCGATCGTTCCTTACTGTCCGAATAACACTCGTAATTGTCCTGAGGCCAAAAACCGCATAAAAAGCAACAATGATATCGATCTTTCACAGTAGAGAGACTGGTGCAAGTCATATTCATTAAACTGTCCACCTTTTTCTGCCACAAGTTGAAATCGAGATACAGCATGTTCCACAACAGATCGGAGAATCTCGGGGGTCAGGTTCGGCATGTGTTGCGCAATGCGTGTCTTCCATTCAGCTACGTTTGTAACCGAAACACTGAAGAGCACAACATCTTTCAGATAGCTCCACAGCCAAATTTTACACGGATTAAGATCAATTGATGTGTACGGCCAGGCTGTAGGGAAATTGGGGCAGATAATTCTAGCATTTCCAAAATGCCTCTGCAGTAGCTGCTTCAATGGCTGTGCAATATGTGAAGGAGCGTTATCTCGCATAAAAATGATCCTACTCACATATCCAAGCTGGTGAAAGGTTGAAATGACGTTGGTGCGCAGAAGACTGTCATAGCGTTCACTAGTGACGCTACAGGCAACGGGACTCCAGGACTCAATTCCTCGAAAAAGTACAGCTCTACTGTAAAAGGCCGGCCGGAGTGGCCGTGCGGTTCTAGGCGCTACAGTCTGGAGCTGAGCGACCGCTACGGTTGCAGGTTCGAATCCTGGCTCGGGCACGGATGTGTGTGATGTCCTTAGGTTAGTTAGGTTTGATTAGTTCTAAGTTCTAGGCGACTGATGACCTCAGACGTTAAGTCGCATAGTGCTCTGACCCATTTGAACAAAAGATGCCGTCAGCCCGCGCAACTGAGTCACGTTTACAGAATGAAGTGGTACTGGCTGACCTGCGAGCGGATTTTCCGTTGCACGTATTCTGCAGTTCTCTTTATTGACATGTCCTTGTGTCCACATTGACGTGTCCTTCGAGATGTAAATGGGCTTCGTCTGTCCACTTCCAAGTAAGCTAGAAATTCAAGAGCAAACGTTTGTCTTGCAACTTCAGAACATGGGGAATTTTGTGTAGACGGACCTGTAGGAAGATTCGTAGAATTTTGTACTCCGTGTTCACAAGCATGTCCAAAGTTGGAATATTACTAATTACGTGGAAGAGAACGGTCTACTGGCACACAGTCAAAACGGATTTTTCGTAGTAACTGACGGAAAGTCATTGAGTAAAACAGAAGTGACTTCTGGTAATGTACAACGCAGCCGACGGTTCGAAACCCATTAAGATCAAGACCTGTATCCTAGCCTGCATTGTTAGCCCGCTCTTTTGTTGGCTGTTCTCACTATTTTGATCTTACAGCGCACAGTGTGGTGTTGATTGCATGACTGTGCTCATTTGATCGCCATGGGCTGGGGGTTACTGATCCGTGAGAGAGCGATCGAAAGGAAACAGAAAAACAGAATGAGGTTTAGAGCTGCGAAAACTAAAAGGCAGCATGAAAAGGATGCTCAGTGAGTAATAACACCTGATATGCTTCACGAACGATCATTTTCATTAAAATTTGTAGTTTCGGTGCATTGATGAACTGTGTGGGAAAACTGCGTTAATGCAACTTTTTATACTTTGATTGAGCTTTAATAGCTATTGCTATGACATGAAGAAACATATTTCATTCTAGGTACATCAGTAGAAATCCACAGCTGCGTTGTAATCACAAAGAAGGCAGATTCAAGACTGTATTGAAGAGTATATTCTACCTCACCAGGGCAAAAAATAAAGTTTGCAGCGCACCCACCAAAGTGGAACAAGATCGCTGACTCAGTTATATGATGAAAGATGTCCAACAACCAAGAAGAACTGCAAAGCATTACGCAGGACAGGGCACTCGAAGTTCCACTGTTGTGCTATATGAGGTATGTTACAGTGTGGTTCATACACTGAAGAGCAAAAGGAACTGGTACACATAACTAATATCGTGTAGGGCCCCAGCGAGAGAATGGTAGTGCCGCAACACGTCGTGGCGTGGACTCGACTATGTCTGACCTGCTGCTGGAGGGAACTGACACCATGAATCCTGCATGGCTGGCCATAAATCTGTGAAAATACGAGAGAGTGGAGATCTCTTCTGAACAGCACGTTGCAAGGCATCCTAGATAAGCTCAATAATATTCATGTCTGGGGAGTTTGGTGGCCTGCGGAAGTGTTTAAAATAAGAAGGGTGTTCCTGCAGCCACTCTATAGCAATTCTAGACGTATGGTGTGTCGCATTGTCCTGGTGGAATTGCCTAAGTCCGTCGGAATGCACAATGGACAGGAATGGATGCAGGTGATCAGACAGGATGCTGAGGTACGTGTCACTTGTCAGAGTCGTATCTAGACATACCAGGGGTCCCATATCACTCCAACCGCACTTGCCCCACACCATTACAGAGCCTTCTCCAGCTTCAACAAACCCCTGCTGACATGCAGGGTCCGTGGGTTCGTGAACCCGTACACGTCCATCCGCTCGATACAATTTGAAACGAGACTCGTTCGACCAGGCTACATGTTTCCAGTCATCAACAGTCGGTGTTGATCGGCCCAGGCGAGGCGTAAGACTTTGTGTCGTGCAGTCATCAAGGATACACGAGGGGGTGTTGGGCTCCGAAGGCCCATATGATGATGTTTCTTTGAAAGGTTCGCACGCTGACACTTGTTGGTAGCCCAGCACTGAAATATGCAGTAATTTGCGGAAGGGTTGCACTTCTGCCACGTTCAACGATTCTTCTCAGTCGCCGTTGGTCCTGTGCTTGCAGGGTTCTGCTTCCGGCCCCGGCGATATCGGAGATTTGTGTTTTACCCGACTCCTGATATCCATGGTACACTCGTGAAATGGTGGCGCGGAAAAATCCCCACTTCACTGCTACCCCGGAGATGGTCGTCCCATCGCCCATGCTTCGACTTTAACACACGTTCAGACCCACATGAATCTTGATAACCTGTCATCGTAGCAGAGAATAACCGACCTTACAAATGGGCCATACACTTGTTGTCTTGTATAGACGTTTCCGACCGCAGCGCCGTATTCAGCGTGCTTACATATATCTGTATTTGCATATCCATGCCTATACGAGTTCCCTTTACGCTTCGGTGTAATACTGCTGCTAAAGTGTTAAATTATTTAGCTGTTTTTGAGATGTCATTGTCACTCTGCAGTAAAGAGCCGAATAAGGCATTATTGTAGAACAATAGCAGTCTGACACCTGCTCCTTCTCTTGTACGAGGAAGGAGGGCTAAGAGCAAGAGTGAAACACATAGATCTACCACCGAAGTGTTAATAACTTCATTTTCTCACGTCATAATGGCAACACCAAAATCAGTAAACAAACTGAAACGAACGTTTCAGGCCGTATTACGTAAAAACATGATTGGATCAAAACGTAGTTTTTTCAGTGTATTGGTTCGAAACGTATTGTGCCCAACATCAAAATTAAAATGGCGCTTTCATGTACTGGGAAACGATTTCAGTCAGGACTATTTCTGAAATATAATCTAAATATTTACACTCAGTCGCAAAAGTATTCGGACAGTGGGAAGTTTCACAATGAGTACTCGAGAAACACAGACTATAAAGCCCAAACATATTTATTAGCAATATATATGCGTAACAATATTAATTACAAAAGAATTCTTGTATTATTTCGCTCCCAAAACATAAATAACAGAAAAATTAAGAACAAAAATGAAACATCCTGGTCACCCTGCTGCTACAAAAGTACTCGGTCACTGTTCAATATATGTTCATAAGTTGTACGACGAAAATGTCAATACCTTGTGGGGTCCACCTTTCATTTTCAGTACCTCCTCCAATCTACTAGGCATACTTTCCACGAGTTTTTTCGTGAAATCTGGGTCTATATTTGCCCATTCTTGGCGCAGTTTCTCTTCGAGGTCTCCTTCGTATAGATGTTGTCCGCGCGGAGGGTCCGTTTCAATTTATGCCACAAATGTGCAATACTTTCGGGCAATTGAAGAGCAACCACATTTGTACAACATGCGCGGTATGCTTGGGATCATTATCCTGATAAAAATGAAAGTTGTTCGCAATACCTAGATGTTGTGCCCGAGAATTTTGACATCTTTTTCTGTTTAGGAAGGGAAACGCTTTAATTCGATTTCTGCAGAACTGTCATCTGTGTACGATCGGAAACAATGCTCCTGCAGGTAGTACCAACAAGTTGTTAAATCGTGTGGCGATCGAAAGCTCGAGCGGTAGCCGAAATTTCTCGAGCTGTGACGCGGTCTGGTCGATCCGTTCGACTTGCGCTCGAGTGCAGCACCAGGTGTGACCCTGCACGTAAATGGCAGTCTGGTGTGTGTGTGGAGGGGGAAGGGGGGGGGGGGGGAAGGGGAGGGGTGGGTGTTGCGTTGTGGCTGTCTCGCCGGTGTGCGCCATCTGACGCTGTTGAGATAGCGGTTACGCAGACGCTTGGCGCGTGGCGCCGCCTGTGCTGTCCGCGGCGGCGTGCAGAGAGCAGGCAGTCGGCGACATGCACCCTGCGGGCCCACAGCCCCGTCCGCGGCTGCTCGGGCCACTGCTAGCTGCCTCGGCGGTGCTGCTGCTCGTCCTCTACTATTGCCACAGCTCCGCGTGGCGCGACCCGGCGCTGCAGGTAGGGGGCGTGTCATGTCCGAGCCATTCAAGTTACTGGACGCCTCTCTCTGTACGTGCACCCCTACCTCGTACACAAACTACACACGCTAGTTACAGGGTCACAGATATTGAACTGTACGACATACGAGGCGTATTTTTTAATTAAGTACCGTTTTAAAATTTAAAAAAAAAAGACGTGCTAAGATATCTCAATAACTTTCTTTTTACGTGAAAGCCTGTACCTTAATCTACTTTTCTACGTAATTTCAGTCAATATTGAGGCACTTGTCATAACGTTGTACCAGTTTTTCAATACCCTCCTCATAGAAGTCTGCCGCCTGACTTGTTAACCACTGGATCAAATGGTTCAAATGGCTCTGAGCACTATGCGACTTAACTTCTGTGGTCATCAGTCGCCTAGAACTTAGAACTAATTAAACCTAACTAACCTAAGTACACCACAGACATCCATGCCCGAGGCAGGATTCGAACCTGCGACCGTAGCGGCAGCTCGGCTCCAGGCTGTAGCGCCTAGAACCGCACGGCCATTCCGGCCGGCACCACTGTTTTGACATCGTCATCGTGTTGAAGACGCTGACCGCCCAGGTGTTTCTTCAAGTGGAGGAACAGATGGTAGTCACTGGGCGCAAGATCGGGGCTGTACAGAGGATGATCTAGAGCAGGGCTTCCCAACATTTTCAGCTGGCGGACCCCTTCTTCAGTTGAAAATCCATGGCGGACCCCTAGTTAGTCAAGAGCAGAGTAACTTTAAATTTCAGAGCGAAACCCATGCGAACTGAAAGCTTCTTAATGCAAGTGCCGTGTTCCCAATGATCCCCCCCCCCTCCAAGTATCAGTAGTATTTGGTTTAGAGATGAATGAAAACAACTTGCAATTAACGATCCAATTTCAATTCTCACTATATCCAGACACTTACTAGTGGATTTACTCACTTTGTTCAAAACACTATAGCCTGATTAAACTTACTTGGTAATTGGAATTTCACACGATGGAGCTGTCTTTCTCCAAGAGCAATCAACGTCACGTCCAAACCGTTCGCTGTTGACAAGCTCCCTCTTATGGTCTGTTCACTTCCACTATTTGGCTACTGTTGTGTAAGGGGCATACATATTTCGTAACAGTCGTGTGCGTGTGTGTGTGTGTGGGGGGGGGGGGGGGGGGGGGGGGAAGGGGGGTTCGTGAAATCTGAAGAAAAATGTTGAAATGTACGTAAAGTCTTCCTTTGGTCGTCCTCCCTCCTCATTCATTTCAACTGGAAGCTTCCCTTGTTGTGAAGGCGATGGAGAAACTGCACCCTTCTTCAGAGATCCTGACTTCAGCCACCGATCCATGTTAGAAGTAATAAACTGGTCAAAATTCGACTTATGAGATAGGAAGTGCGCTGACAAAGCAAGTTTAACATTTAATGATGCCTGGGACCGCATACGTGCCAGCGAGCGCTGTGATTGGTCGACAAGGCTCGCTCCGCGCATGCGTAAAAGGTTTCAGCGCATCTAGCGCCGTGAGCCGGCGCACAAACGACCCCCGTATTGTTGCCAAACAGTCGACCAGAGAAGCCGCATTCACCGGCACTAAACTGTGTGTAAGTTCTCACTTAGGAACCGCAAAGCTGCTTGGCGCTCACACGAAAAAAAATAGTGATGCAGTTGATTTTCACATTTTTATTCAGTAATTTTACTCATTATTTTACACGATTTGGTGAAAGGTGGCCGCGGACCCCCTAGAAAGAGCCGGCGGACCCCTAAGGGGTCAGCGGACCACACGTTGGGAAGCCCTGATCTAGAGCTTCCCATCGAAAAGATATGATGAGATCTTTGGTCTGATTCGCCACATGCGGACGGGCGGGCACTGTTTTTCAGCAAAACGATGCCCTTGCTCACCTTCCACGTACTGCTGCTTTGATTATGGTGTGACGTAGGCCAACCATGTTTCATCGCCCGTAACAATTTGGCTTAAGAAATCATCACCGTCGTTGTGGTACCTTGCATGAGGGGTTAATTAAATAGAATGCAAATAATTTTAAATTTAGTCCGTGTTTGTGCGGTTACACAGTCTCGTAACCGGTTGGCCCTGAATAATATTAGTACGCAATCTGACTGCACAGAATAACAACAAAGAATGAAAGGAAATTTCCGTTTATACAATTAATTAATTAAGTCCCCAGCAACTATAAAAGCTACGAAACAACAAAGCACAAATGTAACTGTTCTGTGTGTGGAAGTGTGATTCAAAGTACACATCTGGCACGGTTCTTCCATGATAAGACAAGATATTTTAAACACCCTTTTACACTAAAGTAATTAAAAAAAACCAGAAATACTACAACTGCATACAGAAACCAGAATTACAGTATAATACAAAAACACGAGCCAGACGGTTTGTTGACTGAACCTGTGACCAAGAGGCATTGTTACAAAGGACATTAAAAATAAAAAAATTTCTTTACCTTCATATATATTGACGAAAAAAATACACTCTGATCATTACAACATCCCCAATCGAATAACATATGGTGTCTTGCCCAACAGAACAATTAGTACTCTATCGACGTCTCAACAAGCACAGATCACGCCTACCTCAGAACTACCACTGCACTCACCAACTTCTCAGCGGCAACTGCCAGTGGAGGCGGCTGAATAATACTCTTTGGCGCAATCTCTGGCGCTGTGACTCAGTGTAGCCACCTTTCAACCTCTCAAGGAAAGCCAATGTACTGTCTAAACGTATGGTTTTGGGCACATCCGTCAACATTTTCGGTACACAACGTGCGCACAATTTTCGGTAATTCAAGTGTTCGGCCACAATGCCCTACAAAACACTACGAGAAACATCAGGAAAGTCATCCCGCAAGAAGGAAATCGTACAGCGTCTGTTTTCTCTCACCTTATTGTCCACTTCCTGCACCAAAGTTTCATTAACGAGCGAAGGACACCCACTCTGTTGTTCATCTTGCACATTTGTGCGCCCATCTTTAAATGCTCTCGCCCACTTTCTTACCATTCCATCACTCATAATGTTTTCTCCGTAAACTGCACAGATCTCACTATGAATATCGATCGTTTTTAGGCCTTTAGCATTAAGAAACCTTATAACAGCCCATACTTCATAGTCAGCGGGACTCACGATTATCGGAGGTATCTTAAACACTCAGTGTACAGCGTAAATAAGAAAGAATCAGACTTTAGCACGTCTTTTCTAAATTTCAAAACGGTACTTACAAAAAAAAAACATGCCTTGTAAAGTCGTCATAACTTCTGAACAGTTTGCGTTAGGACGTTCAAACTGCACGGTTGGCCGCGGGTGGTGGTGGGAGTCGATATGCGCCCACTTTCATGTCGATGGGTTCGTCAATAAGCAAAATTGACGCATTTGGGAGACTGAGGATCCTCTTTTCGCGGTCGAGAAGTCTCTTCACCCTCAACGGGTAAATGTGCACTGTCCAGTCACGGAATAATCGGTGCGATATTCCTTGATGGTACGGTGGCTACCGAACGGTACGTGAAGGTTTTGGAACTCGATTTCATCCCTAATATTTAAAGTGAGCCCGATTTCGAAAAGACATGCTTATGGCAAGACGGAGCTGACCACATCGAGGCAGGAGGGTGTTTGATGTCCTGAAGGAGCACTTCGGGGACGGCATTTGGAAATATTTTGAAGAATCAGCCTCAGTTGCACGAATTTTCTGGTCTTTACCAGGTTTCGGCTAAATTAATCTAGCCTTCTTCAGAAGCATAAAATTACTATGTTGCCAGCGTATTTGCTGCTTCCAACCGACCGCATGGTGAAGAGATGCCGGGGCTGGACTTCAGTTAAGTAGTTTTCATTCGACATGGTACCACAGTACTATAGGTTTTAATTTCAATGTTGACTGTGTCTTACTCAGGCATGTTATAGTAATTTTATGCTTTTGAAAAATGCTACATTAATTTAGCCGAAACCTAGTAAAGACCCGAAAATTTGTGCAACTGAGGCTGATTCTTCAAAATGTTAGTCTACCACAGTTGCTGATGGGGCTGCAATATGCTAAAAATTCTTAGACAACATTTTGGTTCTCGGGTACCCAGAGGCCACGGGCATGGGCGCCGATTTGCCACCATATTCTCCGGATCTCAACACAACCGACTCCTTTTTGTGGGTCAATGTTAAAGACAGGGTGTACAGCATTAACCACAAAATCATTGGTGGGCTGAAAACCGCTGTTCAGGAGGTCATCGACAGCATCGATGTTCCGACACCTCAGCGGGTCATGCAGAATTTCGCTATTCATCTGCGCAACATCACAGAAAATGATGGTAGGCGTATTGAACACGTCATAACCTAAATACGAATATCTGTAGTGACGTTTCCACGTTGAATAAAGTGTGTGTATGCCGTAGTTTGTAAATAATTTACGTTTCTTTTCATATAGTTCAGTCATTATCACCTTGCATAAGGTCTATACTTTAACCAACAAACAACCAAAAGCCCCATTTAAAAAGTTTGACTCTAGCCATTAACCGTTTCGGGTTTATTACAAATCCATCTTCAGATGACTTACAGATTTCCTCGTTTCCCTGAAGCGGCCTCGCTTTGTGCTCGGTACTGGTTGCGTGCACTAAAAAGGAAGCCCTTGAGTGTGAGGTCGCAAGTTGATCCTTTAGTAAGACTTTTTTTAAGTGTTGTGTTATTAAATATGACAGGATAAATATTAGCTGCTTATGACTCAAAATGCGTAGTAGGAGAATGACAGAAAATGGATGTCCGGGAGGTGCAGAGATCAACCTTCTACGAGAGGTATGTATTACACTACTGAAAATGGACCTCGTTCGCACTCAAGAAATTTCAAAACAAACCATTAACTTGCACCATGAACACCGAATGACAAATGGCTCGCCACAGTGATCACAAAGATTCACGCCAACAAAATCGAAGGCAAACGCCTTGGAAGTTACAAACCATCCATGACTTTCAGCTACGTATCCACTCTTAAAGAATGCAAATAGAATCATAGTGGTGTATCGGGGTGATGAGAACTGATGGAATGTGATGACACGCAATCGAATACAAAACAACCAGTTGTGGAGCTTATCGTGAAACAGGTTATCCTTTAAAGGTAGTTACAGATAGTGCGATAACGTGTTTTATATATACACTGAAAAAAATCATTCAGCAGTACAATTTTCATACACAGACCAGGAATCAAACAGAAGCAAACTATTTTCACGAGCTATTGGCCAAAACCGGTGCTAATACCATAGTTGTACTTCTCTTACACACATTTCCCCACCGTTGCTTGCTGTGACGTAAATATTCTCCACTGTCCTTGCAAGATCACGCACACAAGAAAGAATTGTAGGGGCAGAGTACCTACAACTTCTCGCAACACAATAAACAACTTTCCAGCAAATTTGCCATCCAGATTAGCAGTGAGTATAATTGCATACGAATGCATTAAGGCATTGATGTAAGTAGCTCTTGATACAATTCTATTGGTACCTCTGATTTCCAGGGTTTCTTTCATACGCATTTCCTTTTCAAATCCCGATTGGTCGAAGTTGAAAACAAATTCCTTGTTAAATGATGGGACAAGTTTGTTTATCTCATGTACAAATTTTCGGACCGATTTCGCAGTTTGCTGTGCACCGCCAGATTAACGCTTTATATAAAATTTCGTTATATTAGGTCTACCCTTTCTATAGCACTGTTTGAAGTTATGCAAAATTCCACTGCTTCCCTTGAAATCACTTTAATCTATGTCGCTCGCAGTTTGATGTGCACAAAGTAGTAGGTCACTATCATGGACATTCTTTAAATTGTATCGAACATTCTTGAAGCAGGCAAACGCTAGTTTTTGTAACAAGTGCGCCTTGCCCTCCTTTGAATACCCATAGTTCTCATGCACTACACGGTCATATTGCCGCGTGTTTATTCGAAATCTGGTGACAATTGTTTTTTTACTATGCTGCGGATGATCTTCCGTGTACATAATTGTGTCTAGTACCAACTCCTTGGACAATGGCTCCACTCTACCACATTTCACTGGAGACGGGATTTGTGGCTCCCTGCCTGAAAAGGATGATGAACTACATGGCTCGAAAACTGTTTCAGTATTACTTTTACTTGTTAAGCATGTACCTGAATCTTTGTACTACTCAAGTACATTGCCTATACAGTCGAGCGTATACGACACCACACATTCCACTGACTCATCTTGCAGAAACGTTAACGTTTCATGTTTCACTTCTTTCTTACTCTGCGAAAGTCATTGTGCTCCTTTTTGAGGAAATGCCATCTTCGGTAACTATTGTTGTAGATACAATGCAATGTTTGCATTGTTTATCGCTGCCATTGCTCTGCTTTGTATCAACACCACTAGTACTGAAGCACTGTTGTGAATTACTCGTTGACTAAGCAAATGAACCACGCTACGTAGCCTCTTCCTGTGCTCACCACTGGAGGATGCCTCCAATTCCTCCTCCTGCTGCCATTCACAGCCAATACTACGGTTGCATGGCTGACAGTACACACGCCGTCGAATGCTGTAAACGTCACTGCCCTCTGGCGATCTGTCACCCAAGGGGTTGCCTGGAAGTTAAACAAAACAATTTTTCTTTTACGGTTCAGAAAATTTATGAAAGCTTTTCGTTTTTGCCTTCACAGGAACATTAATGAAAGGATTTTAAAGTCAATAAAACACGAAATGCAGCGAAATCTTACTTGGTATACAGTTCTGTGCAACGGATTCACCAAGTATTTGTATTATACATTTTGCAGTTAACATGTTTTTGCACATGCTCTATGTGAGTGCTGTTTAATTCTCTGGAACTGCTTTAAAACACACCATTCTACCTCTATGGCAGCACACACACACACACACACACACCCTTCATTTACAAAACGTGTTTTGCGTTTTATCTTTATATGAGTAAGAACGCTTGTGGCGTTAGTCAGGCAGCAGTAGCCGACCGCGACCGTCGCAGCAACAGATAAGTAAACCGCTTTTGTGACATCTACTAGTTCCTAACCAGGAGCGAATTTTATTATATCATCTGTGTGCTTTAATAGTTTAGTTTCTTGAGTTTCTGCATGTAAAATTAAAATCTAATAGCCACAGTTCTCGCGTTTTCGTTTGCGTCAGAAAGTAAACCGATTTTGTGACATATGACAAGTTCCTAATTAGGGGCGAATTATTTAGTTTCACCAGAGTGCTTCGGTAGTTAGATTCTTGAATATCTGCGTATTACTAGACACAGTTAGTGCATTTTCGTCAGGGTCTACATTAGAGTTGCGCAGAACGTGCCTATAGTCCGTTTATCTGCATAGTTGGCCCTCTTTGTGCATGATATACAACAGGCTCTAGATACCGGCTCCCACGTTGATGCCATATTTCTCGACTTCCGAAAGGCGTTCGACTCAGTTCCGCACTGTCGCTTGCTACAAAAAGTGCGCGCTTACGGTCTATCCAATGATATATGCTGTTGTATAGAAAGTTTTCTAACAGACAGGGAGCAGTATGTCGTCCTGAACGTGGTGACTTCAACAGAAACAAGAGTAACTTCAGGTGTGCCCAGGCCAGCGTAATAGGTTCTCTGCTTTTTACGATTTACATAAACGATCTGGTTGATGGTACTGACAGCCGCCTTAGACCGTTTGCCGATGGTGCTGTAGTTTACAGGAAAGTAGTATCACACGAAAGTTGTGAACAAATCGATGAGGATATGCAGAAAATAAATATGTGGTGTAATGACTGGTAGTTGTCTCTCAATATTAGTAAGTGTAACCTACTGAATATAACAAGGCGAAAATCCCCAGTACTGTATGAGTACAAAGTAAGTGATCAGTCTTTGGAAGCAGTAACATCAGTCAAGTATCTGGGTGTGACTATTCGAATGATCTCAAATGGTATGATCAGATTACACAAGTAACGGATAAGGCGAACTCTAGATTGCGGTTTATTGGTAGAATCCTGAAGCGATGCAGTCCTTCAACAAAGGAAATAGCTTACAGTACGTTAGTTCGTCCAGTCTTAGAGTATTGCTCGTCTGTATGGGACCCTTACCAGTTGGGTTTGATTCAAGAGATTGAGAAGGTCTAAAGAAGAGTGGCAAGATTCGTGACTGGTACATTTACTCATCGCGATAGCGTTACAAATCTCATAGAAAGTTTGAAGTGGGACACACTTTCAGATCGACGATGCGCTAAACAGAAGGGGCTGCTCACTAAATTCGGAAATCCAATCTTCACCGAGGATGTAGAGCAAATATTATTACCACCAACTTTCAGATCGCGTAATGACCATCATTCAAAGATAAGGGAAATAAGAGTTCGTACTGAGGCGTCCAGACAGTCGTTTTTCCCTCGAGCGAACTGCGAGTGGAACAGAGGGGGGGTGGGGGGGTGGGGAGAATATGACTTTGGCGCGAATTGTGCCCTCCGTCACACACCGCATGGTGGCTAGCGGAGTATATATATATAGATGCAGGTATAGATAGTTTAGTTTTCCACGGTCTTTGGCGTGGACAGGAACTGCGACTGTCTGTGTGGACGCGAGCCGAGTTGGGGACACTTCGCTCTCAGCTTCAGGCTGTGATGGCTTCGGTTACACAGTCTGAGCCTGCAGTGGATGGGCACCACTGTTGTGGGTCGGCTATGGGTATCCGTCGGACGTCCAGCGCGTCAGAGTCCTCCGATCGGTCCTCAACGGTGGCCAACCCAGTTACCGCTCACACTGAGGCTGACCCCTCACCTGTGGTCGAGTGGGAGGTCGCCCCGGGGCGAAGCAGGCGGCGAAAGACTTCCCATGCGGCCGCACGTAAGGCCTCCCCGGTTTGTCTGACGAACAGGTTCCAGGTGCTGTCTGTGGCTGACACTATCGCTGAGCCGGATGCTGTCGCCTGCCCTGTTTCAGAGGAAACCACTCAGCCTGCAAGATCCGAGCAATTACAGAGGGTGGGACTATTGGTAGTTAGGAGCTCCAACGTTAGGCCCCTTAGGGACTTGGCTGGCAAGGTGTGGGCACTCAGTGTGCATACCGGGTGGAGTCATTCCAGATGTGGAAAGGGTCCTCCCGGACGCCATGAAGAGCACAGGGTGCAGCCAACAGCAGGTGGTTGCTCACGTTGGTACCAATGACTTGTGTCGCTTTGGATCAGAAGAGATTCTATCTGGTTATGGGGCCCCTTAGGGACTTGGCTGGCAAGGAATGGGCACTCAGTGTGCATACCGGGTGGAGTCATTCCAGATGTGGAAAGGGTCCTCCCGGACGCCATGAAGAGCACAGGGTGCAGCCAACAGCAGGTGGTTGCTCACGTTGGTACCAATGACTTGTGTCGCTTTGGATCAGAAGAGATTCTATCTGGTTTCGAGCGGCTGAATACGTCAGATGTTCACTATACGCAGAAGACGGCTACACGGGTAGCAGGGGCTGTGTGGCGTGGACTGGGAGGTTTTTTTTAGGTTAGAGGGTCTCGGGAAAACACCTGATGGGCTTCAGTCACAAAGGGTGCAGGCTGAACACAGGAAGAACATAGATACAGGAACCATTGGTGTAACAGTTGTGAATTGTCGCAGCTGTGTTGGGAAAGTACCAGAGTTTCAAGTGCTATTAGAAAGCACTGATGCTTAAATCGTTATAGGCACTGAAAGCTGGCTAAAGCCGGATATAAGCTCAGCCGAAATTTTTGCGAAGAACCTAACGGTGTTCCGAAAAAATAGGCTAAACGCGGTTGGCGGTGGCGTGTTTGTTGCTGTTAGAAATAGTTTAACTTGTCGCGAAATTGAAACACATACTTACTGTGAGTTAGTATGGGCAGAGGTCATTGTTGGCATGCGGAATAAAATAATAATTGGATCCTTTTACCGACCTCCCAGTTCAGATGATGCAGTTGCTGAAAGGTTCAACGAAAACTTGAGTTTGATTTCAAACACGTACCCGACTCATACGATAACACTTGGTGGTGACTAATTTACCTTCGATATGTTGGCGAAAATACATGTTTAATTCCGTAGATACGCATAAAATATCATCCAAAATTGTGCTAAACGCATTCTCTGAAAATCATTTCGAGCAGTTAGTTCATGAGCCCGCGCGAATAGTATACGGTTGAAAACACACTTGCTGGCCGCGGTGGTCTCGCGGTTCTAGGCGCGCAGTCCGGAACCGTGCGACTGCTACGGTCGCAGGTTCGAATCCTGCCTCGGGCATGGATGTCTCTGATGTCCTTAGGTTAGTTAGGTTTAAGTAGTTCTAAGTTCTAGGGGACTAATGACCACAGCAGTTGAGTCCCATAGTGCTCAGAGCCATTTGAACCATTTTTGAAAACACACTTGACCTCATAGCAACAAATAATCCTGAATTAATAACCAGCATCAAAACCGATATAGGGATTAGTGAACACGGGGTTGTCGTAGCGAGACTGAATATTGTAATCCCCAAATCCTCGAAAAATAAGCGAAAAATATACCTATTCGGAAAAGCAGAGAGACAATCTCCACTCCTTCCAAATTAACAATATAAGTTTAGACCAGATGTGGCTTAAATTCAGAGAAATAGTATCAGAAGCAACTGAGAGGTTTATACCAAATAAAGTAACAAACGACGGAGGTGATCCTCCTTGGTACACAAAAAGGGTTAGAACACTGTTTCAGAAACACGAAACAAACATGCCAAATTTAAACAGACGCAAAATCCCCAGGACTGGCGCTCCTTTACAGAAGCTCGAAACTTAGTGCGAAGTTCAATGCGAGACGCCTGTAACAGTTTCCACAACGAAACTTTGTCTCGAAACCTGGCAGAAAATCCAAAGAGATTCTGGTCGTATGTGAAGTATTTTAGCGGCAAGGAACAATCAATGCCTTCTCTGCGCGACAACAATGGAGATACTATTGAACACAGTGCTACCAAAGCAGATTTACTAAGCACAGCCTTCCGAAATGCCTTCAAAAAAGAGGACGAAGTAAATATTCCAGAATTCGAATAAAGAACAGCTGCCTACATGAGTAAGGTAGAAGTAAATATCCTCGGAGTAGTGAAGCAACTCAAATCACTAATTAAAAGCGAGTCTTCTGGTCCAGACTTTATACCAATTAGGTTCCTTTCGGAATATGCCGATGCATTAGCTACATACTCAATTATCATTTACAACCGTTCGCTCGAAGACAGATTCGTACCCAAAGACTAGAAAGTAGCAAGGGTCACACCAATATTCAAGAAAGGTAGTAGGAGTAATCCACTAAATTACAGGCCCATATCGTTAACGTCGATATGCAGCAGAATTTTAGAACATATATTTTGTTCGAACATTATGAATTACCTCGAAGGAAACGGTCTATTGTCACACAGTCAACATGGGTTTGGAAAACATCGTTCCTGTGAAACACAACTAGCTGTTTATTCACATGAAATGGTAAGTGCTACTGACAAAGGATTTCAGATCGATTTCGTATGCCTGGATTTGCGGAAGGCTTTTGACTCTGCACCACACAAGCGGCTCGTAGTAAAATTGCGCGCTTATGGAATATCGTCTTAGTTATGTGACTAGATTTGCGATTTCGTGTCAGAGAGGTTACAGTTCGTAGTAACTGACGGAAAGTCATCGAGTGAAACAGAAGTGATTTCATGTGTTCCCCAAGGTAGTGTTATACGCCCTTTGCTGTTCCTTATCTATATAAACGATTTGGGAGACAATCTGAGCAGCCGTCTTCGGTTGTTTGCAGATGAGGCAGCCGTTTATCGACTAATAAAGTCATCACAAGATCAAAACAACCTGCGGATCGATTTAGAAAAAATATCTCAATGGTGCGAAACGTGGCAGTTGATCCTAAATAACGAAAAGTGTGAAGTCATCCACATGAGTACTACAGGGAACTCATTAAACTTCGGTTACCCGATAAATCATTCTAATCTAAAAGCCGTAAATTGAACTAAATACGTAGGTATTACAATTAGGAACAACTTAAATTAGAAAGAAAACATAGAAAATGTTGTGGGGAAGGCTAAGCAAAGGTTGCGTTTTATTGGCAGGACACTTAGAAAATGTAACAGACCTGCTAAGGAGACTGCCTACACTACGCTTGTCCGTCCTCTTTTAGAATAGTGCTGCGTGGTGTGAGATCCTTACCAGAGAGGACTGACGGAGTACATGCAAAGAGTTCAAAGAAAGGCAGCACGTTTTGTATTACCGGGGAGAGTGTCACAGAAATGATACAGGATTTGGGCTGCAAATCATTAAAAGAAAGCCGTTTTTCGTTGCGACGGAATCTTCTCACGAAATTCCAATCACCAACTTTCTCCTCCGAATGCGAAAATATTTTGTTGAGACCGACCTACGTAGGAAGAAACGATCACCACGATCAAATAAGGGAAATCAGAGCTAGTACGTAAAGATATAGGTGTTCATTCTTTCCTCGCGCTATACGAGGTTGGAATAGTATAGAATTGTGAAGGTGGTTCGATGAACCTTCTGCCAGTTACTTAAATGTCATTTGCAGAGTGTCCATGTAGATGTAGATGTAGACCGGCGGCTCGAGTCTGGCAGAGGATGGCAGCGCTACTGCGCTACTGACTTGCTGACTTTGTGAAGCGCTTCCTTTTGAACAAATCATTCAGATTGTACTTGTGTAGACAAATAAATTATTACATCACGTATACCTAATTCTGCACCACTCGGGTTATTCCTTCCTGGTGCGTCGTTTTATTTTAGTTTTTTTTACAGTGCACACTAAAGGGATACGGTCATAGTGTGTTCATCAGTAAGTGTAATTTGCACATTATGTTCTATTACAGTGGCGTATCTGGGTACGGAAGGGGGATGAGAGTAACGCCTGCCAATGGTTTCTTTGATTCTTGTCAGTTTCGCTGCAAAGCGGCGAGATAGTCTTCACTTACTCGCACTGGACCATACTGACGACTATATGTTACATTCCTCGCATTCTGAGTAACGGTAGTTTTGTGTCTCACAAAATGGTGCTTCTCTTTCGAAGAGTAATGCCAAATATCTATACTTTTCTCTGCTTTTACACAATTCAGCATGAATTTATGTGTAAGGTTTGAAAAGTCCCTTATAAAAATTAATGAATTACTGTGCTGATAAACCACTACGTTATTTGATTTTCAAACAGCTGAGCAAAACTGAACGTACTCACACATTACTCTCTTTACTTATTCTGACCATCACTAAACTGACACACAATATTTTTAGCGCAATGCAATCTGACTTTCAGTAATCCCTACAAAAGAATGGCCCTGACTAACAATAACATATACCTGTCATGAATCACTTATCTCACAAAAATCTTCGTTACTCGAAATACTGCAATGCAGCAAGCGCCAAGACTGCCAGCTAAATAAAAGATTCAAACTACTGAAGGCACTAACTACTGATAGGCATAGTTAGCAAATGAAAGATTTTGATAGAGAACAAACAATGTATTTACCTTAATAGTGTTCAAAAGTCATAATATATATATCTGTTCATGACATCCAGTCTTACAAATGTACTGTCTCTGATGGACACACGTCCAGATCATCCGCTCTCATAACTCTGGCATCTCTCTCCTCACATCCACCACTGCTGGCGGCTCATCTCCAACTGCGCAACGCTGCGCGCTGTTCACATCCAACTGCCCAACACTACAATAGCGAATATTTAAACAATGCCAACCAGCCACAGACTGCACACAGCACAGTCAGCGATTCTCATACAGAGCGCTACGTGGCGTTACTAACATAAAAATCTGAACAGTCTACTTACAGGTTCACTGGCAGGCTAGTTTGTTGCAGGCTTGTAATCCATGCAGGCCTGGGAATTCGACTGCCACTGTGCTTTCGAGTTCGATTGTTACCGTCTCCAGAAGGAACATGCGTCTACTTGCATTTCTTTCTTTCGCGAATGTCAGGGAAGAGTATACTTCTCGTCCAAGTCCCTTTATCACGTAGCTCTAGTAGATTTAACTGAGCTTCATTTTTGATTTGATTTCCAGTGAGAGAGCCTTCAGTTCCCAACGTTTAGTCTTTGCAACTCTCAGCGTCCAGTTCTGTACCTCACAGTTGTATCGCAAGGTACGACGCCAGCTTTATTAACAACACTACCCCTAATGTTGTACTAAATGCTCTTGTTCATACCAGTACTCCTAGCACGCTGGTAGAGCAACAAACGGGCAAACACACTTGCTGCGAATCCAACAATGGCAATAATGGTGGCACCACGATCCAACCTCACTTTTGGAAAGGCAAATTATGTCTCACAACTCAGACTCTAAACAGAGCGTGCATGAATTTGCAGACTTTCGAATGTCATTAGTGAGATGACATGAACTAATTTATTTTTTCGTACAATCCCAAATACCTACTCACACGACGCCTTTCCCATTCTGACAATAGGGTTTCTGTTTATGGGCAGTCTATATTGCAATAGTAACATGGTTGTCTCATTGGCACGTACTGTGTGTTTGATGTTTATTCACCGTTTCTGAATCAGTAATATGGGTTACTTTTAATATCCATAGCATCTGATGGTGCCAGGATAAGCGCCCTATAGAAAGTTGGGAGATCATATTGGTGTAATGACTTAATGCAATGCTGCCAAATTTAACCTGAAGATGTGGTGATCATCGCGAGACCAATTGTACCTTGACCCCACAATAGACGTCGGTTACCACAAAGGTTTTTGGAAATATTTTTAACTGTGCATATATTAAGCTGGTGTTGCCCAGATAGAGAGCTTATATTAGTCCTCGCTTGTATATATGTTCAGTACTGCCATCTAAATTCATACATTTTCTGCACTATTGTGTAGTGCGCCAGGCTGCGTCGTCACAAGAACTGAACATGTAGTCTTCTTCACTCACTAATAAAATTCTTCACCCAATACCAAAGATCGCAAAATATATGTTCTCTGACTTGCCAAATAACATAGTAACCGTCGACTTCGGCCCAGCCCCCAGCGTCCAACACCACTATCGTCTCTGGTTCGGGTTAGTGAAAATGAATTGACTGACATTCCTCCACAGACATTCAGAGACCTCATTGAAAGTGTCTTCGGCAGAGTTCAACTTGGTTAATTAGTTAGTTATGTGTTCCATTGATCATAGCACGGAAAACCGTTATGATGTGGAACGTGTCAAATGAACAAGAAATGAGCAAATGAAACAAGTTGTTTTTTGTTTACATTGTAGTGTTATACCTAAATATTTCTACTATCTATCACATTAGCTTAAATGGCACAAAATGCATATATTAGATCTCCAGATTTATTTACTCATATTCAAGAATTCGTCTATGGTATAGAAGGAGTTGTCAAGGAGGTATGATTTCTGTTTGGTTTTGAAACTATTACTGCTGTCTGTCAGACATTTTATTTCATCTGGTAATTCATCAAAACGTTTTATAGCAGCATATTTTACCCCATTCTGCGCCAAAGATAGGTTAAGTAAAGGATAGTGTAGTTCTTTCTTTTTTCTGGTATTGTAATCATGAAGGTTGCTGTTGATTTTAAACTGGTCCATGTTGGTGAGAAAAAATTTCATTACTGAGTAAATGTACTGTGAAGCAGTTAGTATTCTTTATCCTGGCTACTGACTTCTTTTGATGTGTTATGTTTATTAAAGGAATTATACTTTTTGCACCAGAAAATTGGATATACTGTCTTTTTTCAAAGTTCAGAGCAAGCCCATTCGCAGAAAACCAATTAATAACTTTTACAGAGACCTTATTTGAATCATTTTCTATTGGATTTCCTTTTACTGGATTAATAATTATGCTTGTATAATCAGCAAACAGTGTCAGTTCAGCATCTTGTTTCACATAAGAAAGAAGGTCATTCACATATATCAAGAACAGGAGGGGGACCAATGATCGAACCTTGTGGAACACCTAATGTGATTTCACCACTGTTAGATGAAGTGGCAAACTCCTTTGAATCACTTGAAGCATACAGGGTGTTACAAAAAGGTACGGCCAAACTTTCAGGAAACATTCCTCACACACAAAGAAAGAAAATATGTTATGTGGACATGTGTCCGGAACCGCTTGCTTTCCATATTAGAGCTCATTTTATTACTGCTCTTCAAATCACATTAATCATGGAATGGAAACACACAGCAACAGAACGTACCAGCGTGACTTCAAACACTTTGTTACAGGAAATGTTCAAAATGTCCTCCGTTAGCGAGGATACATGCATCCACCCTCCGTCGCATGGAATCCCTGATGCGCTGATGAAGCCCTGGAGAATGGCGTATTGTATCACAGCCGTCTACAATACGAGCACGAAGAGTCTCTACATTTGGTACCGGGGTTGCGGAGACGAGAGCTTTCAAATGCCCCCATAAATGAAAGTCAAGAGGGATGAGGTCAGGAGAGCGTGGAGGCCATGGAATTGGTCCGCCTCTACCAATCCATCGGTCACCGAATCTGTTGTTGAGAAGCGTACGAACACTTCGACTGAAATGTGCAGGAGCTCCATCGTGCACATGTTGTGTCGTACTTGTAAACGCACATTTCCTAGCAGCACAGGTGGAGTATCCCGTATGAAATCATGATGACGTGCTCCATTGAGCGTAGGTGGAAGAACATGGGGCCCAATAAAGACATCACCAACAATGCCTGCCCAAACGTTCACAGAAAATCTGTGTTGAAGACGTGATTGCACAATTGCGTGCGGATTCTCGTCAGCCCACACATGTTGATTGTGAAAATTTACAATTTGATCACGTTGGAATGAAGCCTCATCCGTAAAGAGAACATTTGCACTGGAATGAGGATTGACACATTGTTGGATGAACCATTCGCAGAAGTGTACCCGTGGAGGCCAATCAGTTGCTGATAGTGCCTGCACACGCTGTACACGGTACGGAAACAATTGGTTCTCCCGTAGCACTCTCCATACAGTGACGTGGTCAACGTTACCTTATACAGCAGCACCTTCTCTCACGCTGACATTAGGGTTATCGTCAACTGCACGAAGAATTGCCTCGTCCATTGCAGGTGTCCTCGTCGTTCTAGGTCTTCCCCAGTCGCGAGTCATAGGCTGGAATTTTCCGTGCTCGCTAAGATGCCGATCAATTGCTTCGAACGTCTTCCTGTCGGGACACCTTCGTTCTGGAAATCTGTCTCGATACGAAAGTACCGCGCCACGGTTATCGCCCCGTGCTAATCCATACATCAAAGGGGCATCTGCCAACTCCGCATTTGTAAACATTGCACTGATTGCAAACCCACGTTCGTGATGAACACTAACCTGTTGATGCTACGTACTGCTGTGCTTGATGCTAGTACTGTAGAACAATGAGTCGCATGTCAACACAAGCACCGAAGTCAACATTACCTTCCTTCAATTGGGCCAACTGGCGGTGAATCGAGAAAGTACAGTACATACTGACGAAACTAAAATGAGCTCTAACATGGAAATTAAGCATTTCCGGACACATGTCCACATAACATCTTTTTTTTATTTGTGTGTGAGGAATGTTTCCTGCAAGTTTGGCCGTACCTCTTTGTAACACCCTGTATACATATCTCACCTGGTCACAAAATTAAATTGCAGTGTCTCTATTCCACTCCCCTTTTGAAATTTGCAGGGTCATAATTTTGCGTTAGTAAAAATCCTTGAGTAACAAATGATAGTTTGCAGTGTTCATTGGGCCTCTAGATACTGATACAGGTTAATTACCTACAGGCATAGGCGGTGGGGTAGCACTATGTCCCCTGCGTGGTCGCGTGTAGACAGATGCGGTGATCGATCGCGCCAAAGGAATATGTCGGTACTCTATAGTGCATGTTGGATTGCCACAGAGCCCTGTGGGCGAGCGTTATCCTGTTGAAAAACAAACCCCACGGAATGCTGTCCGTGAATGGCAGCACAACAGGTCAAATAAAATGAAGGAGTAGGCTTAACACCGGAGCGGCCATACTGTCACATGAAATCGCAACCTAGACCAGGTGTAGTGTGTCTAGCGTACAGATATGTTGGTTGCAGGCCCTCAACTGCCCACCTTCTACACAACTCATGGCTATCACCGGCATCGAGAAAGAACCACCTTTCATCAGTAAAGATGACAGACCTCCACCCTGTTCTCCAATGAGCTCTCGCTTGACACCACTGAAGATGCAAATGGCGGTGTTTGGGGTCAGTGGAACGGACCATACAGGGCGTGTGGCTCGGAGCTGTCGTTGAAGCGACCGATTTGTAACAGTTCGTTGTGTCTCTGTGGTGCCAGCTGCTGTTCAGATTACTGGTGCAGGTGAAGTACGATGAGCCAGAAGCGTACGCCGAAAGCGATGGTCTCTTCCCTCTCGGTAGCGCCACGTGGCTGTCTGGAGCCCGTCTTCTTGCGACCGTACATCCTCGTGAGCACCGCTGCCAGCAATCATGTACAGTGGCTATATTCCTTCCAAGTATTACAGCGTGTACTTAAACCAAACTGATTTGCGCCCTCACAGTAGCACTATACCGTCACTCTTATGCGACTGACACGAAGTTTGAATAGACATCTTTCAGATGTAGAAACGCCTGCCAACTTTAACTTATGTCTCACAATATCGGCAGTATACCTGGTTTTCGAGCATTGAGGCCACGAGTCCATAAGCTATATACCGGGTGAGTCACCTAACATTGTCGCTGGATATATTTCGTAAACCACATCAAATACTGACGAATCGATTCCACAGTCCGTACGTGAGGAGAGAGGCTAGTGTAATTGGTTAATACAAACCATACAAAACTGCACGGAAGTATGTTTCTAAACACAAACCTACGTTTTTCTTAATGGAACCCCGTTAGTTTTGTTAGCACATCTGAACATATAAACAAATACGTAATCAGTGCCATTTTGCATTGTAAAATGTTAATTACATCCGGAGATATTGTAACCTAAAGTTGACGCTTGAATACCACTCCTCCGCTGTTCGATCGTGTGTATCGGAGAGCACCGAATTACGTAGGGATCCAAAGGGAACGGTGATGGACCTTAGGTACAGAAGAGACTGGAACAGCACATTACGTCCACATGCTAACACCTTTTTATTGGTCTTTTTCACTGACGCACATGTACATTACCATGAGGGGTGAGGTACACGTACACACGTGGTTTCCGGACGTGTGGAGGCAAAGTGGAGTGTTATTCCCTAACGAAAATAAATTCTTCAATGTATAGGGTGATTTTTTCCACCATGTACAAATCTAGGGACTGATCGATGGGAGGACACGGAACAAAAGAGGATTAAAGACCTTATGTTCGGAAATGCACGGTTTCCATGCTAGAGACCATTTACTCAATCATACTTTGTTACAGAGACTGCGGTCTTAATGTGCGCTGCACTGTGCAGCCACAGATACAGTATGCACGGTTTCCTCGTAGAGGGTGGTACTGTTCCTCATACGTCATGCCCTAGCGCCGTCTTCTGACTCTGGAGGATCACTTTTTTTCATTTAGAATGTTACAAGCGCATTCCTCGCTGGCGTTTTCGCGAGGTCTCCAGAGCCAAACCGTTGCAGGTGGAGGAGGTAGCGGGGACAGAGGCCGAGGCTGGGGCGCTGGAGGAGCCTCCAGAGGTGACGACGGCGGCCGGCTGGCCAAACAGCACGTGCGGAGAGGGCGCCACGGCACGCGGACCCGGGCAGCGGGTGGTCGCCTTCAGCTACTACGGCGACGTCAACAACACCAGGGGCTACTACACGGTGAGCACGCGCGACGCCAACTCAAAGGAAGGCCTGGGTGCTTCTTGGTGACGTCACATCAGCCGGGCGCGACGAACGCCAGGTCTGTTGCAGGCATGGTGGTGTCTCCCTCCATGACACAGGAAAATGTGAAACTATTGGCCGTAGTTGACCAATTAATTGTGCAATTCATTACACTTCTTAACAAATAGTGTACTTATGAACTTAAATTTACACCTGTTTTAAGGACTGATATACAAAAACAACTTCATGGTCCAGCAGCAACAGAATTCGTGCTTCTTTACCTTATTTGTAAATCTGAGGAAGTTACGTTTGTATTGGGTTGCTTTTACAAGAAATTGTGAACATATTGGTGCTCTTCTTTAGGTATGTTGGTTAACTATGGGGTGAGGAGCACTGAATGTTAATGAAATATCTTGCGATTGTACACGTTGGGGGAGGGGGTGGGGGACAGAAGAAGAGGCAAAAGAGAGTTACTTGTTTTATCAAATAATTTTTTTTTTCTAATAAAGTTCCTCTTTTCAGTTGCAAGAGGGGAATACTTGTCTTTTCTAATGTGCATGTTTAAAAAAGTTTAAGCTCAGCAGTATTTTCGATATATGAATTTATTTTGTTTCCTGTTTAGTATTCCTTTCGTTGAAAACGACTGTAGTCTAATGACTGGCAACAGTTGAACATTTACACATGTAAATTAGTTCACATTTCCACTGACGATGTCAAACGAAAATAAATAAAAGAAACGAGTTCATTGTAAGGGGGTTGGGGTAAGTTTCGATAGCAAAATGGATCAAGTAAATTTAGTTACTTGAATGTAAAATTTCCTAAGCTTGCAATAGGGCAAAGCATCTTCTCATATTGATCTACATTTGTTTCGACAGGTTCAGTAATACAGAACTATCATCTTCATTTGTAGCTTTACGATGGTAAGAAAATCTTTCATCTAAATAAAACTGCAGAATCCAAAACAATACCAAACATTTTGTCCAAAAATAAGAGATTCACAGTGATAAGCACGCCCAGACGTTTCTGCGTACAACAGACCTGGCGTTCGCCGTGCCTAGCTGACGTGACGTCACCAACAAGCGCCGACGCCTTTCTTTGAGTCGATGTTGGCACGCGTCGACCCGCTTCAACTATCGCAAGTGCTTTAGCAGGCCAGTGTGCAAGCCAAGCGCGAATCACGAACCCACCTCAAAGCTTTCCGTCCTCCTCTTCCTTATCTCCCACTGTGTTCGGCACTGGGATGTAAGGGCGTCTTCTGGTCTTCTGAGTGGCGCTTCGATAGCTCTGGCTGTGGACCACATTCCCGCAAAAAGGCAATGGTGCCGGTCCGCAGCACAGTTTTAAATTGCTAGAATGCTTAAAATCAGAACACACTCTTTTGCAGAGTGAAAAATCATCCTGTAAAAGCCTAGTAGGTTTGGGTCCAGATAAGTAAGAAGAGGCCAGGGAATTGGTCACCTCTGTCCCTCCACCTGTCACGGAATCTCTTGTTCAGAAACCAATGAGCATCATCACTGAAATAAGGAGCGGCTCTCTCGTGTATGTACTATGCTTCGTCGCACTGTTAAAGGCATGTCTTGTAGCAGATGAAGCAGACTGTTTCCGAGGTTGTTGTTGTTGTGGTCTTCAGTCCTGAGACTGGTTTCATGCAGCTCTCCAAGCTACTCTATCCAGTGCAAGCTCCTTCATCTCCCAGTACCTACTGCAGCCTACATCCTTCTGAATCTGCTTAGTGTATTCATCTCTTGGTCTGCCTCTACGATTTTTACCCTTCACGCTGCCCTCCAATACTAAATTGGTGATCCCTCGATGTCTCAGAACATGTCCAACCAACCGATCCCTTCTTCTAGTCAAGTTGTGCCACAAGCTCCTCTTCTCCCCAATTCTATTCAATACCTCCTCATTAGTTATGTGGTCTACCCATCTAATCTTCAGCATTCTTCTGTAGCACCACATTTCGAAAGCTTCTATTCTCTTCTTGTCTAATCTATTTATCGTCCATGTTTCACTTCCATACGCGGCTACACTCCATACAAATACTTTCAGAAACGACTTTCTCACGCTTAAATGTATACTCCATGTTAACAAATTTTTCTTCTTCAGAAACGCTTTTCCCTGCCATTGCCTGTCTACATTTTATATCCTCTCTACTTCGACCATCATCAGTTGTTTTGCTCCCCAAGTAGCAAAACTCCTTTACTACTTTAAGTGTCTCATTTCCTAATCTAATTCCCGTAGCATGACCCGACTTAATTCGACTACGTTCCATTATCCTCATTTTGCTTTTGTTGATGTTCATCTTATACCCTCCTTTCAAGACACTGTCCATTCCGTTCAACTGCTCTTCCAAGTCCTTTTCTGTCTCTGACAGAATTACAATGTCATCGGCGAACCTCAAAGTTTTTATTTCTTCTCCTTGGATTTTAATACCTACTCCGAATTTTTCTTCTGTTTCCTTTATTGCTTGCTCAATATACAGATTGAATAACATCGGGGATAGGCTACAACCCTGTCTCACTCCCTTCCCAACCACTGCTTCCCTTTCATGCCCCTCAACTCTTATAACTGCCATCTGGTTTCTGTACAAATTGTAAGTAGCTTTTCGCTCCCTGTATTTTACCCGTGCCACCTTTAGAATTTGAAAGAGAGTATTCCTTCGTTACTCTACATTAATTATTTTTTGATACTGCGATTTTTTACTGTTAGTGTAATTTGAGTTACGGTGCGAAAAGCAGTTCTGTGTCGATCAGGGAGAATTGTGACTCATTCGGCGTATGTGAGTAGAGCAGTGTGTTTTTTCCTGAGACACGACGAGGTGCCATGGTGACGTGCAGGGCATCGAGCGCAACGCGGCAGCCATCGGGGGCCTGTACCCTGGCTGGACGATGCGCGTCTATCACGACGTGCCTCCTGGAGACCGCTTCGCAGCCTCCAGGGAGCTGGACCGGCTCTCCAGGGAGTTCCCGCACTTGGACCTCTGCTACGTGGGGGACGTCCCGGGCTACGGGGACCTCAGAGGTACGTTCTCTACTTCATCGACATCTGCCCTACATGTACACCAGTATACATTGTGGAGTGCTGATATGTGGTGATATTGGCCATTTTCTGTTCTGTTCGATTCGGCTATTGTGCGACTGGAAACTAACTGCCTGTAAGGCCCTGTATCCACCCTAATCTGTCTCACCTTATTCTTACAAATCCTCTGGTTCGAGGTATACGACGGTGGTAGCATATATTCGCACAGACATCTTTAAATGCAGCTTTTCTAAATTCAACCAACATAATAAATTTTCGCGGGAACTACACCGTCTTCATTAGGTTGATTCCCATTAAAGTCCCCCAAACATTTTGGTTACAGTTCCGTACAGCTTACATGACCTGTTACGATGCTGACAACAAGTCTCTGACGTACTTCGTTGGTTGATTTGCGGGAGAGGACCAAACAGCCAGGTCATGGGTCCCATTGGATTAGGGAAGGATGGGGAAGGAAGTCGGCCATGCTGTTTCGAAGGAACCATCCCGGCATTTACCTGAAACGAATTAGGAAAATTATGGAAAACCTAAATCAGGGTGGTTGGACGCGGATGGACAGCTTCCAGGGGCACCTAAACTTTGTCTGTCAGTATTTCATATTTTTATGTCTGAATTTAAAAATTTAAAATACTGTATTAATTTACTCATTAAGAAGTGTAATGCCTAACATACTAACAATGAGATAATCCAGCAATCGAATTTTTGTAATTTTTTGTACTTATGGTTCGTGAAGTTCAGAACTCAAATATCGATCGTATTAGGGTATTAACTGGATCGCTCGTTCGAATCTCACTGTCGTCTTCCTTTTCGTTCTAATTTTTTCATTCACTTCGAATACCTACGCCATTTACATGCAAAATACATCATATGTATGCTAATTAACACAAGCCAACTATCACTTTTATGAGAAATGCCAGTCTTATTTTTTTAAAATACGTATCACACGCAAAATTTCAGTTTTCATTGCAAATATAAATTCTTAACGATCGACATTTTATAACAAATTGTTAATAAATCTGTAACTTTTGAAAATTTAAGTAGTCTTTATTATGAAGCCTTTATTTTATCTATAACTGTTAAGAATTTTTATTTGAAGCGAGGGCTATACGTCATTAGAAAGAAGAAGACGCGCATTTCCGTAAAAATGATGATCATATACGTATTAATTAACATACATTTGATTAACTCTAGATTTAAGTGATATAGGTATTTGGACAGAACGAAACAAGTAAACCGAAAAATAGTGAGATCCGAGCCAGTGATCCATCGATTACCTCTTTACCATTCTCTGACTGCACCAAGTAAGCCACGAGGCCCGACGTGACAACAGCTGTAACTTTAGTGAATTAAACGTATCCTAAAATATTCAACGTCAGCTTTCTCGAGAATTTTTGAGAGTTGCATCAAACTTCTTTGGCACTATAATATTTCAGTTCTTGACTACACCTACCATAAATATAAAAAATAATCGCAAATATCCGCCTACCATCTGGCCTCTTTAAGACAAATATTACAGCTACAAACTGTGTTTACGTAAGTATTGATGCAGCGTTAAAAAAAGCTTATGGTAGGGTTCGAGTTTGGCGGAGACCTCACCAAGTCATTGTCACAAGCTGTCAACAAGACACTGTGCAGGCTGGTCGTGGCTCCATAAAGGCCGGTTCCCACTAGAGAGCGGCAGCGCGGCGTGAGGCAACGGCAGCGGCGAGCGTTTCCCGCTTTGACGGGCCGGCTCGAGGAATTGGCAATCCCATCTGGAAGCGGCAGACGCTGGCGGTAGCCAGTGACGCACAGCCACTGAGGTACGCGCCGGGACCCACTGAAACGCGCGGTGCGTCTGATTAACTATATCTTACACTACACGAAGGAAAGACGAAGTTGGGTGAGGACGTACCAAGTTTTCATTTTCTGTACAATGTACTCTTTCACATATTTCATTATTCACGTTTTCTCATTTCACCATAAACAGATTTCATGACTACCGTTCACGATTGTTCACTGTCTCCTAACACATTGAAACAGTGTACGACAAAAGAGATTATTCAGATAGTTAAGCGAGACAAAAATTTAAAATGTGATACGGTAGCAGGTACACGAAAACAGTAAGAACACAAAGACTAGGTGGAAGGATGAAAGTGGAAGCCACCTGATAGAATTTCCCACAGAGCATAATGTAATCATTGCCAGCACCTTGCTTAAGAATCACGAAAGAATAATATATACTTGGAACAGAGTTTTCGAAACCAATTTTAAATTGTAAGGCATTTCTTGGTGCAGACCCAAACCTGACTGAAGACTGTCAATAGCAAGACAAGCGTTCTGAAAAAGAAAATTTGTTCACACCAAATATAAATTCTAGTGGTTGGATACTATTTTACAGCCTTGTATGTAAGTGAAACGTGGACGATGAAAAGTTCTGTCAAGAAGACAATGGACGCTTTCAAAACGTGGTGATCAATAAGATTGGTTGGTTTAGGGAAGGAGACCAGACAGCGTGGTCATCGGTCTCATCGGATTAGGGAAGGATGGGGAAGGAAGTCGGCCTTCCCCTTTCAGAGGAACCATCGCGGCACTTGCCTGGAGTGGATAAATAAGATTAGATACCAGGATCGTGTGACTAAAGAAGAGGTACGGAATGAAATAGAGGCGGAAGAGGAAATTACGGCACAACTTTGACAACAATAGGGGTTAGTTGACAGGACGTATTATGGGGCGTCAAAGAGTGAGGACAAAGGGGTTGGCTCATACTACTCCGATAATAATCGTCTGTTGAAATACTATTCTACTATTTTGTCTATTAATGTAAGCAGTGAATTTACTCCTCCCCGGAACATTTAAACCAAAACTGAAATCAGCTGAACACCAAATCTTTCAATCACTGTCTGACAACTACTGGATTCACTTTCAACTTTCTATAACTATCACTGGCTAGCCACACACACATACAGATATAAGGAGAACAAAAATAAACAAACATTAGTTTTCAGCATATAATTCTGCAGGTTGCCAACATGTACATAAACAAACCAGACAGGAAGGGGGGGCATGTGGTGAACACACTGTAGTTACGACTTCAAATCAGAGTTTTCGGTAAAAGTCTACTGCTAGTGACAGAAGAAAAAAGAGCGAACATTAAAATGTGCTTATGTTCCATAATCTAAGTTTTAATTCAACCTCCAGCATGTGACCCGTTGAGGAGAAACGTATATGTCCGCCAAAAACCCGATTCACTGTAAGTAATCAGTCATTCACATAAAATAAGATGTGAACTGTTTTATAATCTGCAAGTATCACATATCAAAACAAAACTGAATCATTCTAGATTCCACCGAAGATGCCTTAAAGTAAAAGGCGAAACGCGTCTTGAATCAGTAAAGTACATTGGATGAAGAAAAAAAAGTTTGTTACTTACCAAAGGAAATAATCAATAGCTCTAGATATTTATTAAATTACATCTTATGACATACCAGCAAATTAGTTTCGGTTTAACTTCTCATTCCACATGCTATTAAATTCTGTTTAAAAAAATTCATCTATCCCTTCTGAAAAACTGTAGTTACTTTCATATCTCGGTAGACAAAACAGATTTAGGATATTTATCATGCGACTTTTCACAAGTTATCGTTTGCAAAAAAACACGTTTCGATTTCTTGAACCGTTTACGAAATTTGCGGTTGATACAACCAAATGGTTTACGACGAGCAGGACGAAGTACCGGTCGCGTCAATATCTCGAGTACGGTGATAGCTATCTATCTGCTCTCAGCTTTAAAAACAATTTCGATATGTTGACTAAATTTCATACGCAATAATGTATTACCTAAAATGAACTGTACGCAAAGTCCACGCAATGCGTTTTTACCTCTGCACACTCATTAAAATTTCGTGTAAAGGTTTTCGCAAATGCGATACAGCAAGTAACCATCACGAATAACGAAAAGAAATCGGTCCTTTATCGAGAGAATATATCAGGCTGTAACATGCCTAAGAATCAAATTTTTGTACCGAATAGTTTCCTTGGAATCGGATGATAAGTATTTCATAGCTGCCACCGCGCCCGCGGCAGCGGTTCGGCGAAAGTTCGCGTGGCCCGGGGTTCCGTACCTGACGTCACGCTCAGCGCGTTCTGTGATTGGCGGCGCGCACCTGTGGCGCGGTAGGCGGCAGCTGAAGCAATTCGACATGTCAGACCGCGACGCAGTCCGCCGCGCCGTGCCGCTGACGCGCGCCAGCCCTCGTGGGAACCGGCCTTAATGATGTACGCTGTGTTTACATGGACCATCTGCAGCCGAACAACGATTGAATTTTGATGGATGGTAATACGCCATCTTACGGCCACAATTCTGGACGATTTGAGCAAATGAATTGGCCACCCAGATCGCCCGACATAAACCCCGCCGAACACATATCAGATGTAATTGATTAATTAGTTCGTGCATCAGCAACACTTTCGCAACTATGGACGGCTATAGAGGCAGTATGGCTCAGTATTTTTGCAGGGTACCTCCAACTACTTGTTGAGTCCATACCACGTCGAATTGCTGCACTATCCCAGACAAAAGTAGGACCGATACTGTATTCAGAGGTTTCCCATGACTTGTCATCCCACTATATATACAGGATGATTATAATTAAAGTTAAACTTTTAAAACGCTGTAGAAATAACCCCACTGGTCAGAATGACGTCAAATCGCAACGAAATATTATCGGAGAAGCGGGAAAACGTATGGCAGAAGAAAAATAAGTAGTGTGAAAATTGATGGCACAATATTTGCCAGATCACCTAAATGAAAACACTTGTCATGCGCACGACGCATTGAAGTTCGTATAAACGCGCCGATTACACGACTTTTCTTCCTTTCGCGTCTGTGACGTTCGCCATGACTGTCTCACTGCAGGATCGCGCTCTGCTTGTAAAGCTGTGTGGCTTCCTGTTGACGTGCTTTAGAATTTCTTGCTTGCATGGAAGTGGACAGTGATTGGCTGTGGAACATTTTGTGGACAGACGAAGCACACATTCATCTAAGTAGATACTGAAACGTTCACTTTGAACAATTATACGTTACTGTGCTTAAACTGACACACAATATTTTTAGCGCAACGCAAGCTGACTTTCAGTAATCGCTACAAAGAATGGCCCTGACTAACATTAACCTATACGTTTCACAAATCACTTACCTCACAAAAATCTTTGTTACTCGAACTACTGCAATACAGCGAGCGCCACTACTGCCAGCTAAATAAAAGATTCTAGCTACTGAAGGCACTAACTACTGATAGGCATGGTTAGCATATGAAAGATTTTGATAGAGAACAAACAATGTATTTACCTTAATAGTGATAATATATATAGCAGTTCATGACATCCAGTCTTACAAAATTTCAAAACTCCGCCATCTCTCTCCCCACATCCACCATTGCTGGCGGCTCACCTCCAACTGCGCAACGCTACACGCTGTTAACAGCCAACTGCCCAACACTACAATGGCGAGTATTACAACAATGCCAACCAGCCAGAGACTGCACGCAGCACAGCCAGTGATTTTCATACAGAGCGCTACGTGGCGTTACCAGTATAAAAAACCAGCACAGCCTACTTACATAGCCTCCATGCTCCCCACAAAAAATTTTACAAATTGTTTTGGACAGTGGCCAATACAGATTTGAATTTTTTTTCATATTTACAATAACAAAGAAATGAAATACACACACTTATCGATACAATGTTGGTTAAAAGCTAAAATTTTCTCACAGTCCATAAAGACAGTCCTGATCGTTCATCACAATAAAATTGCAGTGTTTTTCTCAACCTCTGAGTAGTAAAAGAGAATGCACATGGAAGTAGTGGATTTCCATGCAGTCTTGAAGAAGTAGTTTTGTCCTTCCAATGGAAAGACAGTGCTGACTCTTGACATGCAGACAGGTAATGGGCCACAACAGAGCAAACCCACAGCAGAGTCAGTCGAAGTTTTGAAGAATACTGGTAGGTAGGTCATCACAGAGCAGACCCACTATAGTCCTGGTTGAGATTACAGTATTGGTGGGCCACCATAGGTGCAGACCCACTGCAGTCCTTGTAGAAATAACGATATTGGTGGGTCATCAAAGATGCAGACCCAATGTAGTCCTTGTAGAGATGGCCAGCAACCATCTGTTGCTACTGTGCAGGTGCACAATCACCATTGAAAAGTCTTGCGGACAATATAGCAAGCCCATAAGCCACCACTCGTGCACTCATAAAATTTTTTTTGAAATGTCCTTAGAACCAGCAATGCTGTTATCCAGTCCCTTGCTGAATTATCTACACACATCCAAACACTAACAGTCCCTACTTCTAACATATTGTCCATATACTATGACCAACAGAAACATGTGCAGTGAAATGTAACTTACAAGTTACTTACTTTGGTGAACTGGATTCAATTACAATTTTATAACATAAGAATACAATAACAAAGGTACAAAATACATCATTAAAACATAATAATACAAATAACATTTTTAGTAATAGGGTCTTTACAAAAGAATAGAAATAAACATGCACATCAGTGTTACAAAAATCATGACGTAAGTACATACATAAAAGATCAGAATAACTTTCGAAAAATCAACTTCACACATAAGCATTAGAACAAAACAGAATAAATAATGTATAAACATCTTTACGAAGTAAATAACTTGTTATTAATGCAAATTATATTTGAGGATAACAGTATTCCTCATCATTAGTATTAGAAGAGAAAAATTCTATGAAAGAGTACACAGGCACAGGAAGAAAATATATACACTAAGTTACACAAACATATAGTGGGATAACACAAAAGGAAAGGACAGGGTTTGTTTTCAGTGTAACATTTGGTACTGCAGTCCAACCCAAAACTTCATTCCATAGATCGTCCCTCTTATTTCAACATTTGCTCCAGCCAAAAAAAAAATCCTATCCAAGCATGCTTTCTGTGTTCTGTTCACATCCTCTTTCAAAAATAGTTTTTCTCCACTGTACACTACTGTTTTGGCCAAACCATTTTCTTATAGCTTCTCAATGCGTTTCTTCCAATTCATCATAGTTAGTTTCTTATATAGTCTACCCCCACTTAAGCTAACTTAAATCTGCTGAGCTCAGATGCTAAACTAAGGGACGACGCAATGCAGCAGCACAAAACAATTAACACAAACAGCAACGACAAAAAAGGCAAAGTGGCAAAGCAAGCTACAGTAAATCTAAATTACCAAGCAAATGCAACATTACAACTAATATGAGCCAATGTGCAGCAACAAGAAAAATTAATCCGTAGTAAAGCTGGCTTAACAGAGTAATACAAAGTCAAATTCAATAACATTATGCCTGGCAAACAGCAGCAGCAAATGCAATAATTTACATCTAAACATGACAAAGCTGAAGCAGGAAAAATATTACAGTAAAAATGGCCATGGTTAATACCTATGTCACATCATAACACTAGGGTGATGCATCACGAGAACTTACACTAGCAGATAAGTTACCAAGTCACTGACAAAAATTATGTACGCAATTCCTGTGAAGTGGAAATGTCTTTTTGTGCTTCCTCGTTTTTTTTGGAAGTAATAATAAAATTATTATTTACTGAATCTGTAGGCATAAAATAACTATATTAGTGCATCTATTAAATTTTATTTAAACCAATGCTGCAGTGCAGCTAGAAACTAGATATTAAACAAAATGAGTAAATAAATACATAAAGCAAGGTATATGGCGTTTCTCTCAACTAGCAAGACAATAACCGTGAAATGTTTCTCATCGTATCATTAGACATTTTAGTAAATATTATAAATTAAGAGCTCCACAGTGTAATCATATGTTTTCAAGTTTGAGCGTGTCGTAGTTGCGATGCTTTCTACAAAGAAATGTCAATAGCGAGGATAATGGCCTCTTTTTTTTTCTCCACCTGTGCCTCTGAAAGGCACTCACTAATGGCTTGTTTCCAGGTGGCTGTCACGCAGCTGGGTGCCCACGACGCATTACGTGCAGGTGGTCACTTAGCTTTCTTACCGAAATATTTACGACACCAGTTTCAGCTACAGTGGCAGTCTCATATAAAAAATTTCACAGGTCAAGAATTTGCGTTACAAATCTGTAGAAACAAAATCCTATTGATGTAACAGTGTACAAAAAATTTTCGTCGGCATTGTAATACATTCACGCATTTACATACATTTCATAACTCTTAAAGTACGATTCTTGGTTTCCAACAACCTTTTTCACAAACCAGAGTCCCTAAGCACTACTCATTATTCCTTACCTTATTACACATATACATATTCGTAGACACTTCTTCAATATTTCATCATAATAAATACCTAGCATAATCAAATTCCTCATATAGCATCAGCTTATTGATCATAAACATACCGCAACAGTGTAATACACATCGTCATTATAACATCATAAAACCTCAGCCGAATTTCAAAATCGTTGTAGCTTCCTTCAATATTTTCAAAACCTAAAAAATTTCTCTGCTCATGTCAAAAGTGTCATCTGCCTCAAACGTACTTTACAAATCATGATTCCATACCAAATACATCATTCAAAGCTCTCATAGTATCACAATGGTTATGAAAAAATATGAACAGTTCACAAAGTACAGACAAAATACAATTTCATAAGTGTGAAGATTAGATTAGATTAATACTTGTTCCATAGATCATAAATATGACACTTCGTAATGATGTGGAACGTGTCAGGTTAATGAAAGATGTCTGTACAAGATATTACATTACACAAAATATTGCATGACACTAATGCTTAAGTTAGTTTTTTTCCCTCCCTTGATTTATATCTAAAAATTCAGCCAATGAATAGAAGGAGTTGTCATCTAGAAATTCTTTTAATTTGTTTTTAAATGTTGGTTGACTATCTGTCAGGCTTTTGATGCTGTTTGGTAGGTGACCAAAGACTTTTGTGGCAGCATAATTTACCCCCTTCTGTGCCAAAGTCAGATTTAACCCTGCATAGTGAAGATCATCCTTTCTCCTGGTGTTATAGCTATGCACACTGCTATTACTTTTGAACTGTGTTGGATTATTAACAACAAATTTCATAAGTGAATATATATACTGTGAGGTTACTGTGAGGATCCCTAGATCCTTAAATAGATGTCTGCAAGATGACCATGGGTGGGCTCCAGCAATTATTCTGATTACACGTTTTTGAGCAATGAATACTTTTCTACTCAACGATGAATTACCCCAGAATATGATACCATACGAAAGCAGTGAATGAAAGTAGGCATAGTAAGCAAATTTACTGAGATTCTTATCACCAAAATTTGCAATAACCCTAATAGCATACGTAGCCGAACTCAGACGTTTCAGCAGACCATCAATGTGTTGCTTCCAGTTTAACCTCTCATCAATGGACACACCTAAAAATTTTGAAAATTCTACCTTAGCTACAGACTTCTGTTCAAAGTCTATATTTATTACTGGAGTTGTGCCATTTGCTGTACGGAACTGTATATACTGTGTTTTATCAAAATTTAAAGAGAGTCCGTTTGCTGAGAACCACTTAATAATTTTGTGAAAAACATCATTTACCATTACATCACTTAGTTCTTGGTTTTTGGATGTTATTACTATACTTGTATTATCAGCAAAAAGAACTAACTTTGCATCCTCATCAATATGGAATGGTAAGTCATTAATGTATATCAAGAACAGTAAAGGACCTAAGACCAAACCCTGTGGGACCCCGTGCTTGATAGCCCCCCAGTTTGAGCAATCAGCTGTTGTATTAACATTACATGAACCACTTATTTCAACTTTCTGCATTCTTCCAGTTAAGTATGAATTAAACCATTTGTGCACTCCCCCCCCTCAAACCATAATGATTTAGCTTATCTAAAAGAATTCCATGATTTACACAGTCAAAGGCCTTTGAGAGATCACAAAAATACCAATGGGTGATGTCCAGTTATTCAGAGCATTTAATATTTGATCAGTGAAAGTGTATATAGCATTTTCTGTTGAAAAGCCTTTCTGAAAACCAAACTGACATTTTGTTAGTACTTTATTTTTACATATATGTGAAGCTACTCTTGAATACATTACTTTCTCAAAAAATTTTGATAGAGCTGTCAGAGAGATGCAATGGTTTTACAATGGCATATTTCAGTCTATCGGGGAAAACACCCTGCTCCAAAGAGCTATTACATACGTGGCTGAGAATCCTACTTATCTGTAGGGAACAAGCTTTAAGTATCTTGCTGGAAATGCCATCAGTTCCGTAAGAGCTTTTACTTTTCAGTGAGTTTATTATTTTACTGATTTCAGAGGGAGAGGTTCAAACTGCACAGGTATGACCTCTTCTATTAGAAGCCTTGCCTCTTCTAGTGAAGCTCTAGATCCTACTTTCTCCGCAACATTTAAAAAATGATTATTGAATATATTTCCAATTTCAGATTGTTTGTTAGTACATTTGTCATTCAGTTTTATGGCACTAAAGTCTTCCTGTGCTCTTGGTTGCCCTATTTCCCTTTCAATAATATTCCAAATTGCTTTAATTTTATTATCAGAGTTACTGATCTCAGACATGATACACATGCTTCTGGACTTTTTAATAACTTTTCTTAGTACCGCACAATAGTTTTTATAATATTGAACAATTTCGGGGTCAGTACTCCCTCTTGTTGTTACATACAGTTCTCTTTTACGGTTGCAAGATATTCTTATTCCTGTAGTTAGCCAAGGTTTTTTTTATGTTTTCTTGGAATTATGTTTCACTGTTTTCTTGGGAAAACAATTTTCAAATACCCTTAAAAATGTATCATGAAATGACGGAGCTCAAATTGAAAGAACTGAGTAATACTACAAGGTCATTCTTCCTATCACACTCTTTCAGGGAATCAACATTGAAATCCCCACAAATGATAATTTGCTTCCCCCTGTCTGACAGATAGCACAACAAGGCATCCAAGTTTTCTAGAAATAGCTGGAAATTCCCTGAGGGGGACCTATACACTGTTACAATTATAAAAGTGCCATCATTTAGTTTTAGTTCAGTGGCACATACTTCCATATGTTGCGCTACACAAAATTTTTTAGTTTCTAAATGTTTTGCGCTGTGGAAGCTTTTGACATATATGGCAACTCCTCCTCTCATCATTTTATCTCTACTTACATGTGCAGCTAATTTGTACCCATTGATGCTAACCTTTTGCATATCAGTGACAATGTGATGCTCAGACAGGCATAGTACTTCTATTACATTCTCAGTTTCTATATCTTCTAAACAAAGCAGAAGCTCATCAATTTTATTCTTCAGTCCCCCAACATTTTGATGAAATATACTAACTTTTTCATTTTACTTTTGTGAGTATCTTGAACTTTTTTAACATCTTTAGTACTTGCCTGGCTGAGTTTCCCACTGGACATTGATCTTACACTAAAAAAGAGTTACCACCATGAGATGTAGTTCCTCACCCCTTTAAATTTCCTGCTATCAGCCCAGCCAGTTTACCCTTCCCCTTCTTGTTATACAACTGTGTAATTACGTAAACATCTGTCACTGATGTAGTGAACAGTGTTTGTTTCTCTGTTAAATAATCAGATAGCTGTGTAATTCTGTGTTGGAGAAATATGGCACTGATGTGTAAAGTTGTATAAGCAAATACCATATTAGGTAGGGCTCCTTGTGCTTGCCAGACACATGGTTCACAAAGTAAGCGTGTACTCCCCTAAGGATTAATGTAATTATACCCTCAGGTGTTATAGATTACAGCAATGGAATGAAATGTATCACGGAAAACCTTTGTAATTCAAAAATCTTAAAAAATAAATGGTTCAAGTACAAAATTAATCACTCAAATGCATGTCCTGTAGCGCTAAATGTGCGACTTGTAAGATAATTCTGTGGAAGTGTCGTAGTTATCGTCCTCTGTAAGCAAAGTTCTGCTGAAGTCAATGCACTTACCTCGTAAGAAACGAAGTGAGTTGCTTTGCTTATAGGTATCTTAGTTATTACGCTTATTGCCGTGATGAAGGAAGTACTGTGATGTAATGTATTGTTGTGCTACGGAAAAGGCTGTCTCATTGTAGCTATACCACAAAAGTTACTACTAAAACATGTTTTACTTTCCAGAATGATTCAGAAAAACTGTGCAGATATAAAACAGATACACCGCAAAAGCAACATTGTAAATTGTCACTCATTAGTAGCGTCGTGATAAAAGCGTATAGTTGTCACATAAACTAACCACTGTGTCATCTGGTATCTCACAAAAAGTACTTCAAATCCAGAATGTATTTTCAAGTAAACCAAAATGTTGCATTAAAATCTCATTAGCAGTACCAGTATATGTCCTAAGTATGTAAGCCTGATAGTCGTTACGTAATCGTGCAACTAACAAGCAAGAATTTACAAATACAACAGTGTGTCGTCTGTTCACTATAACAATGCATTCGTAATTTCTGTTTAAATAAGTTCTCTTGGTTCTTGACTGGATATTTAACTTCAAACATTGTTGCATGTTAACAATTTCTTAAGTCTGACAAAGCATACTAGTAATGTAAAGTGAAAAGTTATATGGCAAAGACAAAGTTAAAAAGCAGATTATCTTTCAATAAACGGTTTTACATGTGAAATGTAGTACAATCCTTTACGCTTCCTAGTGCTCAGAGTTAACTTGAACGCAGTTATCATGCGGTATACGTCGGTAAAGAATACTGGAATTTTTCTCAAGGTTAGCGTCTATGTTATTTTTCTCTGAGCCAGCCGGAGCACGTGGCTGCCTGCGGTGCGAGTCATTGTCTGTCTCTTTGTTGGCGCGCGCCGTTATTGGGATTAGGAGACCTAACTTCTACAAATTCACCTTGACGAGAAGGCCCTGCCCTGTTTGAAGCTCGCCAGTTCTGATGGAATTCAGGTCTGTCGTTTTGTCGGTAGTTTACATAGTTTGTTGTTTGTCGGTCATGTGGTGGAGAATTTCTCCCTGAATCGTAACTGCGCGCTGGACCGTTGCGTCTGAAGTTATTCTGTCTCCCTTGATAATAATTGTTTTTGTTCCCATATTGTCTGTTTATATGGTTATCTCTGTCATATTCATTACTACGGAAATGCGATCTTTCTCTGTAACTATTATTACTCTGCCAGTGGTTGTCATATGGGTGGTGTCTGTTTTGGTCACGATTTGCGTTGTAAGAATAGACTTGTCGAGTACAGTTATTGTTTCTGTCGTCACGGAATTGTGACGGATGTGACATGTAGTGATTGTTTTCCTGTTTTCGTATTCCGGCTACGGTCTGTGTCAATTTCTAATTCTTGTAAGAATCCCTGAAAAGCTTCAATGTCATCTTTGCAACGTCCTGCCAAAATAATATTTCTTAAATGTTCAGGCAATTTGATTAAGTAAATGCGGATGAGCTCTGAAGGGATGTATGGGTTTGAAAGATACTGATTCTTATGCAACATGTCTTCAAAATATTTCATAAGACTGGAAAATTCAGATTGTTCGAAACGTTTCATCATTATGATGCTATGTTTTACTCGGTCTTGTGTAGCTTGAGAACTATACGCTGAGAGGAAGGCATGATAAAATTCTCCTTCACTATGACAATCGTGAATGACCGATCGCATTCTTATGGCTGGTTCATTCTCTAAATAGCCACACATAAATTCTAATCTGTTCTCCAATGACCAGTTGGGAGGAAAACAATGAGAGAATTGGTGAAGCCATGCTTGTGGATGAATGTCGTTGCCAGAATTCTTAAATGTTTTGAATTTACGTGTAGTAATGAAGAGCTTATAGTCAAAATCATCATGTCGGCGAGTCGCATGTCGGTCATTGCTACGTAGTTTCGGCGGTTCCATCTCAAAATTCGGTGTACCTTGCCAATTTCTTTCATAATTTCCGAAGTGCCCTGTGTTATTATTTTGAGGCTGTTCCGTATTTCTATGTCCCTTTTCCCGTATTGGAGCGCGAGTGTCCTCTGAAATACGTAATTCTTGTATTACCTGTGTCAGCTAATCTTCTACTTCCCGGATTTCTCTTTGGTGTTTCATATTAATTTGATTCAGATTTTGTTTGAATTTCCTAATTTGTTCGCACTCTTCTGTTTCATTAAAGACTACCGGTTTTGTGTCATTCAGATTATCATCTACCTTCGTAGATAAATTATTTAGCTAATCCGAAAGTTCAACTACTTTCTCTGATAATGAACTAATTTCCTCCATGTGTCTTTCTGAACAAATTTTCAGAGTATATACTTGAGTTTTTGCAAGTTGCGTAACCGAATCGGTAGATGCAACTGAGTCAATTTTAGCTTGCAAGGTCTCATGATTTTCATGAACAATACTTTGCAGTTCTTTTATGGCTGCTTCGTGATTCTGTAATGCATTTTCACGCCGCGAAAAAATAGGTTGGAAATGCTCACAAATTTGTGTTTTTACGTCATTACCGACTTTTTGACATTTCGATTCGATTTTATGTATTTCGGTAGTTAAATCTTCACTTGTTTGTCCAAGCATATTTTCCACTGAGTCTAACTTTTGAAGCTTTTGTTACATTGCGTCTAACTTTTGATGATTTTGTTCCATTGTGTCTAACTTTTGAAGCTTTTGTCCCATTTGTTGCATTAATTGTAATAACGATGCACTGGTGTCTGAAACATGTTCCTCAGTGCTATTCGGCAATGCATTTGAACCGGCAATATTCGCAGTTTGAAAAGCAGAAAATGTGTCTTGACTTATTTTAGAAAACGGTGAGGACGCAAAACCTGAAGCTACAGTATTTGCAAGATGGTGTCCTGTCATTTCGGATTCCTGAGGCAAGCTGTTGCCGACCGATCGATCGATAATGCTTCCCTGTTCACTAATTGTTTCACTGTCTACACCACTGTCTGCAGCCCGTTCCATTTCCCTATGCACAATTACCAAATTCCTACTTTGAACATTAGTTAATTCATTACTCGGTGGCGCTAACACACTGCTTTCGTCTTCACCGCCATTTCTCAGTTTACTTTGGAGCCTAGTATTACGATTTTCACACGCCATTATTGTCACAATATTTGACACGATAACACAGAAAAGCACAATTTGAAGAGTAAAAATAAGAGAACACATTAACGTAGCACTGAAAATAATGTCTCGTTAATTGCAAGCGCAGCTGCGAAATACTTGCTGCAAATCTACATGCATGCCACAACTGTTTTACTGTACAACAATGAAAAACGACAACTACAAAGGAAATTCTCTCTATAATTACGCGCTAGCAATAAACAAAAGCTACACTAATTACACAAACTACAAGAAAAAAATCAGAAGATTCCAGTGAGGTATCCTCAGCTAAGGGTCGACATATGAAACGTCCCCTTTGGACAATTATACATGACTGTGCTTAAACTGACACACAATATTTTTAGCGCAAAGCAAGCTGACTTTCAGTAATCGCTACAAAGAATGGCCCTGACTAACATTAACCTATACGTTTCACAAATCACTTGCCTCACAAAAATCTTCGTTACTCGAACTACTGCAATAGAGCGAGCGCCACTACTGCCAGCTAAATAAAAGATTCAAACTACTGAAGGCACTAACTACTGATAGGTATAGTTAGCAAATGAAAGATTTTAATAGAGAACAAACAATGTATTTACCTTAATAGTCATAATATATATAGCAGTTCATGACATCCAGTCTTACAAATTTCAAAACTCCGCCATCTCTCTCCCCACATCCATCACTGCTGGCGGCTCACCTCCAACTGCGCAACGCTACACGCTGTTAACAGCCAACTGCCCAACACTACAATGGCGAGTATTATAACAATGCCAACCAGCCACAGACTGCACACAGCACAGCCAGTGATTTTCATACAGAGCCCTACGTGGCGTTATCAATATAAAGAACCAAAACGGCCTACATACAATATGTCAATGCACAGAATTGTCGAATATGGGAAACGGAAAATCCACACGCAAATCAGCCAGTACCACTTGATCCTGAAAAGGTCACTGTGTGGTGCGGGTTTACGGCTTCATTTATCATAGGACCATATTTTTTAGAAGAGACAGGTGCTTCTGTCCTGTTACCTGTACCGTCACTCTTAAGCGCTATGAGCGTCTTTTGCGCAACCCCGTCATTCCAGCTCTCCAACAGCGTGGATGTGTAGATGGGATCATTTTTACGCAAGATGGCGCACCTTCGCACGTTGCAAGTCCATTTAAGCAGCTGCTGAAGCGTCATTTCGGGAATGCCAGAATTATCAGCCGCCATTTCAATACAGTCTGGTCCTCCCGATCACGTGATCTTAATCATTGTGACTTCTGACTGTGGGGCTATCCGAAAGATGTTATGTTCAGTGCTCCGATTGCAAACTTGGCTGGATGGAAGGTATGCATTGCATAACACATTCTGAACGTGATCCCAGAAACACTTCGATCAGTTGTGGAACATGATGTTTGTCGATTTCAACTTGTTGCGGAAAACGGCGGACAGCATATTGAACATGTTTTGCGCCAGTGACACGGAAGTTAATAATCCGATTTGATTTTGGTTAATGGTTTTTATGTGGTTAAGGACAGTTAAAGACCGATGTGAGTGAAGCTTTTTATGCAGTTTTTAAAAACCTATTTTTCCCAACCGACGTGATATGACCTTGCCGTGGTGAACAGGATTACGTAACTAACAGTATCACACCTGCACACACATGCACACTGAGCAGTACAGTTTGTTTAACGTCAAACATACACTTTAGTCATTGTTGTATGTTTCCTTTGTCATTTGTAGCCGACCACTATTAAATTATGATACCTACAACGCAATCTATTGCTACATTTTGTAACTATTTATTTTTCTTCTGCCAAACCGATATGTTCACCAATAGTATTCCGTTGCAATTTGACGTCATTTTGACCAGTGGTGTTATTTCTACAGCGGTTTGAAAGTTTAACTTTAATTACAATCAACCTGTATATTGTTGAATGTATTTCAGCCTCTGTCGTCCTCTGTAGTTCTTACCTTGTGCGGCTTCTTCCAGTCTTCTTTACTGTATCCGTCTTATGACAGGTTTTAATGGCAGGCTTTCCTTCACGTCGAGTTCTAAACATCTTCCTTCATTTATTTATTACTTTTTCCACTTCTATTGTAGTCTGTCATTTCAGTTCTCTTCCTACCTCTTCCCTCACCCAATTTTCCCACTAGAGTTATTTCTTGCAGACAAATCTTACGCGATATATGTCCCACACAAGGTTTTTTGCTCTTTATGATGACTTCCAAGAATCCTCTTCCTTCTCCGATTTTCTTCATTACTTCTTAATTCTTAAGTATGTCAGTCTTCTCCATAGACATCTTTAAAAACCCGCTAAAAATCTTTTTTTTTCCTTGTTAACTATCCATGATTCACTACAGTGTGTCAGTACTTTTCAGACAAAACATTTATCAAATCTTTTTCTTTGATCAATTGAAACTGTTTTAGCTGTTAGCAACAGCTTCACTTTTTCGAATGCTGTCCTTCCCACAGATATACTCCTTATTTTTTGTGTACAGATTCCATTCCATATCATTAGACTTCCCAAGTACAGGCATGATTCTACTTGTGCTATCTTTTTTCGGTCTAAGAATTTGTAACTGTCGTTTCCTTCTTGCTTATTCTCACTCCTTTTGTCTTCCCTGTATTTACGTTCATTTCGTATTCCTGGCCCTTTCTTTCAGTACTGCTCCTCTGCTACAGCTCCTCTTCTGATTCCGTCAGCACTTCTTGACCATCCTCATATTTTGCGGTTTTTAATCTTTCTCCTTCAATTACAACGTCTACAGCGTCCTCTGTAGCCTTCCCTATCAGCTCGTTTTCACATATGTTGAACAGCTTCGGTGGCAGTGAACATTTATGCGTTACACCCCTTACAATGCTCGTCTCTTCTGTATCCTCACCCCCACTGTCAATTTTTGCTTTGTGTGCATCTCCTTTACTAACCCTGTATCTTTACAGTCTGTGCCAACATATTTTAAAATCTGAGCAGCATGGCACTCCAGCTGATTATATTGAATACGTTCTTCTAGACGTGGAAAATATTGAAGATTGTCTTAACAGCTATCCCGTCATCCTGTCCTTCCTTCTCGGTAACGTTTTCCACATGTTCCTCTGACCCCCGATTCAGAGGAGAACCTCCCAATTTGCTATCCTATGGTACAATCGCAATTTTTGTGTTACATATGTCATTAACGTCTTTTCTGCTGCTACTCGGTACAGTGTGACATGCAGTAAATATGCGGATTTCATGTGAATAGTAGTCTGCTCGTTTTTAAGAACAAATTCTTTCATTTGTACAAAAATATGCGAAATTTTGTAAAAGCCCAAACAACAGCCAAAGCTTCAAGTTCCGTAATCGAATAATTCTTTTCTGATTTAGAGAGAACACGACTTCCAAATGCAATAGTTTTCTGTAATACAACGCCGTTTTCTTCTATCTCTTGAAATAAGTGTGCACCTAGGCCCTTGTATGATGAGTCCGTCGCCAAACAAAAATCTTTGGATAAATCCGGATGTGAAAGACGTGGAGCAGCAACTAAAGCATCACGAAGTTGTTCAAATTCTTATTGAGCTTCCTCATACCAACACCAATTAGAATTCTTTCCAGATAGTTCACATAAACGTGGCGTGGCCAAATCGTCCAATCTAACAAAGCGTCTAAGAAAATTACAGACACCAAGGAAACTACGAACATCACGTTTTGTAGTAGGAACAGCATAATTACGAATAGCGTCTAGTTTCTCTGGATCAGGAAGAATACCTTCAGTAGAAGTAATACGACCAAGAAATTTCACCTGAGAACGACCAAATTCAGATTTTTTCAAGTTCACTGTAATGCCAACTCTTGCAAAAATACGTAATAATGAATCCAAAATTTTGTTATGCTCACTCCAAGAACGTTTAGCAATAAGAATATCGTCAACATATGAAGTAATATTGTCACGAAGATAAACAGGTAAAATTTCTTTTAAACTACGAATGAATGCTGCTGAAGATACAGCAAGTCCAAACGGTAATTTTCGAAATTGATAACAGTTACCAAAGGCTACAAAGACAGTGTATTTTCTACAGTCAGAGTGGAGTTCTATTTGCCAAAAACTTGCGCGCATATCAATCGAGGATAAAAATTTAATTCCATGGAAATGTTGAAGAAGTTCATCTAAATTTTGTGGACGGTCAGTTTCAGGAATGATGATATTATTTATGTGTCTGGAATCCAGAACCAAACGAATTGACCCATCCCTTTTAAGAACGACGTGTAATGGGCTGGTATAAGGACTGACTGCTGTCTCAATAATGCCTTGATGTAACATGTATTGAAGTTCACTCTTAACCTTGTCTCTGTAAGCCAAAGGAATAGCGTACGTTTTTCCTCGAAATGGTGTGTGTTCTTTTACTTATAATAAATACTGAAAGCCTTGTATAGTTCCTGTGTGATGACTAAATACTGTAGCATGTGACGTCAAAATTTGGTGCAGTTCTTCTCTTGCAACGTCATCTGGCACTTCAGCTATCTTAACCTTTTTATTAATTAATTCTTCGCTATTAATTACATCATCCATCGCGTCTCTGTATCTATTGTCGTTGTCATGAATGAACACATTGTCGTCATAATACTCAGCAAAAACATCAGAAGTAAGAAACCTTAAACATTTTGTGTCTGATTCAAATTTCGTTAAACACTCGAAAAATCTCAAACATCTCGGCATTCCGGCAACAGTCAAGCTCACACTTCCGTCCTTAAAGTTTAAAATTGGCTTATGTGTGTTAAGAAACTCCATATCTAATATAATTTGCGTACTGAGTAATGGAACAATAATAAAATTAACAGAAAATTCATATCCTTGACAAATGACATTTAAGTTGGTCTGTTTGACTTCCACATTTTTTCCAGAAATAGCTCCTCGAATTGTAGTTTTAGAAACAGGGAACACAGGACAAGCAATAGTTCTTACACATATACGAAAAACTGATTCACTAATAACATTCAATGGGCTCCCAGAATCTAAAACTGCAGTGAACTTATTCTTACCCACACATACTTCAATAGCAGGATGTAAAAATGCGTCTACATTATTTTCCTTTTCGTCTAGCAAAATGTCTCTCACGTCTTCAGGCGTACGTAGTGTAAAGTCGTAGTGTCATTACATTCTGAACCGTCTATATTGCTGCCACAAGCCGAAGCTACAAGTCGTTGTCGATTGTTCACGTCACGTCTTTGATTATTTCCGTCATTTCGCGGATCAGTTTCTACGATTTGCACTTGTCTCTCTGAATCTATGTCACGCGGAGGATGCCAATTAGGTCCCTCCTGTCTGTTACATGTAAATTCTTGGTTGCGTCTGTTATTAAAATTTCTATTTTCCTGTCTATCTGCATGACTGCTTCTTGTGTAATTTCGACTGTCTCTTCTGAAATTATTGTTATATCTACTACCCTGGTTATTTCTGTAGTAAGAATTTCTATTATTGTATGAATAATTTCTGTCTTGATGATACCGATTACTGTTTCCGTATGATTGATCATTCCGGTAGGAATTTCCGTTATTATAATTGTCTGTGTAATTTCTGTTAGAACGTCTGTTATTGTAATAAGGCTGGTGTCTATTGTCCTGTCTGTTTCGTCTGTCATTCTCAAAATTACCGCTATAACGTCCGTTCCGATCACTATCCCATCTGTCTGGAAAACTACTGTGATTACCGTTACTGAAAAAATTACAAGAAGTCCCGTCGTCGTTGTCATACTCAAGTTCTTGTAGCAAAGTCTTAAAAGTCTCAATGTCGTCTTTACATCTTCCGGCTAAAGCAATTTGTCTTATCGATAGTGGCAGCTTAGTTAAACAAATGCGAATTAATTCAGTCGGGCTATAAGGGTTGGAAAGGAACTGATTCTTTCGAATCATGTCTTCAAAGTATTCTGCCGGCGTGCGGAACTCAGACTGTTTAAAATTACGCTGCATAATAAGACTATGTTTGACTCTGTCTTGCGTGTTTTCGGAGCAATATGCCGATAGAAATGCATGATAAAAACCATTTAAATTATTACAATCTCTAATAAGTGCGCGCATGAGCGTCGCCGGTTCGTTTTCTAAATATCCACACATAAATTCCAGTTTGTGACTTAGTGGCCAATTTGGTGGAAGTGCGTACATAAATTGATCTAACCGTGAACATGGATGTATGTCATTCTTAGAATTGCGAAAGATCTTAAATTTCCGAACAGTTAAGAAGTGTTTATAGTCAAAGTTTTCGCCTCGTGGCGACAAAGACCTACCGCCTCTGTCCCCGTCCCAATGTCGATTATTGTCAAGTTCGCGCGCCTGGCGCTCTCTTGTTGCCTCTCGTAAATGAAATACATTATTTTCTTCAAACCCCTCTGGTATCTGTGATTCTACATTTCTTCTGCTGTCTTTTCCTACGATTTCGCCTTCAAGTTGTTTGACTTGCTTTCGTAATGCCTCAAACTCCCTTTTAACGCGTTCATTAAATTTTCCCTGATTTTCAACATGTTTATTTATGTTCTGGTACTCTTCGGTTTCTACAAATGGCAATGGAGCTGTATCATCTGAACCTCTGTCCCCATTTAATCTAAGATTTGTCAATTTATCTGAAATCTCCTCAACTCTTTCCGATAAGTCTCCTATTTTTTCTTTCTGTTTATTTAAGTCTTCCGTAAGTGTCGCGACTCGGGTTTCAGTATTGACACATTTAGTAGTTAACTGTTCATACTGTTGTGTTAGGTTATTTATTCTGTCATTTAGTACATATTCCTCGATTCTTTCAAATATTTCTTTCTTATCGTATGCGCGTTGTAAATTCAACTCTGAAAATTTTTGTACTATCACGCTATCTCTTTTTTCCTGTTCTCTATCCTGTTCCTTTTGTCTGATTTCTATTGAAATTAATCTATTATTGTGAGCATTCAAAATCGGTTGTACTTCTTCTCTAATTTCTTTCTTTAATTCATCTTTCATGTTTTTGAAACATGCCCCTATTCGTGAGTCTAACCGTGTTTCCATTGTTCCCATATCAGTTTCTAACCGTGTTGCCAATTTTCCCATCTCTGTTTTTAATTCAAATCCTAACTGTGATCCCAGTGAGTCTAACCGTGTTTCCATTGTTCCCATCTCAGTTTTAATTGTTCCTGTTTGTGAGTCTAACCGTGATCCCAAATTTAATATCGCACTCATCAACTGCTCCATATTAACTTGTTCGAAATTTTTTTCGCCCCTAACATTTCCGATACAACTAACTTCCATCGTCATAGCAGTAAAGGTATCTGTGTTCGATACTATTCCAGAATCTTCGTATTCTGAAAATTTTTTGATTGTGAAACATTTTGAACTGGTTCCGGACTATTTTCCCGACTTATTAAATTGTTTTCTACTTCATTATTCATCATACTGTTCTCCTGTGTTGGCGAGTTCGCCATGTTAACAATTTCGTCATTCTCACTATCCAACATTTTTGCCTTTTTCATCGATCGCGTAATCATTTACAAAAGATACAAAACTCGTCACAATACGAAAATTACACAGAATACAACACTTTATCACTTTACCATTCACACGGAATGCTTCCCGACAAACACGCCTAACGAACAATTAAAATCTTCATAGTTGCACAAAATTGTCAAACCCGTATACAAGACATCAAAAATTAAATTCTGCCAAAATACCATAAAAGAATGACAAGACAAGTGCAAATGTTCAATTACCAAATCTACACATGCAATATAGACTACAATTACTAAACTACAAATTACTACAACAATCCTACTGTCTGCTATTTTTGCTATCAAAAGAATTCCAGGGACGACCCGAAGCAGCGGTCGCCACGTGCATGGGGGCTTAATTAAATAAAGTGCTAATAATTTTAATTTTAGTCGCTGTTTGTGCGGTTACGCAGTCTCGTAACCGGTTGGCCCTGAATAATATTAGTACGCAATCTGACTGCATAGAAAAACAACAAAGAATGAAAGGAAATTTCCGTTAACACAATTAATCAATTAAGTCCTCAGCAACTACAAAAGCTACGAAACAAGAAAGCATAAGAGTAGCTGTGACTCAGTGTGGCCACCTTTCAATTCGTCAAGTGAATTTTTATCTGTTTTTTTGGATAGGTGTATTTTCGTTTATTTTTGAAGGATTTGGGGGCTACAATATTCAATATCGCTACGACAACCCACCGTTTTCATGCCCGTTATTAGGTCAGGATTGTTTGTTGCTAAGAGGTCAAGCGTGTTTTCACAACCGCTTGCTATTCGCGTGGGCTCATGAAGTAACTACTCGTAATAATTTTCAAAGAATGCGGATAGCACAAGTTCGGATGATGTTTTATGCGTACTTCCGGAATTAAACATGTATTTTCGCCAACATGTCAAGGGTAAATTAAAGTCACCACCAACTATAATCATATCAGTCGTGTACGTGTCTGAAATCGAACTCTAGTTTTCTTTGAATCTTTCAGCAACTGTATCATCTGAATTGGGAGGTCGATAAAAGGATCCAATTATTATTTTATTCAGGTTGCCAAGAATAACCTCTGCCCATACTGACTCACAGGAAGTATCTATTTCAGTTTCGCGACAAGATAAACTACTTCTAACCGCAACAATCACGCCACTGCCAACCGTATTGAGCCTATCCTTTAGGAACACTGATAGGTTTCGGCTGAGCTTATCTCCGGCTTTACCCAGCTTTTGTGCTTATAACGATTTGAGCATCAGTGATTTCTATTACCTCTGGTACTTTCCCAACACAGCCACGACAATTTACAACAGTTATGCCGATGGTTCCAGTATCAACGTTCTTCCTGTGTTCGGCCTGCACCGTTTGTGACCGAAGCCCTTATTGTGTTTCGTCGAGGCACTCTAACCTAAAAAACCGCCCAGTCCACGCCACACAGACCCTGCTACTCGTGTAGCCGCCTCCTGCGTATAGTGGACACCTGATCTATTCAGCGGAGTCCGAAAGCCAACCACCCTTTGGCGCAGGTCGAGGAATCTGCAGGCTACACGGTAGCAGAACCGTCTGAACCTCTGATTCGGACCCTCCTCTCGGATGTGTACCAGAGGTCCGCAATCAGTCCTGCCGACTGTGCTGCAAATGGTCAGCTCTGCTTTCATCTTGCAAGCACTTCCGTTAACCGCTCGAAACCAGAGAGAATCTCTTCAGATCCAAAGTGACACACATCCTTGGTATCGACGTGAGCAACCACCTGCAGTTGGCTGCACCTTATGCTCTTCTTGGCATCCGGAAGGACCCATTCCACTTCTGATAACTCCACCCTGTATGCACATGGAGTGCACATTGGTGTTTTCCCCTTCTTGGCAGCCATGTCCCTAAGAGGCCCCATAAGGCTCTTAACGTTGGAGCTCCCAACCTCTGTGATTGTCCATATCTTGGAGGCTGAGAGGTTTGCTCTGAAACAGGACAGGCGACAGCATCTGGCTCAGCGACAGTGTCAGCCACAGACAGCACCTGGAACATGTTTGTCAGACAAACCGGGGAGAGGACTTTACGTGCGGCCGCCTGGGAAGTCTTTCGCCGCCTGCTTCGCTCCGTGGCGACCTCCCACTCGACCACAGGTGAGGGGTCAGCCTCAGAGCGAGCAGTACTGGGTTGGCCACCGGTGAGGACCGATCGGAGGACTCTGACGCGCTGGACGTCCGTCGGATACCCATAGCCGACCCACAACAGTGGTGCCCATCCACTGCAGGCTCAGACTGTGTAACCGAAGCCATCACAGCCTGAAGCTGAGAGCGAAGTGTCCCCAACTCGGCTCGCATCCGGACACAACGATAGCAGTCCCTGTCCATACTAAAGACCGTGGAAAACTAAACTATGCAGATTAACGGAATATCGGCAGGTGCCGCCCAACTCTTCTGTAGACCCTGACGAAAACTCAGGAACCGTGTCCAATAAATTAGATTGATACGAAGAGATTCAGAAACCTAACTACCGAAGCTAAATAATTCGCCCCTCATTAGGAACTTGTAGTATGTCGCAAAACCGGTTTACTTTCCGACGCAATCGAAAACGCGAGAACCGTGGTTATTAGATATTAAATAAACACGCAGAAACTCAAGAAACTAAACTATTAAAGCACAACTGACGAAATTATAAAATTCGCTCCTGGTCAGTCACAAAATCGGTTACTTCCCGGTTGCTGCTTGTGTCTCGGCCGGCTATTTACATGATACTCTAATAAACGTTGTGAAGGACATAAGCAACATTTTTAAAAACATCTCGAAATTTCGAAAAGTTGACTGATTTACTTAAAAATTTCTACACGATACTCTAACGAACATTGAAATGGATGTAGGCTAAATTTATTTTAAGTAAAAGTGGATAAGTTTTCAGTTAAACCCAACTGCGAGAAAGAAAATTCTATGCTGTACTTCGAAAACGTGCGGTTTCGTTTTCTTTTTTTCTCGCAGTCAGTTTTAACTAGGATAGCAGGGCATGTACACCATTAGAGAAATCTCTTCCCCCATAATTTGCAGTAACAATTCCAGTAACAATAAACTATGAAGTCAGACAGAAGGGAGCAAGAGGAGACAGAGTGGGTGGAGGGAGGAAATGGTCAGAGAGAGAGAGAGAGAGAGAGAGAGGAAATGGACATAGAGTGTGGGAAGGAGGAGATGAACGGAGAGAAGGGAGAGGAGGAGATAGAGAGAGAGAGAAAGAGATGGGGGAAAGTGGGAGTAAGTGATGGACAGAGAGAAGTGAGGAGAAAATTAGGACGTATCTGATTGATAGACATATTTAGGAATTGCGAAGCGTTGGTGGGTTCGCAAGTTAACTGTAACTACCGACAAGTCCTCTACAAGTCTGTGTTGATGTTTCCTCACAATCGTGGAGTGGGGATTTTCAACGGCCCACCAATGAACATTAGGACTCGAGAATTTCGTCTCTCGCAGAGAACGTTTCACTCGAAAAGGCAGCAAAAGGCTCGGTCATACAGCGCTCCGACATGAGTTGGTTCAGCACGACGTGAGGTCCAAGTCAACAGGAGTTGAAGTTTCCACTTTCAGTGGACATAAGGAAGTAACTGCTTTTCTTGTATTACTTCTCCTGCAGAATTGCGTGCGACACACACTGCACGGGCTACATCTATATCTGCATCTACATATATACATGCGAAATGTGTGAGAAAAGTAATGAAACTGATTTCTTATCTACTAAAGTTCTTATTTTTTTAAACACCAATATGGTCTCTTTCGAAGTAGTTGCCCTCTGCAGGTATACACCAGCGGAGTCATTCCCGCTTGTAACGTGCAGGGCTGTTTCCTTATATCAGGGCCACTTAAAGTTCACGTCACAACCGGATGCAGTGAAACAGTAGATAGTGTGCAGTGTTCCCGACCTACCGCGCTTTGCTTATTCAATGTTGTCTTCCAGGTAGCTGCGTCCGTCTCACCTAAATCGCACTGAAATGAAGAAGCCAGGATCATAGATTAAGTTTTCCAAAATCAAAGGTCAAGACCGTCTTCATTGTTGAACATTTATGACAACCACCGTCCGATTTATTTTTAACACTCACACACACAATATTTATGTGACCAGGCCTCTTCCACTTAATCATCACATTAGGTAGGTCAAAAACTTCCAGTCTTTAACAATGTTCACAATTACACTTTTTTGGTACCGACCGGAAAAATTAACCGGCTTGCCGCACTTTTACTCCATGGGAATCTGACCGAGAACTAATTGAGAACTGCACCAGCTCGGACCTTATATAGACGAGTGCTTGAATATTTGACTATTTCTGTAATAAACTACAGTTTATAATTCCCAGGGTTGAAATGATCGTTTCTAATTGGTTTTGAAGTTAACTATTGGGTTTTATTACTTGAATAACATGAGTGAGCTGTATCAATTTAAATACGCGGAACTAACTTATGCACCTGCAGTGGGACTTCCCGACTTATAACCATGGCAGCCCTCTTGAACAATAATTTTTACTTTTTCAAATTTGCTTAATTCTTAATTAATGCACTTACAAAGTTGAGACTGGAGTCATTTTACGTAGAAAAATAAAGGTAGCAAAAGCATCGAAACAAATCTCGGAATTATTTAGTAGTTTGGTCACAATTGGCACTGAAAGTCATACAGGCTACAGATTTTAAGTCTTAATATCTATTTAACGAATAGACTTTAGGTTAATTTAAACACTTTGCTGGAATCAGTAAAATTTAGGCTTTCTTTTGGATGCAGTCTTATAGCTGAATTCGATCTATAAGCTTTGAGGCATGAGGTAGTGAAGGCAGCAGAGGATCAAGTAGGTAAAAAGACGAGGGCTAGTAGAAATCCTTGGGTAACAGAAGAAATACTGAATTTAATTGTTGAAAGGAGAAAATATAAAAATGCAATAAATGAAGCAGGCAAAAAGGAATACAAACGTCTCAAAAATGAGATCAACAGCAAGTGCAAAATGGCTAAGCAGGGATGGCTAGAGGACAAATGTAAGGATGTAGAGGCTTATCTCACTAGGGGTAAGATAGATACTGCGTATAGGAAAATTAAAGTGACCTTTGGAGAAAGGAGAACCACATGCATGAATATCAAGAGCTCAGATGGAAACCCAGTTCTAAGCAAAGAAGGGAAAGCAGAAAGGTGGAAGGAGTATATAGAGGGTCAATACAAGGGCGATGTACTTGAGGACAATATTATGGAAATGGAAGAGGATGTAGATGAAGATGAAATGGGAGATACTATACTGCGTGGAGAGTTTGACAGAGCACTGAAAGACCTGAGTCGAAACAAGGCCCCCGGAGTAGACAACATCCCATTGGAACTACTGACGGCCATGGGAGAGCCAGTCCTGACAAAACTCTACCATCTGGTGAGCAAGATGTATGAGACAGGCGAAATACCCTCAGACTTCAAGAAGAATATAATAATTCCAATCCCAAAGAAAGCAGGTGTTGACAGATGTGAAAATTACCGAACAATAAGTTTAATAAGCCATAGCTGCAAAATACTAACACGAATTCTTTACAGACGAATGGAAAAACTGGTAGAAGCCGACCTCGGGGAAAATCAGTTTGGATTCCGTAGAAATGTTGGAACACGTGAGGCAATACTGACCTTACGACTTATCTTAGAAGAAAGATTAAGGAAAGGCAAACCTACGTTTCTAGCATTTGTAGACTTAGAGAAAGCTTTTGACAATGTTGACTGGAATACTCTCTTTCAAATTCTAAAGGTGGCAGGGGTAAAATACAGGGAGCGAAAGGCTATTTACAATTAGTACAGAAACCAGATGGCAGCTATAAGGGTCGCGGGGCATGAAAGGGAAGCAGTGGTTGGGAAGGGAGTAAAAGAGGGTTGTAGCCTCTCCCCGAATGTTATTCAATCTGCATATTGAGCAAGCAATAAAGGAAACAAAAGAAAATTTCGGAGTAGGTATTAAAATCCAAGGAGAAGAAATAAAAACTTTGAGGTTCGCCGATGACATTGTAATTCTGTCAGAGACAGCAAAGGACTTGGAAGAGCAGTTGAACGGAATGGACAGTGTCTCGAAAGGAGGATATAAGATGAACATCAACAAAAGCAAAACGAAGATAATGGAATGTAGTCGCATTAAGTCGGGTGATTCTGAGGGAATAATATTAGGAAATGAGACACTTAAAGTTGTAAAGGAATTTCGCTATTTGGGGAGCAAAATAACTGATGATGGTCGATGTAGACAGGATATAAAATGTAGACTGGCAATGGAAAGGAAAGAAATTTGTTAACATCGAGTATTGATTTAAGTGTCAGGAAGTCGTTTCTGAAAGTATTTGTATGGAGTGTAGCCATGTATGGAAGTGAAATTTGGACGACAAATAGTTTAGACAAAAAGAGAATAGAAGCTTTCGAAATGTGGTGCTACAGAAGAATGCTGAAGATTAGATGGGTTGATCACATAACTAATGAGGAGGTATTGAACAGAATTGGGGAGAAGAGGAGTTTGTGGCACAACTTGACTAGAAGAAGGGATCGGTTGGTAGGACATGTTCTGAGACATCGAGGGATCACCAATTAAGTATTGGAGGGCAGCGCGGAGGTTAAAAATCGTAGAGAGAGAAATCAAGAAATGAATACACTAAGCAGATTCAGAAGGATGCAGGCTGCAGTAGGTACTGGGAGATAAAGAAGCTTGCAGACGATAGAGTAGCATGGAGAGCTGCATCAAACCAGTCTCAGAACTGAAGACAACAACAACAATAAATTTGAATTTTTTTCTTTTTTTGCACTTAGTTGGCAGTTTATCGTGGAGGAACAATCTCTCAAGAGCATGCACACGTTCGACGTTTTCGTCTCCCTGAATAAGGTTCATCTTCAACGTGTCCTCGGACTTCCAGACTTCTGTGCCAGCGTACAACTTGTGCTCGTGATATGAAATGTTCCCGTTAGGCCTTTTTCAACTTTTCAAATGCCACACTCGCGTATTCCCCACGTTTAACACAAAAGTTGAAGGCATAACAGTGCTCTAAATCTGGCTGTTCCATTTTCCAAACACAGTACAAAAACACAACATCACTGATGGCGCTCTCAAAAATTACGTGATGATGGCTGTGCAGAGCTGAAACTCGGACTGAGCATTTGGAAGATCGCTCGCAGTGTTGTCAGCCTCATTACTTTTCTCACACAAATCGTAAACTCTCCAAACCACTGTGGGCGGAATGGAAGAATACTTCCCAATGTACGCGTCATAGCTGTTTCTTCCCGTTCCATTCATGTTTGGAGCGCGTGAGAAAAGACAGTTTGAACGCCTCTGTTGCCGCTGTAACTAGTCTAACCTTGTCGTCTCGGTATCTACGGCAGCACTACGAAGAGGGAAGTAGTATATTCCTAGACTCATCATTTAAACGTGGTTCCTGAAAACTTTTAAGTAGGCTTGGAACGGCACAATCGGTACCATTCCATAGTTCAGAACGACATTTTATTGCCTATGAATGCAGTGTCCACAAGTCCTTTTGCAGTTGTTGTTCTAAATTCAGTTTTGCGGGTGGTTAACTGATTGTGCTCTGGCGTTTCAACCCGGTCACACCACTGTGAGAGGTACACCAGCATGGCTGTGGAGTATATATGGCGCAGTATGGTTTCTTTTATTTCCTATTATGCATGTTGTGTGTCCTTTCTTCCTCTCTCTGCAATTTCCTGTAGCGTGAGGTAAAGCATGAATGGTTTTGAATGCGGTATCGGAGGAGTCAAAAGTGCTGTGGGAATGTCACTTTTTGTCCATTTTTTTTTATCTGGGTAAGGCAAAGAACAAGAGCTGGGTAGTAAAGTCAGACAAAGATGAGATAAAGTTCGGTGAGGAGCCGTTGGTCTTGGAGGACTGGCTCGGTTCCTCCGCCTCTTGTCCTGGACAGGGAGAGGTCATCCGTGCCCGCCGTCTTGGACGCTGTTCCAAAAGACGGATAAGCGACCAGACGTCCCTCAGAACGCCTGTGTCTAATGATAGGATAAAAGGTACTAGGATGGTTTATTTAGTAGATACGTCTAATTATTTCCCCCCTTATCAGGTTTATTATTGTTGATGAGGTAGGACAGAGGTCACAATTGTATCAGGTATCTCAAATAGGGACTTTGCAGCTGAAGTGGTATGGCTTCCCTTATGCGAGACAATCTGGCGCTCAATTCCGGTAGTTTCTCCTCAGTAAATTCATCCGATTGTGCCTTTCTATCATCATTTTTCTTATAATTCATGTTAATTATCATGTGCCGAATTGTGTAACCTGTCAAAGTAGAAAAATAGCAACACAACTCAATAACCTGCCGCCGTTTCTCAATGAGTAACAGGGACATTACATGCCTTCACGGTATATTTTGCTTCTATCTTGTGGCGTCTGCCAGGTCAACGCATTCAGCGTCTTTCTGAAGCTTTCCCATAGATCAAGCAAATCGTGCTCGATCAAACAATCGTCCGTGCTGCCCATGTTTGTTTCACGTTCGTCATTCCGTCTTAGTCCTGTTTGGTACAGGCCCTAAGCTACACACTTCGACAGTATTCTAGGGTAGGTAGCACGAGTGTTTAGTAGGCTTTCTTTTTTGTAGAGTGATAGAGTTTTCCAGTGTACTACCAAAGAACCGAAGTATGAAATAATTTTCCAATGTTCTACCAATGATTATTGAAATCTGACATAATTTTCCAGTGTCCTACCAAAGAGCCGAATCTGCCACGTTACTTAACGACGGCTGAACCTATACGGTGGTTCCGTTTCATATCCTAAAAAATTGTCACACTATGCATAGAGTTGACAGATTCACATTGTGATTCATTGATATTGCATCTTATTCTTTTTTTGAAGTGGGACAGATTTACATTTCTGAACATTTAAAGCAAGTTGTCAATATCTCCACAACTTTGAACTCTTAGTAAAATCTAACTGAATATTTGTACAGATTTTTTCAAACTGTAAGTCATTGTACACAGCTGCGTCATCAGCGAAAAGTCTGAGGTTACCATTAATATTGTCTGCAAGGTCGATACCATAGAACGTGATCAACAAGGATCCTAACACACTTCTCTGGGGCACATCTGTAGTTATGTGTATACGTGTCGATATCTCTCAGTGTAACATAACAGGCTGCATCCTTCCTACTAAGAGATTGTCAGTGTAGTCGCCAATTTTGTTTGATTCCCCAGACGATCGCACTTTCAGTAACAAGCTAGGTGTGGTACTCAGTCAAATACTTTTCGTAAGTCAAGAAATACTGCACTGATAGGTGTCTTTCAGGATGTCGTGTGTAAAGCGTGATTTGTGTTTCACTTGATCGATGCTTTCGGAATCCATGCTGGTTGATATGGAGCAGGTTATTATGTTCTAGATACTTTCTTACGTTTGAACTCGGAATACGTTCTAAGCTTCTACAGCTAATGGATGTCAGGCACATGAAATGGCAGTTTCATGGATCACATCTGCTGCCCTTCTTGTTGACGGTTGTCACCTGCTATATTGTTACAAAAATTTTTGTTTGATGGATCTACGCTGTATTTTGATTAAGAGAGGGCAAACTACAACAAATTTGGTATAGAATCTGATAGGAATTTCATCAGTCCCGGTGCTTTGTTGAGTTTTCGTGATTTCAGCTGTCTCACAGTGCCACTGAAACTAATATCTATGCGAGTCATATCTGCAGTGGTGAAAGAATTAAACAATGGTGCTACCGGCGGATTTTCCTCTGTATCCGGATACCTTGTTGGCCAAGGTACGGCAGGGCAGGGTTTGGCAAACATAAGATAGGCAGTAGAAAATCTCGTCGTGTGTGAGCGGGCATTACCTTTTCTGAAACGTAAGTCCTAGGTGGCGTGCCATGAAGAGCAACAGAAGTGGATGTAGGATATCGTCGACGTGCCGCTGTGCCGTGAGGGCTCCACGGATGACAACGAAGCGTACCGTGAAATGACATGGCATCCCAGAGAATCGCTCCTGGCTGTCGGACATTATAGCGGGAGACAGTCAGGTAGATATCCCACCACTGTCCGGGGTGTCTTCGTTGGTCATCGGGCCTCAGATCGACATGGGTCTCATCACTGGAGATACTTCTAGTCCAGTCAATGAAGTCCCAGTTCTAATGTGCTCGACATCACTGCAGACAGGCTTGTCCGCATACAGAGGTCACTGTTAGTCTGGCAAGAAGCACCGTGAGCTCTGATCCCTTTCTGTGTGCCGCCTGTTAGTGCTCCTGGTGACCACTGAAGCACCATTTGGGCGTCGGATCGATGCTGAATCAGAGCGCCTGAGTGCCGCTCTGACGATTGCTCGGCCCTCACGTTGTGTTGCGTCTGTAGCTCGACCGCATCCTTCTCAACGTGGTGTTCGGCCATAGTTGACACATTCCTGTCAACATTGGCGAACAGTGGCATCACTACTATGCAAAGTTTGAGCGATTCGCCAATTACTCCAACTGGCTTCTTTGGACCCAACTACTCAACCTCTCTCCAATGCTGACACCAACGCATATTGTCCACGCGCCTGTCTGCGAGATAGAGTTGCTGTCGAACTCAATACATGGAGTAAAATTCGCAACGAATTTATGCCCTGATATCGAAGTGTCCCCTGTTTATTATGCTTGCCAGTTACATGCTGCAACATCACAGATTCATTCATCGGCCGCCAAAATTTACAATGTGGCGTTTTCCGTCAATACTTGTATGAATATCAGTTTGTGACCATGTAGGGAAGCAGCCTACTCACGTCGTATAAAATTCACATCAGTCTTTCCATTGTGTGCCAGCCTAGTCCGCTGTAACTAGCTCTGACGTTATAAATGTTGTGCAATACTTTAAAAATTAAGTAAATAAGCTGAAACGTTTCTAGCATGTCAGGAGTAATACTAAATCAATATGTGTTGAATATCAGTTCAGTAACTTTAACCATTTTCTAAATTTGGATGTTTTTTTGGAAAAATCATTGGCGCTGCAGAAAAGAGCTAGAAACTTAAAATTTTTTATTTAGATTCCTTATGCATAATAATTTAGTAGAAACAGTATTCTGGACTGCACTAATTAAAATTTTAGTTGAAATTCATGATTTTCTGGTTTTTTGTCTTAGAAATTAAGGAAGCAAGATACATTAAGTAGACGAATAAATAAAGCTAGGATGTTTAAATTTAAGTAGAAGGGAGAACCGCTATAATTATAAAGATGTGACAAGTTTCAACAGAATAACTAAAAAACTATAGCTATAGCGTATCTCCAAAGGGCAAGTTCAGAGATCACCTACTGCGTATAGTGTAATTAAATTAATTATCTCGCCCAAAGTATTTGACTTAGCCACGTCAGACTTTTATTATGATTACTTACCTGTATGCTGATTGTACATTTAAATTGAGAGCTTCAGCGGCCATAAGCAAAGGAAGCAATGATTTCTTCAATAACTTAAAGTGATGCATTACTAGCCCAGCGGCTAGCCAGGAGAGCGGATTTGATCAGGCGTCCCCTTAGCCGTCCGCACCGCGGATTTATATACAAGAACGCTGCACGAGAGAGAAAGGCTCCAGTTCTCTCCAGACGCAGATTAGCGCTCCACCTGTGCCGGGAGTCGCATCGCATCGGTATCATTGCCATAAACAGCTTCGGATGCCATAATAAGTTACTAGGTATACGTGTAAGCATGAAATCGTTTTCGAGTGAAGTGTTAATTCTGGGATGACTTTAATGATCTATCTTCAGTTTGCGTATGTCGTATTTTCACGTGCCGCTGCGGGACAGACATTCTACCATTATTTAGCGTGGCGTTTTATGAACATTATCATCACTTGATGGCGAGCATTCACTTAAACATTTAATTTGAACAGTTATAGTTGCATCAGCGCATTAGACTCTGAACTGCTCTGGTAGTTGGATTGTGTGGATTCTTTTTTTTTTTTTTTTTGGTCTGTGACTTTCAGAATACAGTGAACATTTTAGAGAGAATCGTTTTTGATTATGAATCCCAGACAATCTCCTAATTCCTCAGAGCTATAAGCTGCAGCTATAAATGTATTTCTCAGATGAAGTGGGCACTAGGAATTCTAATTACAGGCTTCACGTTTTGCTAATCACTTTCTGGTTGCCAATATTGTAGTTAGAGAGCCAGTGTTGAGAATGGCAAACAACAGCATTAAATAAATAATAGGAACATTTAAAATACAATAACTCCACCTGCCGCCCCACAACCAGATTGTATAGCTCCTCCGTGGTGCATCTTGTTTTTGTCTTAGAATGTCTTATGTTTGCTGTCCTCCATTATGGACTCACTCCGAAAATTCTTTTCTGCTATGCGGAAAACGTACAAAGCGCCTTCACAATGAGGAAAGCTTTTAGAGGTCTCTCAACTGCTCCTCTGTTTGTGCCACTGAGGATCTAAAATATTTTCAGGAAACTGTGTAGCAAAGTAACTGCCTACGACAACATCAGAGGTAGAGTGAGATTTCTCTAGATAGAACCTGCTAGATTCGCAGCTCTACCACGTGCTGCGTTTCGACCTCATGTCTTGTTGAGAGCTGCAGACCTTCACTTTCCTGAGTATCTCAGGTGAAACATGTGACACCAGAAACGGTATGGTCAATAGTCGCAGTAGTCATGCACGGGCTGTTGACAATTCTCTCAGCATTGTGAGGAGCCATCGACAGGCATGTTTTACAGTATACCGCGAATCGAGAGCAGCTAACGGCACTCGCAGTGCTTTCCTTCAGAAAGGACGTCAACAATCACATTGACTAATTCTCAGCAAGTACAATCACTAGGCTGAATTTTCTGTACAGGCACTCCGCTTAAGGTAAGTGCATTCATTTTGCTACGTTACCGCGTTTGAGGCGTTTTAATTTAGTATTTGCATCCTGGCAGTGAATCTTCCAATGAAACCTGTGCTGGGACGGAGCATGAATTTCGATCGGCTAGCCAGACCAGGTGAGCTACGTGCACTCTGTCCGCAGGTCGGCAGCAGAACGCGTGGCGCTTCCTGGCGATGGCTGACCCTCTGGTGGACGTGTTCATCTCCAGGGACCTGGACGCCCTGCCGTTGGAGCGAGAGGTTGGGGCCGTCAGGGAGTGGCTGGAGTCCAACGCGACGTTCCACGTGATGCGCGACCACACCGGTCACAACGTCCCCATCCTGGGTGAGTACGTCCCAGCTAGTCACGTCAATCTGGACCCAGTTCCTCCTCCACAGGAGCAGTCCCTCCCCCTCCCCACAGACCCCTTCAGCATTACTCCAAGTCGCTCGGCGATTTTATTCGTTTCCCATGGATTCTTGAACGGCCAGCTACTGTAAAATGCAAGCAGAAGCATACTTTACACCAGTGCTGGACATTCTCCTTCGTTTTCCTCTCACAAGTGGAGAGAGGTAAAAGGTGTTGCTTAATTATAATGTTTCTCAAGTGGAGACTGACATCAAAATCATTCAACAGAATTAGATCTGGGAAAGCTCTCACAAAGTTCCTCCATCATCCACAGCCATCTCTATCTCTAGACTGTACCTGTGCAGTTGAGCCGTTCACGATCGCCACAAGCCCAAGTCCTTCGTCCTCAGATACGATGCTCCATATGGTTCTTTCACATTCACAGTCCTAAGAATCTAACAATAATACAGTTTTTTTCTCCCTGAAAGAAAACATCTTTGAAATATCTTTTGACCTGAAACTTTCTGGCAGATTAAATTGTGTGCAGGACCGAGACTCGAACTCGGGACCATTGCCTATCGTGGGCAAGTGCTCTACTCTTCTGACCTGGTCAAACGTTTGTTTACCATATTTGGATGCTGTCACAAGGACATTTTGGGATTCAAAAAGAGACTCTCGAATTCTCAGTCCAGACTCACCATTAGTTTCTTTTAAAACTGTGAAAAGATAGGTCGTCAGCGTGAAAAAACCGTTTTGACCATCATACCAGAGCACAATAAACTTATTCACCTGGTGATCCCAAAACAATCGACGGCACAGGTTCAAAAGGTTCAAATGGGTCTGAGCACTATGGGACTTAACATCTGAGGTCATCAGTCCCCTAGAACTTAGAACTACTTAAACCTAACTATCCTATGGATATCAAACACATCCATGCCCAAGGCAGGATTCGAACCTGTGACCGTAGCGGTCGCGCGGTTTCAGAGTGAAGTGCCGATAACCGCTCGGCCACAGGGGCCCCCTCGGTGCAGGTACAGACGTGGTATGTATACGGTTTTCGATACCGAAAGAACACTGTGAGAAGGTTAGCAGATCTAGTCCTGCTGCATAATTTTGACGTCAAACTCCATTTCAGAAACAATATAGACTATGTGATCAAAAGTATCCGGACACCTGGCTGAAAATGACTTACTAGTTCGTGGAGCCCTCCATCGGTAATGCTGGAATTAAATATGGTGTTGGCCCACCCTAAATCTTGATGACAGCTTCCACTCTCACAGGCATACGTTCAGTCATGTGCTGGATGGTTTCTTGGGGAATGTTACACTGAGGAGAGGTATCGATGTCGGTCTGTGAGGCCCGGCACGAAGTCGGCGTTCCTAACATCCCAAAGGTGTTCTATACGGTTCAGGTCAGAACTCTGTACTGGCGACTCCATTACAGGGATGTTATTGTCCTGTAACCACTCCACCACAGGCCGTGCATTATGAAGAGGTGCTCGATCGTGTTGAAAGATTCAGTCACCATCCCCTAATTGCTCTTCAGTAGTGGGAAGCTAGGATGTGCATAAAACATCAATGCAGTCCTGTGCTGTGATAGTGCCACGCGAAACAACAAGAAGTGCAAGCCCCCTCCATGTAAACCACGACCACACCATAACACCACCACCTCCGAATTTTACTGTTGGCACTACACACGATGGCAGATGACGCTCACCGGGCATTTGCCATACCCACACCCTGCCGTCGGATCGCCACATTGTGTACAGTGATTCGTCACTCCACTCAACGTTTTTCTACCGTTCAATCGTCCAATGTTTACTCTCCTTACACCAAACGAGGCACTGTTTGACATTTACCGGTGTGATGTGTGGCTTATGAGCAGCCGCTCGATCATGAAATCTAAGATTTCTCACCTCCTGCCTAACTGTCATAGTACCAGCAGTGGATCCTGATGCAGGTTGGAATTCCTGGGTGATGGTCTGGATAGATGTCTTTCTATTACACATTAAGACCCTCTTCTGCTGCCGGCGTTCTCTGTCAATCAACAGACGAAGTCGACCTGTACGCTTTTGTGCTGTACGTGTCCCTTCACGTTTCCGCTTCACTATCACATCGGAAACCTCGCGTACAAACGTATGACACAAGTGACACCCAATCACCTGACCACGTTCGAAGTCCGTGAGTTCCACGGAGCGCCCCATTCTGCCCTCTCACCATGTCTAACGACTACTAAGGTCGCTGATATGGAGTACCTGGCAGTAGGTGGCAGCACACTGCACCTAATATGAAAAAAATATGTTTTTGATGGTGTCCGGATACTTTTGATCACATAGTGTAATTAAGCTACAGTCACTAGTACATAATCAATTCTTTTCACTATGGCTTAGCAATGAACTGAAATATGTCTGCTACAAACCAGGATATTCAGAGGATGAGCCGCAAGAATCTGAAAACCTCCTTAATTTTGTTTTATATCCTGTTCTCTACATTATGTGATGAAATTTCGATCATTTTGTGTGATTGGTGTAAGAAAACGTCATGTTTAAGCATTTATTTATAGATGATCATTATTGTAATGATTTTGTTTCTTAATAATGAGTTACATTTTTAATTAACGAAATAGAAAATCCTTGCGGATTGTCTACGGTTGGGACCGCTTCTCCGCCCCCAGTCGCCATCTCTCCGAATTACCTTTCGTGATTTATTTTATCCATTTAAAAGTCAAATTGGGCACAAAGAAATACGTATTGCATTATTTTGTCTCCTCTACCCACCAGCCAATTTTCATCAACACCGTTTATTGACAGTTGGGTATTTTCCCTTCTAAGTCACATGGTGGACAAAAGTGTGAGTTGCGGGATCATGAAGACAGTTATTGAAGAGGACTGTGACGAAAAATAAGAGGGTTACAGCTGCGAAAGTCACTGCAGAAGAGAATGTCGCACTCGTGAAGCCCGTCAGCACCAAAACAACCCGAAGCGAGCCTATAAACAGGGAAATGCAGGACGAGTTGGAATTTAAGAACGGTTCATCAGTGATGCAAAGTCCTGTAGCAGGAAAACATGGTGCCTAAACCATAAAACCTGCACTAAGGAATGATGGAAGAAAGTCATTGATCGTATGAGTCTTGTTTCGCACTGTTTGGTGATTATTTGGGCACTTTGGGTGGTATTCGATGGGCCCTATGGTTACTCTGTATGGTCGCTTTTCCGGTGTGAAGAGTTTGTGATTATTTTGGTGATCAGATCCATCCCACGTTACTGTGTTTTTACCCTAATGGTGAAGCTGTGTTCCAAGACGTCAGGGTCCCAGTGTACGCAGCTCGCTTCGCCCAGGAGTGCTTTTGTGAGCACTAGGATGAACTGTCACATCTCCCATGGTCATCACAGTAGCAAATCTGAATGGTCTTCAGACTTTGTGGTCTACTTTGGAGAGAAAGGTGCTTAATCGTTAAACACCTCCATCATGCTTTTCTGAAGTTACCACAATTTCGTAGGAAGAATGGTATAAGATTCCATTTAAAACCACACAGCACCTGTGTTTATACATCCCGAGACGTCTGGAAGCTGTCTCGAACGCCAACTGTTTTCCTACACTGTATTAGGCACGGTAATGTGTTGTGGATTTAGTGTTTCTTTTTTGGTAGAGCCCTATATATAGCCTAAGAATGTATCATTTATTGAAGGAGAGCCCGAGAAGCGGTTGAAATGTCTAATAACGAAAGTAACGCCAATAGAGAAGAGGGATAAAGGCTTCAAACTTAGTGTTTTCCGCCATCAAGGAAGTAAATACTCAGTCGTGGCCCAGTTCACTTCTACCCCACGGAACTGAATTCAATATTTTTTCAAAGTAAAAGGTCATTTTTGGTTAAGCATTGTGATTAACACAGCAATCGTTTGCTTCTTAACTTCCTTCCAAGATGGCCGCCGAGTAAGTGACGCCAGAAACTATTTCCAGAAAGTGAAGTGATTTAGACAGGAATATAGTTTAGTTTAACACCGACAACAAATTAAATACGTGCATTAGTGTATCGTTTAGTCTTGCCGTTAAAGGTTTCACTTTTCTTTGCGTATTTTTTCAGAAAACACGAAAAGATCGTAAGTTCGCGAAGTCGCGCTTAGACTTAAATTTTGTAAACGTGTTTGTTTCTTGTTTCACCGTAATTTGACTAGTTTCTCGGTAACAAATAAGTAAACTACCGTAAATAGCGTATAACTTCATTGTTTTAATACAGATTTCAGAAAAACAGCATTACTTTATATCAGAAACTTGGTTATATACATTTATTTATAGGCCTAATTCTCGTAACGTTTTTGGAGAATCAAATTTAAGGTATCTCGTTTAATTGTCCCTTTTTTCATTCCATCGAGTGAAGTATATAATAAATTGCGTATACCTTCATTGTTTTAATACAGACCTCAGGAAAACAGCGGAATTTTAAATCAGAAACTTGCTTATATACATTTGTGAATAGGCTTAATTCTTGTAACGTCTTTTTTGATTTTTGGTAATTTAATTGATTTATTCTAGCTAAAGTATTATTTTTGCCATGAGTGAGAAGTGCCTGACTTGCCGTAGAATTTTTCGTTCCGGGGTTTGTTGTGATGGATGCAGTAGTTTTTTTCATTGGGGGGACTGAGGTGGTGTGGGTGTTGGGAAAGTGGATCAGGCTCATCAGTGGTTATGTAGGATTTGCAGCAGAGATAGGAAGGTAGTGGAACAGGAGGGGGAAATTGCTGCCCTTCTGGCTGAGCTAGATCAGGCTAGGGAAGATCTGGACAGGTTAAGGAGGGAGAAGGGCAAAGAGAAGTGGGAAGTGGCAACAGGTAACAGAAGGAACAGGCCTAGAACTAAGTCTGACAGTTTTGTGGTGAATGTCAAAAATAAGATTGACATGTTGCTACAGTTAGAGACTGATGAGCCTCAAGCAGAGGTAGGTGTAGACAGGACACAACAAACTTTCAATAGGAAATTGAAAAAGAATGTAGTAAAGTCTTCGAAAAGGAAGAAAGTTTTGTTGTTAGACAAGAGGTGTAGGTCAACTTCTGCAGGAGGAATTAGGACTAGAATACCAGGTCACAAATTTTTTCAAACCAAGTGCTAGTCTGGATCAGGTGACAGAGGCTTTAGGTTCACTCTGTAAAGGATTTACCATGGAAGACACCGCCGTTATTGTGGGACGGCCAGGGAACAGTATCAACAGAGATCCTGGGTACAGTATAGAGTGTGACCTGGTAAAGATTGCGTCGACATCGAGACACACCAATGTTGAATTTGTATCTGTCCTGAGACGCCATGATCGGCCTCATTTGAACTCTTCTGTTGGGAGAGTTGATTTGGAGTTGGAATGGCTGCTTGGGTCGGGTGCAGGAGCTCATATTGGTGTGGTTCCTATTGATTCTCTCAGTAGGTTGGACTATACCAGTCACGGCCTACATCTCAACAGGAAAGGGAAGGATAAACTGGTTGGAGTAACAGCAGGAAATTTAAGGGGGGGAGGCACAGCCATGAATGGTAAAATACCAGTGGTTACAGGTGTTGGAGCAGCACCTTTTTTAGGATAGGTAAGACAGAATGATGTCAAGTTCTACGAGAGGTCAGGATTGAAACAAATCTTCAATTTAGGAAAGAAATTAAACAGCACAATTCTAGCACATTGGACCACCAATCACAGATGTCAATTATAAATTTTCTCCAGTCACCAAAAATTTTATCTCCACCAAGTTGTATCTCAGTCCTAGGTAATTGCATTGATAGTCACCCAACCCAGTTGACGTAATCTGCCTCACTGAACACCATGTGACCACTGGCATAGGAACTAGGCATAAGCACAATGAGAAACTCAGACACGAGAGCACTGCAAATGTTAGAATAAGGAAAGGTTCTCATAAAAGCATAATTAAAAATAATGTAAGTATATTTCATCAAAATATTGGGAGTTTAAAGAATAAAATAGATGAGCTTCTTGTTTGTTTAGAAGATTTAGAAGCTGAGGATGAAATAGATATACTATGCCTGTCTGAGCATCACATTGTTACTGATATGGATAAAGTAAATGTAAGTGGATATAAGCTCTCTGCACATGTAATTAGAGAAAATATGGAGAAAGGAGGAGTTGCCAAATATGTCAAAAGTTCTCATTGTGCAGAAAGTATAGAAACAAAAAAGTTTTGTATAGAGAAACATATAGAAGCATGTGCCTGTGAGCTTAAATTAAATAAAGGCACATTTATAATTGTAACTGTATATAGGTCCCCATCAGGAAATTTTCATCTATTTCTGAAAAATTTGGACTCCTTGTTGTGCTATCTGTCAGACAGGGGGAAGCAAATTATTATTTGTGCGGACTTGAATGTAGATTCTTTGAAAGAGGGTAATAGGAAAAATGACCTTGAAGTATTACTCGGTTCTTTCAATTTGACACCTGTTATTGATTTCCCTACTCGGGTGGTAAAGGATAGCAGCTCACTGATAGATAACTTCTTTATAGACCAAGATATGTTTAACCATATAAATGCTCAACCTGTTGAGAATGGTCTTTCTGATCATGGTGCACAGCTATTTACAATATATGACAAAGCTCCATTCAGCAATACTAAACAGTCCTCCAAAGTAGTATATTCAGTCAATGATTTAACAACTGCAAATTTCAGGGAAAGCCTACAGCAGTTAGACTGGGATGTGGTGTACCGTGAACCTGATGCCAATTTAAAATATAATTTAATTCATGACACTTCTGTAAACGCATTCGAAAACTGCTTCCCCAAGAAAATAGTTCAATATACTCGTAAGAAACCATGTAACAAACCATGGCTTACTAAGGGTATAAAAATATCTTGTAACCGGAAAAGGGAAATGTATCTCTGAGCACTATGGGACTTAACTGCTGTGGTCATTAGTCCCCTAGAACTTAGAACTACTTAAACCTAACTAACCTAAGGACATCACACACATCCATGCCCGAGGCAGGATTCAAACCTGCGACCGTAGCAGTGGCACAGTTCCGGACTGCGCGCCTAGAACTGCGAGACCACCGCAGCTGGCTAGGGAAATGTATCTGACAACAAGAAAGAGTAGTGAGCCAGTAACTAACGAACATTATAAAAACTACTGTGCTATATTAAGAAAAGTTATTTAAAAGTCCAGAAGTATGTGTATCATGTCTGAAATCAGTAACTCTGATAATAAAATTAAAACAATTTGGAATATTCTTAAAAGAGAAACAGGTCAACCAAGAAAATGGGAAGACAGTATTAGCATAAAATTGAATTAATATTTTATGAACAAAAAGTCAGAGGTTGAAAATATTTTTAATAATCATTTTCTAAATGTTGTGGATATAGTAGGATCCAGGTGTTCATTAGAAGACGGTAGGCTGTTAATGGAAGAGGCCATACCTATGCAATTTGATACAATTGAAATCTCACCCACTTCTCCCTCTGAAATTAGGAAAATAATAAACTTGCTTAAAAGCAAAAACTCACATGGAATTGATGGCATTTCCAGCAAAATACTAAAAGTTTGTTCTCAACAGATAAGTAAAATTCTCAGCCACCTGTGTAATAGCTCTGTGGTACAGGGCATTTTCCCTGATAGACTAAAATATGCTATTGTTATACCTTTGCATAAAAAAGAGGATAGATCTGATGTCAACAATTACTGTCCAATCTCCCTTCTAACAGCTTTAGCCAAAATTTTTTGAGAAAGTAATGTATTCAAGAGTAGCTTCACATATGTGTAAAAATGAAGTACTAACAAAATGTCAGTTTCGTTTCCAGAAAGGTTTTTCAACAGAAAATGCCATGTATGCTTTCACCAATCAAATTTTAAATGATCTGAATAACCGAACATCACCCACTGGGATTTTTTGTGATCTCTCAAAGGCTTTTGATTGTGTAAATAATGAAATTCTGCTAGACAAGCTCAAATATTGTGGCATAAGTGGGACAGTGCACAAATTGCTTAATTCATACCTTACTGGAAGAGCGCAGAATGTTGAAATAAGCTGTTCTCATAATATGCAAATATCAGCACATACCTCAAACTGGGAACTATCAAGAATGTGGTTCCACAAGGGTCGGTATTGGGTCCTTTGTTGTTCTTAATATATACACTCCTGGAAATTGAAATAAGAACACCATGAATTCATTGTCCCAGGAAGGGGAAACTTTATTGACACATTCCTGGGGTCAGATACATCACATGATCACACTGACAGAACCACAGGCACATAGACACAGGCAACAGAGCATGCACAATGTCGGCACTAGTACAGTGTATATCCACCTTTCGCAGCAATACAGGCTGCTATTCTCCCATGGAGACGATCGTAGAGATGCTGGATGTAGTCCTGTGGAACGGCTTGCCATGCCATTTCCACCTGGCGCCTCAGTTGGACCAGCGTTCGTGCTGCACGTGCAGACCGCGTGAGACGACGCTTCAGCCAGTCCCAAACATGCTCAATGGGGGACAGATCCGGAGATCTTGCTGGCCAGGGTAGTTGACTTACACATTCTAGAGCACGTTAGGTGGCACGGGATACATGCGGACGTGCATTGTCCTGTTGGAACAGCAAGTTCCCTTGCCGGTCTAGGAATGGTAGAACGATGTGTTCGATGACGGTTTGGATGTACCATGCACTATTCAGTGTCCCCTCGACGATCACCAGAGGTGTACGGCCAGTGTAGGAGATCGCTCCCCACACCATGATGCCGGGTGTTGGCCCTGTGTGCCTCGGTCGTATGCAGTCCTGATTGTGGCGCTCACCTGCACGGCGCCAAACACGCATACGACCATCATTGGCACCAAGGCAGAAGCGACTCTCATCGCTGAAGACGACACGTCTCCATTCGTCCCTCCATTCACGCCTGTCGCGACACCACTGGAGGCGGGCTGCACGATGTTGGGGCGTGAGCGGAAGACGGCCTAACGGTGTGCGGGACCATAGCCCAGCTTCATGGAGACGGTTGCGAATGGTCCTCGCCGATACCCCAGGAGCAAGAGTGTCCCTAATTTGCTGGGAAGTGACGGTGCGGTCCCCTACGGCACTGCGTAGGATCCTACGGTCTTGGCGTGCATCCGTGCGTCGCTGCGGTCCGGTCCCAGGTCGACGGGCACGTGCACCTTCCGCCGACCACTGGCGACAACATCGATGTACCGTGGAGACCTCACGCCCCACGTGTTGAGCAATTCGGCGGTACGTCCACCCGGCCTCCCGCATGCCCACTATACGCCCTCGCTCAAAGTCCGTCAACTGCACATACGGTTCACGTCCACGCTGTCGCAGCATGCTACCAGTGTTAAAGACTGCGATGGAGCTCCGTATGCCACGGCAAACTGGCTGACACTGACGGCGGCGGTGCACAAATGCTGCGCAGCTAGCGCCATTCGACGGCCAACACCGCGGTTCCTGGTGTGTCCGCTGTGCCGTGCGTGTGATCATTGCTTGTACAGCCCTCTCGCAGTGTCCGGAGCAAGTATGGTGGGTCTGACACACCGATGTCAATGTGTTCTTTTTTCCATTTCCAGGAGTGTATATTCATGAAGAGGCAAGTTAGTTCTCTTTGCTGATGATACAAGTATAGTAATCACACCTGACAAACAAGAATTAACTGACGAAATTGTCAATAATGTCTTTCAGAAAATTACTAAGTGGTTCCTTGAAAACGAACTATCACAGAATTTTAATAAGACACAGTACATACAGTCCCATACAGTAAATGGTAAGACGCCATTAATAAATATAGACCTTAATGAGAAGCATATAGCTAAGGTAGAATATTCAAAATTTTTAGGTGTGTCCATTGATGAGAGATTAAATTGGAAGAAACACATTGATGATCTGCTGAAACGTTTGAGTTCAGCTACTTATGCAATAAGGGTCATTGCAAATTTTGGTGATAAACATCTTAGTAAATTAGCTTACTACGCCTATTTTCACTCATTGCTTGCATATGACATCATATTTTGGGGTAATTCATCACTGAGGAATAAAGTATTTATTGCACAAAAGCGTGTAATCAGAATAATAGCTGGAGTCCACCCAAGATCATCCTGCAGACATTTATTTAAGCATCTAGGGATATTCACAGTAGCTTCTCAGTATATATACTCTCTTATGAAATTTGTTATTCACAACCAAACCCAATTCAAAAGTAATAGCAGTGTGCATAACTACAATACTAGGAGAAAGGATGATCTTCACGATTCAAGATTAAATCTGACTTCGGCACGGAAAGGGGTGAATTATACTGCCACTAAAGTCTTTGGTCACTTACCAAATAGTATCAAAAGTCTGACACATAACCAACAAGTATTTAAGTAAAAATTAAAATAATTTCTGAATGACAACTCCTTCTACTCCGTAGAGGAATTTAGATATACATTAAGAAAAAAAAATTATAAAAAAATTTAAAAAATAAAAAAGGTGTTATATTAAATTAATTATGATGTTAAATTAACTTAATTATGTCATTTATTGGAAAATTTGACTAATTCCACATCATTACGAAATATCGTATTCATGACCCATGGAACTAGTATTAATCTAATCTCATCTAACCTAATCTAATATAATCTGATAGTGACCACCCGGAGGCATTGCATTGCAATACCTGTGAGTGGTCGCCGTTCCTGATAACGGATGCAGCATGGTGGGCTAGTCTGAGACTTGAGGGGTATTGACAGTGTCCGCTTTTGTTGCAGCCGGCATGTGGGGAGCGCGCCCAGAGCTGAAGAGGGAGGCGCTGAAGGCGCTCGCAGAGGTCATCACTGGGGAACCCAAGGGCAAGAAGGGCCAGGACCAGTGGCTGCTCGCCAAGCACGTCTGGCCCAACATCAGAGGTGAGCCGCCTCCCACACTCGCGTGGGGTTGTGCCAGCTGAACGGGTCGTGTCATTTTCAGCCTACTCGTGCCTACTCATGTTTCTAACCAAACATGTTTTCCTGCTTATGCTAGGCGCCGTGATTGGTCTATGGTGTAAGGAAAATAATTTCATCATACACAAGAGTATTTTAGTAGGAGATGTGTAGTTATTCTTTGCAGCATGTTCACATCAGCAACCGATTTTCAATTATGGGTTTGTGATGTATAAGCTACTTTCAGTTTTCTATTCTTTCCACGTACACATGGGTTCTTATGTAGGCACTAGTAGGCACAGTGCAGTGATATGTCAAAAGGATACCGCCAAAGTTCGAGGTGTTGGAGAGAATGTCATGAGGAAGAAATCGAGGATAGGGACCTGTGTCCCGAAACGTCATCCAGCGACACTACAGGGTATTGAAGTTATAGGCGATGGCGCCTGCCACTAGGCTACCCCTTCGGCAGCAAACGTGACTCCGTACACTGACGGAACGTGCCACACTGTTGTCTGTTATTCAGTGATCGCGACTAAATCCAACGATCGCCAGTGGAGAAGACTGAGCTAGCTCCTGCGTAGGAAGGTCTTATCTTCTATCAATGCAATGCTGTGTTGCCTTGGAGGATGGCAATTTCGACACGGATTTTCATCTGCAGTTCATTTTTCCCCTGGAAACCTCTCATATTTCCAGTGTTTTCCGGTATACAGGAGAAAAATAAACTACAGGCGGCATCTCGTGTCCGATACTGTCATCCAACAAGGCGATATAGCACCGCAGTAATAGGAGACAAGGCCTGTTTAGGTAGTAGCTAGCTCTTTCTCCTCCACTGGCGATCGTGTCAATCGCAATCACTGAACAACAAACAGCATTGCGAGACGCTCCACATGACGGTTCGTCAGTGTACGAAGTGATGTTTGCTGCCGAAGGAGGGGCTCTAGTGCCCTGCACCGGCGCCTACAGCTTCGACGCTTTGGATCGTCGTTGGATGACGTTTTCGAACACGGGTTCCTGTCCATGGTTCGCTCCCCAAGACACCGCCAAAACCAATCGACGTTTGTCGCGACGTTTCTTGTTCAAAATGGTTCAAATGGCTCAGAGCACTATGGGACTTAGCATCTGAGGTCATCAGTACCCGACAACTTCTACTTAAACCTAACTAACTTAATGACATCATACACATCCATGCCCGAGGCAGGACTCGAACCTGCGACCTAGAGGTTGCGCGGTTCCAGACTGAAGCTCCTAGAACCGCTCGGCCACACCGGCCGCCTTGCTATTTGCCTTGTAGGCTATATTAACTTCGTTTCTTGAAGATGATACTAAATTTGTCTGTGATTTGATTGTGATATGTTACGGGGTGGCAAATCTGGGACACGATGTATTTAGAATGCGCCTGTAACATTTTAATTCGTATATTTCTGAACTACTGTATTTATCTTCCTGTTCTCTTACAGTTGTAAATTTCTTTTGCCTTTTGCTATTTTCAAAAATGGCTCTGGGTACTATGGGACTTAACTGCTGTGGTCATCAGTCCCCTAGAACGTAGAACTACTTAAACCTAACTAACCTAAGGACATCACACACATCCATGCCCGAGGCAGGATTCGAACCTGCGACTGTAGGAGTCGCGCGGTTCCGGACTGAGCGCCTAGGACCGCTAGACCACTCCGGCCGGCTTGCTATTTTCCTTGTAGGCTATATTAACTTCGTTTCTTGAAGATGATACTAAATTTGTCTGCGAATTGACTGTGATATGTTACGGTGTGGCATTTTGTGTTCATGTTGTGGGATGAATTTTTCGGTGTGAGTACACATTTTGTTACTGTCGTGTGTTGAATTAGGCCTATCCCGATTGTTTTTATTTTTGCTGGCTCCTTTTTGTATCTCCAGATTAGTGATGTGTAGCTTGTGTACTGCCTTTGGTGTTGTATCCATTGCTTTATGCTGTTTTTAGCTCTTCTTTAGAATTTTGTTTTGCTTTTAGGTGACCTACGTAGTGGGGTACTTTTAGTGAACTGTCTTGATGTCTGTGGGTGAATGGTAGGTCATTCCGCAGAAACCATAAATGATATGAGGCGCAATGCTGCGAATGTTAACAAAATAATTCCATTTATAAATGTGCAAACCATATGTGTGACAGACGAGGCGCAATGCTGCAAATATTAACAAAATAAGTCCGTTTATAAATAGTGCAACAGGCCTCGGTCTGCTCGAGTCTGCTCAGTTATTCTGCTGTTCAGGCAGTACCTTCTTTAAGAGTATTAGGAGTAATATTAAACAACAGAGACTGCAGGAAAAGTTTTTAGTCTAATGCCTAGAAAGAAACTGTGAATGTGGGGCAAGAGTTGTATTCTGGTGTTACATGAGTTTGCAAGTGCATCAGACGGCATATTCTCCAAAGCGAGCAGTTTTCCGTGCTGTGTGCTCAGTCTTATCTCGTCGTGGGTGTTCCGTTTGGATAAACTTTATATCAGGTAAACTGGGGACTCGTTTCGTTTCATGGCTCACTAGATCAAACAGCTAAGCTAGATAGCTTGCTGTGTCGCTTGTTGCAACGAAAGCTTCGTTATTTTACTCGGTAGGACTTTCTCAACCATACTGTGTATGCAAAAATTACAGAACTTGTATCTGTTTCTCTTAAAACATCAAGCATTAACCGCCTTTCTTACACTTTCAGTGTAACTGAACGAATGAAGTGGTCCTCATTTCATGGTTTAGCATAAGGAAAGAGCGTAACGGGATACTGTGTCCGAAAGAATGATGCCAATTAAAGTGCTGTGATTTCAGGCCGTAATCACGTTGAAGACCGAGTATCTCTCTGCCGCTTTTCCCTTGTACTTGGAATGAGATTCTAAGCGCACATCATTAGTCATACACTATCTGATCAAACGATTCCGGACACCTAACAAAAATGAGCTCTTAGCCGGGCCGTGAAGGCTAAAGGTATGTCAGACATCCAATGTGTCATCCTAGGCCTTGCAGCCTCGTGTGGACGCTGTATATAGGTACATGTGATCAGCACACCGGTCTCTTTGCCGGTTTGTAGCCTTTCCAGTCCACGGAGTGACTTCTCCTGAATCCAGTAGCTCGCCAGTTGTCGCCGTGAGGCTGAATAAACTCCGTACCAGCTCTCCCACGAAGGAGAAATAGATGGCAGTGTACAGGAACCGGACCCAGGTCCTCAGCACGGCCACCATCTACACTGACTAAAGAGCTACATAGGTTTGAACGCTGTTGGGGTACTTTTAGTGAACTGTCTTAATGTCTATGGAAGGTCATTCCGCAGAAACTATTAAAGGTATGAATCTCCGAAGCTGCAGTGTGGAGCGAAATCGATGTTGCAACTCATCCCAAAGGTGTTCTGCTGGCTCCACGTCGGCACACAGTTCAGACCAGTCCATTTCAGGAATGTTATTGTCAACAAACTATTGCTCCCAGAAGCTGCTGTTTGAGGGGCAGCATTGTGATGCTGATACACATAATCGGCCTCTCCCAACTGTTCCTCTACTGCACGCACTGCGCATTACTGTAGAATGTGTTCATATTCTTCTGTATTTAGCGTTTTCTCAAATGCAATAATGGGACCACACCAGAACCACTAAAGCGCCCCAGAGGCCACATACTGTAACTCTCTCTCTTCCGTACTTCGCAGGTGTCACTCACTACACATGAGGGCAGGTGACGTTCCCTAGACATTCTCCAAACCCGAACCCTTCCACCGAAGTGGCACAGAGTATAGCGTGATTCACGACTGCAGACCACTCGTCTCTCTGACCACAATCTATTGGTTGTGACCTGTAGATTAAAATTAAAGAAACTCCAAAAAGGTGGGAATTTAAGGAGATGGGACCTGGATAAACTAAAAGAACCAGAGGTCGTACAGAGTTTCAGGGAGAGCATAAGGGAGCATTTGACAGGAATGGGGGAAAGAAATACGGTAGAAGAAGAATGGATAGTTTTGAGGGATGAAGTAGTGAAGGCAGCAGAGAATCAAGTAGGTAAAAAGACGAATGCTAGTAGAAATCCTTGGGTAACAGAAGAAATATTGAATTTAATTGATGAAAGGAGAACATATAAAAATGCAGTAAATGAAGCAGGCAAAAAGGAATACAGACGTCTCAAAATGGGATCGACAGGAAGTGCAAAATGGCTAAGCAGGGATGGTTAGAGGACAAATGTAAGGATGTAGAGGCACATCTCACTAGGGGTAAGATAGATACTGCATACAGGAAAATTAAAGAGACCTTTGGAGAAAAGAGAACCACATGTATGAATATCATGAGCTCAGACGGAAACCCAGTTCTAAGCAAAGAAGGGAAAGCAGAAAGGTGGAAGGAGTATATAGAGGGCTTATACAAGGGCAATGTACTTGAGGACAATATTATGGAAATGGAAGAGGATGTAGATGAAGAGGAAATGGGAGATACGATACTGCGTGAAGAGTTTGACAGAGCACTGAAAGACCTCAGTCGGAACAAGGCCCCGGAGTAGACAACATGCCATTGGAACTACTGACGGCCTTGGGAGAGCCAGTCCTGACAAAACTCTACCAGCTGGTGAGCAAGATGTATGAGACAGGCGAAATACCCTCAGACTTCAAGAAGAATATAATAATTCCAATCCCAAAGAAAGCATGTGTTGACAGATGTGAAAATTACCGAACTATCAGTTTTATAAGTCACAGCTGCAAAATACTAACGCGAATTCTTTACAGACGAATGGAAAAACTAGTAGAAGCCGACCTCGGGGAAAATCAGTTTGGATTCCGTAGAAATGTTGGAACACGTGAGGCAATACTGACCTTACGACTTATCTTAGAAGCTAGATTAAGGAAGGGCAGACCTACGTTTCTAGCATTTGTAGACTTAAAGAAATCTTTTGACAATATTGATTGGAATACTCTCTTTCAAATTCTGAAGGTAGCAGGGGTCAAATACAGGGAGCTAAAGGCTATTTACAATTTGTACACAAACCAGATGGCAGTTATAAGAGTCAAGGGACATGAAAGGGAAGCAGTGGTTGGGAAGGGAGTGAGACAGGGTTGTAGTCTCTCCCCGATGTTATTCAATCTGTATATTGAGCAAGCAGTGAAGGAAACAAAAGAAAAATTCGGAGTAGGTATTAAAATCCATGGAGAAGAAATAAAAATGTTGAGGTTCGCCGGGAACATCGTAATTCTGTCAGAGACAGCAAAGGACTTGGAAGAGCAGTTGAACGGAATGGATAGTGTCTTGAAAGGAGGATATAAGATGAACACCAACAAGAGCAAAACGAGGATAATGGAATGTAGTCGAATTAAGTAGGGTGATGCTGAAGGAATTAGATTAGGAACTGAGACACTTAAAGTAGTAAAGGAGGTTTGCTATTTTGGGAGCAAAATAAATAATGATGGTCGAAGTAGAGAGGATATAAAATGTAGACTGGCAGTGGCAAGGAAAGCGTTTCTGAAGAAGAGAAATTTATTAACATCGAATATAGATTTAAGTGTCAGGAAGTCATTTCTGAAAGTATTTGTATGGAGTGTAGCCATGTATGGAAATGAAACATGGACTATAACTAGTTTGGACAAGAAGAGAATACAAGCTTTCGATATGTGGTGCTACAGAAGAATGCTGAAGATTAGATGGGTAGATCACATAACTAATGAGGAAGTATCGAATAGGATTGGGGAGAGGAAAAGTTTGTTTCACAACTTGACCAGAAGAAGGGATCGGTTGGTAGGACATGTTCTGAGGCATCAAGGGATCACCAATTTAGTATTAGAGGGCAGCGTGGAGGGTAAAAATCGTAGAGGGAGACCAAGAGATGACTACACTAAGGAGATTCAGAAGGATGCAGGTTGCAGTAGGTACTGGGAGATGAAGAAGCTTGCACAGGATAGATTAGCATGGAGAGCTGAGTCAAACCAGTCTCAGGACTGAAGACCACAACAACAACAGGCAGCAGTTGCTTCTGATTGGTCTCGGTTTAGCTGTGGTCATTCCTTCGTGTCTGCACTTCAGTCACACCATCAACAGTAGAATTGGGCGCCTTTATAATGGTCGACATGCCCCTGACTGATTCCTTACTGATGTGAGATGAAATGACCAGTCCATGTTCCAAGTCACTGAACTCTTCTGGCCGACCGAGTCTGCTGTTACTGCTGCTCTGCTGACAACACAATACTGACAGCCTTCTTTTAAGTCGGCAAGTGTGGCCGAGCGGTTCTAGGCGCTTCAGTCTGGAACCGCGCGACCGCTACGGTCGCAGGTTCGAATCCTGCCTCCGGCATGGATGTGTGTGATGTCCTTTGGTTAGTTAGGTTTAAGTAGTTCTAAGTTCTAGGGGACTGATGACCTCAGATGTTTAGTCCCATAGTGCTCAGAGCCATTTGTACCATTTTTGGTTTCTACCCTGAGAGAGAATTTTTTAAACCTTTATCTGAAATATGCCAATTCCCATGCAGTATGACCTGTGGAATCAGATAAAAGTACTGAAAAAATTCTCAGGGTGATAGTTTTTTCAAAACGTCTCCATTACGTTCGTGCTAGTTAGATTTTATCCCAGTCCAAACGATATGTACTGTGCTGTTCGAGAAGTGCTCTTATCATTTTTCTTTCAAGGACTTTGAATACAACTGTATGATATACACAGGTAACTGGTCACACGTGATGCAACGTGACTTGGTCCACACTCGTCGTCGTTGTCGTCACTGGAGAGGTCACTTAAATCGGAATCCTCCAAAATAAGTTGTATTGTTTCTTCATGTATTCACCACAAAAGACAAAACGATATGTTATTCGCACGTAAAAACAAAACCACTGCTATTTGTTCATATATCTTAGTGCGAATGTTCACTATACTGTGTGCATGTGATAGTGAGGTTAGCGTCAAAGTTGGCCACCATTAACACCTGAGGCTCACGATCGTGCTGCTCCAAATATAATCACTTATAAAAACCAACTGGCACTTCATGCACTTGTTTAGGCATAATATATACATTAAGTGAAACGTTCTCAGTCAAAAATAATACAGCTATTCCGTCTCCCTTACTCCACCCTTCACTTTTTTACTCCTGGAGTCAATTTTGTTCGGCTTGTAGTTTTATTTATTTAGATATGATTATACATGTGTAGCAGCAAGTACGTTGGTACATAATAACTAGTAATTTTGCTTTACGATATTAAAGTTTGGATTTGCAATGTTCAGACTGATATGAAACTAAAACAGAGAGTTGATGGCAGTACACAAAATTATTTGTAATAAATTGCTATGGTTTTGATTCAATGTTATTACACTGTCTTTACTTGTTAACTCTTTCTCCATAAAGGCAATTAACTTTGAGTAATGTTGAGTAAATATTTCACTTTGGCTGTGTGAGTCACACTAGCACACATATGTTAAGTTCAGACATGGAGTGGGAGAGGGAATAAACACTTTTATCACAAAAGTGGCACACCGTGGATTAAATTATTGCTTTTCCACATCTGCTCTGGATAATCATGTAGGGAACATTCACTTGCTACTGTAACGTAATCAAGAAAGAAAGAAAACTGTATATGAACTCACAACCTTGCCTCGTATTCAGAAAAGTCAGTAACGAAATTCAAATGATCGTTACAGCACTGAATGTTGGTTACGTTATGCAGCGAATTTTTGAATACTGTTAATTAGAACAGGCGCGCGCGGTTAGCCCGCGTTCTCTTAATCTCAGGGAAAAAACGTAAAATAATGCTTTAGTTTCACAGAGCAGACCACACCCCTTAAAATGTGAAAATGGTAAAGTCATAACAGAGTTATTCGTTGTATTTTTGTGCCCGCATAGAACATGTCGCACAGTACCTTCCAAATCAAACTGAGAAATGCACTAAATAATATAATATAGTCTTCCGGCACTGCGGAAGCTGTAAGAAAATTTTAAATATTATCATGTTACCTCGCTTTACCGGCGAGGCGACTGCGATGCCTGAAATAAATATTTTTTTAATGTGCCGCGTCTGCGGCCGTTGCCCTCGCAGATTGGTACAGCAGCTTCCGCTAAATTAAATGCTGAAAATGTCTACATTATTTACGGGACGAGTGGCTGGCAACTTTACAAATTATTTTAAAAACATATTTGCTCAAACTCTATATATTCAAACAAAAATGCATTAATTTTACACACCTTTTTACAACAATTCCCCTAATGGCGGATCTTGAGCTTCATGAACAAAAGACTCACGGCCAGCATATACATTTGCTTAACACGCAAGTGTTACGCGTAACGAAACCCAAAGAGAACAGAGAGATTATTACAATGCTTTTTACTATTTTTACATGTACTGAATTGTCCTTTTTATCTGAGGCACAGATTATAATCACTAATTCATTTAACGAGAATACGATTTTCAAAGATAATATGTCATGGATTCATAGTTAAAAAATGCATAAAACGTCAAATAATGTTCTACATACATATATAATATATTCGAAAAATGTTTACACAGTCTTGCTTTATCGCTTCACTTGGTCATGTTTATTCGTGTTTAAATTATTTCTCTTTCGGCGTGTGCGTGGCACTATATCGATACATGTTAACTGGTCTTACACACACGGAAAAAATTCTATAACACGCTTTTTATGACGACTGGGCAGGAGATGCTACACAGAATTGCCTTAAATGAATGAAATTGAGGAAAATACGGGAGCCCGTACGGTCGTTGCTGTCTGGAGTGACGGAGGAAAGTGATTATTTGAGGCGCGGCAAATTTAAAACCAAAGCCACACGATCGTACGGGCTGGCGTGGGAAGGGTTATGCTGGAGGGCCCGTCTCTCGAGACATTTAGTGGTCGATTCCGCGTCACGTAGGAGTACCCGGATAGCAAGAGGTGTAGGTCGCTAGAGACGGAGCACAATCTCGGAATATGGAAGGATGGAGAAGGAAAGAGGCCGAGTCCTTTTGAAGGATACACCCCAGCATTTGTCTTATCTAGGGAAATCACGGAAAATCTAAAGCAGGATGGCAGGACGCTGGTTTGACCCTCCTGTTCCACTGGCGAACAGAGCGAGGGATAAACGATTATTTACTCGCCTCCTTATCAGCCCTGATTTCTCATATCTTACTTTCGCGGTCCTCACCCGCGATATTTCTTGGCGGCAGTACAATCGTTCGGCTGTTCTCTAAATTTTCTCAATCGTGTTTCTCGAAAAAAACACGTCGCCTTCCGTCAAGAGATTCCCATTTGGGTTAACGAAGCATCTCCGTAACACTTACATGTTGTTCGAACCTACGGGTAATAAATCTAGCCTCCCTACTCTGAATTGCTTCGATGTCTTCCCTCAGTCCCACCTGGTACGGATCCCAAACGCTCGAGCGGTACTCAAGGATACGTCGCACCACCACCCTCTATGCCGTCTCCTTTACAAGTGAACCACCCTTCCCTAAAATTCTCGCAGTAAAGCCAAGTCGCCTCACCTAGCACAGTTTTCTCTTGCTCGTTTCACCTCATATCTCTTTGCAACGTTACGCCCAGATATTTAGAGACTTAACTGTCTCGAGCAGGACACTAGTAATGCTGTGTCTGAACATTACAGGTTTGATCTTCTCACTCATCCGCATTCGCTTTCATTTTTCACATTCAGGGCCAGTTACGATGCATCACACCAACTGGAAATTTTTATCTGAGTCGTCTCTAACATTCTGAGTGGTGTCTGTTTGTTCTATATCGTGTCTCCCTACCACCTTCGCGCAACGACGCTCTGAGCGTGTTTTCTTAGGGAATTAACTAGTTTGAACCTGGGACCTGTTGTTGGTAAGGAGACGCCAGACCACACATGACATGTAGAGTTCAGAAGAGTTCAGTGAGACTAGCGATGATATAACCAAATACTTAATGGTTTCAGCGTCAGCTCCACTGCACTCCCTGTAAAAGAATCTTAATACTAACTAAATTTAGTGGAAGGGGTTCAAGCCTTTCCTATTTATGTCGAAAAAGCAGTTAAGTTTACCATTGGAAATTTTATTCTACTCACAAAACATTGTTTATAAATTGCACTATTGATAAAAGGAAGTGTTTTAATACAGGATGGTAAAAACCAACTGCGTTCAACAAAAATGTGAACGAATATTCCCTGAATGGGTTTCCAAGTTCTACAATGGATCGATGGATGACCTATACCATATCACATCTATAATCTAGGTTTAAATTAAGTTTCACAAAAGATAAAACTATCAAAATGGTCTACAGTGACCCTCAATTATCTTTAATTACTTATCTAACTTGTCGTAAATTACAGTGACTGATGTGGCTTCTCAATAACAATATAACAGAAAAATCATCGCGTTTCAGATGTTTACTTCAAGTGGCAAATGTGAACACCATGAGCTTTAATTGACGATCGACACTAGTATTACGCAAAAAGGGGGTGTAACAGATGAGACTTCTGCAGTTCTGAGTGAAGCTTTATGCACTGTTATGCGGCATCGCGTGCGTTCATTACCTTGTCGGTGTTTGTCAGGGGGCGGCGGGCAGCACAGCTCCGCTCACCTCGCCGTCTCGGAACCAACTCTCTCCTAACTTCTCCTTACCACAATTTACCGAAGTTGGTTTAAAACAACAATATGGCTGTGTTTTCATCTGACCAATCAGGGTCTCAATGTTAACCTTAAGCTCCGCCTACAAAAATTCTGTCTATCCAATGAGAAACGTTCTACTTTTCGTGGTGGGCCAATGTTTTTAAAGTTTGCAACGTAACAGAGACGCGAAAAAGTCTCACGCTAAAACTTGCGGCTGGTGCGGTCCTTTTAGTGTTATTGTAAGATCTATACTGTTCTTCTGGAGGGCTCTATCTATTAACATGGGCTGGGGGTTGGTCTTGTCGTAACAGAGACGCGAAAAAGCCTCACGCTAAAGCTTGCGGCTGGGGTGGCCCTTTTAGTGCTATCGTAAGATCTATACTGTTCTTCTGGAGGGCTATAGCGTTTAACATGGGCTGGGAGGTGGTCCCAGCGGTTAGCTGGCGACGTGGGTGTCTGTCCCTTACTGTAGGGCCTTCTAGTTTAACACAGTTCTGCTCTCGGCTTCTGTTCTCATAGTTTCTCAGTGACGAATCGCACTGATATGTCTGTCACGTGAGCCTTAGTTGCCAGATTTAAACGCGCAGCAGGGCCTTCACGTGAAAAATGATTCGTCTTTCTTGAAGTGAGCTTGGATTTAAATCCTCGTCGTTTGGGCGTATGTCGGCCGTGGTTTTGTTATTTAGTATGAAACGTCCCCTTTGAACAATTATACATGACTGTGCTGAAACTGACACAATATTTTTGGCGCAACACAATCTGACTTTCAAAAATCCCTTCAAAAGAATGGCCCTGACTAACATTAACCTATACCTTTCACAAATCACTAACGTCACCAAAAATCTTCGTTACTCGAACTACTGCAATACAGCGAGCGCCACTACTGCCAGCTAAATAAAAGATTCAAACTACGGAAGGCACTAACTACTGATAGGTATAGTTAGCAAATGAAAGATTTTAATAGAGAAGAAACAATGTATTTACCTTAGTAGTCATAATATATATAGCAGTTCATGACATCGAGTCTTACAAATTTCAAAACTCCACCATCTCTCCCCACGTCCACCGCAGCTGGCGGCTCACCTCCAACTGCGCAACGCTACGCGCTGTTAGCATCCAGCTGCCGCTGCCCAACACTACAATGGCAGACAACAATGTAACCCAGCCAGAGACTGCACACAGCACAGCCAATGATTTTCATACAGAGAGCTACGTGGCGTTACCAATAAAAAACCCACACAGCCTACTTACAAGCAGTCGAATCTGCTCGTCTGTCTCTAAAAGTCTTATAACTGGAAGATAGCTGCCGGAACCCGAAGCCAGAGGCACTACACGGTTCTAGGTGCTACTCTCTCATCTCTCCGGTACACGAAGTCATCGGAATCGCTCAACAGGCGTAGACACATGTCATCCTGATGAGGCACTTGCTTACTAAGTGGTTGTGAAAAAAATACGTGCCGGGAAGGGGGGATTCAATTTTTACATCCCACTCCTGTCACCAATTGTGAAAGAGTACATGGTTTGGGGATGGGGAGAGAAACTTCCGACATCAATGTCAGTGTATGAAATGGCAGGGAAGGGGGAAGAAGGTTGTGAAATGTGCCCCGTGGTGGCTGTGTGCAGGGCGTCGAGCGGTCAGGATTTGATAGTGGGATTCCAGGGCTGCCGTTAAATGACAAAACAGGAAATTAAGTACAATAAAGAGATTTTATTTCAGTAAACGGAGGACAAAGGACGCTCCTAGGGCTCTGCCTTCCAAAAAGACGTCTGTTCTGCTCGAGGTCTGGATTACCAGAGAGAGAAGCGAGTGTGCCCTGCTCCGCAGGACGCTCCCGCGTCCACACACGTGATCGGTATCCCGCGCACGCTATTGGCTAAAAATGAATGGTGTGAATTGGCTGGCAGTTTCAGCAGAGGGCTCCGGTCGTCTCTTGTCAGCAGCTTTAGCTGGACAGAACTGCCTCGGTTTTCAAAGACAAGCGACTTGTGTCACGTAGACACGGCGTGAATTACTCTGGGAGAAAACTTGTAAAGATTCCACTGGGCCATTGAAACAAATCTTTTAAAACTAATTCCCTAAAATATTTCTTGACTGGCTGCCATCCTACACATGGTGTACTTGCTGGTGTACAGCCCAGTTGCAGTTTGTACTACACGACTGTGTGGGAGTGAGAGGATTTGCCTATTATCGTTATTGTTATTGTACTTGTAATCTTAAATATCCTGTGTGTAAAATTTAAAGATTTTAGGATTTTTAAATGGGGAACTGTATCATATGTTCTTCTTTGTTTCGTGGTGCTGATAAACCATGTGGTCATTGGTTGGGCTTTGCACTTCATTCCTTTATTGCATTGTGGAGTTTTTGCAATAATTTGGACTACTGCCTCGGTAAGTCTTAGCATCCTTATCAGATAGCTAGATTACTGTACACTGTGTAAAATTTTCTGTCTGTTTTCTCGTTGCTGTAAACACGCTTTCCAACATATAGTATGAGCATCGTAAATATACAGTAAATGATTTACGCTGTGTTGTGCATTAATCCCATCTTTACACGATCCCCTAGCTATTAGCGCTTAACCTTACATCACGTAAGTGTTTCAAGATCGCTGCAGTGAGTCCATTCACTATCTATGGTCGTTATACTGGTAAAAGACAGACACTGTTTATCACGAACGGCGCACGCACTGAGCCTAAAGTTGTGCAGCAACCTGTACCTGTGATGCATGCTCCTATCACTGCAAATGCTCGTTGCTCGGACTGTGGTCGATGGCGTGATGGCGTTAGCTGAAAGATTCAGTAACTGCCTTGCAAAGTCCTTGGACTGTTAGAGTCAACCATCGCACCATTTAGCAGTTATGACTTTTGTGTGTCAGTAGCAACTTACTAACCGAGTTGTGAAGACACTCTAACTGAAACCTAACAAGGTAGCGGTAAAACATTAACAGACCAACTTAGATAATGTTGCTCGGCGTCAGTGGTGCAACTGGGTACTGCAGCCTCTGGATGATGGGGAGATAGCTCCGAAATGCTTCTCTTTACTGGAGCACAGGTACATTTGACAGGGTACGTGAAGTAGTAGAGCAGTCGACGTTGGAGTTCATCAGTTACACGAAGTGGCTGTGGATGACGCAAAGTTAGTAGTGTGGTGGGCAGTTAGTGCAACGTGAGTTGTTAGACAGATCTTTTGTCACCAAATCATAACCTGTAGTGGGTAATGTGAACAGTATATTGGAACCATTTTTTTGAGAGTAAAACGATCGAAAAGAGCTGCTGTTTTACGTACTGGACAATGCAAGAGCGCACTCTGCCTCTGCGTCTGTGACAGTATTTCGAGCTGTTTTTCATGTTAACGGGGGTAGGACGTCAAACGGGCCGACTTGGAGCAGGAGAGAAACCACAGGACATTTTATTTTGTGCTATCTATACTTTTACAAATAAATTCATAAAACTTTGTCAGCATGACCAGGAAGGATTCAGGATTCACACTCATAGCAGTGGAAGTGCAAAAACATAACTAAATAAATTTTTTTTTTAGATATGAAATTTCATCATTTTTTCACTTACTGTTGGCTGCATTTGTTGCTATAGGTACATTTTTCTTCACAGGTAAGGTAGATTCTTTGATGAATTTTGCACAGAATACAAACCATACTTACAGGTGTATGAAACTGTAGAATTTTCCAAATCTATTAAAAACTGTGCTAAAAATTGAGATAATTAACTACAAAATTTGATTTTTTGTAAACATAAACTTTAAAACGTAACATCTCATTCATTTTTTCATAAATTAAATAGATTTTAGAGTTTCAGACATCTGTAAGTATGGTTCGTATGCTGCGCAAACTTCATCGAACAGTCTCTCTTACTTATGAAGAAAATTGTACTTATAGCAACAAATGCAACCAATAGTAAGTGAAAAAATGATGAAATTTCACATGTAAAAAAAATTATTTTGTTATGTTTTTGAACTTCCGCTGCTACGAGTGTGAATCCTGAATACTCCCTGGTCATGCTGACAAAGTTTTATGAATTTACTTGTAAAAGTATAGACAGTGAAAATTAAAATGTCCTGTGGTGCCTCTCCTGCTCCAAGTCGGCCCGTTTGACGTCCTACCCCCCCGTAAGAGTCATCCATAATCGAACCGTTAGTGTTGCACCCGTTGTGCACTGCACTCGTGTTCAGTGCCACGCAGAGCATCTGCAACTAAGCCGTCTACTGTTCTGTGAGTTCACGTGCTCGATAAATGCAGCCTCGCTTCATCACCAAAAAAGTACATTCCGGGATCAATCTCCCATAATGTACTGAGTGCAGTAGGCAGATGTGTTATTAGGATCAAGAAATTGGTCACACGCTGCACTGCTATTATTTTGTAAGATCTCAGCTGGAGTTTGTCAACATCTCTGAGAACAGATGCTATTGACAAACTGCCTATTGGCTTCTGTCTCGGGTTCTTCGGCCGACGTTCATCTAATGATTTTTCTGACGTTTCGCCAGCACGAGTGGCTGGCATTGTCAAAGCTTCACCCTCCATTGCCGGAGGTGAACTGGAGCCGAGCTGGCGGCCGCAGACTATGTACCTGGCGCGCCAACGTCCGAGGGCTTCTCCGGGGTCATTTCCGGTGCGGTTCTCCTCTTGCTACCTGCGACGGTCGTTCGCTGCAGTACGGGAAGCCAGGATCCGTTTACCTTAAAAGGCTTTCGTCTTTCTTGTTCAAACTGTTGGGGTGTTTTGGTATTTCTACAGCTTCTCTGAACAAGCGGGTGTGATAGTGCTTCTCTACAGCCAGAACTTCGGTGTCGGCGAATTTTTACATGGTCGGTCTCATTCAGTGCGTGCTCTGCCACCGCCGATTTCTCCACCTGTCCCAATCTGCAATGTCGCTTATGCTCTTTGATCCTGGTGTTAATTGATCGTCCAGTCATTCCGACATAGGCTCAAGGAAGAACCCGAGACAGAAGCCAATAGGCAGTTTGTCAACAAGTGGCCACGAAAGCCTTAACAATTTTGTAACAGATGCTATTGTTGGTAAGGCGGGTACCAGGTTGAGATTCATTGGGAGAGTCCTAAGATATTGTAGTCCATCAACAAAGGAGGTGGCTTGCAGAACACTCGTTCGACCTATACTTGAGTATTGCTCATTAATGTGGGATCCGTACCAGATTGGGTTGACGGAGGAGATAGAGAAGATCCAAAGAAGAGCGGCGCGTTTCGTCACAGGGTTATTTGGTAAGCGTGATAGCGTTACGGAGATGTTTAGCCAACACAACTGGCAGACTCTGCAAGAGAGGCGCTCTGCATCGCGGTGTAGCTTGCTCGCCAGGTTTCGAGAGGGTGCGTTTCTGGATGAGGTATCGAATATATTGCTTCCCCCTACTTATACCTCCCGAAGAGATCACGAATGTAAAATTAGAGAGATTCGAGCGCTCACGGAGGCTCTCAGACAGTCGTTCTTCCCACCAACCATACGCGACTGGAACAGGAAAGGGAGGTAATGACAGTGGCACGTAAAGTGCCCTCCGCCACACACCGTTGGGTGGCTTGCGCAGTATAAATGTAGATGTAGATGTAGACGCAGAGTCTCAAGTGCTGATCAACACAACGATTTTCTCGCTCTGATTTCCCCGGGACCTGCGACAGCATCCGAGCAACGGGCTGGAGTGTATTAGGCGACTGGTTTCTGCTGGCGCGGCGCTGGTTCCCGCCTGAACCCAGTGCGTACCGGAGCCGCAGCCGAACGTTTAGCCGCGCAGCCCGCTGTAAGGCGCGACCCGCTGTCGCAGGTGACGTCTGGCAGCATGACGCCTTCTACTGCCACAAGTACAGCAGCCACGGCCACATGAGGGCCTTCCCGACGCCCCGCAACCACACGGTCGTCTACAACTTCGTGGGCAACCGTTTCGGGGTGGACACGCAGCCGCTGGTCAAGGAGTGCCCGCAGCAGTGCCGACCTGCCGACCACCAGGACTGGCTCTACTGCTGAGGTTGCTGGCCCCGCATCCTGCACGCCCAGGAGCGCCCGGCCCACCGTAAGGAGCCGTTTGCTGGTGGGGGGTCGCCTCTCCAGCCCAGACGCAGCCACTCGAGTCCAATGGCGTGGCTCCTGTTGAGCTGACGTCCACTGGGGCTTTCCGTCCTCGAGAACGTAGAATAATAGACTGTGGTCACAATGAGCAGTCCTACCTACCTCACTACTACACTCGTTTTGGCATCCTGTATACTCCGTCTGTCCCAACTGCTCCAAACCATTTTGCATAAAGGAAATGGATTGCTATTCTATGCCTGCATTTGATCCAAGAATGTCCCAGAATGGAAAGCCTTTTATTCCCTTCCATATCAACAAAATCCTTTTCCAAATTTATCGATACAATAAATGTGTCGTTGTTTTTCGTAAATCTGCTCTCTATTACGAGAGTCTCCTTTTAATCCTTTACAATAAAAGTGAAATAAAAATTTACGCTTTCCACCAAAAGTAATGTTTGTTTCTCAAAATAAATTCTTCTAAAATTTGTAAATTTTTTCACGAGTTCAGACCAATTACGGAAGCTACGATTCTACACCTAAAAGTATCGTTTGAGAAGGAAATCCTTTTTATTGATGAAAATACTGTCCTTGCGTGTTATTTTTGTGGTAAGAGTACAAAGGAATTGGCTGGGGAAATGATACAATAACTTGTAATACAATTGCCGTTGTGTTACCTCAATAGATGCTGCCTCACTCCTCCTTACTCCACGTATTTAATTATAAACTTCCTTCTGCAGATAATTTTTAGGAACAGGACAATGAAAGGTTCAGATGATAAGTTACTACTAGGTCACTGACTGTACGACTTATTACCACAGTTATCATTCTTTCAAGCCAGACTAACTACATTCAGTCTTAGAGGCATCCCGTGGGCCGCAGTGCTACATTAATCATGTGACACGGTTTATAAGAACACGGCACAAACAGTTAGTCCAAATACGTTGGCAACTACAGTCGACCAATGCCAGCTCACTTGCTGCTGCTGCAGTACTACGACAAATGCGTGCACGCAGCAGCATTCACAATTTCTAAAAGTGTTGTCGGAAGACAAAGATTGCTCTTAAATGTTGGACACGGCTAAAGTAGCATCAATGTAACACATTGTGAGGCATAATGCTAATCAATAAACTTACAAAAAATGATAAAATACAACAAATATTCTGATGTGGGAGAGCATAGGATCCTCACACATACCCTGGATCTCAAAAACTAAATTTCATCTCGAAATTTATGGCAACATAAACTTTCAATGTGAAATTAACTAGGAAGGAAGGGCCCAAGCAGATACGAAAGAAACATAATTGTGTACTAGACTATGCTAAGTTAACATTGACACTGATTATATAGAGTTAACAAGTGTGACCAAATGAAAACATAACTTCAAAACCCAAGTAAAAATGCTGTCAGAGGAAAATATGCTAAATATAATTTCAACTAAATTGGAATGAAAATAACAAAAGATTCAATTATTTACAGAATTTCACCATCATATAGAATTGCAGCAATTAACGTTATGGTAACCACTAATTAATGGGCACATTTCACTGTGAAACTGTACCTTTGTCTGACCACAAAAACAAATGCATTTTATTTACATAATACAATTAGTTAAATTGTATATGAAATTACTCCACTATCTATTAACTGCAATGTTCCATACAATTAATTTTTCTTTATCTAACCAATACCATATAACAGATTTCACTATGTTTAGAAGAATACACATTGGGGAAAAATGATCCTCTAATCAGTATTATCACTGTAGGAAAACATCAACAAATTACATAGTTGTTTTATTATAATTCCATTCTTGGATCACAATGTTTATTTACAATCAGGTAAGTACTTTCAGTCGGTAATGACCTTATTCAGACCTGAGTAGAAAGGTGTTGCAATAAATACATCAGGTCATTACATATGACGGTGAAATAAAATCGTTAGCGATTTTGGCTTTTTCAGGGAAATAAAATTGTGGTATGTTTAGAGAAACTCTGAAGTATTCAAACTGCACATGACGAGACACACAGTTATATTCAGTATATAGCATAAAATACAGAGTGGCTGCGTCTCTCTTCATGTGCAGCATGAACACTCCAATGGTGCTCCTTACATCCCACAATTTTATTTGTTTGACAAAGCCATGATAGCTAGTGATTTTGAGTGTATTATCACATGCAATGGGGTGATATGTACAATAAAACACGTTCCTAGTCAGGTCTGAAAATGGTCATTACAGACTGAAATTAATTACCTGACTACACATAAACGTTATGATTCAAGACTGGAATTATAATAAAGCAAATTATTTCCTGAAGCACTGACAACTTCTTCGTGACTATGTCACTATTTGTATAGTTACGTAGTCATGTAGCAATACTGATCATGTCACATATGAAATTCACACGCTAGTTGCATTATCGTTCAAAGATGTTCAAATAAACGTTAATAGTTACTAAGTTCAGAAATGAAGAAAGAAAAAAGGAAGAGGGCAGAGACAGACTTGTGACTTACAGCTTCCGTAAAGAAATACACATTTGTATACAAATACTTGTGAAATTGAAAGCATTTGGTATCGCACTATTACATTTTTGTCACTTACTGCTATCAGGTACTCTGCTTTGTAAAGAATCTAAGTGGCATTTACTTCATCAAAACCAACTTGAAGTCTAGTGCTGTCACACCACCCAATCATATTTTTTGACAAACACGCCGGCCCTGTGCAGCCTGGAATGAACAGATCATTGCACAGCGTGGTCAGTGCGGTCTTGATCGGGATCTCCGCACAGTGGAAGTTATTCGAACTCCTGGTATCACGTGAACCGGCATCGGATCAATCGCATGAGCCACCCCTCTGCATGGACCGATGTATTGATGTTGCGACATCATTCACTGGTATCTGTCGAACAACAAAAAGGAAACAGGCAGTAGTACCACATAAATAGAAAACTTGCGCTGCCCTTGCTGTTGAACATGTAAATTTTCACATGCAACCGTAACATTAATACATGAACGCGAAAATTGAATCACGATTGTAATATTAATCGTTCAAGGAGGCCAATGATCCTTATATAATTCGAAAGGTGCTTCGCCATAGATGTCCACAAAGAAACAATATTGTATGTAGCTGTTAAGAATGGCCAAAGGAAGTAGAAGCTTTCACATTTACAACACCGATGCCACAGTCTCTATCACGCATTAAAATCTCCAATACCTCAACATCGAAACTTGAAGACCAAAGTCTGTCCTAGGCACCGATCAGGTGCTGCGGTAAAAGTGACGCACGAAAGTAATAACATTTTGTGAAACCACATTGTAGGGGCTTTCATGTTTGTTTTTCATTTGCAGTAACAATGCATACCAGGCAGCTACAATGCGACAGCTGCTGGGTCGATGATATTGTCAGCAGTGAAAATCAGCATGTCCCACTAACGAAGTCCGTAAATGACGTTCTCCGTTGGCGTCGCTATTTCGCTTACTTTTTTGTAAGGGTAACTGTGTGGTCATTTGCTGTCATTATCAGAAAATTTGAAGTAAGTTCCTAATTTTTAATTTCTTCATTTTGAATAACTACGTGTGCCGACTTCTCGTATTATGCATAAACTCTATTTCTTTAGGGTATGTCTGGAAGTAGAATGCCAACGAGTCACAGAAAAAGACGCAGAGCGAGACACACAATTATTGCTTAGAGAAAGTAAGAGCAATGTGGACATTCATGATACTGCATCTACTTTATTTAACGATCATAACATTAATACGTGAGCATAGAAAATCGAAGAACCAATTTTTAATATTAATTATACATGTAGGCCAATGAAACTTATATAATTCGAAAGGAAGTTTGCCGTTTATGTACACAATAGGAAAAAAATTATGTGTATACATAGCCATTAGGACAGGTAAAAGGAGGAAGACACACAAATGAGAAAAGCTTTCCTATCTTGACATTGCTTTCAACTTCCAGCACGCGTAGCGATCGTGTGCTACTGTAGAAACGACACACAAAAGTAACAACGTTGCGTGAAGTTGCATTCTAGGGACGTTCGTGTTTAAACGTTGCAGATGATTCATTTTCAGTAACATACGCATACCTGACAGCTGCAGTACCGCAAATGCTACGTCGTTGATGTTGTCGACAGTGGAAAACGAAACGTAGTAACGAAACCGCAGCGGACAACAAACGTTGTTCATTAGCGTCGTTTCTTCACTTACTTTCGTCTAGGAGTAAATGGAACTAACTCTATGTTCGTTTTCCGAGGTCACCACAAAAATGTAGTGTGTTCCTAATTTTCAGTATCTTTATTTTGAGTAGCTAAATCGTCCCTTATCGTAAGGAAACTATATCTGTTTTAGGTTATGCTTCAAAGAAAAACATTAACGAGTCGGACTGAAAGACGAAGAGATAGAGAGAGACATAATTTTCGAGTAGTGAAAGTAGTAGGAATAATACAGATGTTGGTGATGATAATTCTATTGTCTTCTGGAAGATATATTTAAATGTTCACTGAACAGTTTGCATGTATCAAAATCAACCGTTCACCTATACCACCCCCGCGACTCTGTCCTTAGCAGTGACCAAGGCGTCGATTCCTCCAAACTTTCCCCCACCGAATGATTTTCCCAGTCTGTAATTGCTTGTGCTCACTGGTGAGTGGCGTCGCTCCCTGAGCCAAGCTTCTCTCAGAGCTCGCTAATGAGGTAGGCCGGAGATCATCTTGGTTTGATCCATCCACCTGCCTCAGGCTCGCACCCTCCAACTTCCTTTCCGGGATTCTTTTCTTTATATTTTCGCCAGTCCTTCATGTAAAATGGCCAAAGAAATGGAAAGTTTTTTAGTTGACACGGGAAGAAAGATACTTAGAGACATGGAGTTGCTCAATAGTGGAATCATTTGTTCTTTCGGTTCATTTTTCTGGATGGTGTCCTGTGCCAGCAGCATATCTCAAATGCGTCAATACGCTGCTTGTCTCTGAATTTAAGAGTCCACCTTTCGCAACCGTAAAAGAAGACGGAAAAGATAAGTGTTTCAACAAGCCATTCCTCTGTCCTGCTCGCTATCACTCTCTTACGCCAGATCTTGGTGAGCTTTTTCATGGCCACCCGTTCTTGTGTGGCCCGTCTCCTTATCTCGTCTCGACAGCTCCTCGTGTCGCAGATGGTTGGCTCCAGACAGATAAAAGAATGCACGACTTCCAGTTCCTTTAACTGATGTGTAACTAACTCTATAAACTATAAACAGCATACCTCTGTCAAAAAAGAGCTAAGAAACCTAAAAGTTCAGCCTCCGAGCGACTCAAAATTCTCTTCACCATTCACCCTAGATGAAACAGAGGTAGCTTTAACAGAGGTTGAAAGGGTAAGGCTCCGGGGTTTCATAACATACACCCAGAATTTGTATCCCATCTTGGAGAAAATGGCAAACACCGGCTGACTCGCTTTTTCCCTAGCATTTTGAAGACAGGAACACTTCCCAAGGAAATGAAAATACAAAAATTGTGAAAATCTTAAAACCTAACAAATCACCGGATCTCCCCCACATCTTTCGGTCTATTTCCCTTCTTAGTCACACGTATAAGCTCTTGGACAGACTTATTTACAACAGAATTAGTAGTTGTTTAGGCCTCACCGAAGCCGCAAAATCCAGGTACTAGCTCTACAACTTTCATGCAGGCCAGTTTCCAGGAGAAACTAAAATCTTCCATGGCATTTTTCGACCCTACAGCAGCATGTGACACCGTCTTGAGGTAAGGAATGATTTACAGATCACCAAAACTAATTAATCACCCAACAGTAGCATCTCTTATTAATATCATAAGCAATTGGTACTTTCAGGTTTGGTTAGGTGAAGATAGAAGCTTAATAAGGAAAATAAATAATGGCCTGCCACACCTATCCTGTTCAGCATATATATATCTGACCTTCAGCATATATATTTCTGACCTTCTAAAAACGTACTCAAGGTAATTCTGCATAGCAGATGATATCGCAATTGCTTGTCAATTGAAAGAACTTGGTCAGTCAGAGGGAACACTAACAGCGGATGTAGCGGCCCTTAACTCACATTTCAAAAAAATGGAGACTGAAGTCCAGCACCAGTAACAGTGTAGTTTGTGCATTTCACCTTAACAACAAATAAGCCAACACTGGGCTGTAAGTGCAGTGTGATGGCAATATTCTCCGTCGCAACAAGTACCCTGGTATTTTGGCATCATCCTCAATCGCACTCTGTGTTATAAAAAACATCTGGAAATCACATCAGCAAAGATAAAAAAAAAAAAAACTTGTAACAACATCAATCAGACGCTGTGTGGCACACCCTGGGGGGGCTTCGATGGAGACATTGCGTGCACCTCCTCCTGCGCTGGCTTTTTCGCTAGCAGGGAATTGTGCTTCAGTGTGGTGTAATAGTTGCCATGCCAGCCTCATCGAAGCGAACCTCAACAACACTATGTGCATGACTACTAGTACAATCAGACCAATTCCTATTTGTTGGCTTCCCATGCTTAGTAATATCTACCCACCACAGATTCGAGAACTGAGACCCTGCTAAGAGATTACCACAATATTGAAGAGAATAAAGAACTACTCATTCATCATCGTCCCCATTAAAACCGCAGCAGAGACTTACTAAGGCAACAAAGGTTTCAATACGAAAGAACCGTGGTGTGCTAAAGAATACTGCATTTTGGTTTTTGACAAAATTGCACTAGTTAATGTAAGCGAGTAGGGACACAGTGCACATTAACTTCACTAAACAAAATGAAGGAATTCTTTGCCAAGAAATGCAGGAGGAAATCAGTTCGTTCGAAAGTCGGGAGGACGGAAAACTAAAAACATGCACAGCACTTTTAATTCTTACGATTTACACTTTGAAAAGAACAGAAATAGGTGTTTCAAAATAGGAGAAAGATTTAACTCAACCACACAGCAGTGCAAAATTAGCTACAAAAAAGTCATTGAGGAGTCCAAACGTAACTGTTCACGTGAATTATCACAAATGTAGGCAGACAGAACAATTTCACGAAAAGAGGGGTTGCACTTTCTAGGCTTGGCAGCAGAACGAAGTACTCAAAAAATCAGAATTGTGAAAAGCAACACTGAGAACACAGATAACAAGACAACTTGATACATGCTGGCCTTGAATGAACTGTGACAGAAGCCCGAACAACAGGGGAATGACGCACGAGGACATGTATTGAAACTATGAAATAGTGTATTGAAAATGGCTGGGCACTACTCGAAATCTAGATTTGCCTTAATAAAACCTGAAAGAAAAGGACGAAAGTCACATCACAGTCAAAAAGTGCATCTGTATTCCTAATGGAACGTTACTTGTTGCTATATTCCTTTCAGTCCCAGGGAATACCTGATACAAGTATACAAAAATCTGGAGGGAGTGTTTCAGATAGACTGATTAAAGTACTTACACCATAGATATTTCATAAAATAGCTGAACAAAAGGTGGGATAAGCACACTTGGCTCAAGTGCGTGTTAGCGTAAAATATACAGAATGAGAGTAGGAGGCAGCAGTATGTGACAAGTGCCTAAACTACAAAGTAGGTAATTGGGTTAGTTATCATACCGTAGTTGTGTCATTCAATTAAAGAAAACTAAGGTCAGAAAATCCTGGTCACAGGCACTGAAAAAGGTTCTAATCAACGAGGCTTCTCAGATACGTGGTCCTTAACTTAATGTATGTAATAGAATAGACATTAACCTGACGTGTTTGCAAAGGAAACTCGCAACGCTGGACCGACAGCTTAATCAATTGTCCTTCACTATCCTCTCGAGGTAACAACCAAAACATAATTCATTAGCATTCAATAAAAGTGCACTTAAAATCATTTTATGCATAACAGACGACACACTGTCTAACATTCTGGGTGGTGTCTGTTGTCCTATATCGTGTCTCCCTACCACTTTCGCGCAACGACGCTCTGAGCCTGTTTTTTAGGGAATTGACTAGTTTGAACCTGGGACCTGTTGCTGGTAAGGAGACGCCAGACCACACATGACATGTAGAGTTCAGAAGAGTTCAGTGAGACTAGCGATGATATAACCAAATACTTAATGGTTTCAGCGTCAGCTCCACTGCACTCCCTGTAAAAGAATCTTAATACTAACTAAATTTAGTGGAAGGGGTTCAAGGCTTTCCTATTTTTAGTTAGCTGGTAAAATAACGTCCGAAAAGCAGTTAAGTTTACCATTGGAAATTTTATTTTACTCACAAAACATTGTTTATAAATTGCACTATTGATAAAAGGAAGTGTTTTAATACAGGATGGTAAAAACCAACTGCGTTCAACAAAAATGTGAACGAATATTCCCTGAATGGGTTTCCAAGTTCTACAATGGATCGATGGATGACCTATACCATATCACATCTATAATCTAGGTTTAAATTAAGTTTCACAAAAGATAAAACTATCAAAATGGTCTACAGTGACCCTCAATTATCTTTAATTACTTATCTAACTTGTCGTAAATTACAGTGACTGATGTGGCTTCTCAATAACAATATAAGAGAAAAATCATCGCATTTCAGATGTTTACTTCAAGTGGCAAATGTGTACACCTTGAGCTTTAATTTACGATCTACACTAGTATTACGTAAAAAGGGGATGTAACAGATGAGACTTCTGCAGTTCTGAGCGAAGCTTTATGCCCTGTTATGCGGCATCGCGTGCGTTCATTACCTTGTCGTTGGTTAGGCAGCTTCAGGAGGGCAGCGGCCGGCGCAGCAGCCATCCAGCTCGCCGTCTCGCAAGTAACTCCTAACTTCTCCTTACTACAATTTACCGAAGTTGGTTTAAAAAAAAACTATCTGGCTGTGTTTTCATCTGACCAATCAGGGTCTCAATGGTAACCTTAAGCTCAGCCTACAAAAATTCTGTCTATCCAATGAGAAACGTTATACTTTTCGTGGTGGGGCAATGTTTTAAAGTTTGCAACGTAACAGAGACGCGAAAAAGTCTCACGCTAAAACTTGAAGCTGGTGTGGTCCTTTTAGCGTTATCGTAAGATCTATACTGTTCTTCTGGGGGTCTCTATCTTTTAACATGGGCTGGGGGTGGTCCTAATGTAACAGAGACGCGAAAAAGTCTCATGCTAAAACTTGCGGGTGGTAGTGGCCCTTTTTGTGTTATCGTCAGATCTATACTGTTTTCCTGGAGGGCTCTAGCTTTTAACATGGGCTGGGAGGTGGTCCTTGACGTAACAGAGACGCGAAACAGTCTCACACTAAAACGTGCTGGCTGTGTGGCCCTAGTGGTTAGGTGGCGACGTGGGTGTCCAGTCCGTCCCTTATCGTAGGGCATTCTAGCTTAACACGGTTCTGCTCTCGGCTGCTGCTCTCGTTTCTCTCCTCGGAACTGCGTCTGCCTCACGGTGGGAAGGTATGACACTCATTTAGGCATTCTTGTGTTAGTCTGTGGTATTCCATTTCCTCACTCGTTACTCGTATTACTTTGGTTAATTAAATGTCACGATTTATTCGGAGCTATGTGACATACTACTGGATTTGCTTATCACGTCAGGGTTTTCATGGAAGGTGTTGGAGTTGCCCGACACCTTACAACTGTCTCGTCGTGTGGCGGCTGTGATTCTCACTTACATTGTTGCCCTTGAGGCTAACGACGGAAAAAACTTCGCAACATTCATGTATCACTTCTTCTCATACTCTTTCATGAAAACGCACTTCAATTACGTGCGCTGAATTGCAGTATATATTTACTTTTTTCTGTGAGAGACGTTTCATACATCATACATCTATAAAACATTACGGAACTATTTAACCACTTCAAACAAAAGACTACAGGCAAGCTGGCAGCGTGGCCGGCGGCAGCCGTATTGGCCGCCAGGCAAGGTTGTGCTATGACAGAATGGCTGTTGGTGGTGCCGCGTGCACCATTCGGCTTCGGTCTGCGGCACAACGGACTCACGGCGTGATTCTCAGCCACGGCTATGCACTGGGTCGGGACACTACTGCAGGCTGGAATTTTCCCCGCTGCATCCGTGGAACGTGCACTGCAGGTACTGAGGCCGGTGGGCTGCAACACCCAGCTCAAGACAAATAAGGTGCTCGAACTTCTTACCGACCACATGGCGTCAGTTGTGCACCGTCATTTTAATGACCTCTCTGCAGATTGACAGCCATTTACAGGGTGTTTCAAAAAGGTACAGCCAAACTTTCAGGAAACATTCCTCACACACAAATAAGGAAAAGATGTTATGTGGACATGTGTCCGGAAACGCTTAATTTCCATGTTAGAGGTCACTTTAGTTTGTTCTTCCACCTACGCTCAATGGAGCACGTTACCATGATTTCATACGGGATACTCTACCTGTACTGCTAGAACATGTGCCTTTACAAGTACGACACAACATGTGGTTCATGCACGATGGAGCTCCTGCACATTTCTACATCTACATCCATACTCCGCAAGCCACCTGGCGGTGTGTGGCGGTGGGTACCCTGAGTACCTCTATCGGTTCTCCCTTCTGTTCCAGTCTCGTATTGTTCGTGGAAAGAAGGATTGTCGGTATGCTTCTGTGTGGGCTCTAATCTCTCTGATTTTATCCTCATGGTCTCTTCGCGAGATATACGTAGGAGGGAGCAATATACTCCTTGACTCTTCGGTGAAGGTATGTTCTTGAAACTTTAACAAAAGCCCGTACCAAGCTACTGAGTGTCTCTCCTGCAGAGTCTTCCACTGGAGTTTATCTATCATCTCAGTAACGCTTTTGCGATTACTAAATGATCCTGTAACGAAGCGCGCTGCTCTCCGTAGGATCTTCTCTACCTCTTCTATCAACCCTAGCTGGTACGGATTTCAGTCGAAGTGTTCCTACGCTTCTCAACAACAGATTCGGTGACCGATGGATTGGTAGAGGCGGACCAATTCCGTGGCCTCCACGCTCTCGTGACCTCAACCCTCTTAACTTTCATTTATGGGGGCATTTGAAAGCTCTTGTCTACGCAACCCCGGTACCAAATATAGAGACTCTTCGTGCTCGAATCTTGCCTCGGACATGGATGTGTGTGATGTCCTTAGGTTAGTTAGGTTTAAGTAGTTCTAAGTTCTAGGGGACTGATGACCACAGCAGTTGAGTCCCATAGTGCTCAGAGCCATAATGTCTTCGTGCTCGTATTGCGAACGGCAGCATCAGCACATCGGGGATTCCATGGGACGGAGGGTGGATGCATGTATCCTCGCTAACGGAGGACATTTTGAACATTTCCTGTAACAAAGTGTTTGAAGTCACGCTGGTATGTTCTGTTGCTGTGTGTTTCCATTCCATGATTAATGTGATTTGAAGAGCAGTAATAAAATTAGCTCTAACATGGGAAGTAAGCGGTTCCAGACACATGTCCACATAACATATTTTCTTTCTTTGTGTGTGACGAATGTTTCCTGAAAGTTTGGCCGTACCTTTTTGTAACACCCTGTATTCAGGTGCCGGGATGGAGAAGGGAGTTGGCACCTGATATAGGCAATTCCAAATAAAAATAAGAGGACTGTGTAGATAAAAACGTTCTATAATCTGTTGTATGAAATACATAAGTTTTCATCTGGGGTAGACTATGAGGACATGTCCCAGTCTCGATGACCATAGTGGATAAAGAAATAGGACGAGACAGGTAACGGTTCCACATTGACTTAGCTGGTGCCCAGACAAGAAGAAGAAAGCCAAAAGGAAAAATGCCTATAAAAGCTTGGTAAGACGGTTAGAACACAAACACAGACACACACACACACACACACACACACACACACACACACACACACACAGAGAGAGAGAGAGAGAGAGAGAGAGAGAGAGAGAGAGAGAGAGAGAGAGAGAAAGGGAGAGACAGATAACATAGAGCCCTCTGCTCGAATGAAAGCTGAAGGATAAGAGAGTGGTGGGAATGGGCTCTGCACTCCAACTAGGGGCCAGGAATCACCGCGTGACTCGTTTGTTGTGCATCGTATTGATACCTTGTTGGCGCTGATTAGAAGCGCATGACCTGCCAGCACCCCTTCCTCTTGCTAACCACTTCTAGCATGAAATGCAGGCCGACTGGGGCAGGTAGGTCATGGGAAAGATTTCCGGGTATGCGTCACAACTCCATATGTGAAAGAAAGTTTTAAATTGTCAATAAACTCAAATCACAGCAATTCTGAAATTGTCATAAAGTGACTTGGCGCCCTGTACTGATACGAAGAGCCTCGTACCGTCGTCGTCGCCCATGAAGTCTCTATTTGTGAGGGATATCATTTATACACGGTGAGTCACTAACTATTGCCACATAGAATAACTCCGAAAGTATGATAGTAGCTGAAACATTTGTAGGATAAATGTTGCACGGGACAATGGGGGCCATAATATAACGTTGGTTTTTTGTTTCTAGGTGGGGTCGCTTCAGAGATACGGTCAACTTTGTTTTTGTAAATGGGATGCTATAGTCTGGTACTTTTTTTTTTGATAGCGGCTATCGAGACGAATCCAGTGATCTGTAACAGCAAGGTCAACGAAGGTCACAAAGGTGGGATGGGCGTCCGTTTACAGAAGGTGTTCGAAGTGTATCAGTGCAGTGCTGCAATCGTCTAATCATCGATTGAGTGGTATTCCTTTTTCATTTCGGCACTTATCGAAGCACATCCTCTGATAATTCTCTCTCTTATGTCGTACAAATAGTAAATATTCTCCGAATATGACGTATCCATCTAACGTACCATTGACATGTAAACAACATTCGACGGTTTCGCAATACAACACTAATAGGAACGGTAAGACTAGTATCGTCGAATCATGCGAATGTGAATGATGTATCACTTCGAAGAACAAGTCGATATGCTTCTCATTATGCAGAATGCCAACGAAATTCAGTGAGAGCTAGAGACTCATACGCTGAAAGATATCCTGACCGTACTCACCCTACACGTCGTACAGTTAAATGTGTGTATGATATATTGAGAACAACTGGATGTTTAACGCATCGGAAACGTATCCGGCAAAGAAAAGTTACTAACTGTTGCCACTGTGGGTCGAGATCCCTGTGTTAGTTCGCGTCAAATCGCAAGGCAATCTGGCATGAGCCAGAGTAGTGTCGTTCGTGTTCTGCATCGCCAGAAATATCATCCTTACCATATGTCTCCACCAAGAATTAACTGGTACGGATTATATACGTCGGATTGAATTCTGCAGATGCGCTCAACTTCATATTCAGAGGGATGACACATTTATTTATTTTATTTTACTTACTGATGAGGCTAAATTCACGAACCGTGGAAATATTAATTTGCATAATTTGCATTATTGGGCAACTGAAAATCCATATTGGCTGTGGCAAGTTGCACACCAAACACCGCGGTCTGTGAATGTTTGGTGTGGTATTATGGAGAACAACTGGATGTTTAACGCATCGGAAACGTATCCGGCAAAGAAAAGTTACTAACTGTTGCCACTGTGGGTCGAGATCCCTGTGTTAGTTCGCGTCAAATCGCAAGGCAATCTGGCATGAGCCAGAGTAGTGTCGTTCGTGTTCTGCATCGCCAGAAATATCATCCTTACCATATGTCTCCACCAAGAATTAACTGGTACGGATTATATACGTCGGATTGAATTCTGCAGATGCGCTCAACTTCATATTCAGAGGGATGACACATTTATTTATTTTATTTTATTTACTGATGAGGCTAAATTCACGAACCGTGGAAATATTAATTTGCATAATTTGCATTATTGGGCAACTGAAAATCCATATTGGCTGTGGCAAGTTGCACACCAAACACCGCGGTCTGTGAATGTTTGGTGTGGTATTATGGAGAACAACTGGATGTTTAACGCATCGGAAACGTATCCGGCAAAGAAAAGTTACTAACTGTTGCCACTGTGGGTCGAGATCCCTGTGTTAGTTCGCGTCAAATCGCAAGGCAATCTGGCATGAGCCAGAGTAGTGTCGTTCGTGTTCTGCATCGCCAGAAATATCATCCTTACCATATGTCTCCACCAAGAATTAACTGGTACGGATTATATACGTCGGATTGAATTCTGCAGATGCGCTCAACTTCATATTCAGAGGGATGACACATTTATTTATTTTATTTTACTTACTGATGAGGCTAAATTCACGAACCGTGGAAATATTAATTTGCATAATTTGCATTATTGGGCAACTGAAAATCCATATTGGCTGTGGCAAGTTGCACACCAAACACCGCGGTCTGTGAATGTTTGGTGTGGTATTATGGAGGACATTTCATCGAAGGAAATCTTAATAGTAGGAAGTACACCTCATTCCTGCAAGAAATATTAGGCCTGTTATTGGAAGAAATACCTTTAGGAACAAGGAACAGATATGGTGTCAACACGATGGGTGTCGGGCACATTTTTCGCTGATGGCTAGATATGATTTGCACAGACAATTCCCAAATCGTTGGGTTGGACGCGTAGGAGATGTGTCGTGGCCGGCTCGTTCGCCAGACATAACGCCTCCGAATTTTTTCTTCGGAAAAGACATTGTTAATAAAGACGTTCCAACTACACCTGAAGATATGCGAGAGAGAATTGTCACAGCACGTGCTTCGATAAGTGACGATATGACAAGGAATATCACTCAGTCCGTGATAAGAAGATTACAGCACTGCATTGATATCAATGGTCATCACTTCGAACACCTTCTGTAAATGTACATTCATTTTACACATCATTGGAAAATAAGTACCAAACTATAGCATTCCATTTTAAAGAAAGTGGACTGTCATATCTCTAAATCGACCCGACCTAGCAACAAAGAAGCAATGTCATATTATGGCCCCCGTTGTCCAATGCAACTTTTGTCCCACAAACTTTTCAGCTCCTATCATACGAGTTATTCTTGGTGGCAATAATCAGTAACTCGCCCTTTATAATTGGAATTTCGTCATCTCTTTGAAAAATCAGTTGCTTCTCCAAAGAAGTCAGTGGTGAATATTCTATGAAGCTGCGAGTTACAGATTTAAAACGACGAGTTCACCTTACAGTGTATGTTGAAGGATAATATGTTGAAACGCCCCTTAGAAAAATTATACATGATTGTGCTTAAACTGACAAACAATATTTTTGGCGCAACGCAATCTGACTTTCAGTAATCCCTACAAGAGAATGTCCCTGACTAAATTAACCTATACGTTTCACAAATCACTTACCTCACGAAAATCTTCGTTACTCAAACTACCGCAATACAGCGAGCGCCACTACTGCCAGCTACATAAAAGATTCAAACTACTGAACGCACTAACTACTGATAGGCATAGTTAGCAAATGAAAGATTTTAATACAGAACAAACACTGTATTTACCTTAATAGTCATAATATATATAGCAGTTCATGACATCCAGTCTTACAAATTTCAAAACTCCGCCATCTCTCTCCCCACGTCCATCACTGCTGGCGGCTCACCTCCAACTGCGCAACGCTACGCGCTGTTAGCATCCAGCTGCCGCTTCCCAACACTACAATGGCAGACAACAATGCAAACCAGCCACAGACTGCACACGGCACAGCCAGTAATTTTCATATAGAGCGCTACATGGCGGCGGCGTTACCAATAAAAAAACCTAAACAGCCTACTTACAATGTGACAGGAACTTTTATCTATCTCAGTGATTCCAGAAGAGGTCCATATGAACCACCCAGCGATAGAGACCAACCTGCGAGGGGTCCATGTGATCGGTAAGAGAATTGGAGTACAATAAATGTAAATGAGGGTACATAAGAATCGATCCGAAAGTCACAAACTAAGTTCCGAATTCTTCTTACAGAGCTGAAGTTCGCTCCTGTGGGCTTCACTGTTCGTCCCCCTGGCTCTACTGCTCGTAGCATTCAGCGACATTATTAATTTTTTCTCTTGTTCCACTCCGTAAAGTATTACCCTTTAACCTTCTCCGAAGGAGTGAAAGAGTACCTGGCGCTGCCCACGACTGACCACGAAATACTTCGTCACTCGTCATGAGATGTATTAATTTGCTATACAACACAACACGGCTCAGATATCACTACACAGTCGTTACATATGTAAGGTTCCGTGTTACATTGAGAAGGCTGACAGCAACAGGATACAAGACATCAGCGGTCCGAAGTCGACCGACTTTCACCGACCGCAGCCGATCCAGAACTAGAGAGTCCTTGTTTATCTCTTTGTGAACTCACTGCAGTTGGGCACCATACAAGCTACAGTGAATAAAAGACATGTCGTTTGAGAGTGCCAGAGAAAAGTAAAGAAATTATTTTTTACCCAATTATTTTTCTAGTTCCTTCGGTTGCTCCGAGACGCGCCGATCATTACTTAACGTTGATTGCTATGTCTCATAGTATTGAGCTAAACAGCTTAAATTTTGTCCACAGATAATTGATATTAAACATCGCCGAATCTAAAAAGAAATATAAGCAGTGTTGATTACTTGTTTAGCTTCATTCGATTATTGTCAGCCAAGCGGTTACCTTTGTGCCTTTCGTCCAACAAAGTGTTGAGCAGTGACGCCGCGAAGCCATCCATGCTGGACGGTCACATGAGACGGTGTCTCCTTGATAAAATAGGTGAAGATATGCTTTAAAACACTTAAATAAAGACTTTAAAAGAGACCCACGATGGACTGTATGTTCACTTCAACATCACAAAGAGATGATAATGGTTTGCGGACGACTTACAATATCTCACTACGTGTTGAAAAATCTGCAAAACCGCATATAATCTGGGAACAGTTAATTTTGCCAGGCATTGAAGAGGTTTTAAAATCTGTTCTACAAAAACCTGCTTGTGATATACTCAAAGTAATTCCGTTAAGCAATAACATAGTTCAAATAAGTATTGATGAAATGAGTTATGATACTGGAAACATCGTGTGTATCATTTCTCTATACAACTGGATGAGTCAACTCTACCAGGTAAGAAAGCATTATTATTAGCATATATTTCTTTTCCATGGTTCAAGAACTCCATGAAGAACTGCTCTTCGCGAGAACTGCGATAACAGACGTTAAGAGTGAACCAATACTTAATGGTTTCAAAGATTATTTCCTGGAAAAAGCGACCCTTTTATCAGATATAATACCAGCGACACCGGTTTGAGCAACTGCCTCCTTTGGGCACCATCGTGGATTTATAAGCCATGTAAAACAAAATGTACTTGCAGCCTTAGCAGTACACTGCGTCACCCATCGACAACATGTAGTTGCTAAACTCTGAGTGGTAGACTGCTTCAATCTCTTCAGTTTGTCGTTAACACAGCAAACAAAATTCGAAGCAACGCTTTGAGTTCTCGGTTGTTTGAGCAGCAGTGAAGAAAATGATGAGACGTTTGATCGATTACTTCTTACAGTGAAGTACGCTGGTCGTTAAAATGCTTATGTATAAGAACATTTTTCACACCTTTTAAGAATCTTTTAGATTTTTTGAATGCCAAAGAACCAAGTTTAGCAACAAATTTAATTAAGTGGAAACCAAAAAACCAAACATTGCTTATTTAACAGATTTTTTTACTAAATTTAATTCGGTTCAATTGAACGTACAAGGTGAGCGTCTAAATTTGATAAAAATGAACTCCATTGTTTCAGATTTTGTTGCTAGAATGAAACTAATGGTACAAAACATTGGGCAGGTGAATTTTTCCACTTTCTCAATTTGTCATAGACAAATTATCATGATAATGACTTTTCAACCTTTTTTCAACATTTAAATGTCCTTCAGACAGACTTTGAATGTAGTTTCAAGATATTTTGGCCATGGAAATATTCAACTGATTTATCAGCCTATATCGTGACACCAAAGAAACGGACTGCAGTTGAATCTATCAAAGTATCAGTGAAAAACACATTTGAAATTGATGAACTGGTGACATTTCAGTTTATGAAAGCTTTGTACTCTATCTGAAACAGAAAAAGAAACGACACACGGTCTATGCTACAAAAAGGTCTGAGAACCTACCGTTTACCCAAACAAATACTGCGCTGGGCAAGTCCGCGTATCCGTGCCGCGCTTTCTGAGACGCCTGCGGGAAAGGCGACTTCTCGCTCAGTGTTCTGTCGCAGCCAACGCTACTGCGGCCAGCCCCAGTGGCCGCGAGAGGCAACGCCTGTCACCGCTGTGTCCGAGGTACGAGTCAAAGACTCCACTCCATTCTGGCGCCAAGCGTTTCTTCTTATCTCCGCCCCACACCCTACACCAGGGTGCGAGTTTTTTGCTGCATACGCGAAGGCAACATCGCACACGGCTTGGTCTGGAATAGAATATTACACAGTTTCCCTTGCCCGAAAATATGCTTCTAAAAGTACAGTTAGTTAAGAATGAGGGCTCAGGTCACGTTGGATGCGTCTTTAGGTCATACATGGGTGCTAGGAAACAAATGCAATATTCCAGAATGAGATTTTGGCAGATTAAGACTGTGTGCCGGACCGAGACTCGAACTCCGCTGCAGAGTGAAAATCTCATATCGTTTCCTTCAGGAGTGCTAGATGTGCAAAGTTTGCAGGAGAGCTTCTGTAAAGTTTGGAACGTAGGAGACGAGGTACTGGCAGAAGTAAAGCTGTGAGTACCGGGCGTGAGTCGTGTTTGGGTAGCTCAGTTGGCAAAGCACTTGCCAGCGAAAGGCAAAGGTCCCGAGTTCGAGTCTCGGTCCGGCACACAGTTTTAATCTACCAGGAAGTTTCAAATGCAATTTTACTGAAGTGGGAAGTGTAAAGGATTCTGAGAAGTCTCTGCAAAACACACACACACACACAACACACACACACACTGAAGAGCCAAACAAACTGGTACACCTGCCTAATATCGTGTAGGGTCCCCGTGAGCACGCAGAAGTGCCCCAACACGAAGTGGCATGGAGTCGACCAATGTCTGAAGAAGTGCTGGAGGGAAATGACACCATGAATCCTGCAGGGCTGTCCATAAATTCGTAACAGTACGGCGGGATGGATAAGATCTCTTATGAATAGCACGTTGGAACGCATCCCAAATTGCTCAATAATATTCATGTCTGGGAGGTTCGGTGGCCAGAGGAAGTGTTTAAACTCTGAAGCCACTCTGCAGCAATTCTGGGCGTATGGGGTATCGTATTGTCGTGCTGCAATTGCCCAAGAGCGTCGGAATGCACAATAGACATGAAGGGATGCAGGTGATCAGACAGGATGCTTACGTACTTGTCACTTTTTAGTCGTATCTGCGGATATCAGTGGTCCCATATCATTCCAACTGCACATGCCCCACACCATTACAAGGCCTGTAAGGTGTCAGGCAAATCCAACACCTTCCATGAAAACCATTACATGATAAGCAAATCCAGTAGTATGTCACATAGCTCCGAATAAATCGTGACAAAAAAATTAACCAAAGTAATACGAGTAACGAGTGAGCAAATGGAATACCACAGACTAACACAAGAATGCCTAAATGAGTGTCATACCTTCCCATCGTGATGCCGACGCAGTTCCGAGGGGAGAAACGAGAGCGGAAGCCGAGAGCAGAACCATGTTAAGCTAGAAGGCCCTACGATAAGAGACGGACTGGACACCCACGTCGCCAGCTAACCGCTAGGACCACACTCCAGCCGCGTGTTTTAGCGTGAAACTGTTTCGCGTCTCTGTTACGTCAAGGACCACCTCCCAGCCCACGTTAAAAGCTAGAGCCCTCCAGGAAAACAGTATAGATCTGACAATAACACAAAAAGGGCCACTACCACCCGCAAGTTTTAGCATGAGACTTTTTCGCGTCTCTGTTACGTTTCAAACTTTAAAAACATTGCCCCACCACGGAAAGTATAACGTTTCTCATTGGATAGACAGAATTTTTGTAGGCGGAGCTTAAGGTTACCATTGAGACCCTGATTGGTCAGATGAAAACACAGCCAGATAGTTGTTTTTTAAACCAACTTCAGTAAATGGTAGTAAGGAGGTTGCTTCCGAGATGGCGAAGTGAGCAGAGCTGCGCCGGCCGCTGCCCCCCTGAAGACCTCACTCAGAACTGCAGAAATCTCATCTGTTACACCACCTTTTTGCGTAATACTAGTGTCGATCGTCAATTAAAGCTCATGGTGTTCACATTTGCCACTTGAAGTAAACATCTAAAACGCGATGATTTTTCTGTTATATAGTTATTGAGAAGCCACATCGGCCACTGTAATTTACGACAAGTTAGATAAGTTATTAAAGATAATTGAGGGTCACTGTAGACCATTTTGATAGTTTTATCTTTTGTGAAACTTAATTTAAACCTAGATTATAGATGTGATATGGCATAGGTCATCCTTCAATTCATTGTGGAACTTGGAAACCCACTCAGGGAATATTAGTTCACATTTTTGTTGAACGCAGTTGGTTTTTACCATCCTGTATTAAAATACTTCCTTTTATCAATAGTGCAATTTATAAACGATGTTTTGTGAGTAGAATAAAATTTCCAATTGTAAACTTAACTGCTTTTCGGACGTTATTTTACCAGCTAACTAAAAATAGGAAAGGCTTGAACCCCTTCCACTAAATTGAGTTTGTATTAAGATTCTTTTACAGGGAGTGCAGTGGAGCTGACGCTGAGCTCATTAAATATTTGGTTATATCATCGCTAGTCTCACTGAACTCTACATGTCATATGTGGACTGGCGTCTCCTTACCAGCAACGGGTCCCAGGTTCAAACTAGTCAATTCCCTAAAAAACACGCGCAGAGCGTCGTTGCTCGAAAGTGGTTGGGAGACACGACATAGAACAAACAGACACCACCATGAATGTTTAGAGGCCTCTACCATCTTGAACAGTCCCCTGCTGACATACTGGGTCCATGGATTCTGGAGGTTGTCTCCATACCCGTACACGTCCATACGCTCGATGCAATTTGAAACGGCAGTTGTCCGACCAGGCAACATGTTTCCAGTCATCAACAGTTCAATGTCGGTGTTGACAGGTTGAGGTGAGGCGTAAAGGTTGGTGTCGTGCAGTCATCAAGGGTACGCGAGTGGGTCTTCGGCTCCGGAAGCCCATATCGCACGTACATACTTGTTGATGGCCCAGCATTGAAATCTGCAGCAATTTACGGATTGCACTTTTGTCACATTGAACGATTCTCTTCAGTCGTCATTGGTCCCGTTGTTGCACGATCTTTCTCCGGCCGCAGCGATGACGGAGGTTGATATTTTACCGGATTCGTGATATGCACTCACGGTATACTCTTGACATAGTCGTACGTGAAAATCCCAACTTCATCGCACCTTCATCTCTGTCCCATCGTTCGTGTGCCGACTATAGCACCATGTCCAGACTAATTTTTCTTCTTGATAACCTGCCAGTGTAGCAGCAGTAACCGATCTAACAACTGCTCCAGACACTTTTCGTCTTATATAGGCGTTGCCGACCGCAGTGCCGTATTCTGCCTGTTCGCATATCTCTGAATTTGAATACGCATGCCTATACCAGTTTATTTGGCGTTAATGTTACACACTCAGACTACATCTACATCTGCATCCATACTCCGCAAGCCACCTGACGGTGTGTGGCGGAGGGTACCCTGAGTACCTCTATCGGTTCTCCCTTCTATTCCAGTCTCGTATTGTTCGTAGAAAGAAGGACTGTCGGTATGCTTCTGTGTGGGCTCTAATCTCTCTGATTTTATCCTCGTGGTCTCTTCGCGAGATATACATAGAAGGGAGCAATATACTGCTCGACTCTTCGGTGAAAGTATGTTCTCGAAACTTTAACAAAAGCCCATAACGAGCTACTGAGCGTCTCTCCTGCAGGGTCTTCCACTGGTGTTTATCCATCATATCCGTAACGCTTTCGCGATTACTAAATGATCCTCTAACGAAGCGCGTTGCTCTCCGTAGGATCTTCTCTACCTCTTCTATCAACCCTATCTGGTACGGATCCCACACTGTTGAGCAGTATTCAAGCAGTGGACGAACAAGCGTACTTTAACCTACTTCCTTTGTTTTCGGATTGCATTTTCTTAGGATTATTCCAATGAATCTCAGTCTGGCATCTGCTTTACCTACGATCAACTTTTTATGATCATTCCATTTTAAATCACTCCGAATGCGTACTCCCAGATAAATTATGGAATTAACTGCTTCCAGTTGCTGACCTAATATTTTGTAGCTAAATGATAAGGGATCTATCTTTCTATGTATTCGCAGCACATTACACTTGTCTACATTGAGATTCAATTGCCATTCCCTGCACCATGCGTCAATTCGCTGCAGATCCTCCTGCATTTCAGTATAATTTTTCATTGTTGCAACATCTCGGTACACCACAGCATCATCTGCAAAAAGTCTCAGTGAACTTCCGATATCATCCACAAGGTCATTTATATATATTGTGAATAGCAACGGTCCTATGACACTCCCCTGCGGCACTCCTGAAATCACTCTTACTTCGGAAGACTTCTCTCGATTGAGAATGACATGCTGCGTTCTGTTATCTAGGAACTCTTCAACCCAATCACACAATTGGTCTGACAGTCCATATGCTCTTACTTTGTTCATTAAACGACTGTGGGGAACTGTATCGAACGCCTTGCGGAAGTCAAGAAACACGGCATCTACCTGGGAACCCGTGTCTATGGCTCTCTGAGTCTCGTGGACGAACAGCGCGAACGACCATATTGTCTGGCACACAGCTGAGCTTGAGTTTTCTGACGCCCGTATGTGCAGTTCCGAGGCTACTTTCTCGTCTCCCCATTATGAATGGTATTATGTGCGTTGTAAGTGCTTCATTTTATGAGGAAGTTTAGCGTCATATTCTCGCTGATTGTCTTGAAAGTCCCTCATTCTGTGACAGTAACATTCAATTAGACAGACAGCCATGTTGACTTGATAGTGCCGCTTACTACGTAGACATCATAAGGAGAAAATAAACCTCTAAAACGAAATTCAAAATTCACAGGCAAGCGAGATTTCATCTCACTCCTCAATAAACACAACGCACGCGTGCTCAGGCAACCGATACAAAATAGAGCAAAACACCTGGAGAACGCTCAACCAATTCCAATTGCAAAAACTTATTCATTGTACAGTTGCTGTACCTCAAAAACATGTGTAATAAAAGAAGGTGTATACGAGTTAGGTGTAATGTGTACCATCTCTGCACAGAGTGAAGCATCTAAAACTTACGCTGCAAATATTGCGGGAATGGAAAGTGCTATTGATGTGCGGTTTCCACAGAGTGGATTGGTGATCAGAAGCTCGTATTGTTAGCCAATCAACAGATTGTAATAATATACAGAATTTTTTGTGCAAACATGCTCTTTTTGTATGGAACAATGTCCGTTGACGTCAATAAACTAGAAGTAGGATAAATTAGTATGCGAGTGGTGTTTGTTGCCACATTCTAGTGCGAATCGTTTGCGAGGTATCGTATTTTGAAAAGTTCCCACGCCGACACCTTCACAATCCCTGTGGCAGCACACAGTATATAACAAGTGCATACACTGGCAATATGGATTCTGACCAGTAACGAGAAAATTGACCATTAGAGGTAGTGTTCAAAATGAGCACCGACAGCGACATTACACGCTTCCGGTATGGAACGACTGCTGCACAGCATACGTGCTAGCATTTCGGCGGAGATGTTCGAGAAGGCTGCAGCAATACGTCGATACATATAGTTGGATGTAGTTTTGTATGTCCTCGTAGACAGCGTCTTTCAGCTTTCCCCACAGAAAAAAATGTCTATCTATATCCGAATCCCGCTCCGGCTACTGCTGGGTTTGGGTGCTGACGAGTCCCCTCCATTTGGCTCGGTCCTCCCACCACTTTTCTTCCTCCACTTGCTGCCAGGTCACACCTCACCTTTCAACAGATATTCTCACTCCCATTTTCCACCGTGTCCTTCGGCGCCCTCTAGGTCTTTTCCCATCCATCTTTAGTTCTTCCATAATTTTGGGGAGTCTCTGCCTCTTAACATGTCCATACCATCTTAATCTCTTTCTTTCAATTTCTTCTCCCATTCTTTCTTGTTTGAGGTCCTTTCTGATCTCTGCATTCCTTACTCTGTCCATTCTTCTTTTTTCCTTAACTGCTCTGAGAAATTACGTTTCCCCTGCTTGCAGTCTGCTCCACTCCCTTTCTGTCATTGTCCATGTTTCTCCACCATAGGTGACAATAGGGATGTAATAATTCTTATACATAAGGAGTTTTGCTCTTTCTGACACCTCATTATTCCAAATCAGATGTTTTATTGTTTGGTAGAAATTGCCTCCCTTCTGTAACCTCCTATTAATTTCGTTAGTTATTCTTCCATCCCTAGATATTTCACTCCCTAAATAGATGAAAATTTCTACCACTTTGAGGGGTTCTCCATTCAAGGTAATATTTCCATTGATTCATTTCTCTCTTCCAAATACCATTACTTCGCTCTTATCTTTATTTATTTTTAATCCATCCTTTTCATTATTTCCTTTCACGCATCAAGCTGTAACTGTACATCTACCTCTTTATCACCCCATATTACCATATAATCTGCAAAACTCATCTTTTTCTCTTTTTCTTTTACTATATCTCTAACTGCCCTATTCATTCCCTCCATCACAACATTGAAAAGTGCAGGAGATAGAATACTTCCTTGCTTAAGTCCTTGTCTTATTTCGAAGTATTCAGAGTTCCCCAACGATGTTCTAATTCTACAATTGTGGCCTCTGTACATTGTCTTTCTAACATTAATGTATCCATCTTCTATATCTATCTTCTTCAGTCCTTCCCAGAGTTTTTCCCTGTTAACTGAGTCATATGCCTTTTCTATTTCTATAAAAACCATTATCATCCTTTTGTTATACTCCAAACTTTTTTCCATCAGTTGACGAATAGAAAATATCAGGTCAATCGTGCTCCTTCCTTTCCTAAACCCATGCTGTTCTTCACTCAGCTCCTTTTCTATCTTTTCACTTATTCGATTCTGTAAAATTCTTTCAAAAATCTTGGCTGTATGACTCATGAGGTTATTCCTCTGTAGTTTGTACAAAGTCTTTTATTGCTTTTCTTGAACATGGGAACAATGTCTCCTATTCTCCAGTCGTCAGGTATTTCACTATTTCTCCGCACGCTTGATAGTACTCTATACAGCCACTGCATTCCCACTGGAGCTGCTGCTCTTATCATGTCCACTGATACTTCATCAGGTCCTGGGGCTTTCCCCCATTCATCTTCTTCACAGAAAAAATATGTACAGGCGTCAAATCTGGGGAACGGGCCCGACAAGGTGCAGGTGTTCTGCGTCCAGACCAACGACTTGGAAACAATCCCTGGAGACGTGCTGTGCTACTTCGTGCACTATGAGCTGGACAGCCACCATTTTGGTACCGCAGGTTCACTGTAGTCTTTAGAGGAATGTCTTCCAGCATCCGTGGAAAATGGTTAGGCTTTAATACCTGTGTGCGTTCAGTGTGCCACCTATAAAAAACGGCCTTATGAGCTGATGGTTCACCGTCCCACGCCACACGTTTCCACTCTACGGACGCTTGTGTTCCACCTGGCGAAGCCAACGAGGATTGCCAACAGACAAACAGTGCATGTTTCGGAGGCTTTCCTTGTCATGTTTGGTAAATGTGGCTTCATCGTTAAACAAGACACATTATACATCTAGAGTGCCCTGTCTTAATGCCGATGTACAGACTTTAACACGATTCACACAGCCGTTTCAGTGCAGTTGCTGATGGAGAGAGATGTAATAGGGATGGAACCAATGTCGATGGACAATGCGTAGGAGAGTATGTGACTCACGACAGTTCCTGGCGAGATTACGCGGGAGCTAACGTGCGAATCAGCTGCATCAGCGCCAAGAACATTAATTTTCCGCTCTTCTGTCGTCATTTGTTTCCTTCTATTACGTTGTCTTGTAGTTACACTACCTCTTTCACGTAATTGGTTGAAGAGGTTGATAAATAATGCCGATATGGTTGACGGCTACTGGGATATCTTACCGCATACACCGTGCAAGAACGAACTGCATACTTCCTGCACTCTCCATACACCATGAACATGTCGGATTTTTCTGCACTGGTAAATCCCATTCTCAAGTGATGACTTACTTCCTAGACTGTCACACACTAACTGACTAGCAAGTCGCAGTGAAATCAAGCACACTGTAGGCAAACATAACAACATCTTACCTAGCAATGACGCAGGTTGGATGGCACAAACAAGTGTTGTTTCAAGACTTTTCGAAATACGATGACTTGTGAACGACTTGCACCAGAATCCTGAAACAAACACCAAAGATATTCCAACATACCCTACTTTCAGTTTGGTAATGTCCATTGGCTCTGTTCCATTGAAAAAAGTGTATGCCTGCACAAAACATACACTTTCCGAGTATTATTACAATATGTTTATAGACTAACAGTATGAGCCTCTGACTACCAATCCATTCTGTAAAAGCAGCATATCAGTAGCACTTTTCATTTCCGCAATATTTGTGATGCGAGTTTCAGGTGATTCACGCCGTAAATTTTACTCGTTAATAGTTAATAAATGTTTCATACATTTTAACACATTTAGAGATGAATTAAATGCATAAATATCCTGTATTGTGTGCGCTTCATATCTCCTCCTAATCCACTCGACCGATTTCAACTAAACTTGGTACACACATTCATTAATCTTCAAAATGGTTCAAATGGCTCTGAGCACTATGGGACTTAACATCTATGGTCATCAGTCTCCTAGAACTTAGAACTACTTAAACCTAACTAACCTAAGGACAAAACACAACACCCAGGCATCGCGACCTTAATGTCAGGCGACAGTTGCTGGGGTGGGAGGGGGTTAAAAACCACCTACCTATCAGAGTTCAGAAAATATGACGTCATTAACATGAGATGCGTGAAAAACTGTCGCATCATGCATGACGTATAAATTTATTACTTCTGTTCTAATAACTCTATTCGCAACATACACTCCTGGAAATGGCAAAAAGAACACATTGACACCGGTGTGTCAGACCCACCATACTTGCTCCGGACACTGCGAGAGGGCTGTACAAGCAATGATCACACGCACGGCACAGCGGACACACCAGGAACCGCGGTGTTGGCCGTCGAATGGCGCTAGCTGCGCAGCATTTGTGCACCGCCGCCGTTAGTGTCAGCCAGTTTGCCGTGACATACGGAGCTCCATCGCAGTCTTTAACACTGGTAGCATGCCGCGACAGCGGATACGTGAACCGTATGTGCAGTTGACGGACTTTGAGCGAGGGCGTATAGTGGGCATGCGGGAGGCCGGGTGGACGTACCGCCGAATTGCTCAACACGTGGGGCGTGAGGTCTCCACAGTACATCGATGTTGTCGCCAGTGGTCGGCGGAAGGTGCACGTGCCCGTCGACCTGGGACCGGACCGCAGCGACGCACGGATACACGCCAAGACAGTAGGATCCTACGCAGTGCCGTAGGGGACCGCACCGCCACTTCCCAGCAAATTAGGGACACTGTTGCTCCTGGGGTATCGGCGAGGACCATTCGCAACCGTCTCCATGAAGCTGGGCTACGGTCCCGTACACCGTTAGGCCGTCTTCCGCTCACGCCCCAACATCGTGCAGCCCGCCTCCAGTGGTGTCGCGACAGGCGTGAATGGAGGGACGAATGCAGACGTGTCGTCTTCAGTGATGAGAGTCGCTTCTGCCTTGGTGCCAGTGATGGTCGTATGCGTGTTTGGCGCCTTGCAGGTGAGCGCCACAATCTGGACTGGATACGACCGAGGCACACAGGGCCAACACCCGGCATCATGGTGTGGGGAGCGATCTCCTACACCGGCCGTACACCGCTGGTGATCGTCGAGGGGACACTGAATAGTGCACGGTACGTCCAAACCGTCATCGAACCCATCGTTCTACCATTCCTAGACTGGCAAGGGAACTTGCTGTTCCAACAGGACAATGCACGTCCGCATGTATCCCGTGCCACCCAACGTGCTCTAGAAGGTGTAAGTCAACTACCCTGGCCAGCAAGATCTCCGGATCTGTCCCCCATTGAGCATGTTTGTGACTGGATGAAGCGTCGTCCTACGCGGTCTGCACGTCCAGCACGAACGCTGGTCCAACTGAGGCGCCAGGTGGAAATGGCATGGCAAGCCGTTCCACAGGACTACATCCAGCATCTCTACGATCGTCTCCATGGGAGAATAGCAGCCTGCATTGCTGCGAAAGGTGTATATACACTGTACTAGTGCCGACATTGTGCATGCTCTGTTGCCTGTGTCTATGTGCCTGTGGTTCTGTCAGTGTGATCATGTGCTGTATCTGACCCCAGGAATGTGTCAATAAAGTTTCCCCTTCCTGGGACAATGAATTCACGGTGTTCTTATTTCAATTTCCAGGAGTGTATTTCGCCGACAGAATCCACATATACCGTTGAATATATCTACACAAATATATTATTGTACGACACATAATGCATGAGATTAGACGTCATAAAAACTCTGATGTTCAAAAACGTTTCGCATGATGCATGAAGTTTTTTAGTATATTTGTTCATTAGTGCTAAGACGCTCCTACAGTCGAGTCAACTTAAGGAAATCCCTGGCACCTGGCACCGTTTTTGATAGCCTCCAGCTGCGAAGCGCAAACAACGACAGGAGAACACAATAGCCGTCTGTACGGTTACGAAGAGGCGTTGTGATAGAGACGTTTACAAAATCGCGGTACAGACACGAGAAGCAGCTGCGCCAAACGTACAGAAACTGTACGTTTTTGATAGAAAATTGACAAAATTAATACCGGAAATGGCGGATTTGTCAACTAGCGCAAACTAAAGTCGTCAGAGCATGCATTAGGTATTCACATGATTGTCGTCAGTACTTAAGATAGTTATCAGCAAATGTCACTAACTTACGGGATCCAGCTCTAAATCGCGCTGAGACCACGTTGGAAAGGAGTTTTCTAGCATGGCCTAGATGGAGTTGGCATGAAAAGCCTATATTTAACGCTGAGGGTTGTATTTGTATCACTATAGACGCCAGATTATGTTTCCAGTGCGGACACGATGAGCCAATCTTTGCGCAATCCTTGTAAAAGAGTTATCATTAGCGCATAGTATCCTGACTGAAGGCCTCGGGGCTTTCTCAAGAAACCAGGCGATCCCAGTATCCGCTGGCAACAAAATTTTGGAAACTCCCGGCAGGAATTGGTGCCTCCCAGAGAGTGTTATTGGTGAGAGCAGGAAATAGCCAGTAGCACTGCCTGTGCTGCTGCTTCTGCGATTAATCAACTAAGTGAGCAGAATGTTAGGGCCGATTGCTTGGAGATCGCGAAATCGGAGAGGCTGCAATTGTACGAGTTTAAGAGCAGACCTATGTTTCCTGTAGGCAGAGTTGGTGATTTAAAGTGTTTAACATACCTGAAGCACAGTACTGGTGCATATTATTGGCAGTCTTTAAGAGAACTGTTGTAGCACTAACTAACAAAACCGAATCATAAAAGTCAGCGAATTTCAAACAAAATGTATTCAAGTTATTTTAAGAGCAATAGTTCTACAGGAGTGAGGGAATATTACTATTTTGACAAATAAATGGTTTTAGATCAATCAGACTTCTGGAAAATTTTATCTTTTACGAAGCTCGTATTTGAAATGTAGGCGAGAGAAATTAATCAAATAATTATTCATTTCTTGGGAACGAGTGGAATAGGTAATGATATATTTTTCTTCAAATTAGGCACTCAAATGTAAGCACCAACCTCAATAATAATTTTTCGCCCCATTATTCTTAAATACCAAAATTGACTATCAGTCTTAGTTTCAAAGATCCAAATTAATATGCCGAAGAGAAATTTTCTTCTGTATGCATAAAACGATTCACAGAAGAAGCAGACAGAACAGGAAATCAGATGTAGCAGAAAAAAATCATTAAGACGAAATTGAGAATGAGGGAATAAATGTTAACGAAGAGCTCATACATTTCGATCTCGTAGTAGAAATACAAATATTCTGAGAAGAAAAGATGGAATTACTCAACGGAATCGGTCTCAATAAGACGTTTAAATTATGTCAGTAAACTTTTATTAAAATCCGATTGGGTGTTTATAATGATCTGAAAGAGATAAGTAGGTACGAAATTGCATGACCTTCCAGTTAACAGGACAAGCTTTGAACGCTAGATTCTGACTGAAGTACGTGATCAGTTCTATTGGGACGTATCAGAACTTGCTTGTCAGTTTTCACAGCACGTGAAACGCAAAGCAGTGACAATAAGACCATTATGGAGCAGTAGGCAGTCTGCAATTCTAGATTTAAGGTTTTGAATTTCAAGTTTTTGTTTGTATGTGGATATAGTGCTTTAATATCTGAAGTTGCGCAGCTGCTGGAACAATACCTATGTTATTATATTCTTCACAAAGTACTCCCCCATTCGCTATAATGAACTGTCTTTCAAACCTAGCAGTGTAACTATGAGCCTACGTTTCTAGAGCAAGATGCCTAATTCTTAACGCGCGATACCATCTATATCGACATTCAGCTTGCCTCCCAAGTAGGTGGATTCAACTCATTTTTGACTAAATGGTTTGTCAATTTTGTGAAATCTATAAAGCCATTTGGTGATGATCTCTTTGTGCTAATACGTAATGGGCAACAAGTCACATTTCTGTGATAGACAACGTAAGAGAAAACCTTGGCCACATCATATGTTTCTCACTCCACTACACGTATAAAATGTAGCCTCTTGTGCGTAATTCATGTGATCGTTTCAAACGCTTTTTCTCTAAGAAACAGAAACCCGAAGGGCAAATAATCTAGGTCAAGTAGTAACTTCAGTTTTGATTACGAGAGTATTTGGAGCGGCCTACTTGAGAGCAGTTACAATGGAAAGCGGCATTCTTTTCATGTAACAGAAACCTATGTAGAGACGGTGACTTTGCAATACACCAGGAATTTGACACACATGATGCAAACAACGGAATAAATGACGTGAGGTCGAATGGTATCTGGCCAAAAACAAAAATCAGCAAGCCACATCGATACACACCAGTTACGGAAAAAAAGAAAGAAAGTCTAACTTTATAGACGCTCAGTCTCTAAACATGATTAAAAATGAAGCTGTCATTCGTTCTACGTCATTATGACTTATTGTGAAAATAATCTATGGAACTTGAAAATTGCTATCTACTTAATTCTAGTAAAATCAGCACTTTCTGGATCTGTTAAGCAGCTAAAATCGTTTCCAAATAAGGAGCGTTTAAACCAATTCAAAGAGAAGAAAGCTGAAGCGGAACCAATGGAGACAGAAGTGAAAAACAAAGAAGGGGAAAACACACGTAAGGAAACAGTCTTTCAATCATTCGGAATCTGATACAAATTTAAGGATAATGTTTCATCGTGCAATCTGAAAAAGAAGACGCTGAACGCATATTCTGCGGTGGTCTTTTCTCCGGCGACTAACGTAGAGAAATGGGCACAGTACATGGAATGGTATCCTCGGGATAACGGAGATTCGTAACTGGAATGACATTTTGTGTGTCCCGAGTGCACTTCTTTTGCATAACAGACTCAAAAACTGACGCAGAGACAGCAAGGACGTGAATATTATTATTTTAGAGCCGGCCTGTACCGCTCGATGTTAAATGTTTCTCTGACTGTCTCATGTTACTTCTCCATTTTTATTTCTTTTCAAATTGATTTGACTGTGCCTTTTTTCAATTTTCCATTTATTAAGTGTAGAGAAGCACGAATTCAATAAATAAAAATTGAAAGTACAATATTTCACATCGATTTCGAATTAACATACAGTTACACTATGTTAATTCGAAATCGAGGTGAAATATTGTAGTTTCAACATACAGTTACATCCCCCCCCAATGAACCATGGACCTTGCCGCTGGTGGGGAGGCTTGCGTGCCTCAGCGATACAGACGGCCGTGGCCGTACCGTAGGTGCAACCACAACGGAGGGGTATCTGTTGAGAGGCCAGACAAACATGTGGTTCCTGAAGAGGGGCAGCAGCCTTTTCAGTAGTTGCAGGGGCAACAGTCTGAATGATTGACTGATATGGCCTTGTAACACTACCCAAAACGACCTGGCTGTGCTGGTACTGCGAACGGCTGAAAGCAAGGGGAAACTACAGCCGTAATTATTCTCGAGGGCATGCAGCTTTACTGTATGGTTAAATGATGATAGGGTCCTCTTGGGTAAAATATTCCGGAGGTAAAATAGTCCCCCATTCGGATCTCCGGGCGGGGACTACTCAAGAGGATGTCGTTATCAGGAGAAAGAAAACTGGCGTTCTACGGATCGGAGCATGGAATGTCAGATCTCTTAATCGGGAAGGTAGGTCAGAAAATTTAAAAAGGGAAATGGATAGGTTAAAGTTAGATATAGTGGGAATTAGTGACGTTCGGTGGCAGCAGGAACAAGACTTTTGGTCAGGTGAATACAGGGTTATAAATACAAAATCAAATAGGGGTAATGCAGGAGTAGGTTTAGTAATGAATAAAAAATAGGAATGCGGGTAAGCTACTACAAACAGCATAGTGAACGCCTTATTGTGGCCAAGATAGACACGAAGCCCACGCCTACTACAGTAGTACAACTTTATATGCCAACTAGCTCTGCAGATGATGAAGAAATTGATGAAATGTAAAAGGAGGTAAAAGAAATTGTTCAGATAGTGAAGGGAGACGAAAATTTAATAGTCATGGGTGACTGGAATTCGAGTGTAGGAAAAGGGAGAGAAGGAAACATAGTAGGTGAATATGCAATGGGGCAAAAAAATGAAAGAGGAAGCCGCCTGGTAGAATTTTGCACAGAGCACAACATAATCATAGGTAACATTGGTTCAAGAATCATAAAAGAAGGTCGTATACATGGAAGAATCCCGGAGATACTAAAAGGTATCAGATAGATTATATAACGGTAAGACAGAAATTTAGGATCCAGATTTTAAATTGTAAGACATTTCCAGGGGCAGATGTGGACTCTGACCACAATTTATTGGTTATGAACTGCAGATTAAAATTGAAGAAACTGCAAAAAGGTGGGAATTTAAGGAGATGGGCCTGGATAAACTGACTAAACCAGAGGTTGTGCAGAGTTTCAGGAAGAGCATAAGGGAACAATTGACAGCTGTGGGGGAAAGAAGTACAGTAGAAGAAGAATGGGTAGCTCTGAGGGATAAAGTAGTGAAGGCAGCAGAGGATCAAGTAGGTAAAAAGACGAGGGCTAGTAGAAATCCTTGGGTAACAGAAGAAATATTGAATTTATTCGATGAAAGGAGAAAATATAAAAATGCAGTAAATGAAGCAGGCAAAAAGGAATACAAACGTCTCAAAAATGAGATCGACAGGAAGTGCAAAATGGCTAAGCAGGGATGGCTAGAGGATAAATGTAAGGATATAGAGGCTTATCTCACGAGGGGTAAGATAGATACAGCCTACAGGAAAATTAAAGAGACCTTTGGAGAAAGGAGAAAAAGTTGTATAAATATCAAGAGATGAGATGGAAACCCAGTTCTAAGCAAAGAAGGGAAAGCAGAAAGGTGGAAGGAGTATATAGAGGGTCTATACAAGGGCGATGTAATTAAGGACAATATTATGGAAATGGAAGAGGATGTAGATGAAGATGAAATGGGAGGTATGATACTGCGTGAAGAGTTTGACAGAGCACTGAAAGACCTGAGTCGAACAAGGCCCAGGGGGGTAGACAACATTCCATTAGAATTACTGACGGCCTTAGGAGAGCCAGTCATGACAAAACTCTACCAGCTGGTGTGCAAGATGTATGAGACAGGCAAAGTACCCTGAGATTTCAAGAAGAATATAATAATTCATATCCCGAAGAAATGAGGTGTTGACAGATGTGATAATTAACAAAGTACCAGTTTTATAAGTCAAAGCTGCAAAATACTAAAGCGAATTCTTTACAGACGAATGGTAAAACTGGTAGAAGCCGACATCGGGGAAGATCAGTTTGGATTCCGTAGAAATATTGGAACACGTGAGGCAATACTGACCTTACGACTTATCTTAGAAGAAAGATTAAGTAAAGGCAAACCTACGTTTCTAGCATTTGTAGATTTAGAGTTAGCTTTTGACAATGTTGACTGGAATTCTCTCTTTCAAATTCTGAAGGTGGCAGGGCTAAAATACAGGGAGCGAAAGGCTATTTACAATTTGTACAGAAACCAGATGGCAGTTATAAGAGTCGAGGAGCATGAAAGGGAAGCAGTGGTTGGGAAGGGAGTGAGACAGGCTTGTAGCCTCTCTCCAACGTTATCCAATCTGTATATTGAGCAAGCAGTAAAGGAAACAAAAGAAAAATTCGTAGTAGGTATTAAAATCTATGGACAAGAAATAAAAACTTTGAGGGACGCCGATGACATTGTAATCCTGTCAGAGATAGCAAAGGACTTGGAAGAGAAATTGAACGGCATGGACAGTCTTGAAAGGAGGATATAAGATGAACATCAACAAAAGTAGTCGAATTAAGTCTGGTGATGCTGACGGAATTAGATTAGGAAATGAGATACTTAAAGTAGTATAGGAGTTTTACTATTTGGGGGGCAAAATAACTGATGATGGTCGAAGTAGAGAAGATATAAAATGTAAACTGGCAATGGCAAGGAAAGCGTTTCTGAAGAAGATAAATTTGTTACCATCGAGTATAGATTTAAGCGGGAGGAAGACGTTTCTGAAAGTATTTTTATGGAGTGTAGCCATGTATGGAAGTGAAACATGGACAATAAATAGTTTGGACAAGAAGGGAATAGAAGCTTTCGAAATGTGGTGCTACAGAAGAATGCTGAAGATTAGATGGGTAGATCACATAACTAATGAAGAGGTATTGAATAGAATTGGGGAGAATAGGAATTTGTGGCACAACTTGTCGAGAAGAAGTGACCGGTTGGTAGGACATGTTTTGAGGCATCAAGGGAACACAAAATTAGCATTGGAGGGCAGCGTGGCGGGTAAAAATCGTAGAGGGAGACCAAGATATGAATACACTAAGCAGATTGATGACGAAACTTGCACAGGATAGGGCAGCATGGAGAGCTGCAGCAAACCAGTCTCAGGACTGAAGACCACAACAACAACAACATACAGTTACAAAAAGATCAGAGATGAGGCTAGTAGGGGCTCTGCCCCCCCCCCCCCCCCCCCCCACTGGCTTTGGCTAACGACCCCTGCCGCAGTGGTAACACCAGTTCCCGTTCCGATCACCGAAGTTAAGCACTGTCGGGCTTGGCTATCACTTGGATGGGTGACCATCCGTTCTACCGAGGGCTGTTTGCAAGCGGAGTGCCCTGGGCCTTGTGAGGCCAATTGAAGAGCTACTTGGCTGAGAAGTAGCAGCTCTGAACACGTCAACTGACAACGGTGTGGAGAACGGTGTGCTGGCTACACGACCCTCCATATCCGCACTCAGTGAGGCCCAGAGGCTGAGGGTGGCACGGGGTCTGTCAGTACCATCAGGGTCTTCCGAGACCTGTTCGGACAGAGTTTAATTTAGTCGGTCTCCATTGCCATTAATTACCTGCTTCATTCAGCGATGCATGGGGACGCTCAACCTCTGGAAATAGGTCATGTCGTCCGCGAGACTCTGCCTTATATCCGACTGTAGGTCTCACAGCTGGTGAGGTGTGTTTGGGGCAAGTGTGAGTTCTTGTGACGCTTTATTTTGGCCCACTGAATTTCAGGGGTGCTCGAGTACGAGGCTCGAGCTGGTCATTCGATCAGGTTGACGTCGTTCCGTTGCATAAGACACTGCTGGGCGATTTGATTCGTCTGGATCGGTGAATGGCCTTGCTGGAATTGAATCACTCCATTGGGATGGCGCATCTTCACACTGTGTTACCGTACTACACTACTGGCCATTAAAATTGCTACACCAAGAAGAAATGCAGATGATAAACGAGTATTCATTGGACAAATATATGTGACATGTCATTACATTTTCACGCAATTTGGGTGCATAGATCCTCAGAAATCAGTTCACAGAACAACCACCTCTGGCCGTAATAATGGCCTTGATACGCCTGGGCATTGAGTCAAACAGAGCTTGGATGGCCTTCACAGGTACAGCTGTCCATGCAGCTTCAACACGGTACCACAGTTCATCAAGAGTATTGACTGGCGTATTGTGACGAGCCAGTTGCTGGGCCACCATTGACCAGACGTTTTCAATTGGTGAGTGATGTGGAGAATGTGCTGGCCAGGGCAGCAGTCGAATATTTTCGGTATCTAGAAAGGCCCGTACAGGACCTGCACATGCGGTCGAACATTATCCCACTGAAATGTAGGGTTTCGCAGGGATCGAATGAAGGGTAGAGCCACAGGTCGTAACACATCTGAAATGTAACGTCCACGGTTCAAAGTGCCGTCATTGCGAACAAGAGGAGACCGAGTCGTGTAACCAATGGCACCCCTATACCATCACGCTGGGTGATACGCCAGTATGACGATGACGAATACACGCTTCCAATGTGTGTCCACCGCGATGTCGCTAAACACGGATGCGACCATCGTGATGCTGTAAATAGAACCTGGATTCATCCGAAAAAATGTTTTGCCATTCGTGCACCCAGGTTAGTCGTTGAGTACACCATCGCAGGCGCTCCTGTCTGTGATGCAGCGTCAACGGTAACCGCAGCCATGGTAATCGACCTGATAGCCCATGCTGCTTCAAACGTTGTCGAACTGTTCTTGCAGATGGTTGTAGTCTTGCAAACGTCCCTTGTCGAACTGTTCTTGCAGATGGTTGTAGTCTTGGAAACGTCCCCATCTGTTGACTCAGGGATCGAGACGTGGCTGCACGATCCGTTACAGCCATGCGGATAAAATGCTTGTCATTCGACTGCTAGTGATACGAGGCCGTTGGGATCCAGCACGGCGTTCCGTATTACCCTCCTGAATCCACCGACTCCATATTCTGCTAACAGTCATTGGATCTCGACCAACGCGAGCAGCAATGTCGCTATACGATAAACCGCAATCGCGATAGTCTACAATTCGACCTTTATCAAAGTCGGAAACGTGATGGTACGCATATCTCCTCCTTACACGAGGCATCACAACAACGTTTCACCAGACAACGCCGGTCAACTGTTGTTTGTGTATGAGAAATCGGTTGGAAACTTTCCTCATGTCAGCACGTTATAGGTGTCGCCGCCGGCGCCAACCTTGTGTGAATGCTCTGAAACGCTAATCATTTGCATATCACAGTATCTTCTTCCAGTCGGTTAAATTACGCGTTTGTAGCACGTCATCTTCGTGGTGTAGCAATTTTAATAGCCAGTAGTTTATATTACTTGATCTCACTGTGGTTCCTTCAATAAATCTTTGCAAGAGCGTCAAAATGAGAGGTATCGAAATAAGTGACTTCGAGACAAAAAAATCAAATGAAAGCACACAACCGAAGAAAGACAACTGGAGTTTATGGGTTATATATATGACCCTACATAGAATATACGAAAGAAATGTCATCTCTTCTAGCAGCAGTGCACCTAGTTTCCTGGAGGAGCTAACCATTCGTAGTGATTATAAGAATACGGAGGTCATTCCTGTTTTAAAGAAATGTCGTCGAACAGACGCACAAAAGACAGGACTGCATCGCTGGTACACGGCTGATTCTAGTGTATAGTGATAGGTCTGGAGACGGAAAACCTCAGTAACAATAACCATCAACGTAATTCTGGAGGGAGAGAAGTCTTCAGATGTAAAAGTAGCCCAGAAGTATCTCAGTGGTAACCATCGATGCCTTGATCAGCGCACCCAGCGGGTGTGGCTACCTTTCAGCACTAGAAACTGCCCGTGCCTGGTTCTAAGCAACCAAAGGAAGCAATGGAAAAAATAATAGCAAGCTATCATGATTCGTGAGAGTAACGAGAGCATTTACCCAGGTAATAACCAATCAGCCCGTCGGCTGAGAGCAAGCGGGCACACGGATTGTTGAGGACCCAGGCAATTACGAAAAGTGACAAAGTCAGAGTTCTCTGACAAACTTCCATCTAGAATTCATTCATGCATTGGAACCTTTAACATCAGCACACCAATTCAATATGGAAAGTTAAACGCCCTAGTGTCCAAGTTAGATGGACAAAACGTCCTGCCACTAGCTCTCCAAGAAACACATTTCAACGGTAAACACACACAGTAGACCACGGTAAATACCGTATCTTCAAGAATATAACAGGAAAATGAGTCGGAAAGGCCTTTGCGATGCACTAAAGTACAGTCAGCTCAGTCACGGAAATCTCTTTCATAAACAACAGCCTTATGATCATGCGTATACAACGTCAACAAGAAGTACACGCTGAACGATGTGGATTCTTCCACTAACAGAAAAGACCCACAAAACACTGAAACGTTCTGGGCTAAACTCGAGCAAGTCAGGGCAAAGTTCCCTAAAGAAGGTGCGAAGATTCTGCTGGCTGACGTCGATGCGCAAATCAGCAAAGAAAGAAAATACCGAGAACCGTAGGCCAATATCCAGTCCACAGATTCACGAACAAAAACGGCACAAGATTTATGTAACTATGAGGTAAAATTAGCTTAAAAATCATGTCAAAATCTTTGAGATAAGTTCCCTGCAAACAAAAGACTTGGATAATCCCTACACAAAAAATTGGTGTAAATCAGGTCGATCATATCGTTATTTGCCACCCACTACAGAATGAAATCGACGACGTTCAAGTCCGCAGACGAACGAACATATACTTGGACCACTATTTAACAGGAATTAATGAGAAATTCTCCTCGACAAAAAAAAAATATATAAAAAAGCACCAAGAAAAAGTGGACCTTCAAAAATTCGACCCGATTTATTTGGAGAAACCAACCTTAAAGAAGCGCGGGTAAAAGAACATGCAACCCGAGAAAAATTCCACCCCCAGAGTCACGCAAGACTAAACAATTAATCGCGCTGAAAGGGAGCTCCAGACGCCACTGACGGGATTCACAATCTGAATAAGTGCAGAGAAGTTTCTCTTGAGTATAACAGTAAAAATATATCAGAAAATAAACAGAACTTCTATGAAATCAGGAAAAAAGTGACGAAAACCATTAGTCAAATCTAGAGTAAATACATGAAGCAACAACTGCACTCCATCGAAGAACCTGTTCGAAAATCCAACACACGAGATTTCTATAGGAACTTATCATGAATAATTTGGGGATATACCACTCAATATTTATGTTTCAGCAAATCAGACCGAATACTCGTTCCAACCCATCAGGAAAGCTGTCGGGACCTGGGGAATTGGTACAACACCTTTCTGAATTTCTCAACTGCCTTGAATCTTCTTTAGAATTCCGTAAGAAAAATCTCCATTTACATCCACACCGAAATCCTACGACTCTCACGAGAATCACAGCCATAGGCTCAAACTCAAAAAAGAGCGAACTTTGCTAGAAGATGGTATAACAGCAGAACTGCTGAAATATCTTGGATCATATTCCCTGAAAGAAATTATAAAAATCATGACAGAGATTCTACAGACAGAAAAAGTTCGCGGAGACTAGAAATGCTCCCAAATTCAGCCACTGGACGAAACAAGGCAATAAAACAGATTAAATTGTCGAGGAATCTCGCTTTTGCAAGTTACATATAAGACTACGCCAGCATGCCTCCTCCAAAGCCTTAGCAGATGACCTTGAGATACTAGCAGACGACGAGCTGCCAACAGGAGTGAGCTCAAAGAGGTGGGCCGCAGATTCTTCCAAAAAGCAAGTGCAGTACACGTGTTCACAACATCCCATTCAAAAACTGATCGAAAAGTATGGCTCAATCGAGAGAGTTCTTACTTCAAGCACTTGGGTGAAATCCTTGAAGCTACAGGGGGAGAGGAAAAGCCACAGAAAATTCGGGTGTGAAAACTCAGGAGTGCGAATGGTAGAATCTACAACATCTAAAAAAAAGTCTTATACATAAAAACAAAAATCAGTCACTATTCATAGTCATCAAGCCTGAAATATTACATGCTAGAAAAATGCTCACGCTCCTCAGAAAACGTGTACTGGAAGGTCTCTTAAAAGAAGAACGCAAAAGTACACTACTGGCCATTAAAATTGTTACACCGCGAAGATGACGTGCTGCAGACGCGAAATTTAACCGACAGGAAGAAGACGCTGTGATATGGAAATGATTAGCTTTTCAGAGCATTCACAAAAGGTTAGCGCCGGTGGCGACACTTACAAGTGCTGACATGAGGAAAGTTTCCAACCGATTTCTCATACGCAAAACCAGCAGCTGAGCGGCGTTGCCTGGTGAAACTTTGTTGTGATGCCTCGTGTAATGAGGAGAAATGCGTACCATCACGTTTCCAACTTTAATGAAGGTCGGATTGCAGCCTATCGTGATTGCGGTTTATCGTATCGCGACATTGGTGCTCGCGTTGGTCGAGATCCAATGACTGTTAGCAAAATATGCTATCGGTAGGTTCAGCAGGATAATACAGAACGCCGTGCTGGATCGCAACGGCTTCGTATCACTAGCAGTCGAGATAACAGGCATCTTATCCGCATGGCCGTAACGGATCGTGTAGCCACGTCTCGATCCCTGAGTCAACAGATGGGGACGTTTGCAAGACTACAACCATCTGCAAGAACAGTTCGACAACGTTTGAAGCAGCATGGGCTATCAGGTCGGAGACCATGGCTGCGGTTACCGTTGACGCTGCATCACAGACATTAGCGCCTGCGATGGTGTACTCAACGACTAACCTGGGTGCACGAATGGCAAAACATTTTTTCGGATGAATCCAGGTTCTATTTACAGCATCACGATGGTCGCATCCGTGTTTAGCGACATCGCGGTGGACACACATTGGAAGCGTGTATTCGTCATCGTCATACTGGCGTATCACCCAGCGTGATGGTATGGGGTATCATTGGTTACACGTCTCGGTCACCTCTTGTTCGCATTGACGGCACTTTGAACAGTGGACGTTACATTTCAGATGTGTTACGACCCGTTTCTCTACCCTTCATTCGATCCCTGCGAAACCCCACATTTGAGCAAGACAATGCACGACCGCATGTTGCAGGTCCCGTATGGGCCTTTCTGGATACAGAAAATGTGCGACTGCTGCCCTGGCCAGCACATTCTCCAGATCTCTCATCAAATGAAAACGTCTGGTCAATGGTGACCAAGCAACTGGCTCCTCACAATACGCCAGTCACTACTCTTGATGAACTGTGGTATCGTGTTGACGCTGCACGCTGCACGCTGTACATGCCATCCAAGCTTTGTTTGACTCAATGCCCAGGCGTCTCAAGGCCGTTATTACGGCCAAAGTTGGTTGTTCTGGGTACTGATTTCTGAGGAGCTATGCACCCAAATTGCGTGAAAATGTAATCACATGTCAGTTCTAGTATAATATATTTGTCCAATGAATACCCGTTTATCACCTGCATTTCTTCTTGGTGTAGCAATTTCAATGGCCAGTTGTGTATAAGGTCTAAATAAAAGGAAAGTCGTCTTCTGTTCTCATTAATAAAGGGGCTCTGTCTGAATTTATCCCAGCAGTATTGAGATGTCTGTGGAAAAGTGTAGACGACCACCATCGCATGATTCTGGAAGTGATTTGCAGCTGTGTCTGCTCTTCCATTAGTAGCGCTGTAGCCCAAAATTGCCATTGGTCTCTCAGTCTCTCGATGTGTTTCATTGGTGATCTGCTTTCTTTACAAGAGATTCACAGATGAGACCAAATAAAAATTGTCTTTACTATATTCATACGCTTAAAATTTAGAAATTTTCTTTTAGTTCTCCACGCGGCCTCTAGAAGGTCACGTTCCTGCTTAGAAGGTGTTTAGCGATAGTGTAGCTCCTTTAGTAATTATGGGAGCAGAGAAGAAAAATTGCAATCATAAAACGAGTGAGCAGCACGAGGCCCGTGGCGGCAAACACGACGCTGATAGGGGACAGAAGTAGCAGGATCTATAGATAATTAAAATCTTGAAGTTTTATCATTATATATCTGGCCCGCAAACGCGTATTTTCCTAGAAATCTTGGAAGGTATGTGTTACGTCTGCCGTTTGTTTACCCATAAAATAAACACTGTTCAACAAAAGCGTCGCTGGCGCAGCGAACAAGGAATCTGGGTGGGAAACAGAGAACCTGCGTTCGATTCTTCAGGTTTTTTATTTCTATTTCATTTTTTCGAATCGAAACAGGTGGGAATTGGAGGGTTAATGAAACAGTCAGGAAGGAATAATACACTGAGGTCACGGAACAGCGATAAGCACATATACTGTTACGCTTCAGGAACTTTAGGAGAGATTCTGAAAACGGGAGGGGGGGGGGAGGGGTGAGGGTCAGTTGAGGCAAAATATCGCAAAGTCTTTCATTTTAGGCTGTACACAAGCGACGTGCCTGATATGTGCACAGTCTGTTGTCCGTATTTGAGGCCTTACCCTTGTAAGTTTACAAAACTCGAGAACAACTGAAAGGTTGCCAGCAGGAACTGGACTAGTGTTCATACTGATGAAATCTATTACAACTAATAAGTACGTGTTTGGATGTGTACCGTAGCATCGCCACCATCTGCATCACATCACGAAAATAAAACCCCGCAGTTAAGAGCGATGGTTGTGGCTGCTGAAGGCTTAAAGCCAGAGAACACCGATCAGAACAATATACGAACCAGGCACTGGACAGTGACAGTGCAGCACTAGTGTTTCAGTAGACAGAAAACCTTGTTAATGAAATTAATACCGCAGGTGGCAGAGTACTGCATACAGAGCGACTCTCAGAGCGTGTGGCCCCTGCCTGACCGGCAACCAGCCTACCGCGGCGGTGGCCGTGGCTGCATTCCAGCCACACACAGGGGGCTGGGCGGTGCGCGCCACCAACACTGAGGAGAGAAATGCATCGCCAGCTGCAAGCCGAGCCACTTGTGGTGGTAGCGCCCGCTGTTACCAGTCGCCCGTGTAACTTAGTAAAAAGCAAAGCTACCGAACTAAACAGAACCCTTGCAGAAGTTACAGTTACCGAAGTTCTACTTGTCCATCACGGGACTGTGGCGTCATATCCGAACAATACGATGTCCGACAAAGAGATATGTGAACATAAACGGTCAGTCGGGTAGGATGGGCAGCAATCACACTGTTCACTGATGACGTTGTTGTGAACAGTAAGGTGGAGCTGCTGAGCGACTGGGTCGACTCAGGATGACTTGGACAGAATTTTTATTTTCTATGATGACTGGCAGCTCACTTTAAGTGCACATACATGTGATTTAATGTGGATTTATAGGTGAAACGTCCTCTAATGTCGAATTCAGTATTGCTAATAAGCTCTACCACGCCAACTAATGTTGTTGTTGTTGCTGTTGTGGGCTTCAGTCCTGAGACTGGTTTGATGCAGCTCTCGATGCTACTCTATATCCTTCTGAATCTGGTCTGCCTCAATAATTATTACCCTCCACGTGGCCCTCCAGTAGTAAATTGGTGATTCCTCGATGCCTCAGAACATGTCCTACCAACCGATCCCTTCTTCTAATCAAGTTGTGCAACAAACTCCTCTTCTCCCCAATTCTATTCAGAACCTCCTCATTAGTTATGTGATCTACCCATCTAATGTTCAGCATTCTTATGTAGCACCACATTTCAAAAGCTTCTATTCTCTTCTTGTCTAATCTATTTATCGTCCATGTTTCACTTCCATACACGGCTACACTCCATACAAATACTTTCAGAAACGACTTTCTCACGCTTAAATGTATACTCCATGTTAACAAATTTTTCTTCTTCAGAAACGCTTTTCCCTGCCATTGCCAGTCTACATTTTATATCCTCTCTACTTCGACCATCATCAGTTGTTTTGCTCCCCAAATAGCAAAACTCCTTTACTACTTTAAGTGTCTCATTTCCTAATCTAATTTCCCTCAGCATCACCCGAGTTAACTCGACTACATTCCATTATCCTCGTTTTGGTTTTGTTGATGTTCATCTTATACCCTCCTTTCAAGACACTGTCCATTCCGTTCAACTGCTCTTCCAAATCGTTTGCGGTCTCTGACAGAATTAGAATGTCATCGGCGAACTCAAAGTTTTTATTTCTTCTCCATGGATTTTAATACCTACTCCGAACTTTTTTTTTTATTGCTTGCTCAATATACAGATTGAATAATATCGGGGAGAGGCTACAACCCTGTCTCACTCCCTTCCCAACCTCTGCTTCCCTTTCATACCCTTCGACTCTTATAACTGCCATCTGCTTTCTGTACAAATTGTAAATAGCCTTTCGCTCTCTGTATTTTATCCCTGCCACCTTCAGAATTTGAAAGAGAGTATTCAAATCAACATTGCCAAAATCTTTCTCTAACCACACGGCTGCTACGGTCGCAGGTTCTAATCCTGCCTCGGGCATGGATGTGTGTGATGTCCTTAGGTTAGTTAGGTTTAAGTAGTTCTAAGTCTAGGGGATTGATGACCTCAGATGTTAAGTCCCATAGTGCTTAGGGCCATTTGAACCATTTCAATTTTCGTATTAGAGTATATATATATATATATATATATATATATTTTAAGAAGTTCGTTCCTAACTGAAATTTCAGAACTTAAAGGTTGAGCCATGCCTTTCAGTGGCATGCTGTGTCAAGATTACGAACCAAGTTCCCTGAACCAGCTGTAGTTAGTTTTTAAAAGTAATTTTTTAGCTGTTGCGGTGTCTTGCTGTGTCACTGTTTCTGCCATTTCTTCATTTTGCCGGTGAGATTCATAATACGTGCTTATTTCGTTTCTTTTGTGCAATGTTGGTTCTGTCAGTTTCTTTATTTTACCAGGGGCACGTGTCACTGCAGAAATTTCCGTGTGTTCCGGGTTACATTCTTAAACAGGTTGACATTACAGTTTTTTTTACACAGTTAAGTCTTTTTTTAAACAGTTTGACTATCGAGTCTACTGAGCGTGAAATTATTGATTTGTTTATATATTTGCGTATGAATGAGATCGGTTTTCACACACAGGATTCTTTTTAATTTTATGGAAGTGGTGTAGCTTTGAGGTCAGTAGCACATTAAGATTGTTAGTTCACATTCCCGCCGGCCGCGGTGGTCTCGCGGTTCTAGGCGCGCAGTCCGGAACCGTGCGACTGCTACGGTCGCAAGTTCGAATCCTGCCTCGGGCGTGGATGTGTGTGGTGTCATTAGGTTCGTTAGGTTTAAGTAGTTCTAAGTTCTGTGGGACTGATGACCACAGCCGTTGAGTCCCATAGTGCTCAGAGCCATTTGAACCATTTCACATTCCCAGGTTTGTATTTACGATAACATACAAAGACAAGTAAGGCTACTCACTTACACCAGTTTTTTCGGGGCTTACCTAAGTTGCTTAAGGTCACTGGCAGGATGGAATGGGCACAGTCGATTTACATCCCTGTCCTTCTAAAACCTGGCTCGTCGTCTATCCAGACAACGTCCTTGACGGGGAATTAGACTCTAACGTTCCTTCTGCCCAGGCCTAGAACTGCAAAACAACACGAAATGGAATGAGAGCGTAAGGCCAGTTGGGAAGGCAAGTGGAGGAGTACTGTTTACTGTGGCCGTTTTCAGTAAGTGTGGCGCACCTGTACAAGAGCCCACGTACAGAACGCCTGTGGCACCCAATATTAAGAAAGGTTTTTTTACATTAATATTACATTATATGACCCATCTGTAACTTAATATATGGACCAAGTTATCTTCTTCTAAAGTAAATAATTTTACTTTCTTTTACAGCGTAGCCGCCCTGGATTAGTGGAGCGGTCTATGGCGCTGCAGTCATGGACAGTGCGGCTTCTCCCGGTGGAGGATCGAGTCCTCCATTGGGCATGGGTGTGTGTGTTTGTCCTCAGGATAATTTACGTTAAGTAGTGTGTAAGCTTAGGGACTGATGACCTTAGCAGTTAAGTCCCATAAGATTTTACACACATTTGAACATTTTTTACAGTATATGATTCTTTGTTATTATTATTGAGTGGTACTGTGATAGGTGAGATAGGTAAATAGGTGAGATAGGTGAGATAGGTAAATAGGTGAGATAGGTAAATAAATTAGTGAAATCAGTATCAATTCTCGTCAGCTTGCGTAGAACTGCTAGAGTTTTCCCTCCAACCTACTCAATGTGGGAAGCCAAATTCCAGCTTTAATACCGTTAAAAATGCAGATAGCTACACATTGTTATTGTATGCTCGACAGAGTTCTCTATTCGTACTCATGGGTCTCGTGCAGTCTTTCCATTTAGTACCACATAACTTGATTTGTTGGGACGAATGCCATTTGTGATCTTATGCACCAATATGTTAAGCTTTTCATTACTTTCCTGAAGCTCATTTCCAACTGCAGACGATTGTTACGTTGTACCAAGATTAGTTGGTCGTCAACATAACTGACAGCCCCCAATACTGTATATGCAGGGGCTGCATATTTATAGCCCGACTACTGAGCCCTGTGGACATCCTTTTATGGTGTTCTTGATTACAGTTCTATTCCGGGACGTCATCTCAAACACCTGGTCTGTAGCGTAACTCTTCAGACAGCCGTATAGCGACAATGCACTGTACATATCCTGCAAGCGAGAAAACAGCGCCGGCCACCACAGATGGTCAAAAGCTCTTGAGATATTAGTGGTGACTGCCAGCAGTAGACGACTTGGCAAATTCGGCCGCGGGGTTACGCCGCATCCCTCGACGGAAACCGAACTGCCACTCATTTGTACCAAGCAGTTGCTGGTGGCTAGTCAGCTTGGCACAGAGAAATTTTTCTAGAGTTTTCCGTAATGTGTGAAACAAACACTCTGGCGTGTAGGCCTTAGGATAGTAGGGTATCATTTCGCGTTGAGGCACAGGTAAACATCGGGCCGAGCATCGGGTCCAGTGAGCACTCTTTTCAGATCTCCTTGACACGCATTGGGAAAACTTGCAGGATCTCGTTAGCCTGCAGTCGTGTTCTCAGTATGATCTTGATATGATAACACACCAATGGATAAGTCGTGGTTTTTGATTGCCATTTCTGGATATAGTGCGCATTGCTAGTAAGATAAAGGCATCCAGTGACAGGTTACGAACTTCGATGGCTTATAATCAAGGCCATCCCCACTCTCTCTCCACCCCCCCCCCCCCCCAGACAATCACCCAGGGGTTACTCAGGGGAACCCTCCCACAAACCTTAGCCAACTGCGCGTGTTATATTCAAGATTACGATGTAAATCAGTAGTGGTCACGTGATATAAAATTGGAGGAGGGGCTGTCAGCCAATGGGAACACAGTAAGGCCAATGCGCCAATGCGGATGAAGCTCTCTCTCTTCCCCCCTCCCCTTTACCATCCTTTATAACTAGCTCACTTGTATGTACGGCTCTTCATATTGGTAACAAATGGGAATCGCTATGCTTTCGAGGTTCCACAACTACACATTTCTCCCATGCATGAGGCATACATGTAGTGTTTTGGATATACACTCCTGGAAATGGAAAAAAGAACACATTGACTCCGGTGTGTCAGACCCACCATACTTGCTCCGGACACTGCGAGAGGGCTGTACAAGCAATGATCACACGCACGGCACAGGGGACACACCAGGAACCGCGGTGTTGGTCGTTGAATGGCGCTAGCTGCGCAGCATTTGTGCACCGCCGCCGTCAGTATCAGCCAGTTTGCCGTGGCATACGGAGCTCCATCGCAGTCTTTAACACTGGTAGCATGCCGCGACAGCGTGGACGTGAACCGTATGTGCAGTTGACGGACTTTGAGCGAGGGCGTATAGTGGGCATGCGGGAGGCCGGGTGGACGTACCGCCGAATTGCTCAACACGTGGGGCGTGAGGTCTCCACAGTACATCGATGTTGTCGCCAGTGGTCGGCGGAAGGTGCACGTGCCCGTCGACCTGGGACCGGACCGCAGCGACGCACGGATGCACGCCAAGACCGTAGGATCCTACGCAGTGCCGTAGGGGACCGCACCGCCACTTCCCAGCAAATTAGGGACACTGTTGCTCCTGGGGTATCGGCGAGGACCATTCGCAACCGTCTCCATGAAGCTGGGCTACGGTCCCGCACACCGTTAGGCCGTCTTCCGCTCACGCCCCAACATCGTGCAGCCCGCCTCCAGTGGTGTCGCGACAGGCGTGAATGGAGGGACGAATGGAGACGTGTCGTCTTCAGCGATGAGAGTCGCTTCTGCCTTGGTGCCAATGATGGTCGTATGCGTGTTTGGCGCCGTGCAGGTGAGCGCCACAATCAGGACTGCATACGACCGAGGCACACAGGGCCAACACCCGGCATCATGGTGTAGGGAGCGATCTCCTACATTGGCCGTACACCTCTGGTGATCGTCGAGGGGACACTGAATAGTGTACGGTACATCCAAACCGTCATCGAACCCATCGTTCTACCATTCCTAGACCGGCAAGGGAACTTGCTGTTCCAACAGGACAATGCACGTCCGCATGTATCCCGTGCCACCCAACGTGCTCTAGAAGGTGTAAGTCAACTACCCTGGCCAGCAAGATCTCCGGATCTGTCCCCCATTGAGCATGTTTGGGACTGGATGAAGCGTCGTCTCACGCGGTCTGCACGTCCAGCACGAACGCTGGTCCAGCTGAGGCGCCAGGTGGAAATGGCATGGCAAGCCGTTCCACAGGACTACATCCAGCATCTCTACGATCGTCTCCATGGGAGAATAGCAGCCTGCATTGCTGCGAAAGGTGGATATACTCTGTACTAGTGCCGACATTGTGCATGCTCTGTTGCCTGTGTCTATGTGCCTGTGGTTCTGTCAGTGTGATCATGTGCTGTATCTGACCCCAGGAATGTGTCAATAAAGTTTCCCCTTCCTGGGACAATGAATTCACGGTGTTCTTATTTCAATTTCCAGGAGTGTATTAATAAGAGTGTCCGTTTGTTTTGTAATTCATAAAAATCTTCTGATGAAATTTTTCACGCTTGACCTTCAAGACAAAAGAAAGATAAATGATTGGATAAACTGACTTGAAACATGTATGTGTAACACATAAAGGGAAAAAATGGTTCAAATGGCTTTGAGCACTATGGGACTTAACTTCTGGGGTTATCAGTCCCCTAGAACTTAGAACTACTTAAACCTAACTAACCTAAGGACATCACACACATCCATGCCCGAGGCAGGATTCGAACCTGCGACCGTAGCGGTCGCGCGGTGCCAGACTGTAGCGCCTAGAACCGCTCGGCCACACCGGCCGGCTATGAAGGGAAAGGTTGCTATCAAACTCTCTAAAAGTTCTTGGCCGATTTACTTCAGATTTCTACACGATCCCCTAAAGAATATTCGGGCGGAAATTTTCTATATACTTTTATTATACACGATATATAAACGTATTTATAAAACATAAAAAGGAGAAACGTTGTTACAAACGACGGTTCAATCCCGTCTCCAGCCATCCTGATGTAGGTTCTCCGTGATTTCCCTAAATCGTTGAGGCAAATGCCGGGATGGTTCCTTTGAAAGGGCACGGCCGATTTCCTTCCCCATTCTTCCCTAACCCGAGCTTGTGCTCCGTCTCTAATGACCTCGTTGTCGACGGGGCGTTAAAAAAAAAAAAACACTAACTTACAGCACTTGGCCAATGTACTTCAAAGTTCTTGGCCTATCTGCTTCAAATATCGACATTCAAATGAAACAATGAAGATAATAATTGAAAAATTAAATGCCTAACAAACGAAATACATCATGGTAAAGTGATTGTAATTCCTATCTCGAGAATAAATTACAGTACCTGTCTTGGAGACAGTGTCATCAGACGTCATGTTTGTCACTAGATCTTGGAACTAGCGAAAGCTCAATAATTTCACAGAAAATGTTTTCAATCTCTGATTTATTGATTACTTGCCGTTGTTACATATGACATATACCCTAGAAGATATTTTAGCACGTGTTTCACAGTTATGTTTACTATTAAAACCCACAGTGCCATACAAACGCTAAGGCAAGTCGTGGATACAGCACTAACAATAGTCACCAGATTGCAAGCCGATCAGAATATTGAACAGAAACTGAGATTTCCCCAACTGTGACGTAAACTATTCGAACATTTCGAGTCGTCCTCAGCCACAGTTCTACTTGAAACAGTAGAAACTGAACTGAAACAACAAAAGAAGAATTCTTCAAAAACACAATGAGAAAATTATTGCAAAAGATAACAATAGCTGGCGCAAATAATTATATTTTCATATAGGGGAAAAGACAAAATTTTCAAAAATTTGTTGAAGAAATGAATTAAAAATGCTAATAGTAATTCAATTAGTTCCTATGGAAGCTTAACAGAAGTACTGAAGTTCTGTTTATCTTATATTGATAACAAAGCGCAACCCCACGTTCTCCGGAAGCGAAAGTTTAAAAGTCGTTTACATTGTCATTTTTATTTGGCTGTTGCTTTGTTTGGTCGTTGGGAAACGTGGCTGTTGACTTAGATTACCGTCTATCATCTAAGTCATCTTGCTTTCTTAATGCTAATTTTTCGTACTTTTGTGTGCTGCTTTGTTTATATAAACTTCATCTAGAAGGAGATAAGCTTAGTTGAGATAAATATGACTTCATACATATCGAAATACCGCCGAAGAAAAGAAAGTATGTTGGTCAGAAAAACACTGCAGCTAAAAGACAATGAGCTATCCGGGCTTCGGAAACACCTGGACAAAAGGAGCGTCGTGTACATAATGAGCGGATGAGAGCTTCTATATCTAGGGCAAGGGATATTTCGGAGGAAAGAGTGATTCGTCCACAACATATGCGTTTGATAGCTGCTACGTCTAGGACGAAGGAAACGTTGAATGAATGAATGAGATCTTCGTCTGCAGAATCAGTGCGTGAGAGCTTTGCAGATTTAAAACGATGTCTTGTCACGCGACCGATATACTAGCATATCATTGATCAGCTTCCAATTTTTCATTGCCCTTGGAGGAAACTCGTAGGAATTTCGGATTTTCATGTGAAACGGGAAGAAGTGATACCGTAAATTTGGCCCTCTACCTTTAAAGCAGGCATAAAACGCCGTCATCGAGATGAACGGCGGCCCGAAATGTGCAGCGCGCCACACACGCAGGCTGGTGGGAGCAGTATAGTGAGCTCACGTTGATGTCTCAGCTACCAAATTCGGCTGATGTAAATCCTATGGAACCCATCTCCATCGCGCAATCACCGAGTACGCGGATTCAGCGGCCAGTTACTTACGCGAATTACGTGACCTGTGCGTAGACTTCTAATGCCACATACCTCCACAAACCTACCAACATACTGTCGGATCCCTGATGCGCAGAATCAGTGATGTATTTAGTTCCAAAGACGGACAAACAAGCTATTAAACAGGTGGTCATAATGTTTTGGCTCATCAGTATATATTACTTTAATTTGTCATTTAAAATGGAATCAAAGCATAATCTATTATGTAATTGTTAGTACTAAACTTTTGGTTTGAAATTGGTATATATTTGTAAAAGTCAGAAACAGGAGCCTAGAACTTGATTTTTATGAAAGCCGCATGTGAAGACGTATACATTAGTCGCGTTCTTTTGACACCCAGTGCTTCAAAAACAGACTCCAATTTACAGCGATTGCAGTTTCCCATACGGTCTGCATTCACTATACACTGGTCAGCCAGAACATTACGACCAGCAACTACCGACCTACTATCGATATAAGTCCGTTCAGGCGATAGCAGCGTCGCCTGGTGGGGAATGACTGCTGGTCAGACACACGCACGGTGCATGTAGCATTAGTGAGTGTGCCGTCCGTGTGTAGAGCGAGGAAGGCGCGCGATCTATCTGAGTTTTACCGAGGGAAAATTGGGATGACCCCAAGACTTGACACAAGCATTCCGGAAACTGCACGAATGGTCGGGAGTTCGAAGACTGCTGTGGTGAGGCGCGCGTAGTGGCCGCGCGGTTAGAGATGCCATGTCACGGATTGCGCGGCCCCTCCCGCCGGAGGTTCGAGTCCTCCATGGGGCATGGGTGTGTGTGTGTGTGTTTTTCTTAGCATAAGTTAGTTTAAGTAGCGTGTAACTCTAGGGACCGATGACGTAAACAGTATGGTCCCTTAGGAATACACACACACACATACATACTGCTGTGGTGAACGTCTTCAACGCGTGGTGAAACCACTTCCAGACATCATGTGCTTGGGCGGCCACCCCTCATTACAGATGTCGGACGTCGTAGGCAGGGCAGAGAGGTAAAATGAGACAGGCGGCGAACTGTGGCGGAACCGACATCAGGCTTTAATGCTGGAGAGAGTACAATTGTGTCTGAAAACACTGTGCACCGAACACTTTGCCTCCGTAGGCGACGACCCATGCATGTGCCAGTGTTACAACGACGACATCGGCAACTACTACTGAAATGGGCACGTGACCGTCGCTACTTAACGTTGGCGCTGTGGCAGAGCGTTGCATTGTCTGATCAATCCCCACACCTTCTTCATCATGCTGATGGCAAGGCGCGAATCCGTCGCCTGCCTCACCCTTGTAGTAAGGGAGCTAGACAAGATGGCGGCGGCTACATTATTCTCTGGGGAATATTCATGCGTGAATTTTAACAAATAAAAATAAAATAATAGTTATAATAATATGTAATAATAATAATAATTTTTAATGATAATAATAATTGTTTGTTCGTTTGGTTGAGTAATTAAGAGACTAACATTTACGCCGTGAATTTATTGAGCTTCGCACGTCCGAAGATGTACGGAACGTAGCCAGGCTCATTATATATTTTTTGTAGACAGAGTCTGATATCTGACCTCAGCTTCAATCATGACAATGGAGTGACTAAAACTATTAAAACAGAGAAAAGCATACGATTAAATAAAACATATATTCATTTCAACACATACATTGCGATATAAATGACACTTACGTAAAATTCTATGTAAATAATAGCAGATAATTCACAAATGAGAGCGACTTATTAATTCTGCGCCTCTTTTCTGCAAATAAGTATCAAGATGGCTAATTGTGGAGCCACACAAAATATTACGTCCTTCTAGGACAACGAATGACATAAGAGTGTAGATGTCTACTGGCTGCGACAAGAGAGCGGTCTTAATTCCATTATTTTGCTTTCTCTTGTCTTAAAAAATCGATTCATATACTCTAAGTTAAGTAAATTAAATATCGTCTGTGCAAATGGTTCCTTAAACTGCCCCCCAAATTACGAAGGCAAAGGTGTACCACCCACAGCTGAACAATTTGTTGACGTATTTTCTTTGTCATGTCATGAATCATAAGTTAATGCGTATCATGTTTCACAAATTCAACATACATAAATATCATAAAAGGTCTTAAATATATACAAATACATAAATAATATTTACATACAAGTTAAATGAATGTGAAAAGAAAAATACTTGTTTCTATGCGGAATAGAAACCGCGATCTTTGGTTTCAGAATCCAGTTCCCTACTAAGTGTCTACTGTTGTTTGGATATACATATGCCTCGGTAACACGTATACACAGATACTGTAACATTCATTTCACACTTCGTATTCATTTGTGCTTAATCACTTTGTAAAAATTTGTTGGGCATATAGTCCATTGTTCTCTTTCACTTCGCTGGCCGGTGTGGCCATGCGGTTCTAGGCGCTTCAGTCTCGAACAGCGTGACCGCTACAGCCGCAGGTTCGAATCCGGCCTCGGACGTGCATGTGTCTGATGTCCTTAGGTTAGTTAGGTTTAAGTAACTCTAAGTTCTAGGGGTCTGATGACCACAGATGTTATTTCCCATAGTGCTCAGAGCCATCTATCTCTTTCACTTCGAAATGTTATTACACATGTTCATTCAATAAATAAAATTAATTAATGTTTTTGTGCATATTCAGAAATTTGTGAACGTATTCTGTGTAGAATGTCACTTGTTAGAATTCGTTTATACTGAGGTAAAGTCTTTGCACTGTAAAATAAATATCACGTGTCACACGTTTTGTTTACGTGGAGACGAATGTTCTTGAACAAGTAGTGATGGGCTAAACTGCAATTTTCCGACAACAGTGATTTCTGTGAATCCCACTTTTCAGTATCTGTTATTCTTAACTGTGATTTGTCGCAGTTACAAGTCGCCGTTAAGGAACCTAGGTCGTGTATCCCTCCGCCACTGCTATTTCTGCGATTTCTGCTACTTCCACGATTTCTGCTACTTCTGCGGTTTCTGCTATTTCTGCGGTTCCTGCGACTTACCACGATATGAGGAAGTTACATCTGTCTACACAGAAAATTGCATCTCAACAAACCTGTCATTGGTAAGTATCTTTAACGTTTGTACTTCCGTTGGCTTTAATTTTGTATTAAAGAAACAACTGTGAAAATATTAATAGTGTAATTAATATGTAAGTAGCCATACAGTACCGTAATAGTTCGTGTTTAGAGAGTGAATTCTAACATATTGTTATGTTCACAGGTACCCGAACTACACTTCAGTCACTCACTAAAGTGATAACACAAAATATCATTGTCAACAGATCTGGAGAAATCGCCACTGCGTCTTTAGACCGTTTTCGTCAGACGAGAGGTTAGTTTCTAAGTGTTTCGATGGACTTAATTACTCCAGTGAGATCGTTCTTGCAAATGTGAAATATACCCCATTGAGTGGCTTTCATTACAGCAAATATTAGCGATCCACACTGTCAATTATATTGCTTGTAATTAGTGACAGCAAAAATTGTTTAATAATCCTTGTGATTTTGCAGACACAGTTCTGACTCTGAATACTCGTTGCTGTACATATCTATCCACATCAAGGCTGTTGAGATAGACTCGTGAAGATTCAAGACAGCTCTTAGAGGATTCGCAGTTTAAAAGTGACATAATTCTGAAATAAGTGTGCAGATGAGTGATTAAACTGTGTTTTATTGAAATTGTCACTTATTTATTGGTAAACATTTGTTGGAGAGTGACATGCCGCCCCCCGCCCCCCGCCCCCCCCCCCCTTCCTCCACAATCTTGGTGTGACACTGCCCTGTAACATATCCCAAAGTCGTTATATCAGGAATAGCTTAAGTGGATTACTTGAAAGTAACACAGGAAAAGCTTACTTATGTAGGTGGTAGTAGTGTCGGCAAAAAGTTCTTGTGTGTGATGTTGCCATGTAGAGCACCAGGTTCCCGAGTCTTGAACTGTGTCGGAACAAAAGTGAGGCATTCATATGACTCAATAACACAGTTTTCGTTTCACTACACTTATACAGATGTCTTGAGTTCTGCTGTGTTAACATTGCTAAGTCCTGTAGGCATGTGGAGTATTAACAAAAACGGTCATATTGGAAGCAAAATCAAACACATTCCTTACGTTACTTGATATTTGCAGGAGAAAAAGGTAATGTTGCTTCTTATTAATATAATACATTCAGAGTCACAGCTGTGTTTGACCAACCATAACTGATGCTGAATGTCCATGTCGTCATATAATATGAAGGCCTTATTTCAATAGTGATAAAAGTCCATGACTTCCACTTTTCTGTCTATAATGCTTCTGAAATTAATGATCCAAACAAACATAACTAAAGGTTGATCTCTAGCAAGAAGCCATGTGCTTGAATATTTCTGGCATCTCAACTGCAGATTTTTCAGCGCTCATTTAACTTTACGACTATGTATCTCAAAATGAACAAAAATGGACTTGTACCACTATAAAAATAAGCCCTTAATTAGTGGTGGGCAGGAAATCGCGTATCTGTTAGAAATCACAGTGATTGAGAAGTCACAGATATCACAGTAACAACTTTACAAAATCTAACTGCGATTTCAGTCACAGTTAGCAGTCGCAAGTAGCATTTCACAGTAAACGCCGTGAGCCATCTGTTGGCCGAATTCCATACTGACAAATCGCAACTAAGAGTCGCAAGTAGCAACTAAAAAGTGCAGTTAACAGTGCCATCTGTTGGCCAAAGTTCGTACTACGCTCATCTCTGCGACACGCTATCGAGTCTAACTGGGATTTCCGTGACAAGTCGCAACTAAGAGTCACAAGTAGCAATTAAAAAGCGCAGTTAACATTCGTTTCCTAGTGCCATATGTTGAACGACGTACGTACTTCGTTATAAGAGCCTTGTGCCTCACGAGATCGGTGTGCTGTGTGTGCGTATGAAGGACTTATTTCATTAGTGGTACAAGTCTATTTTTGTTCATTTTGAGATACGGAGTCGTAAAGTTAAATGAGCGCTGAAAAATCTACAGTTGAGATACCAGAAATATTCAAGCATATGGCTTCTTGCTAGAAATGAACCTTTATTAATGTTTGTTTGGATCGTTAATTTCAGAAGCATTATACACAGAAAAATGGAGGTAATGGACTTGTACCACTATTGAAATAAGCCCTTCACGTTATGTGACGACATGCACATTCAGAATCAGTTATGACTGGTCAAACACAGCTGTGACTCTGAATGTATCATTTTAATAACAAGCAACATTGCCTTTTTCTCCTGAAAATATCATGTAACGTAACAAATGTGATTCTGCTTCCAATATGACAATTTTGGTTAATACTCCACATGTCTACAGGACTTTGCAATGTTAACACAGCAGAACTCAGACATCTGTATAAGTGTAGTGAAATGAAAACCGCATTATTGAGTCATATGAATGCCTCACTTTTATTCCGGCACAGTTCAAGACTCGGGATAAAAGTTTTGCCCCTGGCGTTATACATGGCAACTTCACACACACGAACATTTTGCCGACACTACAACCACCTACATAAGTAAGCTTTTCTTGTGTTACTTTCAAGCACTGCACTTAAGCTATTCCTGATTTAACTGGAAGATCTGTACTTCCCACTTTCATATCAACAGCCTCAAAATTCATATTCTATACCTCGGGCTATGTTAAAGGTCAGTGTCACACCAAGATTGTGGAGGGGGGCGGCATGTCTCTCTTCAACTAGTGTTTACCAGTAAATATGTGGCGGAAAATTACGGGTATAGGACGGCTTAAACATGTGGAAAATGAGATTTTCATTATTCAATCACTGTATTTAACATTTATTATTCCTTTAAAATCGCATAACAACTTCAATAAAACACAGTTTAATCACTCATCTGCACACTTATTTCAGAATTATGTCACTTTAAAACTGCAAATCCTCTAAGAGCTGTCTTGAATCTTCACGAGTCTCTCTCAATAGCCTTGATGTGGATAGATACGTACAGCAACCAGTAATCAAGAGTCAGAGCTGTGTCTGCAAAATCACAAGGATTATTAAACAATTTTTGCTGTCACTAATTACAAGCAGTATAATTGACAGAGTAGATTGCTAATATTTGCTGTAATGAAATCCACTCAATGGGGTATATTTCACATTTGCAAGAACGATCTCACTGAAGTAATTAAGTCCATCGAAACACTTAGAAACTAACCTCTCGTCTGACGAAAACGGTCTAAAGACGCAGCGGCAATTTCTCCAGATCTGTTGACAATGATATTTTGAGTTATCAATTTACTGAGTGACTGAAGTGTAGTTCGGGTACCTGTGAACATAACAGTATGTTAGAATTCATTTTCTAAACACGAACTATTACGTTACTGTATGGCTACTTACATATTAATTACACTATTAATATTTTCACAGTTGTTTCTTTAATACATAATTAAAGCCAATGGAAGAACAAACGTAAAACTTACTTACCAATGACAGATTTGTTGAGATGCAATTTTCTGTGTGGGCAGATGTAACTTTTTCATACGGTGGTAAGTCGCAGAAATCGCAGAAGTCACAGAAATCGCAGAAGTAGCAGAAGTCACAGAAATCGCAGAAGTAGCAGAAGTCACAGAAATCGCAGAAGTAGCAGAAATCGCAGAAGTAGCAGTGGCAGAGGGATAAGCGACCTAGGTTCCTTAACTGCCACACTTAACTGCGACAAATCACAGTTAAGAATAGTAGATACTGAAAAGTAGCATTCACAGAAATCACTGATATCGGAAAATCGCAGTTTAGCCCATCACTACCCTTAATATGCACACACACTACATCGATCTCGTGAGGCAGAAGGCTCTCATAACGAAGTATGTACGTCAGTCAACAGATGGCACTAGGAAAAGAATGTTAACTGCGCTTTTCAGTTGCTACTCGCGACTCTTAGTTGCGATTTGTCACAGAAATCGCAGTTTGAATCGGTATCGAATAGCGTAGTATGAACTTTCCTCTACAGATGGCACTGCTAAATGCGCTTTTTAGTTGCTACTTGCGAGTCTTAGTTGCGACTTGTCACGGAAATCGCAGTTGGACTCTACAGCGTGTCGCAGAGATGAGCCTAGTACGAACTTTGCCCAACAGATGGCACTGTAACTGGGCTTTTTAGTTGCTACTTGCGACTTGTCACAGAATTCGCAGCTGGACCCGATAGCGTGTCGCTGAGATGAGCCTAGTACGAACATTGGCCAACATATGGCACTGTTAACTGCACTTTTTAGTTGCTACTTGCGACTTCTAGCCGCGGCTGATCACTGAAGTCACAGAAAGCAGTACGGAATTCGGCCAACAGATGGCTCACGGAGTTGAAAGTGAAATGCTACTGCTAACTGTGACTGAAATCGCATTTAGAGTTTGTAAAGTTGTTATTGTGATATCTGTGACTTCTCAATCACTGTGATTTCTAACAGATATGCGATTTCCTGCCCACCACTATGAAGAAGTAAGTTGGAGATCAACAATCCCACAATGAAGCGTGCTTTGGAAGAGGTAGTTAATATGTGGTTTCGTCTTAGTAGGAATACATGGTGTCAGTGGTTCCATACTGACCAGTCCGTGTTACATATACTCAATAACATCCAATTTCGTCTTCCGAAAGGTGTATGTCGTCTCGTCGAAAAGTGTGTCGTGGTTTTGCGACTGAAGTCATCTATAGTTAGAGGTCTGCGCGGATAAGAAAAGTGCAAGCCGCTACAGCATCCGCATCCGCACGTATTTAAGTTTTGAATGAGTGATCAACAGTAATAGACAGCAGTACTTAGGATTATGGTATGTAATGACACAGTTATTGTTAGGGTGCCATTTCGGCGACAACTTAACTACTTTTGACTTCTTAAATCGCAGGAAATGCTCTATACCTACTCTAAAGCAGAACATTCTAAACAGTAAAGCATTGGCGCTCCGGAGCACACACAGTAGCGGTTCGGATCTCGTGAGATTAGAAACGCTATTAAAAAAAATTAGTGTAATGGTATTGAATGATGAAAATACGTGTATAGAAACAATTATAATTCGCTGCTCTTGTGCCAAGGCAGCTGAAAATGACGATGGTTTTAAACTGTTACTATGTCATTGCATCATTTACCGACAGTTTTTTTGTACTCACTGCTTGGATGTGTAAAATTTTGAAGCCATTCATGTCAGCTGATGATTACATTATAGCTTACGGGTTCAGTCCTCGTCATTTCCAGGTGAAAATATTTACGGTATTAGGCCTACACTTCAAAACGCTGGCGCACCTGTGAAAAAGTTAAACTGCCAGCAATAATTGACGTTGTCTGGAAGAAGTAACTCGTTTGCCGAAGAGTGACAACAAAATCAGTGATTATAGAAATTAGGAGTGGTTGGATGACGTAGCAGTTCCTTAGCATTCACTGCACAGTACTTGGCCCACACATCAATAAGAAACTGTGCCGTCTCGAGAAACCCAGATCCACACGCAACTTCGAATGGTAAAATGTCTTTGCTGACAAGACTGATAAGTTTTTCTGTCGCAGCTGTCTTCAAATTGGCGGAACTTCGGGAACTTTTACGTTTCACTTGGTATTTAAGTAAGTAATTATGCTACATTGTCGAGCCTCACACGAATGTTTTAGCAAATTTCAAGTTCCACTTTTGTGTCCAGTACAGGAATATACTTTACAAGCAAAACAAGCCACTATGTCTTTTATCTTTTCGTTGTCATCAAATACGCAAGCGAATGTTTTCGGAATTGGCGATTTCAATTTGTTTTCCTTCATTGATGTAAAATCTCCTTTTTCACCTTACACGAAATTGTATCCATAGATATGTTGTTCATTTGAAGAGAGAACTCCCACTGATATTTGCTACGATTAACGTTGTCACTCGGTCACACCAAAGCGCCAACTGAAGACAGCGGAAAATTGCAACGGGCACCTGTCTGGTGGACAAAAAAAAAATGGCTCTTAGCACTAGGGGACTCAACTGCTGTGGTCATCAGTCCCCTAGAACTTAGAACTACTTAAGCCTAACTAACCTAAGGACATCACACACATCCATGCCCGAGGCAGAATTCGAACCTGCGATCGTAGCAGTCGCACGGTTCCGGACTGCGCGCCTAGAACCGCTCGGCCACAACGGCCGGCTGTCTGGTGGACAGTGGGCAGGTTTGCCACCCAGAGAGCACTTCGCAGGCCACACGAAAGACACGGTCGCGGAACGGATTAGGCTCAGGTCTCTTGGGTACAGCTACGTCGCTCGTAGCCAGGGGCTGAGGACAACAGACATCCGCTCTACCCGGGCCCTGCAAGATCCCAATAAGAAGTTTTGAACTAACATTGCAACATACGTACTGCGCAGATGCCTTGCTCATTGTTCGCAGATCACCCGCGGATATCCGTGCCGGTCGCGATTTCATCCGCCAAGTAACAAATACCGCGGATATCCGCAGATATATCCGCGGATATCCGTATCCACGCAGACCTCTACCTATAGTGTCCTATCATGAGCGCAGCGAACCGTTTTTTTTTGAAAATTTGCACACAACTTGTTCCTACATTGTTCGTTGCAAAACAAAATGTTCGTTCACAACAGAGAGCACAAAACATAACAAATATCACTTCACATTGAGTACAGTTTTCTATTACATATTTACATAGATGTAAAAACTTTTCTGTGAAACGTGTACCTATACATATACACTACATTGTTTGGTAATACATACGCATATTTTACATTTTTCAATTGCATTAAACTAGATATTTACAAATACATATGGGTCAGACATAGAAAAAATTATCTTATAGGTTCAGCGGCCCCCTTTTTTTAAATAAAGTTTTAAGTTGTCCTTTTAAGTATATTTTCCTTTACATCAGTACTACATAATAAGTGTTCTTCCTCATTAAATGTTTCCTGCAACAAAAGCTTTCATAGTAGGTTAGAAAACATCTAGGAGATGATCTGTCCTGAAAAGTCATGATTACAATAAGACACGACACGTCACATCCACAATCAATTCCAAATTAGCACATGCACAAAGTATCATTTACAATTAAAATAAAGTATATAGCCTTGCTCAATTAATCTCATTTGTCATTTCCTGTAGAGAGTTTTTGTGCATGTTGTGTTTATGTGGACTGTGGTGTGAGTGTGAATAGCAAATCAAATGTCTATCATGCTAATTAATATATCAGATTCAGGGCAGAAATTGTCTTCGGTCATTTAGTCTGTCAGCTTGTCTGCAGGGTATTAATAAATATAATCAGTAGCTGTGCTTTCCATGAACATTGTTAGTTCTTCCTGTGTCTTATCTTCTTGCTGCTGCTGTTATTGCTGGTGCTGTAAAATGAAGATACTTAAGATTATAGCTTATATCTTCTTCTTCTTCCAGCTTGAAGTACCTGATGTGACTTACCTTGTTGTATCATCATACTCTGCTAAGGGCTAAAAGTTTTCAAATCTTTGTGAGGGCACAAACCCAAAATTCTGTTATTCTTGGGGTTTTGTAGAAGATATGCTCCAGGGTGTGGTGTATCAATGATTGTGTAAGGACCTTCAAATAACGGACGCCACTTAACATTACGTTTTAGAGGTGATGACGATTTGTAGTGGGTCTTAAGTAAAACTTGCATGCCAAATGTAAAGTTTTGCCTTCTTTTAAGATTAGCACCATAGTTCTTATTTCTAATCTCAGCTTGTTCAATAATTGCAATGAGTACTTCCCTTACCTTTTGCTCGTGTGAAGGTTTGCTCCATTCATTAGTTTCCTTTGTGTCAAACATGATTTCTCTGGGAGTATAGGGTGTGTTATATATATATACATATATTTAAATTGTTGTGTATTTCCTCAAAAAGTGCTAGATAATGTATACAGTTTGTGTGCTGTGTTGAGGTGTAAGTTCTCATGAATCTGTTTAATTCTCTAAAAAATTCTCTCACAAGGGTTGGCTGATGCATGAAACTTTGAAATAAAGATGCTCTTAATGTTATTGTCCTTTAGAAATTTTCTCCAGGTGAACCCTGTATAGTACGTGGCGTTATCTGATAGAATGGCTTTAGGTTTTCCACAGTATGGCATGTAATCATTTGTGAATCTTCTGATGATGGTGTTTGCTGTGGGTGACTTTATGGCAAAAAGATTGATGTGCTTAGAAAATATGCCATAAAATGCTAGATGTACTTACAACCACCGATGTTAGTTGGATGAGGTCCGCTAACATCTGTACAAAGTATCTCTCTAGGTTCAGTGGGTAAGATAGAGTGCAAATCCGTTTTGGTTGATTGATTTTGTGGCTTGGATTTTTGACATATGAGACATTTGCTGATAACATCATGTATTTTTCTTCTCATGTTTGGAAATAGCAATACGTATGCAACTTTTTTTAGACATTTCTTTGTTCCGTAGTGTCCCCAAACTGTGTCAGTGTGTGCAATGAGTTTGTACATAGAATCTTGTGGTATGCAAACGCACCAGTTAGTAGCATTTGTGTGTCTTTTGTAGAAAAGTATGTTGTTGTGTAACATGTATCTGTCTTGTAATGTGCTGCTGCACTATGATTTGTTTTATTTTGTACCAGTGTGGATCTGAATCTTGTAGTATTGCCATGTTCTTGTATAGGTCTTTGTAGTATTGTGTAGAGTGTTTGTCTTGCATGAGTAGTATTCTGTAATCGTGTGTGTTCTCAAAGTCTGTATTCTTATGGTGTAATCCTTGTGGTAGCCTTGAAAATGTGTAATCTATTACGTTGTCTTTTTCCTTGATGTGCTTGAATGCAAAAGAGTAATTCTGTAATGCAAGTGCCCATCGTGTAAGTTTAGGATGAATGAGTTTACATGACAAAAGGAAGGTAACTGCTTGATGGTCAGTGTATATAATGGTGTATCATCCATACAGATAAAAATTAAACTTTTTAAATGCCCATATAATAGCTAATGTTTCCAATTCTGTGGTGGAGTAACATCTTTCACATTCTGTTAAAGTGCTACTGGCAAAACCAATGATCTTAATATGTTCTGAAATTTCTGTTTAAACAAGTTGAAATAAACAACATCCCGAATCAATGCCTCATGCATCACAAGCAATACAAAAGTACAAATTTAAGTCTGGATGTTCCAGCATGTTAGAATTTACTAAGGCTTCTTTGATTTTAGTAAAGTCATTTTCACAGTCTCGGTTCCAAATCCATACCTGGTTCTTCTTTAATAAGTATCTGCTATTGAGATACGGTTTAGGTATGAATCGTCTGAAAAATGAGCATAGACTGAGAAATGATTTTAACTGTTTCTTTGTAGTGAGACTGGGGAAATGTCTGATAGCATCTAATTTTGAAGGGTCAGGTTTAATGCCTTGTGTGTTGATGATGTGTGCTAGGTATTTGATCTCAGAACAAGCAAATCTAGATTTACAGAGATTCGCAGTGATTCCAGCTTGTGTGAATCTGCATAGTAAAGTGTTCAGGGTATCAGCGTGTTCCTTCCAGGTTTTTGAGGCAATCAGTATGTTATCTACATAGTGTGTAACAGTTTCTAGTGAATCATCACCAAGTACAGAGTTTAGTGCAGTAATGAGTCCCCTGAGCTTACATTTAGGCCAAATTGTAATACACAAAATTGATAAGTTCTACCACCAAACATAAAGGCTGTGTATTTTCTAGATTCTTTGCTTATTGGCAACTGCCAAAACGAATTTTTAAGGTCTATTGTAGAGAAATATTTTGCATCCAAAAACTTCTGAAGTTGTTCGTCAAGATTTTCTGGTTGTGTCCTCACAGGTAAGATATTTAGTTGATAGATCTCTTTTCACTACATGCAAAGAGCACCAATATGGAGATGTTGATGGTTCTACAATATTCCATGAACTCATTTTCTTTAGTTCTTCCCAAACCGCAGGTCGCAGAGCTAGAGGTACACTGTATGACTTGTGGTAATAGATTTGGTAAGGCTTGACTTCAATCGTATACACATATGTGTTGATCCTACCTGGCTTAATAGTGAAAACATCCTTATTCTTAAGTAAAATATGTTTAAGCTGGGATCTCTCTTCTTCATTAATATCATCACATTCTAATAACTTAGAATTAATTTGTGTAAGTACATCATTCACGACCTCACCGTGTGACACAGGCTGTTGTGTGGAACCTACGTCAGTCTCACGTATAATCTGTATCTTGTAGCCAGGACAGTGCTTGCTATGGTCTACTAGTCGAGTGTCAAGTTCAAAACTATGTCTCTGCCTTCGTACTTCAAATAGTAAATGCCTTTGCAGAAGTCAATTGTGCAGTCCTTCTCACAAAGAAAATCAATGCCCAATGTGTAATTGTCAGCAAGCTTTTGGACAAGTAGGAAAAGCCATTACCCGATTCCATTTCCCATATTAACAGTCACAAATACCTGTTTATTAAGCCTACTTGACTTATTACCTAATGCAGTTAATATTAAACAGTTTTAAACTGGGAACTCTGGTATCTTAGAAGTTTCGTTCATCATAGTATAAAAATTGTGAGAAATCACACTGACAGCAGCTCCTGTATCAATAATTATGTTAGTAGGTATACCTCCTACAATGCCTCAGGTGGAAGACAGTACAAATCTTTTCTTTACATTGTGACATTGTGTGTTGTCATTTATCAGATCATCAGCTAAGTTTCCAATTTACTTATGTGTTAAGAATAGTGTAGGCAACTCTTGTTGTGTAAATGTTAATTTTTCTTATTTCACAGTTTCAGTAGCAAGTGTGTATTCAAATATAGTTTCTAAAGTGAAGTTGCCCCCCAAATGTTCCTCTGTCACGACCTGGGGCTCAGTAGTGACTGGTTCTAGTTTACATGGTTTGTCTGATCATTGGTAAGTGTAGTTGTAGTTTCATTAGCTACCTCGATAATATTTACATTAGCAAATTGTCTTTGCCATTCGCCTGTCTGTTTTCGGTTGGCTGATGTCATTTGTTGGTTTGTGTTGCTTGTTTGTGCAAAATTCCCTTGTGGCATCCAAATATGATTTTGTGTTGGAGGTTGCTGTGTTTGCCACTGTCTCGCATAATACTGGTTGTTGTTCTGGTTAAAGTGCGCTGTAGGTGTTGCACTTCTTGTATAATCTGTGTTGTTGTTTCTTTGCCAGAGTTTCTGTTGGGCTTTGTGTCCGTTATTCCTTCTTGAATTAAAATTATCGTTTCTTCGTTTTTTGTACGGGTTTATCTCCGTGTGTATTGTTACAGTTGTTTGTGTGCAGCTGTGAGTTGTGGCGATTGTTTTGCACGTTTACTGTGTGTTGTGAATTTTGCTGCGTGTTTGGTAGTGTAGCAATGTAGACATGTTGATTCCTACTGTGTGAACTGTGTGTTGGTTCTTGTTCTTCATACAATAAATCAACAGCATCTAATTTTTCCAAAAAATATTCAGGATCGTCGTCCGGTAAGTGCAGTAATTTCTCTTTAATATTAAAAGGAAGTCTTGTTTTCAGTGATCGGATCACATCTTTTGGTTTCACTGGTTCATTAAGGAAGGGTATCATGTTTAGGTACTTCTCAAAATATCGGTGCAGATTGACGTTTTTAGGATGGAAGTGTTCGGGTTCAGTGACTTGTTTGCGGATACGTTCCTGCACAGTGGGTGACCAAAACCTATTCAAGAAGGCGCGTTCAAACTGCTCGTATGTTACACATCTGTCGCTTTCATGGTAAGCCCAGACAGCAGCGTCTCCTTGAATGTAATGTACAACGTGTGCAATGCGTCTGTGGTCGCTCCACGAACGTGGGAATGAGTTCCTAAAAGATTTTAAGAAGGTGACAGTGTGTACGGTGTTTTTGCCTGGTATGAAAGGCTGGAATTTACGGTGCTTGAAAAGACTTTCTTCTTCTTTGTTACGTGTTCGTCTGTTTCTTTCCGTGTAATCATTGAATTCTTCCCTGTGTGTACATGGTTCTTCATCACAATGATAATTGTATTGTATTTCAGGTGATGTGTATCTATTGCTATGCGTGTCAGTGTACTGTGTATTTGAGTGTTGAAATTCGTGTGTGTACATGTGTTCATTTCCGAATCGAGATTTTCTTCTGTGTGTGTTAAAATGTGTAGTGGGTGTACTATTCTGTTGTGCTTGGCATTGAGTTGTCTTTGGTTGCATATCCTCATCGATTACTTTCCTATTGTAGTTCTTGTGTTCCACTACAGAATCGTGCACAATATCTGGCAATTTGTTTTGTATACATTCTTCAAAAATTTGGTCTTTGTGTGCTGTCCATTCTTTAAATTGTGAAGTAATGCGAGAGAAATGGGGTTCAGCGTCTCTTTGTATTGTTGTGTCAATGTGTTTGTGAGTGTCAGCTACGTTTGTTTCTATTGTGTTCACCTTTAAATTAATTTCGTCACATGTGTGCGTGTTTCATTCTAACTTGCCATTCATAGTTTCACAGGTTTTTGTCAATTTATGGATGTGATTGGCATTGTCGCTTTGACCTAACTCTAAATTTTCAAACTTTTCCGTAAGATCTTCGACCTGTTTGGAAAGACGTGTATTTATTTTATCTACCTTTTGAGTCAGTGTGGCGAAGTCTGATTTTATCTAATTTCTGAAAGCTGCATTGTCTGTCATTAATTGTGTGAATTTTTCGTCACTATCTTGCTTAATATTGTATATGCCTTCCAAAATTGAATTCAGTATAGCGGCAAAAGTTTGACTGCAAAATGAGTTTGCCCCCGCCGCGTCGTTTGACGTGACGTGGTCTCTCACGTTTGGTTCTACATTGCTCCTTTCGGCGTTTGTGTGTGTGTGTAGCGGGTTATTTTGATGTGTTTGCGTGTCTGTATTAATTTCTGTGTCTGAATATGTCTGTGTATCCATGTTTGCGTTACTTTATTGTTGTTCCATTGTGTACTGGTGTCGAGTTTTTACTATATCGTGAATAAATTGTGTGCAAGAAAAAAATTATTTAAACGCGTACAATGTCGGCCATATTGTGCAATGTAACTTGCGTATTGTTGGATCGGAAAGTAACCGTCTGAATAATGAGATTTCACGGAACTTGAAAAAAAAAATACTGAATGGAAACTGAATATTGAATTTAATACTGAGAAAAATAATTTTGATGAAAAATGTGCTTGGAATCAATTGTGGATGCGCGAGTGCTGCGTCTTACCGTACATGTCGTCTTGATGCGAAGATTCCATTTCCAGTCCAAATCGTCTCCAGATTTTATTCGTTTTCTTCAATATTCTCGCTACATAGGATGTTGCCGGTCAGGATGTACATGATAAAGAACAATTAGCTGTAGTAATGAGTCCTGGCACAGTTTAACAAATAAAAAATAAAATAATAATAATAATATGTAATAATAATAATAATGATTTGTAATGATAACAATAATTGTTTGTTTGGTTGGTTGAGTAATTATGAGATTAAAATTTACGCCGTGAATTTATTGAGCTTCGCACGTCCGAAGATGTACGGAACGTAGCCAGGGCTCATTATACATTTTTTGTAGACAGAGTCTGATATCTGACCTCAGCTTCAATCATGACAATGGAGTAACTAAAACTATTAAAACAGAGAAAAGCATACGATTAAATAAAACATATATTCATTTCAACTTAAACATTACGGTATAAATGACACTTACGTAAAATTCTAGGTAAATAATTGCAGATAATTCACAAATGAGAGCAACTTATTAATTTTGCGCCTCTTTTCTGCAAATAAGTATCGAGATGGCTAACTGTGGAGCCACACAAAATATTACGTCCTTCTAGGACAACGAATGACATAAGAGTGTAGATGCCTACTGGCTGCGACTAGAGAGCGGTCTTAATTCCCTTATTTTGCTTTCTCTTGTCTTAAAAAATCGATTCATATACTCTAAGTTAAGTAAATTAAATATCGTCTGTGCAAATGGTTCCTTAACGCACCCACCAGTCCAGAAGAGATCGTGCTAGGCACCATAACGGCCAAGGAGCATCCTACACTGGTTGTAGAGCACGTACACCCCTTCTCGGCGATCGTGTTTCCCGATGGTAGTGGAATTTTTTCAACAAGTTAATGCGCCATGTCACAAGGCCAGGAGTATGACGGAGTGGTTTGAGGAACACAGTGGAGTCCCAGTTGATGTGATGCCCCCCCCCCCCCCCTCAGTTCGCCAGATCTGAACCCGACTGGGATGTGAGTGAACATGGTGTCAGAGCTCTCCGCCCCCCCCCCTCCCCCCCGTTTCCATGGAATTTGCTGGGATTGTGATGCCATGAAGCGTTATCCGTGGCAGAAACGAACATACAGAGTATTACGTATGTGGTCCTAATGTTATGGATGGTCAATGTAAATGTCAACAAGGCACATGGGCCAATCGCTTTGTGTGACAGATATTAAACTTCCCGAGTAACATCGGGCGCTGCAGATAGTCATCACAAAAATGGTTCAAATGGCTCTGAACACTGTGGGACTTAACATCTGAGGTCATAAGTTCCTAGACTTAGAACTACTTAAACCTAACTAACCTAAGGACATCACACACATCCATGCCCGAGGCAGGATTCGAACCTGCGACTGTAGCAGCAGCGCAGTTCCGGACTGAAGCGCCTAGAACCGCTCGGCCGCAGCGACCGACATCGTCATCACGTATCGGAAACTTTTTACGGTTATTGAGTAGATAGCGAATAACGACAAATATTCGCGTACAAAAACTTTCATTGATTTGGCAAACGCATTTGCATACAGAAAACAACTCTTTCTTTGAAACTTCCTGGCAGATTAAAACTGTGTGCCGGCCGAGATTTTATTCCGAGTTCGAGTCTCGGTCCAGCACACAGTTTTAATCTGCCAGGAAGTTTAATATCAGCGCACACTCCGCTGCAGAGTGAAAATCTCATTCTCGGAACTCTTTCTTTATTTCTGTGTGTTTCTAGTTCTAATAATAGTCAGCTTAATTTTTAGTTTATTACTTTAATACACATGTGAAGCAGATATTAGTTTCTTTATCCAGCCGGTAATTTGGCAGATACAAGGAAGGCATGTTCTCGAATTCTGATAAATATACAGTTTTTTCCTTGTAAAATTTCTCTTTTAGTCCTTCAATAATTAGCTCTGTTCCTTCTTGCAGTTCTTTTGGACGAGAGAATTCGGGGATTTTAATTGTACCTCTTATTCCCTCCGTGACGCTATTGTTAAAGCGCTCCACATCTTCTTGTGTTTTCACAGTTATTCTCAAGCACATTATTGCGAAATTTCTGTGCAAAAGCTGAAGTTAACTATTTTCGCAAAAGAGTGTCCATTAAATGCAGATATTCCATTGGTTTTAAACTACGTAGATGTCTGTTCTGTTGCTAGGTGCTTAAGGTCCAGATCGCCACATTTATACAGAATATAATAATTTTCCAAGCCATTCAGAATGGGAATGAAAGTTTATAAAAAAAATTCTCGTGTATCCTTCAATGAGGTAAACGTTCTCGATTCCGTCGATATTGGCCAGCACTGCAACATGTGACCAATTTCCATAGCTGTTTGCTGCAAATGAAAGTATTTTATCACGGATAATGCTGATTTATAAAGTAGAGAAGGAACTTTACTTTACATGATTTCTCAAACAAAGTTACAGAAACTTAAAGTATATAAAACAATTACTCACTAAACAGTTGAAGTCAAAATTTTATGAAATCCTAACGAAAATGTTTTTAAAACCCCCTACAGCCTACGGCCCACCATGAGAACTGGAGCGTCCAGTAGCGGGCGGTAGGGACAAAGTTGACTACCTATGCACACCCCAGTAGTACCTAGATTTCTCCATACGCTGGGTTTAAAGCAATATCTAAACCGTACTTGCACATCTACAGTTTCTACTTCTTTTTGCAATTGCAGTGTATATTTTTCATTCACGGCAGTTGTCTTCTTCACCTACTCCAGTGTTCGCTTCTTGATTTCGTTTCCTCCATTCCCAGCTTTCTCTTTCGTGCACATAACACTTTAACTGTACTTAGAAGAGTAATTTTCTTAATAACGTATTGTGTAAGTGTGCTCGACACATTGATTCTTTTCCTTAAGACCCTTGGAATAACAATATTTGTGGGAACCAGGCCTAATTTAGCAATATCTACACTCCTGGAAATTGAAATAAGAACACCGTGAATTCATTGTCACAGGAAGGGGAAACTTCATTGACACATTCCTGGGGTCAGATACATCACATGATCACACTGACAGAACCACAGGCACATAGACACAGGCAACAGAGCATGCACAATGTCGGCACTAGTACAGTGTATATCCACCTTTCGCAGCAATGCAGGTTGCTATTCTCCCATGGAGCCGATCGTAGAGATGATGGATGTAGTCCTGTGGAACGGCTTTCCATGCCGTTTCCACCTGGCGCCTCAGTTGGACCAGCGTTCGTGCTGGACGTGCAGACCGCGTGAGACGACGCTTCATCCAGTCCCAAACATGCTCAATGGGGGACAGATCCGGAGATCTTGCTGGCCACGGTAGTTGACTTACACCTTCTAGAGCACGTTGGGTGCACGGGATACATGCGGACGTGCATTGTCCTGTTGGAACAGCAAGTTCCCTTGCCGGTCTAGGAATGGTTCGATGACGGTTTGGATGTACCGTACACTATTCAGTGTCCCCTCGACGATCACCAGAGGTGTACGGCCAATGTAGGAGATCGCTCCCCACAGCATGATGCCGGGTGTTGGCCCTGTGTGCCTCGGTCGTATGCAGTCCTGATTGTGGCGCTCACCTGCACGGCGCCAAACACGCATACGACCATCATTGGCACCAAGGCAGAAGCGACTCTCATCGCTGAAGACGACACGTCTCCATTCGTCCCTCCATTCACGCCTGTCGAGACACCACTGGAGGCGGGCTGCACGATGTTGGGGCGTGAGCGGAAGACGGCCTAACGGTGTGCGGGACCGTAGCCCAGCTTCATGGAGACGGTTGCGAATGGTCCTCGCCGATACCCCAGCAGCAACAGTGTCCCTAATTTGCTGGGAAGTGGCGGTGCGGTCCCCTACGGCACTGCGTAGGATCCTACGGTCTTGGCGTGCATCCGTGCGTCGCTGCGGTCCGGTCCCAGGTCGACGGGCACGTGCACCTTCCGCCGACCACTGGCGACAACATCGATGTACTGTGGAGACCTCACGCCCCACGTGTTGAGCAATTCGGCGGTACGTCCACCCGGCCTCGCGCATGCCCACTATACGCCCTCGCTCAAAGTCCGTCAACTGCACATACGGTTCACGTCCACGCTGTCGCGGCATGCTACCAGTGTTAAAGACTGCGATGGAGCTCCGTATGCCACGGCAAACTGGCTGACACTGACGGCGGCGGTGCACAAATGCTGCGCAACTAGCGCCATTCGACGGCCAACACCGCGGTTCCTGGTGTGTCCCCTGTGCCGTGCGTGTGATCATTGCTTGTACAGCCCTCTCGCAGTGTCCGGAGCAAGTATGGTGGGTCTGACACACCGGAGTCAATGTGTTCTTTTTTCCATTTCCAGGAGTGTATTTCTGATGGTATTGTGGAGAACAATGTCCGAGACTGAGAAAAATGTGTTTCTCCTCCTTTAAAATAACGCTTCTTTATAACGCTTACATCGTCTTTGTTGGAGTCAATGTTAAGAATTTCCACGTAGTTTACACGTAGATAATTGAAACTTACAGGTTTTCCTCGGTCTTGAGTGTCTGGAAGACTTAGTTGTACACCAGTCAGTTTCCGAGTATTCTTAGTACCACAGGAGACAAACATCAGATCGTTTTCAAACACGACACAGTTATTAGTTACCTCATGGATGTGATTGGCGCAGAGTATAGTGGAGCACATGGTAATTGCTGTTTGTTAGAGTTTGATGCACTTAAAACAGTCTTGCACAGTATCAAACACACTAACCATTGTGTAGGTGTATATTGTAGCCTGCAGGCTGTTAGTACAATGTTCCTTAGCAAAGGAAGACGTAAAAGTTCCTCGTCCTCGCTTGTCCGGACGCTTTATAAAATCTGTAAGGTGGTTACTGACAACTTCGTTTACTGCCGTACTTGTGGTGTGACATATTAAGTTGTTATACGTCTTTACAGCTGGAGCTCGTCCACATTAAACAGTCAGTCCCGTGTGCCATACGGTAAGCATGAGTGCGGATTCTTTGCACTTGCATTCCAGAGGGGGGAAAATTAGCACGACAAAGAGAAATCAGGCTTTGTGGCTGCGTTCCTTTGTAAGTAAGTTGGATGCTTAAGTTTAACTCGTGAACTAATGTTCGATACGTATCACTCCCAGCATGCTGAAACACGATTGTGAACAGATCATTAAAAACCAATTCGTCCGAAAGAACTACAATGAAAGAATATGTAGCATTATAACCAGGTTAACGATCATCTTTCAGTTTTGGCCACCGGCAGCCCATACAGAAGTGTGGTTTGCCTCTATAAGGAGTGGACCTACGTATCATCGATAGGCCCCTTGGCACCAGGCGTCAGCAGCCCTTTTGTGGAGGAATTCCAGAAATGCATTAAAGTTAATTGAAATAAAAATCAGTTGTTTATGTTATCATTTTATTTTAGTTCACTAATGAAATGACGGGACCATGAAATTCATAAGTGGGTTACAAGTACGCAAAGAGAGTACCGTACTAATAAAAGTAATAATGATAGTTGGTAAGTTGCTGCCCATGAACACGGAAACAAACACGACGAATCTTCAACAAAAATTAGAATCTATGCACAATAAAATTGTGGCTCATTATTGGAGATCTTCTACTACGACGGTATTATCAACACATGAATAAAAGAAGGCAAAGAGACAGAGAATGCATAGAGAAGCTGTGGCACGTTATTCAGCTCTCCCCGCGGTGCCACGCTTTACAAATAGCCGCCACGTTTCGGGAAGTTATTCTGTGATTGTATTGAAAGTGGGAGCGTCCGTGTATGGTTGTGCAAGCTACACAGTTGGAGAGTTTCTTTCCGGAATACTGCCTGCCGTGAACGCAGATATAAATGCACACACTTATCTCGCGAAAGACTGACGAATCATGTTAATATTTTTACGTACGCTCTGTAACTGTAGTGCGTTTTGTGTAAATGATGTGTTTGTTTACTTGTGTAATAAAGCTTGTGTATCTAAGTTCTCCATGGCAAATACTGTGAGCCTTATGATATTCCTTGAATTTTGCGACAACGGAGAACGCTAAAAAGGCTTGTATAATTTCTTCGTAAAGTTTCCGGAATGTCGGGACCATAACATCGTATGCTTTTTGGGACTGGAAACTTGGTTGAGTCATTTATGTATGATTCAGTTTTGGACCATTGCAATAACCATTACTTAAATACTTGTTTTTTCTTCTTTCTGGAAACTGAAGATGAAGTATGCTTTCACACTAGAAAGTATGGATTACAGGCAGAAAGGTCTGTAATTTCCTGTGAACAGATAGCTACTTGTTTCCAATAATAGCTTCTAATTACGATAATGGGAGCCCTTTACAGTCAAAGTACAAAGTGCAAATTACTCTGTGAAGGCAATCTTGATATAGTTTTATACATGGTGGACGTTTTCCAAATTTTGGGTCTACAGTAGTTAGTTACATATTTTAAATTAAAACTTCAAATATTAGCGTGAATAAAGTAAAGTGCGCCGTGTTTAAATTAATCTGATGGTGATTCCTTTAAATCGAAATGTAGGTGGGTAGTCATGTGGCTAAAATGTGATATTGGAGCCCCCGCCTTTCTTCCCCTGAAATCTGACAGACTGACCAGTAGCACAGCCTAATGTTAACGTTGGCCACATATTTAATTGCATTTTGCCATGTTTAACGTACTTTTTATCAAAAAACCTAAAATCGCAAGAAAATTCGGGAAATGTTCCTTAGATAAAGGGAAAGTCTCCAGATGTTCACTCTGGTTTCCCTTCAAAATGAATAACTCTTTCCAGAAGTTTCGATGCATATTACGTACATATTTTGTAAATAAACTACGAAAAATGCATGGGTGTCCACTACGTAACTTCGCAAAAATTGGATATTTTGTGTAAGCAAAGTAATCTGATTGACAAGAAAGATAAGGTGGTGTATTGGTTTTTATTTTAGTAAACTAACAAGAAACCAAAACCATCATTGCATATTCGACTGCCTGGGTGACGTATATCGTAATATAACTGCTGTGTGGGGTGATGTTTCCTTGCTCAATGAAAAACAGCATTTGTTTTGAATGTGACATGTATGGTAAGTATAATCGAAACTAACGTAATCTTTCAGAAGAACGTTCGTCTCTGAAAAATTTGTCATTCTTTGAAAGTTTTGTGTCGAAAAATATGCACTAAAACGCACGAAGATGGATCCTAAACTAGACTGTTTGTTTTACTTGTAAAATCTCTGCCACTGACTGTGGTTATCGCACTTTTTTTTTTGAGAGAGCTACTGACACTGTCAAGGGTAGATGTATGTAAAGTGATAGTGCGCTGTACTCAGGAGTAATACTGTGTAAGTAGGCTGTTTAGGTTTTTTTATTGGTAACGCCGCCGCCACATAGCGCTCTGTATAAAAATCACTGGCTGTGCCGTGTGCAGTCTGTGGCTGGTTTGCATTGTTGTCTGCCATTGTAGTGTTGGGCAGCGGCAGCTGGATGCTAACAGCGCGTAGCGTTGCGCAGTTGGAAATGAGCCGCCAGCATTGGTGGACGTGGGGAGAGAGATGGCGGAGTTTTGAAATTTGTAAGAATTGATGTCATGAACTGATATATATATATATATATATATATATATATATATATATATATATATATATATATGTATATATATATATATATATATAATGATTATTAAGGTAAATACATTGTTTGTTCTCTATTAAAATCTTTCATTTGCTAACTGTGCCTATCAGTAGTTAGTGCCTTCCGTAGTTTGAATCTTTTATTTAGCTGGCAGTAGTGGTGCTCGCTGTGTTGAAGTAGTTCGAGTAACGAAGATTTTTTGTGAGGTAAGTGATTTGTGAAAGGTATAGGTTAATGTTAGTCAGGGCCATTCTTTTGTAGGGATTATTGAAAGTCAGATTGCGTTGCGCTAAAAATATTGTGTGTCAGTTTAAGCACAGTCGTGTATAATTTTTCGAAGGGGACGTTTCAACTGTTTCTGGCTATAACTTTTAACACATGCATTATTGTAATTTCCTTACGCACTATCACGTACCAAACGCCCCCTTCTCTCGACATCCGAAAACATGGCGAAGAGTGGTGTAATTTGCTTCACTCTAGCCGCAGTGTAGCCTCTCTATGATATTCTATCTCTTTGGAAGAAGCAGACGCTGACGTTATCGATCTCTATACAATCGATTGCAGTCGCGCTCAATGAATTTGAGTCAACCATCTTTGACATGATATTTTTGGTATCGAGATTACTGAAATCTTTGCCATTAAGAATTGCCACCAGATTTCCGTCAGTTATAAACAGACTTGTTGATGAAGTAGACTTTATTCGGACACAATCAGTGTTATGCTGTTGAAGGTAAGCTTAGCTTAGCCGTAGTATCCTAATATGTGTACAAACCGGCGATACTCATGTGCTGATTTTGTGTGTGTGTGCGAGAAACTGTACTTTTGACACAATCGTACGATAACACACTTTTCAAGAATGGCGTTCGTTACATGCTGCATACTAGCAAAAAAACGCCACTGTAAAAAAAAATCGAATTTTATTTCTGGTCGTACTTGAATACTAACGAAGTGACAGCATAGCTGTTGCACAAATTATGATGTAGCGCTTATTGTACAACGTGATCAAATATCGTGAGTACGGTTAATGTAGGCGGAAGTAGACATAATGCCTGTGAGAGGATCGGCGATCACAAGCAAAACTTATATGAAAACAGTTTTCTCATTTAATACTACGTTAACAGCGGTGAGGTGACGTCTGTGTTCAACTGAATAAAAACAGTTCCTTGTTTGTCGTACTCACCTCACTCCGGCTTCTTAAGAAGCATCTTCAACGGCGTGAAATATACACCCGTTTATTCATGCATGAAGTATAATTCGTTTACATCTTATGACCGTGCTTTTAGAGTGTTAAAAGTTCTGGCACTTAGACATACCGGTAATACACATTTTGACTACAACACACATGAGATATTTGTTCCACTTATTCATTCTGAAAATTTTCGCGTCTTCGTCTGTTATTGTTTGTGATAGTAATGCTGCATGAAACACTCGGTAAATGCGATCACTGCTTACAGGCATAGTCTAATGATCATTAATACAAAATTAACAACGCAGCAAGTTCCTAATTGTCTTGCGTTGGCATGACATATTTGCTCTACTTACTCATTCTGATAATTTTCGCGACATTTAAAGTAATTAATTTTTTATGTAAATAAATCATTTAATATTCGCTTGCCTTAATCTTAGCTCAAGCGATGGGCCCTAACGTGAGGGATCATGCATCAGTATTGCAAGAAGGTGAATGAGATTGTTGGAAGAACTAAAACAAAGTTAACAGGAGTCTGGTAATATATTACTTCCAACCACATATGGTCATGACGGGAAAATAAAAGACATTCGAGTTCTTGGGATAACTTACCCACGGTCGGTCTTCTCGCACATCATTCAAAAGTGGATCAACAAATGGAGAAGTAGTTTAAGTTTACTTGTGGAGTATACAGGCAAATGTATATAGATTGTCTATTGCCGCAGTAGACCCACTGCTGCCTTGTTCCCAATTCAGATGAACATATTTAAGTCCAAGCCACGTCCTAAATATTTTAAAATCCAGAACTGCCTACAAAAATTCCGTCCCTTGAGGCTGCATAATTCGATGACAGAAGTATTTCATAGTTCAGTGAAAATCGAAAATATTTCAAAGTGAAGCAACACTCGAAGTACTTCTAACTCCAATTACACTGGGAATATTTCAAAGTCCTACGACCTGTCAATTACCAGAAATTCTCTAAGTCCATCGACTGTCGAATATATTCCAAAGTTTTCAACACATACCATAATTTCTCACAATTCAGCAGGCTCGTCTTTGGAACCTCAGTCCACCCTCCTAGTTGCGAAGTTACCAGACCTTCGCAGCTGTTATTGTAGTGCGAAGATAATGGTATGCGATGTAATGATTACAATTCTACGCCAACAGAGACTGACGACGGCTACCTCTTCTCAGTTTGACGTCAAGCGGGAGAAATAAAAATGGTCCTATCTTTGAACTCGTTTTATATCCTAACAGTACCTTTCCGGACATCTGTACCTTCTTAAAACTTCATGTTGCTAAGTCAACATGCTACGTCATTTCTATCACCCGTAGGAGACGAATACGAAATACGAGGGCTGTCCACAAAGTACATTACGTTTTGAAATTAAAAATAAATAAAGTATTGGAAATTTTTTAAATTATATACAGATAAAAGCCACACTTAAATACTACTTTTCTACATAGTTGCCATTTAAATTAAGGCACTTATCGTAGCGATGGACGAGCTTGGAAATTCCTTCGTCCTTCGTCGGCCGCCTGCGCCTTCAACCACGTGATTAATCAGTAACCCGGTAGAAATACAATTTTCGTGGACTTCCTGGAAAGAGGCACTACAATAAACTCTCAAAGGTATTGCCAAACTCTGCACAACCTCAGAAGAGGAATATAAAACAAGCGCAGGGGAAAGTTGGGCCGCAGGGGAAAGTTGGGCTCAAAGATCTTGCTGATTCACGACAACGCCCGGGCCCACACGGCAAATGCCAATCGTGAAGTTCTCGAATCTTTTAAGTGGGAGTTGTTTCCTCATCCGCCGTACAGTCCCGACCTGGCACCCAGCGACTTCCACTTATTCCCAGCAATGAAGAAGTGGTTGGCTATGGAGCGTTTTGCTGACGACGTAGAGCTTCAAGAAGAGGTAACCGCGTGGTTGAAGGCGCAGGCGGCCGAATTTTACGACGAAGGAATTTCCAGGCTCGTCCATCGCTACGATAAGTGCCTTAATTTAATTTCCAATACTTTATTTATTTTTAATTTCAAAACGTAATGTACTTTGTGGATAGCCGTCGTATGTAACACCCTGTGTACTACACTGAAGTGACAAGTGAAGGATACCGATATTCAAGTATACAGGTGGCGGTGGTATCGCTTACAGAACGTATAAAAGGACAGTGCATTGGCGGAGCCGTCATTTGCACTCACGTGATTCATGACCAGGTTTTCCGATTTGGTTATGGTCGCACGACGGGAAGCAACAGACATTGGACGCCGAATGGTGGTTTTGAGCTGGACGCATGGCCCGGACATCGTTAGGGAATTCAGTATTCCGCGACTCATAGTATCAAGAGTGTGCTCAGAATACCAAATTCAAGGCATTACCTCTCACCAAAGCCAACGCAGCGGCCGACGACCTCTACTTAGCGATCGAAAGCAGCGGCGTTTGCGTAGAGCTGTCAGTGCTAACAGACAAGCAATACAGTGTGAAATGACCGCAGAAATCAATGTGAGACAAACGACGAGTGTGTCCATTAGGACAGCTCGGCAAAATTTTCAGTTGGGAAGAGGTGATGGTAGGGTGTGGGTATGGCGCACACCCTACGAAGCCACGGACGCAAGTTGCCAACAAGGCTCTGCGCAAGCTCGTAGTTGCTCCATCATGGTATGGGCTGTGTTTACATGGAACTGACAGGGTCCTGTGGTCCAAAAAAAATGTTCAAATGTGTGTGAAATCTTACGGGACTTAACTGCTAAGGTCATCAGTCCCTACACTTACACACTACTTAACCTAAATTATCCTAAGGACAAACACTTACACCCGTGCCGGGACAAGCGGCACAGTCCGTGACTGCAACGCCTCTACATCTACATCTACATCCGTACTCCGCAAGCCACCTGACGGTGTGTGGCGGAGGGTACCCTGAGTACCTCTATCGGTTCTCCCTTCTATTCCAGTCTCGTATTGTACGTGGAAAGAAGGATTGTCGGTATGCTACTGTGTGGGCTCTAATCTCTCTGATTTTATCCTCATGGTCTCTTCGCGAGATATACGTAGGAGGGAGCAATATACTGCTTGACTCTTCGGTGAAGGTATGTTCTCGAAACTTTAACAAAAGCCCGTACCGAGCTACTGAGCGTCTCTCCTGCAGAGTCTTCCACTGGAGTTTATCTATCATCTCCGTAACGCTTTCGCAATTACTAAATGATCCTGTAACGAAGCGCGCTGCTCTCCGCTATCTCTTCTATCAACCCTACCTGGTGCGGATCCCACACTGCTGAGCAGTATTCAAGCATTGGGCGAACAAGCGTACTGTAACCTACTTCCTTTGTTGTCGGATTGCATTTCCTTAGGATTCTTCCAATGAATCTCAGTCTGGCATCTGCTTTACCGACGATCAACTTCATATGATCATTCCATTTTAAATCACTCCTAATGCGTACTCCCAGATAATTTATGGAATTAACTGCTTCCAGTTGCTGACCTGCTATTTTGTAGCTAAATGATAAGGGACCTATCTTTCTATGTATTCGCATCACATTACACTTCGCTACATTGAGATTCAATTGCCATTCCGTGCACCATGCGTCAATTCGCTGCAGATCCTCCTGCATTTCAGTACAATTTTCCATTGTTGCAACCTTTCGATACACCACAGCATCATCTGCAAAAAGCCTCAGTGAACTTCCGATGTCATCCACCAGGTCATTTATGTATATTGTGAATAGCAACGGTCCTATGACACTCCCCTGCGGCACACCTGAAATCACTCTTACTTCGGAAGACTTCTCTCCATTGAGAATGACGTGCTGCGTTCTGTTATCTAGGAACTCCTCAATCCAATCACACAATTGATCTGATAGTCCGTATGCTCTTACTTTGTTCATTAAACGACTGTGGGGAACTGTGTCAAACGCCTTGCGGAAGTCAAGAAACACGGCATCTACCTGTGAACCCGTGTCTAAGGCCCTCTGAGTCTCGTGGACGAATAGCGCGAGCTGGGTTTCACACGATCGTCTTTTTCGAAACCCATGCTGATTCCTACAGAGTAGATTTCTAGTCTCCAGAAAAGACATTATACTCGAACATAATACGTGTTCCAAAATTCTACAACTGATCGACGTTAGAGATATAGGTCTATAGTTCTGCACATCTGTTCGACGTCCCTTCTTGAGAACGGGGATGACCTGTGCCCTTTTCCAATCCTTTGGAACGCTTCGCTCTTCTAGAGACCTACGGTACACCGCTGCAAGAAGGGGGGCAAGTTCCTTCGCGTACTCTGTGTAAAATCGAACTGGTATCCCATCAGGACCAGCGGCCTTTCCTCTTTTGAGCGATTTTAATTGTTTCTCTATCCCTCTGTCGTCTACTTCGATATCTACAATTTTGTCAACTGTGCGACAATCTAGAGAAGGAAGCACAGTGCAGTCTTCCTCTGTGAAACAGCTTTGGAAGAAGACATTTAGTAATTCGGCCTTTAGTCTGTCATCCTCTGTTTCAGTACCATTTTGGTCACAGAGTGTCTGGACATTTTGTTTTGATCCACCTACCGCTTTGACATAGGACCAAAATTTCTTAGGATTTTCTGCCAAGTCAGTACATAGAACTTTACTTTCGAATTCATTGAAAGCCTCTCGCATAGCCCTCCTCACACTACATTTCGCTTCGCGTAATTTTTGTTTGTCTGCAAGGCTTTGGCTATGATTATGTTTGCTGTGAAGTTCCCTTTGCTTCCGCAGCAGTTTTCTAACTCGGTTGTTGTACCACGGTGGCTCTTTTCCATCTCTTACGATCTTGCTTGGCACATACTCATCTAACGCATATTGTACCATGGTTTTGAACTTCGTCCACTGATGCTCAACACTATCTGTACTTGAGACAAAACTTGTGTGTTGAGCCATCAAGTACTCTGAAATCTGCTTTTTGTCACTTTTGCTAAACAGAAAAATCTTCCTACCTTTTTTAATATTTCTATTTACGGCTGAAATCATCGATGCAATAACCGCTTTATGATCGCTGATTCCCTGTTCTGCATTAACTGATTCAAATAGTTCGGGTCTGTTTGTCACCAGAAGGTCTAATATGTTATCGCCACGAGTCGGTTCTCTGTTTAATTGCTCAAGGTAGTTTTCAGATAAAGCACTTAAAAATATTTCACTGGATTCTTTGTCCCTGCCACCCGTTATGAACATTTGAGTCTCCCAGTCTATATCCGGCAAATTAAAATCTCCACCCAGAACTATAACATGGTGGGGAAATCTACTCGAAATATTTTCCAAATTATTCTTCAGGTGCTGAGCCACAACAGCTGCTGAGCCCGGGGGCCTATAGAGACATCCAATTACCATGTCTGAGCCTGCTTTAACCGTGACCTTCACCCAAATCATTTCACAATTCGAATCTCCGTCAATTTCCTTCGATACTATTGCACTTCTTATCGCTATAAACACGCCTCCCCCTTCACTGTCCAGCCTATCTCTGCGGTATACATTCCAATCAGAGTTTAGGATTTCATTACTGTTTACGTCTGGTTTCAGCCAACGTTCTGTTCCTAGTACTATATGGGCCTCAGACTGCTCGGCTAATCCCGCGCGGCGCCTGTGGTCCAACAGAACCGATCATTGTCTGGCAATGGTTATGTTCGGCTACCTGGAGACCACCTGCAGCCATTCTTGCACTTCCATGTTGGGCATCTGTGTAACGCTCTCGCACCGACTGAGCGATCCCGTGACGGAACGCGTCACTTTCCTTGGGGTAAAAAAGACGTGCTTAGAAATATTCAGAAGTTAACCGTGTGTACAAATTAATTTCGACTCATTCTTCATCATTACGATCTATCGTCCAAAATGATGCATGGGGCATGTAACCAACTAACTAACAAATCTGAATATATCTTCTGTCAATCCAACCTGGCAAGAGTCCCAGACTGGTGAACGGTACTGAAGAATCGGAAGAACAACTTTTTCGGAAGCTATCTCTTTAGTAGACGAATTACATTTCCTTAGGATTCTTCCCGTGGAACTCAGTCTGGCATCTGCTCTTCGTGCTGTTTGTTTTATGTGATCATTCCACTTAGAATGCCTTCGGTTGGTTCCTGTTTCGAGTAAGATGCCATCATTACTGTAAATGTACAGTAGTGCACTCCTTCTCGTATGAAGCTTCAGTATGTTACATTCATTTACGTTCTCGGTCAACTAGCTGTCTCTGCACCATTCGTCAATCTTACGCAGATTTTCGTGCAAATCAAAGCATTCAAAAAAATGGCTCTGAGTACTATGGGACTTAACATCTGAGGTCATCAGTCCCCTAGAACTTAGAACTACTTGTTGTAGTTGATGTGGTCTTCAGTCCTGAGACTGGTTTGATGCAGCTCTCCATGCTACTCTATCCTGTGCAAGCTTCTTCATCTCCCAGTACTTACTGCAACCCACATCCTTCTGAATCAGCTTAATGTATTCATCTCTTGGTCTCCCTCTACGATTTTTACCCTCCACCCTGCCCTCCAATGCTAAATTTGTGATCTCTTGACGCCTTAGAGCATGTCCTACCAAACGGTCCCTTCTTCTTGTCAAGTTGTGCCACAAACTCCTCTACTCCCACATTCTATTCAATACCTCCTCGTTATTTATGTGATCTACCCATCTAATCTTCAGCATTCTTCTGTAGCACTGCATTCCGAAAGCTTCAATTCTCTTCTTGTCCAAACTATTTATCGTCCACGTTTCACTTCCATACATGGCTACACTTCATACAAATACTTTCACAAACGACTTCCTGACACTTAAATCTATACTTGATGTTAACAAATTTCTCTTCTTCAGAAACGCTTTCCTTGCCGTTTCCAGTCTACATTTTATATCTTCTCTATTTCGACCATCATCAGTTATTTTGCTCCCCAAATAGCAAAACTCCTTTACTACCTTAAGTGTCTCATTTCCTAATCTAAATCACTCAGCATCACCCGACTTAATTCGACTACATTCCATTATCCTCGTTTTGCTTTCGTTGATGTTCATCTTATATCCTCCTTTCAAGACACTGTCCATTCCGTTCAACTGCTCTTCCAGGTCCTTCGCTGTCTCTAACAAAATTAAAATGCCATCTACATACTTCAAAGTTTTTATTTCTTCTCCACGAATTTTAATTTCTAATCCAAATTTATCTTTTGTTTCCTTTACTGCTTGCTCTATATACAGATTGAATAACATTAGGGAGAGGCTACAACCCTGTCTCACTCCCTTCCCAACCACTGCTTCCCTTTCATGTCCCTCGACTCTTATAACTGCCATCTGGTTTCTGTACAAATTGTAAATAGCCTCTCGCTCCCTGTATTTTACCCCTGCCACCTTTAGAATTTGAAAGAGAGTGTTCTAGTCAACATTGTTAAAAGCTTTCTCTAAGTCTACAAATGCTAAAAACGTAGGTTTGGCTTTCCTTAATCTTTCTTCTAAGATAAGTCGTAATGTCAGCACTGCCTCACGTGTTCCAATATTTCTACGGAATCCAAACTGATCTTCCCCGATATCGGCTTCTACCAGTTTTTCCATTCATCTGTAAGGAATTCGTGTTAGTATCTTGTAGCTGTGACTTATTAAACTGATAGTACGGCAATTTTCATATCTGTCAACACCTGCTTTCTTTGGGATTGGAATTATTATATTCTTCTTGAAGTCTGAGGGTACTTCGCCTGTCTCATACATCTTGCTCACCAAATGGTAGAGTTTTGTCAGGACTGGCTCTCCTAAGGCCGTCAGTAATTCTAATGGAATGTTGTCTACTCCCGGGGCCTTCTTTCGGCTCAGGTCTTTCAGTGCTCTGTCAAACTCTTCACGCAGTATCGTATCTCCCATTTCATCTTCATCTACATTCTCTTCCATTTCTGTAATACTGTCCTCAAGTACATCGCCCTTGTATTGACCCTCAATATACTTCTTCTATCTTTCTGCTTTCCCTTGTTTGGTTAGAACTGGGTTTCCATCTTGATGTTCATACAAGTGGTTCTCTTTTCTCCAAAGCTCTTAATTCTTCTGTAGGCAGTATCTATCTTGTTCAAATAGATTTCGGGCTTACAGCCGGTCGTCGTAAACTTCTTCGCACGATATTTCGGCTGGACAACTGCCAGCCATCTTCAGGTGAGCCGAACGAGGACTGACGAAGACGTTCTGCGTTCCGTCTTATATAGTGCGCTGACAGTACTGCCGCGCATGCGTTGCAGTCGCGGAGACAGAAGGACCACACCGGCCAGCAACAGCGCCCTCGCTGGTGGAACTGCGAAACTCAGGTGCCGTCGGTAATTTCGCTGGCCGCAGGTATGGATGTCTTCTGGCGTCTTCGTCTCGAGAAAATTTCTGTGATGACGGGATTCCATGCATTATTCAATTGGTAACCACTGTCCCGGTTCATTAAATTTCCAGCAATGCGTATTTCAACGGATTCTTTAATAATGGAGTTCCAAAAAGTTGTTGCTGTGGCCAAAATCTAAGTTTTGTCGTACTCCATTGAATGTCCGTTAGAAATACAATTTTCCGCAACTGCAGTATCTATCTTACCCCTAGTGAGATAAGCGTCTATATCCTTACATTTGTACTCTAGCCATGCCTGCTTAGCCATTTTGCACTTCCTGTTGATCTCATTTTTGAGACGTTTGTATTCCTTTTTGCCTGCTTCATTTACTGCATTTTTATATTTTCTCCTTTCATCAATTAAATTCAATATATCTTCTGTTACCCAAGGATTTGTACTAGCTCTCGTCTTTTTACCTACTTCGTCCTCTGCTGCCTTTACTACTTCATCCCTCAGAGCTAACCATTCTTCTTCTACTGTACTTCTTTCCCCCATTCCTGTCAATTGTTCCTTATGCTCTCCCTGAAACTCTGTACAACCTCTGGTTCTTTCAGTTTATCCAAGTCCCATCTCCTTAAATTCCCACCTTTTTGCAGTTTCTTCAATTTTAATCTGCAGTTCATAACCAATAGATTGTGGTCAGAGTCCACATCTATTCCTGGAAATGTCTTACAATTTAAAACCTGGTTCCTAAATCTTTGTCTTACAATTATATAATCTATCTGATATCTTTTCGTATCTCCGGGATTCATCCATGTATACAACCTTCTTTTATGATTCGTGAACCAAGTGTTAGCTATGATTAAGTTATGCACTGTGCAAAATTCTACCAGACGGCGTCCTCTTTCATTTCTTACCCCCAATCCATATTCACCTACTATGTTTACTTCTCTCCTTTTTCCTACACTCGAATTCCAGTCACTCATGACTATTAAATTTTTGTCTCCCTCCACTATCTGAATAATTTCTTTTATTTCATCATAGATTTCATCAATTTCTTCATCATCTGCAGAGCTAGTTGGCATATAAACTTGTACTACTGTAGTAGGCGTGGGCTTCGTGTCTATCTTGTCCACAATAATGCGTTCACTATGCCGTTTATAGTAGCTTACCCGCACGCCTATTTTTTATTCATTATTAAACCTACTCCTGCATTACCTCTATTTGATTTTGTATTTATAACCCTGTATTCACCTGACCAAAAGTCTTATTCCTCCTGCCACTGAACTTCACTAATTCCCACTATATCTAAGTTTAACCTATCCATTTCCCTTTTTAAATTTTCTAGCTTACCTGCTCGATTAAGGGATCTGACATTCCACGCTCAGATCCGTAGAACGCCAGTTTTCTTTCTCCTGATAACAGCATCCTCTCGAGTAGTCCCCTCCCGGAGATCCGAATGGGGGACTATTTTACCTCCGGAATATTTTACCCAAGAGGACGCCATAATCATTTAACCATACAGTAAAGCTGCATGCCCTCGGGAAAAAGAAGATAGTGGTTCTATATGCAGGTGTGTCGGTTGACCAAGCGGAAATTATCACCGTGTAGTCATTCTCTCAGAATTGACTGGGAGCTAGTAATTTGTTTCACGTGCATTTCTTGGAAACTGCGTACTGCCTTGCGCAAGAGCAATCATCACCGTAATGTAATCAGTCTACACCATGTATTGAGTTATGCATGGGCACTTCACTGAACGCCTGCTTAATATCACCAGTACCTTCCTCACGAATCCTGGAACGCCAGTGACATTTCCCAATAATTGGTAAATGGACAATGCACTGACATCAGCAGGTTCTAAGGTGTGTATGGCACGATGTCCATGATTAAATGATTTTTAAATAAAGTGGAAATATGACGTGTAGAAAGGCTCTGACATGTAGGACAGGAAACAATGGTGTGACGTTTTACTAAATGTTTTGCATTTAATTTTTTTAAATATTTTAATTCCATTTTTGTATTTTGAACATGAGGACGTGTAGGTTTTCATACAGAGTCTACACATAATCGCCTTTTCAATTTTAATTTTTACATTAGGCAACCAAAATAGTGTGCGATGATCTCACAGCGACTAAAGAAGAAATTCTGCTCAATATGACATGTAGCCCAATGTTTCGCACAAGAGACCTTTGCAGTGGATATCATATCACTTGAATATAATCTTTAGTTAGATATGCATGTCAATCCAGCAAATACGCAAGATCATGATGTTTGAGTGTGACACAATGTTTCGTAGGAGAGCGATCGGTATTGGATTTCAAAGCCCTTGTAATTAGGTTAAGATGTCTAGCTAGTATTTTTTTTTAGATTATGATGTCTGAATTTGGCACGTGCCGTAATTCATGGACGCACTATATGGAAAAGGTTATTCATACAGCATGTAGGGCCAGCACTGCGAAACTGTTTAAAGTTGTAACTGCTTTAAATTATGTAAAATGCTTGAATATCTGTATTTCAGTATTCATCCTCTGTAGGATTTGCACGTACGGATATGCATTATGGTTATAGGAAAAGCAGATTTCAGTGTGGTCGCGTATGACGAGATGTCACAGTGAAACTGCGACGTGAGACGCTGTTTTAATAGGGGTTTGTAACTGTTTCCTACAATACGTATTGACGAAACAATCAACATGTATGTTTTTAAATTTTTTACGTATGTAAACTTTTTATGTATCTAGTTTTTTACACGCCAACCACCTGTAGGTATGACGGAAATTTTTGTAATGGACCTACAAATGTGTTTATATTTATTTGTTTCATTGTTTTTTTATATTGACTGCAACTGCTTAATAAAGGCGCTTAAATACTACTTGTTTAATTCGATGCGCCCATTTCCCGTGAACGCGCACTTGAACATGAAACGCTTGTCTTATGTTCAAATATTGAACATGTAGGCACGAAACTGTAATTTGTATTTACGTAATACTTGAACATTTGCCATTGTCATTCCCTGCATTGATGAAAAGTTCAGCAAAGGTGCTTCAGCGCATCCTCATTTAAAACTCGACACGCCCATTGCCTGTGGACGCGCGCTTGTACACGAAGCGTGACACTAGCGCCATCGAACATTTGCTGGTACTGTTGGCCTCCAGTTTGATTCTAACGTGCTTAGAGGCGCGTCTTGACTGCGAACGTTTTATGCAGTATGTATTGTCATTCTGATGTTTGTTAAGCACATCAGGCACTTTGAGTACAGGTATGTCTGAATTCAAATACTTAATTTGTGGTGAATTTATTTTAAACTCTTTATATTGTAATTCCACACATACATTCACTCTTTTTTGACAAGTATGTTCTATTTTGTAGCCTCAGTAGGTCAGACTTGGGAATGTAGCAGCTGGTTTGGAACTACTCGCCAAACACACAAAGTGCTTCGACAATCACGTTACAAACTTCTAGGGGAAGTAATTTTGAATGGGACCCCATGCCCAGAAACGTACCGTTTCCGCTGAACGACGGATTTAATTCAGATGTTTATCTCAACCACTTCTGCTTGAGGAATTGAATGAGGTGTGACGCAGTATAATATGGAAATACAACGAAACATCCATTTATCACTTAAACACATCTGTTTATATTAATGCGTAAACATTGAGTGTTTACAATACTCCAAAACAAAAAAAGAACTAAACATACTGTATGTACCGAACACTGCTAATGCATTACAACTACGGCTCGATGGTGCGACCACCAACTTTGTCACATACATTTTATCTACGATGCATGTTCTGCTACACACTCTCCATCCCACCTGGTGTCTCTTCAGTTTGAAGTGCAGCGGCCAGAAATCGTGCCAGGAGATCTTCCTCTCTCTCTCTCTAGAGCATTCTCGTAAATTAAACTTTGCATACGACCACACAAGTAGTAGCCCATAGTCGTTAAAACCGACGATCTCGGCGGCCTATTCATGTTTCACGAAATCGTCTGTTGGGGAGTCTCCAAACAGTACAAGAGAAGTGAGGTGGTGCACCATCATTCTGAAACCAAATTCCCTGACGAACATTCAGTGACACAGTTCCCATGAACGGTTCCAAAACGTTTTGTAAAAAATCAAGTACCTTGGACAGTTAGCTTGAGTGGAATCACATGTAATGTCCAGAATATCTGCCCAAAAATAAATAGCAAACCGGTGCTGAAATCCCCGAACATGTGTGGCACAAGGGTTTTCATCTTCCAGACACGGCTGTTTTGCGAACTCAGAACACTACTATTGATCTACTTACATTCACCTGTGAACAGATCTCGAAGTGGGAAGAAGCGTGTATCGGTGCAGCGGTGCAGAAACGACGTGCAGTCGTGGAAAATCGGCTGAGCCCGTAGCGTTTACCCTTTGTATGTGGTACAGATGTAATTTTTGCTCGCGAAGGACGTTCCAGATGATACTGTGACTAATATCCACTCCACGCCAGATTGTTAGAGTACTGACGGGTTCTCATCAACGCAATGCAGTACATCTTTTTCAAATTCTCGCGTGCGATGTTGCAGTGGAGCGCCACAGGCCTACCTCCTCACGTTGAAGACACGTGCTTCTCGGAGCTGTTACGTAACTGGGGCAAAAAGTTTGTGCGATGGCGGTTAGTTGGTTCGGAGAGGAAAGGGACCAACAGCTCTTCCGTTGCCGCGAGATTCGCCACTCTGTATTCTGAAAATGTGTACTGAACCATATTTTCTGAATCGGAGACGCACAAGCATTGAATAGGCCTCGTAGTAAGGCAGATGTTAAGTGACATCAGGTGACGTCATCCTCTCTACACTATTGCATACCAGGACAAGCAACTCTAAGACTTTTCTTTTTCCCGCAGCAGACGTGGACGCGATACACATTTCAATTGAAAGCGTTGTAGATCGCAAACGGTACGTTTCCGGACATGGCTTTCTGGTAAAATATTGTGTACTCATTCTCCTCTGCAAGTCATAGAAGTTTGTAATGCGAATTTCCGAACACCCTGTATATACTGCAACTGTGAGGTTGTTAATAAGTGCTTCATGCAATCTCGCATTAAATGATGCTGCTGTCCCAGCTCCTGACGCATTATTTTGATCACTTCGTCATATTCTGCAGGTACCAGAGTTTTTCATTAAAAGGTGAGGTGCTGATACTCTCTCCGTCTGGTTACCTTCTCTTTTCTAATCCAGTTTATCATTTTTGTGCCTGCTACGTCTGCCTTAAGCGTTGTGACTGAACCAGATGCTTCTACTAGATTAAGTGGAGTGTAATTTATGGCAGTGCTTGTTACTGGCTTACGAAGTGGTGAATTGCTGTTATAAAAGCGTTGCCTAGTATTCCGAAGTTGCTTTTCGTGCCACTGTTTGCCATCAGTCGTTTTCCCCACTTTACAGGTGTTGTGATTTAGTCTTTCAGTAGATTACTTGGATGACATAATTCGTAATGATTTACATTGTTTTCATTTGGGTTTCTCCCAGATCACTGTTGGTGCAGTTAATGAAACCCCAAGTGCAAGTAACCAAAGAGACTACGTTACGTATTAAAAGGGCTGCAGGAGAAAAAAAATCAGGCGAACTGTGTGCTTGCGGCGAATTGTTTTATGGTTATGTGCATCACACGTCTTCTTTGCTACTTGTACGTCTGATATTCATTCATAGCTCCAACCATGTTTCCACCGCTCACCAGAAACTCAGTAGCTTTAACCTTGCCGTGACTTATATTCATTCTCTGGAGATTTGTTCAGGACGAACGACATGTTTATATTTTCGCAAAATAATTCTATTGTTTTATGTTAAGGCATATTGAATTAATATCATTTATCAAGAGGGGTAGGACAACAATATGGAGACACCAAAACCACAACCCATTACCATGCCTAACACGGTGTAGGAAAACCGTTGGCATTCAAAACAGCTTCCAGCCGTCTCGGAATGGATATATAAAGGTCCTGTAAGGTTTTCAAGAGAATCTTATACTGACAAACTGTCTATTGGCTTCTATCTCGGGTTATTCGGCCGTCGTTCATCTAATGATTTTTCTGACGTTTCGCCAGCACGAGTGGCTGGCATTGTCAAAGCTTCACCCTCCATTGCCGGTGGTGAACTGGAGCCGATCTCGCGGCCGCAGACTACATGTACCTGGCGCGCCAACGTCCGAGGGCTTCTCCGCGGTGGTGTGGAACCATGGTGAAGAACAGCTCGGCGACTTCCTAAGACACTTGAACAGCCTCCATGCCAACATAACATTTACCATGGAAGTAGAAACGGACAAAAACTGCAATTTCTAGATGTGCTGGTCACAAGGGACGGCGAAAACCTGGGACACAGCGTGTATCGAAAACCGACACACACGGACCGATACCTGCACAAACTGTCAAACCACCACCCCAGCTACAAAAGAGGCATGATTAGTACGCTCGTAACGAGAGCAGGACGAATATGTGAGCCGCAACACCTCAAACGAGAAATGAAACACCTGTAAACTGTTCTGAGAAGCAATAGGTACTCCACAAATTATATTAGAACAGTAACAGAGCCAAACACTCGGCGAAGTAAGGAACCAGAAAAAGAAATGTCGGGTACGGCCTTTCTGCCATACATTCCCAGAGTGACGGACAGAATCTGCCGTATATTGTGCAAACATGGCGTAAAGACGATTTTCAAACCGACAAGGAAGATCAAAGAGTGTCTTAGATCGGTGAAGGACAAAAGAGACCCACTTGCAATGGCGGGAATATACCGTATACCATGCACATGCGGAAAAGTTTATGGCGGAATGACTGGACGATCAATTAACACCAGGATCAAAGAGCATAAGCGACATTGCAGGTTGGGACAGGTGGAGAAATCGGCCATGGCAGAGCACGCACTGAATGAGACCGACCACGTAATAAAATTCGCCGACACGGAAGTTCTGGCTGTAGAGAAACACTATCACACGCGCTTGTTCAGAGAAGCTGTAGAAATACAAAAACACGCGAACAGTTTGAACAAGAAAGAGGGATTAGTAAAACTTAATCCCTCAGCAGGTCAGGCCAACGCGTGATTGGCCTGTGATGTGGTTGTTGGCCCAGTCCACGGATGAGCCGGTTGCGGGAGTGTTCCGTCCTCTCGTAGAACTTCCTGGCGATGGCGCGGAACCTTTCTCGGAGAGGCAGGATTCCGGTGTCCTCGTGGAGTTGGCGCGTCGAAAAGCGCCTCGGAAGATGCATAGCAGTCTTCAAGGCGCGGTTCTGTATCCGTTGCAGAGTCACAATGTGAGCATCTGTGGCTTTCCCCCAGACCACGGCCGCAGTGGGCGAACCAATGTTAGGTAAAGCGTGATGCCGTGTTGCGGTGGCAAGGTTGACTGCGGGCTCAGCAGTGGATACAGGGCGCGGAGGCGTCCAACTGCTCTCCCTTTCACATCACGGATGTGATGCTTCCAGGTGAGCCTGCGGTCTAGGGTAACCCCTAGGTATTTCGCCGTCCCACTCCATGGGATAGGTTCTCCCAGGATTTCGAGCGGCGTAAGCCCTGGCGACAGAAGTCTTCGAGTGAAGACGACTGCCTGGCTCTTTGTGGCGTTGAATTTCAACCGCCACTTTGTTGCCCATGAGCCCAAGGCGTCGCACCCGCGTTGGAGGCGGTTTCTCAGCACCTGGGCATTCATGCTGCGCCTGAACAGGGCTGTATCATCAGCGTACAGCGCCAGTTCGACTCCTGCCACTTTCGGCGCGTCTGCAGTGTACAGGGAGTACAGCGAGGGGCCGAGAACCGACCCCTGCGGCACCCCTGCACGTATCTGCCGGTCTGTGGACGTACCGTCGTCAGCCCTCACGTGGAAGGTTCGTTCGGACAGGTACGACCGCAGCAGCGTCATGTGAGACGTCGGTATCCCTTGCTCAAAGAGTTTGAACTCGAGACCGTCGTGCCACACCGAGTCAAACGCTCGGGAGACGTCGAGGAACACTGCGCCAAGGAATTCCCTTGTTTCCAGTGCCCTCATGGCCGGTTCTACCACCCGCAACAGCTGGTGGGAAGTGGCATGCTCTTCTCGGAATCCGAACTACTCGTCCGGGATGATGCCCTCCTGGGTGACGTGTCGCATCAGTCTTCTCGCGTACAGCCTCTCGAAAACTTTCGAGAGGGACGGGAGTAGGCTGATTGGTCGGTAGCTCGATGCCTGGCGTGGGTCCTTGCCAGATTTCAGGATGGCCACGACCTCCGCGTGTTTCCACGCAGAGGGGTAGTCACCCGATCGGAGAATCTCGTTGAAAACATCGGCAAGTTGCCGGTGTAGGTCCGGTGGAAGGTTCTTCACCAGGAGGTTTGTGACGCCCTCGGACGTTGGCGCGCCAGGTGCATACAGTCTGCGGCCGCCAGCTCGGCTCCAGTTCACCACCGGCAATGGAGGGTGAAGCTTTGACAATGCCAGCCACTCGTGCTGGCGAAACGTCAGAAAAATCATTAGGTAAACGTCGGCTAAAGAACAAGAGACAGAAGCCAATAGGCAGTTTGTCAACAAGTGGCCACGAAAGCCTTAACAGTTTTGATTCTTATACTATTCTTCTTCCAAAACAGTGGCATATTCAGGCAACGATGATGGCGGTGGATAGCGATCACCCACCCTTCTCTCCCAAATAAGCTGAATTATATTGAGATCTAGTGACTTGGTGGCCAGGGAAATGCGACAATTCACCCTGGTACTCACAAAACCAGTCCTGGACAATGCGAGCTGTGCGAACACCGGCCCTCCTGTCTTGGAACATAGCATCAATGGGGAAATGGGATGCACCTGATTAGCCAAAATGGTCACATCCTCCTAGGTACTAATGCGACGTTGCACAGCGATTTGGCTCGTGGAATACCACGATACGGCTGCGTAACTCATCACCGAACCAACGACATGTTTCACTCTTGGGACCTAAACTCGGCCATAAATTGAAAATAGTGTGCAGCAAGACTCATCCGACGAAAGACTTATATGCGGTGTAAATCTTCAGTTCGGTGTGTCTTTCAAACACCAAACAGTTCGTCTAACTTGGTTATGGAGGAACACACTGAACCAGCATCAACAATTTGCCCATGCTCGTAGTCACTCAGCACCGGCGTAATGGCCGGCCTCTGTGGCCGAGCGGTTCTAGGCGTTTCAGTGCGGAACCGAGATGGTGCTACGGTCGCAGGTTCGAATCCTGCCTCGGGCATGAATGTGTGTGATTTCCGTATGTTGGTTAGGCTTAATTAGTTCTAAGCCTAGGGGACCATTTTTGAACCGGCGTAATTGCAACCACAGCTAGACAGAACATTGTTCTGACCACCGCTGTCATTTCCAACGTATGTAGGACGTTGCACAGCTGCCGTTTTCGGTCAAAAACAGCAGCGCAACCTACAGGGTTGGCTAGCATCTGCGTTTAAGTTCAAATGCCTTTTTATTGTCCTATACTTTGTCCTGTAATTCAGATGACTGTTTAAGCTGTTGTTGGCGTTGTTAGGAAACCGGTTACCAGGCTGAAGTGAGTGCTATTGAAAGTGAGTGCTTGCTAGACGGAATCAAAAGAACCCTTTAGAAGTATGCTTGTCTCCTGTCTTAATTTGCTACTATGTTACTGCGCTGTTGCTGCCTTTTAGGCGCAAATATATTTTCCAGTAATCCACCATGGGCGATAGTGTGTCGATGCTTGAACTGTTTATCCTGTAAGTCTGCATAAATGAAGTAGCCGACGTATGTGAAGGAATTGAATATTATTTGCTAAAGAGTGCGGGGCGTAAACATATTACGTTTTTTATCTATTGCTTGCTCTAGTATGACGAAAACAACGATGAGCTGCACTTTGAAACCCTGGTATCCTTCAGACGGCACTTGTTTTACTGGCAGTATTTTAATTTGCATCAACTGACTGTACATTACCTAACTTATCAATTATGTGAACATCTTGTATGATGTGCAGGAGTATGGGGCAGGGTGGTATTTAAAGGGATCCACCGTATTCCTCTTTTTTAGATAAAAATGTCATTGTATTTAGTATCAGGATGCTGAAAAAATTATTCAAATACTAAGTGTTGTAGCCATGAGATGAGCTGAAGCAAAAATTTTGTGTGTTGTATAGCTCTGTTGGTTTGCAGTTAAAAATTGATGCTACTGCCTCAATGACATCTTCCGTACTGGTGGTGCGCCGGTCGTTGTGGCCGAGCGGTTCTAGGCGCTTCAGTCCGGAACCCCGCTGCTGCTACGGCCGCAGGTTCGAATCCTGCCTCGGGCATGGATGTGTGTGCTGTCCTTAGGTTGGTTAGGTTTAAGTAGTTCTAAGTTCTAGGGGACTGATGACCTCAGATGTTAAGTCCCATAGTGCTCAGAGCCATTTGAACCATTTTTTTCGTACTGCTGGTGCGACTTGTTTCTTGTGTGCGTTCTGTTATTTCTTCATTTTTAATCAAGAAGTTGTTTCTTAATACTACTCTCATTTCACCTATAAACTATTGTTTCATTGTATCGTGGAGTACAACATCAAGGGGCGAATTTGCTAATACTAGACGTGTTAATCCACCAATTATGAATAAAAAAATAAATTCTAGATCTCATAATAATGGTATACCAGAGATTTGTTAATTGTCTGGATTATAGTATGCATGTTGTTCTCCTGTTCTTTATTCTGATAAATCTTTTGCCATTAACTTCACTGTTGAACTGGTGTACTCAAATCTTCTAAGCTGAAAAGCCAAAGAAACTGGTACATCTGCCTAAGATCGGGTAGGGCTCCTGCGACCACGCAGAAGTGCCTCAGCGCGATATGGCATGGACTCGACCAATGTCTGAAGTAGTGCTGGAGGGAATTGAGATCATGAATCCACAAATCCGTAAGAGTACAAAGGAGTGGAGATCTCTTCCGAACAGCACGTTGTAAGGCATCCCACATATGCTCAGTAATGTTCATATCTGGGGAGTTTGGTTGCCAGCGGAAGTGTTTAAACTCAGAAGAGTGTTTCTGGAATTACTCCGTAGCAATTCAGGACGTGTGGGGTGTCCCATTGTCATATGCAAGCATTGCCCAAGTCTGTGAATGCACAGTGCACATGAACGGATACAGGTGATCAAACAGGATGCTTACGTATGTGTCACCTGTCAGAATCGGATGACGACTTATCAGGGGTCCCATATCACTCCAAATGCTGACGCGACACTATTACTGAGCCTCCACCAGCTTTAACAGTTCGCTTATGGCTTGCAGGGTCCGTGGATTCATGAGGTTGTCATCATCAATCCGCTCGATACAATTTGAGAGAGACTCGTCCCAACAGGCAACATGTTTCCAGCCATCAACAGACGGGCCCAGCGAGTTAGAAAGCTTTGTGTCGTGCAGTCATCTATGGTACATGAGTGGACCTTCGGCTCCGAAAGCTCATATCGATGATCTTTCGTTGAATGGTTCGCACGCTGATACATGTTTATAGCCCAGCATTGAAATTTGCAACAAGTTGCGGAAGGGTTGCACTTCTATCACGCTGAACGACCCGTTCTTCCAAGATCTTTTTCCGGCCGCCGCGATGTCTGAGATTTGATGTTTTACCGCATTCCTGATATTCACAGTTCGCTCGTGAAATGGTCGTCCGGGAAAATCCCCACTTCATCGCTACGTCGGAGATGCTGTGTCCCATCACTCGTGAGCCGACTATAGCACCACGTTTAAACTCACTTAAATCTTGATAACTTGTCATTGTAGCACCAGTAACCGATCTAAGAACTGCGCCAGACACTTGTCTTGTATAGGCGTTGCCGACAGCAGCGCCGTATTCTGCCTGTTTAGGTATTCTGTATTTGAATACGCATGTCTGTACCACTTTCTGAGGCACTTTAGTGTATATCATTAAAAATATGTCGTGACAATGCTGGTGCGTAGTTTGAAAGAGCACGTTGTTAGTGTACTGCTGCTATATTCACACCCACTGTGTTAAATTTAGCTCGGAATTTCTAAGATTTTCCATCGTTTTACGGCCTTAAGCTGTTATATTCCTCATGTTCTGTATGAGTTATTCTTCGGCATTCGTATGTTCTTACTTGGTACTGAAAGGTATGACTGTTCACTGGGTGATCTGATTGATTAGATTATTTTCATACATTTAGTAACGTCTTCTCTAACCGTGTTCAGCAATGGTGCTGGTAGATTACCCTTCTGTAATCGGCCATGTAAAAAAGAATGAGATCGCGTAGCCGAATAGTAACAGATATTTTAAGGCAGTGTCTTCTGAAGTAAATAACTGATTATTGGGGAAAGTGTAAAAGTTATTTTTACAAATAACTCACTCCACTGCCTACTCCCGTAAATTTTGAGTAAATAGTGTAAACCACCACATATCGCCCGTGATAAAGACAAACGGAAAGGCAATGGTTCCACGAAGTATTTAAGTAACCCACGACAAACCAATGAAACTATTTATAAATACTGTCGTCAGTCCAGTGGGACAAACATGTCGGTTATAGGAACAGCATTTATCACACAACTAATCGGAGCAAATGTCTGTTGACTTAATAGTTTGAAACCAACAGACAAAGTGTAAGAAGTGGAAAGTCAGATATTGTGGTTCAAATGGCTCTGAGCACTATGTGACTTAACATCTATGGTCATCAGTCCCCTAGAACGTAGAACTACTTAAACCTAACTAACCTAAGGACATCACACAACACCCAGTCATCACGAGGCAGAGAAAATCCCTGACTCCGCTGGGAATCGAACCCGGGAACCTGGGCGTGGAAGCGACAACGCTACCGCACTACCACGAGCTGCAGACCAGAAATTGTGAGAATTTACTAAATACCAGTTATAATAATTTGGAACAGTTTGCAAATAATCATTAATGATATCGTTAACTGATGAAATCTCTCTCTTATAGTCAAACTACGTTACCCCACAGTAACGCTTGCCTGTACAGATTAATTTCGTTAATTTTCCAAACAAAGCTCATAGAATGTCGCTTTTCAAGTTATATGACAACTTTTACATTAATTAATGCAAACGAGATTTAAGACACCTGCAACGGCAGAATACGGAACACCAGGCGAAAAAAAAAAAAAAAACACTTTCACAAAGAGTTTTTAAAACGCAAATTTCCGTATAATTTTGAATTTAATTTCAACCTTTGTTTCGCCAGTGCTATTTTGTTTAAATTTGCTTAACTTTTCACGTTAATAATTCAAAACTGTAATTATTCATATTGCCTTTGATTGTTAAACAGAACAAATCGACTCACTGAAGGATCATTTTCACCGAAAGCGTAACTGACATAAGTCATCATAATTCTTCTTGACACGTTTTACGCACTGGGTAATATTAGATTACGAAAGATACAGGATCATAAGCAACGTAAGAATGGCTAAGGTTTACGACAGCACCAGGAAGCTAGTTTTATACAATTAACATCATTATTTAAAATAAATAGGAGTTCACTATAAATTCACTGTGTATACCTTACAAAACATCTAAATTAAACTGAACGGGAACAATGACACAGGATGACAGGATGATAGGTAAAGCTGGCACCGAATGACGAGTACAATAGCTTCATAAGTAAAATCAAAAATTAAGATGGAAAGTGCATAATGTTCGAAAAAATCAGTACTTATTGTGATAATACTTACCTGGCGTGCTATATTATTTAAAAAGTTGATAAAAGAAGAAGCGCGAACACTGAAAAATGCGAATATGGACTTGTGTGTGCAGAATCCGCAACCAACACTGTACATTTGTAAGTAAATGGGACGTCTTCTCACTGCTATTGTGAAAAACGGGCCGAAAAAGAAATGTGAAACAGTTTACCATTATAAGTGTGCAAACGTAAGTTCAAAACGAAAGACTTGTTACTGTTCCAATTGCTGTAAAAACGAAATGCACGAAAATGTAAACAGCAAAGACACTAAAGACGATATTATAGCTCTTCTATTAGATAAAATTCGTGGGTTAAAATTAAAAGATGATGAATATACACAACAAAAACAACACTACGAATCTCAATTGTACAGTTATGTGGTAACAGAAAATTTGACTAGTAGAAATACAGACGACAGGACCAATAAACATTGTCGAAAATGCCAGAAAACTGTGAGAAATGAATGTGGAAACATATTTCATTTTCGATGTGGAGACGTAGATCCCTCACTAAAGGGACAGGAGATAATCATAGAAAATTGGAAGTATGACGAATGTAGGTTTAAAACTATTAGGCCTAAAGCATGTAACATACCCAATTATAATGGACCTGAAGATAATGAAGTTCACACAATCACATCTGAAACCAAACACACGAAGCAGAACAACATGGACTGTGCGACGAAAAGCGCAGAAGTATTTAAATCATCGAATAAAAACCACAGCAAAAAATCTTGCAGCAACCCGGATTTGATGGTGCCTCTTTTGAAATGGAATAAAACAAACACTGTACCAAATGCAACAAATGAAGAACAAGATGGAATAGAGAGTCAAGAAATACGCAGAGAAAAAACAACACACATCAGAATCTACTCTGATGGTTTTGGAAGAGGGATGGCTACAAAAACGAAGACCCTGACAACCCAAAAAAACATTAAAATTGAAGGCATAGTGAAACCTGGAGCAAAATTCAACCAGTTCCTAACCAACACTGAAGATTGAGGTAATTTGCCAAGGAGTGACTTTGCAATTCTTATAGATGGTTCCAATGATGTGTACCATAAGGAAACAGCTGCAGCAACGACAGCTCTGAAGACAATACTGGGTAGGTTAACAAACACAAATATTATATTATTTAAAGTACCTCATCGTTACTATTTAATTCAAACATCATGAGTAAACAGAGAAATAACCAAAGCTAACAAGTATTTTAAAACAATTTGCAAACAGTTTAAAAATGTAATGCTTTTAGATATTAAGGAATGTATCAGTTGTAGCCATGAATCCTCCGACAATTGTAACTGCTCGAGAACTTATACAAGACACGGTCAAGCCGTTAGTGGAATAGGAAAGACTCTGCTGGCCCAAAAAAAAACTTAGTGTGGTAAATAACAAATTATTTTATATCATATGTCTCAAAACCCAGAACCACATCAGGGGAAACGTATAAGGCTGACTAAGCCAGAAATATATCAGACTTGGTCATAACCTGAAGAGATCATTAAGGTCAGCTGTGCATCAAATTTAAGGAGCTTGACTTTGCTGTATGTGAATTTACAAGGACTAGACAACAAAATGTGTGAGCTGGAAGTAATTTTAAACTGTAATCTCAAGGAGGTTTTGTGCTGTGTATCAATGAGCACTGGCTTTAGGACACTCAGATTTGACTTAATAAGTAGCTTTTGCAGGGAAACTTATAAATGTGAAGATATATGCATCTGTGTTACAAGTAACATTAAATCTAAAGAGGTAAAATTTAGCAAGGTGAAGTGTGCAGAAAAAGATTTTGAATGTTGTATTTGTGAACTTACAGACTCCAGAATGAGATTTCCACTCTGCAGCGGAGTGTGCGCTGATATGAAACTTCCTGACAGATTAAAACTGTGTGCTGGACCGAGACTCGAACTCGGGACATTTGCCTTTCGCGGGCAAGTGCTCTACCATCTGAGCTAGCCAAGCACGACTCACGACCCGTCCTCATAGCTTAAATTCTGCCAGTAACTCGCTTCCTACCTTCCAAACTTCACAGAAGCTCTTCTGTGAACCTTGCAAAACTAGCCTAGCACTCCTGGAAGAACGGATATTGCGGAGACATGGCTTAGCCACAACCTAGGTGACGTTTCCAGAATGAGATTATCTCCTAGGCAGTGGCTAAGCCATGTCTCCACAATATCCGTTCTTCCAGGAGTGCTTGTTCTGCAAGGTTCGCAGAAGAGCTTCTGTGAAGTTTGGTAGGTAGGAGGCGAGATACTGGCAGAATTGAAGCTATGAGGACGGGTAGTTAGTCGTGCTTGGTTAGCTTAGATGGCAGAGCACTTGTCCGCGAAAGGCAAAGGTTCAGAGTTCGAGTCTCGGTCCGGCACACAGTTTTAACCTGTCAGGAAGTTTCAACTTACAGACTGTCAAACTATAATTGCTTGCAACTATAGGTCACCATCAGGTGACTTTACCCAATTCTTATATTATATAGATGATTTTTTAAATGAATTGAGAGGCAGGTCAAAATGCACGGTGGTTCTTGGTGATTTTAACATTATTTTTAACAAAAGTAATAAGAACGGGATACAATTATTAAATCTGTTTAACACATACAACATGCAAGCTACTGTTCAGGAAATTACCAGATATGGGCATGGGTGTGAAACAACAATTGATCAGATATTTACTAACAAACAAAGCAATGAGTACAATATTGAAGTAACAGATACAAGCTTTTCTGACCATATGGCCTTAAAAATGACACTAAGGAATGAGAACAATAAGAAATGCACAGTCACTGAAAAATATGTACAAAGAAGACTTATTAATGCAAACAACATAAGGTTATTTAATAGTATGTTAAAAAGGGTGCAGTGGGTCATAGAACAAACTGATGATGTAGACAAAAAGTACAACAATTCTCTCACTGATTATAAATATTGCTGGGATGTAGCATTCCCACTGAAAATGATTAAAGTCAGAGAGAAGACGAACACACGGGTAACACAAGGGATTGAAAAGTCAGAAATAACCCTTAGAAATCTAAGCAAAAATTCTAGAATAAATACAACAGTAAAAGCATACTATAGGAAACATAAAAGGGTCTGTAGGAAAGTTTTACGGGCAGCAAAAAGTCTAAGCAATGATTCGTACATTTACATGGGAAGCAATAAATCAAAATATATTTGGAAGGTTATAAACAATAGCATAGGAAAATGTGAAACCGAAACCCATAATTTCAAAATTAAGTGATAGAAGATGCTCAACAGATAGCCAATATATTCAATGGACATCATGTGAACATAACACTAAACCTAATTAAAAGTCTGTCCAATTGAAACACCAAAAACATAAAAGTACCAACTTCTGATAAGACAATGTTTCTGTACCCAGTAACAAAATGTGAAGGTAGAAATGCTATTAATACACTAAAAAATAAAATGCCTTGTGGTGTTGACAGAATTCCAGACAAGGTAACCAAACATAGTTCTACCAGTATAGACACACAACTAACTGACATTATTTACACTTCTTTCAGGACAGGGGTGTTCCATTCAAAACTAAAACTCTCCACAATAAAGCCACTTAACAAAAAGGATAGTACAGCTGACTTAAATAATTACATGCCAGTGTCATTGTTGCCAGGTTTCTCTAAAGTAAAATGTCTGAATGGCTAGCTGACTTCCCGAATATAAATAAAATATTGGATAATGCTCAAACTCGGTTTAGAAAGAACAAATCCACAGAAACGGCAGTCTTCCAGTTCATGAAAATGGTCCTAAATGTCTTGGAAGAGAACGAATTAAGCTATGGGATGTTCTTAGATTTATCTAAAGCGTTTGATCTAATCAACCATTACTTATTGCTTATACAAATAGAATTTTATGGGGTACAGGGACTTGCCTCCAAATAGTTCAAGTCTTATCTCTCTGATAGACAACAGAAAGTACATATATGTGATGAAGGCAAAGAGGATCTTTCAGATTTCAAGAACACTAGCTATGGAGTGCCCCAGGGTTCCGTGTTAGGCTCTCTGTTGTTCTTGGTGTATGTAAACGATTTGCCAAACCATAAGACAGTTGCAGAAACGGTGATGTTCGCTGATGACACTAGCGTTTTTATAAAAGAATACACCAAGGATAATCGAAAGCAGAGTGTCTCTAGGACAATAAATGAGATGGGAAAATGGTTTAGCAATAATGCTTTGATCATAAATAAGGATAAAATGGTATTGAAGAATTTCAGTAATATTAAAAGTAAAGCTAGAAGAAGAGTAAAAGCTGAGTTAGAGAACTATGTTATTGCACAAGTTCCATACACAAAATTCCTAGGTATATGGGTGGATGAGCATTTGAGGTGGGAAAAGCATATAGAAGTTTTGAGTAAAAACTAGGTAAATGCTGCTATGTGCTAAGAAAGCTTCAGGTATGTTGCAATACTGAATCATTGCTATGTGCATATTATGCTTATATGAAAAGTTTGCTTAGAAATGGTGTGATCTTCTGGGAAAATACAGGTTTGGCAAAACAAACTTTCAAACTTCAATAAAGGGCTATTAGAATAATGAAAGGGGTTCCCTGTAGAGTGTCATGCAGGAAAATATTTAAAGAATTTAAAATAATGACTCTTCCCAACTTATACATCAATGAATGTGCCTCTTTTCTGAAAACCCACCAGGAATTTTAAATATTAAATAATCAGGTTCATAACCTTTAAACAAGGAACAGAGATGATTTTCACACAAACAGCGACAAAGGAGTGCTCTACCAAAAAAGTGTAAACTACCAGCCCAAAATACTTTTTAGTGCATTGCCTTCTACAGTAAAGAAAATTAAAGAATTTCATAAATTCAAGGTAGATCTTAAACAATTTTTGCTAACAGATAGTTTTTATGACATAGAAGAATATTTTAATATGGAAAAGTAACATTATTTATATCTGCTGATATGAAATATTTATATTTATTATCCAATTTTTTGTAACAAATTAAATATAAGAAATTACATTGTAATTGACTAAATTCATACAATGTATGTTGTTAACGGATGAATAAAGATTGTGACTGATTAATTGACTATGCTACTGAGGAGACGGTGGCGTCGGTGACAATGCTCCGTTAGCTCAGGTTATTACGAGAGCACTTTGATAATTGCAGACGATTATGGGACAGGACCTTGATATAACTTCGTTCATCTGCCCACGTACGCAGTTTCCAGAGTTGGCTCATAAACAGCACCTCGGCCACCTTCTTGCCTTACACGGGCAGCAAGCACACTTGCACACTGTTTGGTGGTCAGTGCCGGAGGCTGGAGTGCCCCGCGCGAGCACTCTCCCGCGTGGCGCACAGCGGCATCACTGGCCGCAACAGCTATTTTTTTTTTGCTATCATTTCGCTATTGTTTCACTAACGACAGTGACCCACTCTGATAATTATTTACACAAAATTACAAATCTGTTTTATTATAATTATTTTAAATATATAAAAAATAAGAACAACATATTTGGGTTTCAATTTCAAGTCGTCATTCTTATTAGTACAAGACTAAATAACAATTGAGAGAAGTAGCGGAAAAAATTAATGATACATCTGTGCAATAGTGTTAAGAGGTGCCTTACAGAAATAGGACGCCACTGATATGCTACTCTGTTTTTTGACATTCAGAGAAAAATAGTGTTTTATAAACTGTGGTTGAAGCTCTGCTCTGAAGCTGATTTGATTAATCTTAACTTTGGTGATTAATTTATTAGTTAGTTAGTTACCTGTTCCACAGATCATTTGACCTCTGTATCAAGATATGTATAGTTTAAAGGAACAGTGATATATGGATATGCGCATTTTTTTCTGCTTCATAACGTAATAACGTTCTGAATGATTTTGTGTGTTATGAGTAGGAATCTGTTAGCATTAAGGCATACATCAAATTTTTTGAAGTAATGTTTGAACTTCTATATGAGCAGCTGTAAATGTGTTCTGAATCTGAAGACTATCTCAGATTTTTGATGAAGTATCTTCCGTCTTTTTCTGTCATTTTTTCGTTAGATTCTCTGCCTCTTTTGTTAATTACTGCAATAGTTTGATCTCTTCCATTACATGTACACTGTACATCTTGAGTCATTGAACCGTTTATAAAACGATTTTTGTTTTCCATGACCTGTAAATATGGCTGTTGTTCGGTGATAGGAGTAGTACAATCTTTAAACATTGACGGAACGTAGCAAAACACAGTTTTTAGTTCGTTGAAATTCAGCCTCCCATCTATTTCTGAATTCTCCTCTCAGCTTTTTTTTGCGTTGATTGATGTGCGACGGCCTCACACCACCTTACTGGGAGGGCATGTGTGTCGGCATGTTATCATTCCACTGGGCGATGTTGGAGACAACTTCTTGCTGCGTCGGTAGCATGCCCATCATCCACGTACTGCTTCCCGTGGGGTGCATCCTTCATTGAGCCAAACAGGTGGAAGTCGGAAGCAGCGAGATCCTGGCTGTAAGATGGGTGAGGAAGAGCAGTCCAAGGAACTTTTGTGAGCTCCTCTCTGGTCTGCAGACTTATTTGAGGCCTTGTGCTGTCATGGAGAAAGAGCAGTTGGTTTCTTCAGTGTACTGAGGGCACCACAATACACTTCAGAGTTGATCATTGCCGGAGGAGACGTGGTGTGACGCCACTCCATAGACTGCCGTTTCGTTGCCGGTTAGAAGTGATGAATCCATGTTGTTTCATCGCCTTTGACGATGTTCGACAGACAATTCACACGATCAACCTCGTAACAGGCAAGCAATTCCGCACAGACGGGCCTCCGTTGCTCTTTATTTAAGGTGCTGTGGAACCCAACAGCCACACACCTTTGGTTACCCCAACTGGTGGACGAGACTATCAGCAATACCAACAGTGACGTCCAGTTGTGGAGCGAGGTGTTTGATTGCGATCCGCACGTTCCAACATTGCAGGAGTCACAGCAGTGTGCGTCCGGCTTTGCGTGACCTGTTGCGATGATGACAGATACCTCGCCCAACGACTCACTGTGCCTTTGTTAACTGCCAGGTCTCCGTAGGCATAAGGAATATCAGCAGCGTTCTGGTTTTCCGGCAAAAGCAACTCAATCCCGGCTCTCTGCTTGGAATGCATCTGTGTCATAGGCGACATTTTGAAAACTACATATAAGGCCACCACCTGTTAGAACTTCATCATACTATAGCGGATGGAGAGCGAATACTCCGTAATGTCCCATGCAAATTCTGCGTTTTTTCAACCGAAAGTGGCCGATAGAAGAATGTGTTGCGTTATTCATTGAACGCCCCTCGTCTTATAGATTATGAACGAAAACACAAACGACAATGGTGTGAACTGATGATGGCGTAACAGCCGAAAACCGGATTAATAATCAATACTGTTGAATATTATACCAGCGTTGAATATTACACCAGCGTCGTGTGTGTTTTCACTCATAAATTCTTTCTTTATTACACCTATGGGTATATCCTTTTCTGACTACGATGCCCTCATAACTAGCTACCAGGTAGTTCATTGCGCTATACCCCTCTATGAATTTTTATCAATCCAAAATCTATATGCCAGTTGTGCGTTTCCAGTTGTCTGATATTCTGTCGTATTTCTTCTACCACGAAGTTACGATTATTCGAACTACACTACTGGCCATTAAAATTGCTACGCCAAAAAGAAACGCAGATGATAAACGGGTATTCATTGGACAAATATATTATACTAGAACTGACATGTGATTACATTTTCACGCAATTTGGGTGCATGAATCCTGAGAAATCAGTACATAGAACAACCACCTCTGGCCGTAATAACGGCCTTGATACGTCTGGGCAATGAGTCAAACAGAGCTTGGATGGCGTGTTCAGGTACAGCTGCCCATGCACCTTCAACACGATACCACAGTTCATCAAGAGTAGTGACTGGCTTATTGTGACGAGCCAGTTGCTCGGCCACCATTGACCGGACGTTTTCAATTCGTGAGAGATCTGAAGAATGCGCTGGCCAGGGCAGTAGTCGAACATTTTCTGTATCCAGAAAGGCCCGTACAGGACCTGTAACAAGCGGTCGTGCATTATCCTGCTGAAGTGTAGGGTTTCGCAGGAAACGAATGAAGGGTAGAGCCACGGGTCGTAACACATCTGAAATGTAACGTCCACTGTTCAAAGTGCCGTCAATGCGGACAAGAGGTGACCGAGACGTGTAACCAATGGCACCCCATACCACCACGCTGGGTGATACGCCAGTATGGTCATAACGAATACACGCTTCCAATGTACGTTCACTTCGATCATAATGATGCTGTAAACAGAACCTGGATTAATCCGAAATAATGACGTTTTGCCATTAGAGCACCCAGGTTCGTCGTTGAGTACACCATCGCAGGCGTCAAGGGTAACTGCAGCCACGGTCTCCGAGCTGATAGTCCGTGCTGCTGCAAACGTCGTAGAACTGTTCGTGCAGATGGTTGTTGTCTTGCAAACGTCCCCTTATGTTGACTCAGGGATGGAGACGCGGCCGCGTTATCCGTTACAGGCATGCGGATAAGATGCCTGTCATCTCGTCTGCTTGTGATACGAGGCCGTCGGGATCCAGCACGGTGTTCCGTATCACCCTCCTGAACCCACCGATTCCATATTCTGCTAACAGTCATTGGATCTCGAACAACTCGAGCAGCAATGTCGCGATACGATAAACCGAAATCGCGATAGGCTACAATCCGGCCTTTATCAAAGTCGGAAACGTGATGGTACGCATTTCTCCTCCCTACACGAGTCATCACAACAACGTTTCACCAGGTAACACCGGTCAACTGCTGTTTGTGTATGAGTAATCGGTTGGAAACTTTCCTCATGTCAGCACGTTGTAGGAGTCGCCACAGGCGTCAACCTTGTGTGAATGCTCCGAAAAGCTAATCATTTTCATATCACAGCATCTTCTTCCTGTCGGTTAAATTTCGCGTCTGTAGCACGTCATTATCGTGGTGTAACAATTTAAATGGCCAGTAGTATATATAACGTATACAACGCTATCCTGCTGTAATTATTGAATTATTGATTACAGCAACTTGTCAACATTTGTTAGTTCATTGCCTGAGGCAAACTGATGGAAAACTGTCGTTCTTGGTTATCTGAGCATCCATTAATCAATATGAGCTGTAATTGGTGAGTAAACTTGTTATTGATAAATTCTGCATTTCCTGACTTTACTCTTTCGGCGGATTTACTTCCATCTGTATATTCAACACACTAGTGCTTTTTTTTTCGAGAGTCTCATATAGGTGAAACAGGGCTTTAGATGTGGCCACCGCGTCCACCTGATTTGGGTTTGGTATGCCGTGACACTACTTTGGGGGTGTGTCGTTGTGTCGTGTACATTACTTTAATTGCAACGAGTACCCACTTTTAACCCTGCTATTCAGTCACTTTTACCATGAAATGTAGTGTTAGGATCAATATGACCCAACGTCAAACTATCGCAAAATAAAATACTGACACACATTTTCCATACCGTTGTTGACATTGTTTTATACCAAGATGTTGTAGAAAATTAATAATATTAATGATAAAATTACTATTATTATTAAAATTATTATTATATACAAAACTTTCAGAAAATTTCGTAGTTTGATATTCACATAAAGTTAATTTGAAACAACACATAGTTATCAAGGAGACATCCTTCTTAGAGAGCATTACATTATTTTTCTTTTGTTCTTGTTAATTTGCTGATAGCAGTTTCAACACAAGTAGTCACATTAGTATGGACAAAATCATAAATGCGAAACAATCGTTTTCAACACAGGAAATTATTTTTTAAAGAATTGACATTTATTTTCTAACTTTTACTCGTTATCATTGTAGTTCGGAGTGAAGCAGTTGACAAGAGTTCTGCAAACATGTTCATTGCATTTTCCAGTCAACTTGTTTGGTTTATTGTCTCTGCTTTCTGGAAGCTGCTTACAGCGTGCACGTTTAGTAGGTTTTCTTGTTGTTAGCCATTCTGGCACGCTTTGCACACCTTCAGAGTTTAGGAAGCTCCTGAACACTCTCATTCTCGGAGAATCTTCTGTTCTTGGGAAATGCTTCCAAGATGAAACGTGTTCTGCTAAAGGTTTCTACAAGAATATTCTGCTCCTCAATATTTGATATCTCTGTTATTTCATTTTGAAGCACTGTACCAAATAGTCCTTCAAATGCATTTTTACGTCACTTACTCAGCCGCTTGTATGCCTGGTGACTCCTGGGATAATCGAGGCTAATAGGCGGCCATATTGTGCTTGTGGGTGGAACTACCGTCCTGTACTCCCATTTTCAGAATGAAAGGGCTGAAGACCAATTTCTACAAGCTGTGGACTGTCGTCACTACCATCAGAACACTTGGTTTCAGATGCATTGCTTCCGTCATCTTCAGACTTCATCTGTTGAAGAATTCACTAATTCTTTCAACTCAATCAGTTAATGATCTGATTACTATGGTGTTATAATTCAAGCAGATCACCAGCCGGTGTGGCCGAGCGGTTGTAGGCGCTTCAGTCGGGAACCGCGCGACCGCTATGGTCGCAGGTTCGAATCCTGCCTCGGGCATGTATGTATGTGATGTTTAAATAGTTCTAAGTCTAGGGGACTGATGACCTCTGTTGTTAAGTCACATAGTGCTCAGAGCCATTTTAAAACTGACCAGAAACCATAAACATTAAAATAATTGATAAGTCCTAATCAGTTTCTTGGAAAAGGCAAGAACAAACACATATCTGTAAACGCAGAGGGTTTGTTGGTTGTTCATTGTAAGTTGGAACTAAAGAAGTCATTATTACCGTGAAGCATTGCTTGATATGTAAAAAAGAAAAAAAGAAAAGAAAATATAGAGGTTCCGTTACTGCTACCTTTCGGGGACTATTTTTTTCTTTTTTAATTTAGTCCTCCTAAAACGTTATTTCAACGCTTTCTGTTCGTCAGAGGTAGCGGTACGGCGTACCAGCAGGTACCGTAAAAAATCAAGCACTGCCGTAAAGTGTAGAAGGAAGCTAAAAATGTTTAACTTAATACTAATAATATCTCTGTGAGGCTATTATGACCCAAACGTTACATTCGAACTATTAACGTTTAACACCAAACTATTTAAATATTTTCAAATACTCTAACAGAAAAAAATCACAACACCAAAAAGTAATTAATGTAGAGTAATGAAATTTCGGGAATACATTTGTCTAGGTAACATATTTGAGTCATTAACATATCTAGATCAGAGTTTAATGTAATCGAGAAAAGCCATTGCAGATGTGAAGTGCTGCTACGTTAAAAACCGATGTAATCACGTAAAAGTTGAATGCAAGCATGCAAACGTGCGTGCATTATGATGCAAAGGTGCCGGAGCTGCGTGCTTGTTCCACTTGATCGGTCAACAGGTAGCGTCCGATGATGTCTCACATGTGGACGAGTGGAGAACATGCCACAGCCGTATGCCGACACTCTTTGAGCTTCTTGAGCTACAACAGCGGTATGTGGGCAGACGTTATTCTGTTGGAAAACACCCCTGGAATGCTGTTTATGAATGGCAACACAACAGGTCGAATCAAGACAGTGACATACAAATTTGCAGTCAGGGTGCGTGGGTTGACCACGAGATTGCTCCTGCTGTTATACAAAAACGCACTCCAGACCATAACTCCAGGTGCAGCTACAGTGCATCTAGAACGCAGAAATGTCGGTTGCAAGCCCTGAACTGGCCTCCTTCTAACCAATACATAGCCATCACTGTCACAGAGACAGAACCAGCTTTCATCATAAAACACAACGAACCTCGAGCCTGCCCTCCAATGAGCTCTCTCTTGACATAATTGAAGTCGCAAATGACGGTGGTTGCGGGTCAGTAGAATGCACTATACAGGGCATTTGGCTCGGAGCTGTCCTTAAAGTGAGCGATACGTAAAAGTTGGTTGTGTCTCTGTGGTGCGAACTGCTGCTCAAATTGTTGCTGCAGATGCAGTACGACGCGCCAGAGTAATGCTCCGAACACGATGGCCTTCTCTCTCGGTAGCGCCACGTAGGCGTGCGGGGCCCGGTCTTCTTGCGACCATTCGTACATTTTCGCTGCCAGCAATGACGTGCAGTGGGTACATTACTACCCAGTCTTTCTGAAAGTTCGGGGAGGGACCATTCAGATTCGCATAGTCCTATACACGACCTCGTTCAAACTCAGGTAGGCTTTCATAATGGCATCTTTGTTGTCTTAAAAGGACTCTTGACTAACACGATGGTGAGCCAAATGGAAATATTTCTTTAAATATTATTTATAGTGCAGAAGTGGTACAAAGCTGTATCAGTTTTCAACATAATCTCCCCCACGCTCAATGCAAGTCCTCCAGCGCTTACAGAGTGCATAAACTCCTTTAGAAAAAAATCCTTTTGTTAGTCCGCGCAACCACTCGTGCACCGCGTGGCGTACCTCTTCATCAGAACGGAACTTCTTTCCTCCCATTGCGTCTTTGAGTGGTCCAAACATATGGAAATCACTGGGGGGGAAGGTCTAGTGAGTATGGTGGATGAGCAAGACACTCAAAATGCAGGTCTGTGATTGTTGCAATGTTGTACGGGCAGTGTGGGGCCTTATATTGTCATGTTGCAAAAGGACACCTGCTGACAGCAATCCACGTCGCTTTGAAACTCCCCAGTAACGATCCTTGCAAGGAAGCCATCACCTTCTCGTTCAAAGCGCCGAAGAAGTTCTTCACAAGCATCGACACGTCGTTCTCTTATTTCAGGACTCAGCTGCCGTGGCACCCATCTTGCAGACAGTCTGTGAAACTGGAGCACATCATGCACAATGTGGTGTGCTGACCCATGAGTAATCTGTGAACATGCTGCAATGTCATTCAGTGTCACTAGGCGGTTTTCCTTCACGATGGCTTCAACTGCTGCAATGTTCCGTAGAGTCACAACTCGTTGTGCCTGACCTGGACGAGGAGCACCTCCCACTGAAGTCACACTATTTGCGAACTTGCTACTCCGTTCGTAGACTTGCTACTGTGACAAAGATGCATCACCGTACTGAACCTTAATTCGTCGATGAATTTCGATAGGTTTCACACCTTCACCATGCAAAAACAGAATAACAGAACGCTGTTCTTCCCTGGTGCAAGTCGCAAGTAAGGCGGAAATCTTTATACTGATAATGCGACGGTATGTGTGCATCTGCACTATGCTTCCACTTACAGGCCATTCTGCACGCTGTTTGTAGCACGCTTACCAGACTACAGGATAACGGCACGAAATGTCGATTTGTTATTACAAATTCCCCCCCCCCCCCCCCCCCCCCCATGAACCATGGACCTTGCCGTTGGTGGGGAGGCTTGCGTGCCTCAGCGATACAGATGGCCGTACCGTAGGTGCAACCACAACGGAGGGGTAGCTGTTGAGAGGCCAGAAAAACGTGTGGTTCCTGAAGAGGGGCAGCAGCATTTTCAGTAGTTGCAGGGGCAACAATCTGGATGATTGACTGATCTGGCCTTGTAACATTAACCAAAACGGCCTTGCTGTGCTGGTACTGCGAACGCCTGAAAGCAAGGGGAAACTACAGCCGTAATTTTTCCAGAGGACATGCAGCTTTACTGTATGATTAAAGGATGATGGCGTCCTTTTGGGTAAAATATTCCGGAGGTGAAATAGTCCCCCATTCGGATCTCCGGGCGAGTAGGTAAAAAGACGAGGGCCAGTAGAAATCCTTGGGTAACAGAAGAAATATTGAATTTAATTGATGAAAGGAGAAAATATAAAAATGCAGTAAATGAAGCAGGAAAAAAGTAATACAAACGTCTCAAAAATGAGATCGACAGGAAGTGCAAAATGGCTAGAGGACAAATGTAAGAATGTAGAAGGTTATCTCACCAGGGGTAAGATAGATACTGCCTACAGGAGAGAAGAAAACCACTTGTATGAATATCAAGAACTCAGATGGCAACCCAGTTCTAAGCAAAGAAGGGAAGGCAGAAGGTGGAAGGAGTATATAGAGGGTCAATACAAGGGCGATGTACTTGAGGACAATATTATGGAAATGGAAGAGGATGTAGATGAAGATGAAATGGGAGATACGATACTGCGTGAAGACTTTGACAGAGCACTGAAAGACCTGAGTGGAAACAAGGCCCCGGGAGTAGACAACATTCCATTAGAACTACTGACGGCCTTAGGAGAGCCAGTCATGACAAAACTCTACCATCTGGTGAGCAAGATGTATGAGACAGGCGAAGTACCCTCAGACTTCAAGAAGAATATATTAATTCCAATCCCAAAGAAAGCAGGTGCTGACAGATGTGAAAATTACCGAACTATCAGTTTAATAAGTCACAGCTGCAAAATACTAACGCGAATTCTTTACAGACAAATGGAAAAACTGGTAGATGCGGACCTCGGGGAGGATCAGTTTGGATTCCGTAGAAATGTTGGAACCCGTGAGGCAGTACTGACCTTAGACTTATCTTAGAAGAAGGATTAAGGAAAGGCAAACCTACGTTTGTAGCATTTGTAGACTTGGAAAAAGCTTTTGACATTGTTGACTGGAATACTCTCTTTCAAATTCTGAAGGTGGCAGGGGTAAAATACAGGGAGCGAAAGGCTATTTACAATTTGTACAGAAACCAGATGGCAGTTATAAGAGTCGAGGGGCATGAAAGGGAAGCAGTGGTTGGGAAGGGAGTGAGACAGGGTTGTAGCCTCTCCCCGATGTTATTCAATCTGTATATTGAGCAAGCAGTAAAGGAAACAAAAGAAAAATTCCGAGTAGGTATTAAAATTCATGGAGAAGAAGTAAAAACTTTGAGGTTCGCCGATGACATCGTAATTCTGTCAGAGACAGCAAAGGACTAATCTAATTCCCTCAGCATCACCCGATTTAATTTGACTGCATTCCATTATCCTCGTTTTGCTTTTGTTGATGTTCATCTTATATCCTCCTTTCAAGACACTGTCCATTCCGTTCAACTGCTCTTCCAAGTCCTTTGCCGTCTCTGACAGAATTTCAATGTCATCGCCGAACCTCAAAGTTTTTACTTCTTCTCCATGAATTTTAATACCTACTCCAAATTTTTCTTTTGTTTCCTTTACTGCTTGCTCAATATACAGATTGAATAACATCGGGGAGAGGCTACAACCCTGTCTCACTCCTTTCCCAACCACTGCTTCCCTTTCATGTCCCTCGACTCATATAACTGCCATTTGGTTTCTGTACAAATTGTAAATAGCCTTCCGCTCCCTGTATTTTACCCCTGCCACCTTTAGAATTTGAAAGAGAGTATTCCAGTCAAGATTGTCAAAAGCTTTCTCTAAGTCTACAAATTCTAGAAACGTAGGTTTGCCTTTTCTTAATCTTTCTTCTAAGATAAGTCGTAAGGTCAGTATTGCCTCACGTTTTCCAACATTTCTATTGAATCCAAACTGATCCTCCCCGAGGTCCGCATCTACCAGTTTTCCATTCGTCTGTAAAGAATTCGCGTTAGTATTTTGCAGCTGTGACTTATTAAACTGATAGTCCGGTAATTTTCACATCTGTCAACACCTGCTTTCTTTGGGATTGGAATTATTATATTCTTCTTGAAGTCTGAGAGTATCTCGCCTGTCTCATACATCTTGCTCACTGGCTCGTAGAGTTTTGTCATGACTGGCTCTCCCAAGGCCGTCAGTAGTTCTAATGGAATGTTGTCTACTCCGGGGGCCCTGTTTCGACTCATATTTATGTATCAGGAAGTCGTTTCTGAAAGTATTTGTATGGAGTGTAGCCATGTATGGAAGTGAAACATGGACTATAACTAGTCTGGAAAAGAAGAGAATAGAAGCTTTCGAAATGTGGTGCTATAGAAGAATGCTGAAGACAAGGTGGATAGATCACGTAACTAATGAGGAAGTATTGAATAGGATTGGGGAGAAGAGAAGTTAGTGGCACAATTTGACTAGAAGAAGGGATGGGTTGGTAGGACATGTCCTGAGGCATCAAGGGATCACAAATTTAGCATTAGAGGGCAGCGTGGAGGGTAAAAATCGTAGAGGGAGACGAAGAGATGAATACAGTAAGCAGATTCAGAAGGATGTAGGTTGCAGTAGGTACTGGGAGATGAAGAAGCTAGCTCAGGACAGAGTAGCACGGAGAGCTGCATCAAACCAGTCTCAGGACTGAAGACAACAACAACAAGATTACAAATTTAAGGTTTTTATCTGACTCACCCTCGTATCATCTCTCCACGTCCGATCTCAAAGGTAACTAACACTGAAGACCGTTACAGCGTGTGCTAAAGCAAACCTAATTTGCATCTTCATAGTGGCGCTGCTACTGCACTGGCAGTAAATTAGAATAGACATCATCTCTCAGATGTAGAAAGGCGGCTACCCTCTTTCGTTTATGTCGTCCAACTCCTCCTTGGTGTTGCGACTTTTTCCTTCAACGTATTTTTGTGCAATTACAGCTCATGGATATTCAAAGTCGTCGAATGTCATGCTCTTTGTAAAAAAATAATTTAGAACCATTTCGGGCCATATAGACCCAAACACTATAGCGAGGTTGATAAAAATATAAATTCGTCATAGCTGTTGTTATTTTATCTAGGAGCATTACGGACATCTCATGAAAATAGCGTGAGTGACGAGTTTGTTACAATACGTTCCTCAATACACCCGATAGTATCGTTTGCTAGAGTTCGTCGCCGATCGCGAGATCTTGGCACATGTTGCTTTGAACGAGTCAAGCGAAGCTACTGGCTGTCACTCGGCTGCAGGGTGAGGCGCGGGTTGTGCTGCAGGAGTCGGCGTCGTGGTGGCGCCGCAGGCTGGCCGAGGCTGCATCGCGGTGCGCGGGCGTAGCGCAGCGCCTGCGGGAGGCGGCGCGGCGGCGCGGCCGGGCGGTGGTGGCGGGGGCGGCGGCCGTGCTGGTGGTGGGCGGTTCGCTGCTGGCTCTCTGCGTGCTGTCCGCCCCCAGGTGGCCGCAGGTACACTCCCTCACCAGTCGGATCGGACTGTCTGTCAAGCAGCCACAGGGGTCTCACTCACCGAGTGTGTTGTCTCGGTGCACGGAACCCGTCTGCAGTGGCGCCACTCGTGACAGGGGGTAAAATGAAAAGTGTACTTGAGTGAGACCCCAGGTATTGTATATAAGAATTGTTCTACGTTCTCTGTGTGAAAGGAAAATGACTACACTTACACTAGAATTAATTTTATTGACACACGGTCGTCATCATCAGCTTCTGTGAAAGTAGAACTTCCAAGCCTGTACCACTGACGGAGAGGTCTCAGATTTCGTCAGGTGGCCCTACTGCACAACCATGGTGTACTGAAGAGTGTCGTACTCATGATCCTCTGGCAAAGTGTCGAGACATTGTAGATGTCATCATGCTTACACATCTACGCCTTCATCTGCTTACATTCTCCCCAAGCCACCATACAGTACATACCAGCACGTGTCTTGCACCACTACTAACTATTCCGTTCCCTTAATGGAGCCTATATGGAGCTTACATGCCTCCGTACACGCCCTAATTTCTCTGATTTTATCTTCGCGATCCTTATGGTAGGTGTTCATTGGCGACAGTACAGTCGCTTTGCAGTCAGCTGTAAATGCCTATTTCCTAAACTCTGTTGATAGTGTTTTGTGAAAAGAACGTCGTCTTCCCTCTGGGGATTCCTTTTCAGTTCACGGAGGATTCCCGTAATGCTCGACTATACTGGTAACAAATCGAGCAGCACGGTTCTGAATTGTTTCGATATCTTTCTTTAGTCAGACTTCGTGGATCCCAGACATTCCAACGGCACTCAAGAATGAGTCTCACCAGTGCAAAAAAGTGATCCCTCATCAGAATGTGACGGAAAACTATGGATAAAATATATATGTATAGACAAACAAATGATTACACATTATTTAATCCGACTAGGTAGCGATCCCAAACGTTTCTGCAGTACAGGACTCAACAAGAACGAGCTTCATTAGTCTAAACGCTCTGTTAAAAAAATGACATACCATCTACCTCTGTCTACCAGCTACGTGATTACTGTGCTATTCACAATAAAGTGCCTGCCAGAGGGTTCAATGAACCACATTTAAGCTGTCTCTCTACCGTTCCAGTCTCGAACGGCAAGCGGGAAAACGAGCACTTAAATTTTTCTCTGGCAGCCCTGATTTCTGTTATTTTATCGTGACGATCATTTCTCCCTATGTAGGTGGGTGCCAACAGAATGTTTTCGCAATCGGAGGAGAAAACTGGTGATTGAAATTTCCTGAGTAGATCCCGTCGCAACGAAAAACGCCTTTGTTTAAATGATTGCTACTCCAATTCACGTATCATGTCCGTGACACTATCTCCCCTCTTTCGCGATAATACAAAACGAGCTGCCCTTCTTTGTACTTTTTCGATGTCATCCATCAGTCCCACCTGATGCGGATCCCACACCGCACAGCAGTACTCCAGAATAGGGAGGACAAGCGTGGTGTAAGCAGTGTCTTTAGTAGACCTGTTGCACCTTCTAAGTGTTCTGCTAATGAATCTCAGTCTTTGGTTTGCTCTATCCACAACATTATCTATGTGATCGTCCCAATTTATGGTTATTTGTAATTGAAATCCCTAAGTGTTTCGTTGAATTTACAGCCGATTTGTGACTCATCGCTTAATCGAAATTTAGCGGATTTCCTTTAGTACTCATGTGAATAACTTCACACTTTTCTTTATTCAGGGTCAATTGCCACTTTCGCACCATACAGATATCTTATATAAACCATTTTGCAATTCGTTTCGGTCATCTGATGACTTTACAAGACGGTAAATGACATCATCATCTCAAAATAATCTAAGAGGACTACTCAGGTTGTCTCCTATGTCGTTCGGTAGCTCATGAACAACAGAGGTCCTATAACACTTCCTTGGGGAACGCCGAATATTATTTCTGTTTTACTCTATGATTTTCCGACTATTACTACGAACTGTAACCTTTCTGACAGGAAGTCACGAATCCAGTCGCACAACTGAGGTGCTATTACACAGGAACGCAGTTTGGTAAGAAGATGCTTGTGAGGAACGGTGTCGAAAGCCTTCTCGAAATCTAAAGATACGTTATCAATTTGGCACCCCCTGTCCCTGTCGACACCACTCATTACTTCATGAGTGTAAAGGGATAGTTATGTTTCGCAAAAACGATATTTTCTGAATCCGTGCTGACTGTGCCAATAAATAGTTTTTTTCGAGGTACTTCCATAATGTTCGAATACAGTATATGTTCCAAAACCGTACTGCAAAGGGTCGTTAGTGATATACTCCTACTTCCCTTTTTGGGTGTTGATGTGACCTGAGCAATTTTCCAGTCTTTAGGCAGGGATCTTTCTGTGAGCGAGTGGTTGTATGTAATTGCTGAATATGGAGCTATTTTATCAGCATACCCTGAGAGGCCTCCCCCCATGAACCATGGACCTTGCCGTTGGTGGGGAGGCTTGCGTGCCTCAGGGATACAGATAGCCGTACCGTAGGTGCAACCACAACGGAGGGGTATCTGTTGAGAGGCCAGAAAAACGTGTGGTTCCAGAAGAGGGACAGCAGCCTTTTCAGTAGTTGCAGGGGCAACAGTCTGGATGATTGACTGATCTGGCCTTGTAACCATTACCAAAACGGCCTTGCTGTGCTGGTACTGCGAACGGCTGAAAGCAAGAGGAAACTACGGCCGTAATCTTTCCCGACGGCATGCAGCTTTACTGTATGGTTAAATGATGATGACGTCCTCTTGGGTAAAATATTCCGGAGGTAAAATAGTCCCCCATTCGGATCTCCGGGCGGGGACTACTCAGGAGGACGTCATTATCAGGAGAAAGAAAACTGGCGTTCTACGGATCGGAGCGTGGAATGTCAGATCCCTTAATCGGGCAGGTAGGTTAGAAAATTTAAAAAGGGAAATGGATAGGTTAAAGTTAGATGTAGTGAAAATTAGTGAAGTTCGGTGGTAGGAGGAACAAGACTTCTGGTCAGGTGACTACAGGGTTATAAACAAAAAATCAAATAGGGGTAATGCAGGAGTAGCTTTAATAATGAATAGGAAAATAGGAATGCGGGTAAGCTACTACAAGCAGCATAGTGAACGCATTATTGTGGCAAAGATAGATACGAAGCCCACACCTACTACAGTAGTACAAGTTTATATGCCAACTAGCTCTGCAGATGACGAAGAAATTGAAGAAATGTATGATCAAATAAAAGAAATTATTCAGATAGTGAAGGGAGATGAAAATTTAATAGTCATAGGTGACTGGAATTCGGTAGTAGGGAAAGGGAGAGAAGGAAACGTAGTAGGTGAATATGAACTGGGGCAAAGAAATGAAAGAGGACGCCGTCTGGTAGAATTTTGCACAGAGCACAACTTAATCATACGTAACACTTGGTTCAAGAATCATAAAAGAAGGCTGTATACATGGAAGAACCCTGGAGATACTAAAAGGTATCAGATAGATTATATAATGGTAAGACAGAGATTTAGGAACGAGGTTTTAATTTGTAAGACATTTCCAGGGGCAGATGTGGACTCTGACCACAATCTATTGGTTATGACTTGTAGATTTAAAACTGAAGAAACTGCAAAAAGGTGGGAATTTAAGGAGATGGGACCTGGATAAACTGAAAGCACCAGAGGTTGTACAGAGTTTCAGGAAGAGCATAAGGGAGCAATTGACAGGAATGGGAGAAAGAAATACAGTAGAAGAAGAATGGGTAGCGTTGAGGGATGAAGTAATGAAGGCAGCAGAGGATCAAGTAGGTAAAAAGACGAGGGCTAGTAGAAATCCTTGGGTGACAGAAGAAATATTGAATTTAATTGATGACAGGAGAAAATATAAAAATGCAGTAAATGACGCAGGCAAAAAGGAATACAGACGTCTCAAAAATGAGATCGACAGGAAGTGCAAAATGGCTAAGCAGGGATGGCTAGAGGACAAATGTAAGGATGTAGAGGCTTATCTCACTAGGGGTAAGATAGATAATGCCTACAGGAAAATTAAAGAGACCTTTGGAGATAAGAGAACCACTTGTGTGAACATCAAGAGCTCAGATAGAAACCCAGTTCTAAGCAAAGAAGAGAAAGCAGAAAGGTGGAAGGAGTATATAGAGGGCCTATACAGGGGGGATGTACTTGAGGACAATATTATGGAAATGGAAGTGGATGTAGATGAAGATGAAATGGGATTTACGATACTGCGTGAAGAGTTTGACAGATCACTGAAAGACCTGAGTCGAAACAAGGCCCCCGGAGTAGACAACATTCCATTGGAACTACTGACGGCCTCAGGAGAGCCAGTCCTTACAAAACTCTACCATCTGGTGAGCAAGATGTATGAGACAGGCGAAATACCCTCAGACTTCAAAAAGAATATAATAATTCCAATCCCAAAGAAAGCAGGTGTTGACAGATGTGAAAATTACCAAACTATCAGTTTAATAAGTTACAGCTGCAAAATACTAACACGAATTCTTTACAGACGAATGGAAAAACTAGTAGAAGCCGACCTAGGGGAAGATCAGTTTGGCTTCCGTAGAAATGTTGGAACCCGTGAGGCAATACTGACCCTACGACTTATCTTAGAAGAAAGATTAAGGAAAGGCAAACCTACGTTTCTAGCATTTGTAGAGTTAGAGAAAGTTTTGACAATGTTGACTGGAATACTCTCTTTCAAATTCTGAAGGTGGCAGGGGTAAAATACAGGGAGCGAAAGGCTATTTACAATTTGTACAGAAACCAGATGACAGTTATCAGAGTCGAGGGGCATGAAAGGGAAGCAGTGGTTGGGAAGGGAGTGAGACAGGGTTGTAGTCTCTCCCCGATGTTATTCAATCTGTATATTGAGCAAGCAGTAAAGGAAACAAAAGAAAAATTTGGAGTAGGTATTAAAATCCATGGAGAAGAAATAAAAACTTTGAGGTTCGCCGATGACATCGTAATTCTGTCAGAGACAGGATGTAGTCGAATTAAGTCGGTTGATGCTGAAGGAATTAGATTAGGAAATGATACACTTAAAGTAGCAAAGGAGTTTTGCTATTTGGGGAACAAAATAACTGATGATGGTCGAAGTAGAGAGGATATAAAATGTAGACTGGCAATGGCAAGGAAAGCGTTTCTGAAGAAGAGAAATTTGTTAGCATCGAGTATAGATTTAAGTGTGCTGAAGTCATTTCTGAAAGTATTTGTATGGAGTGTAGCCATGTATGGAAGCGAATCATGGACGAATAATAGTTTGGACAAGAAGAGAATAGAAGCTTTCGAAATGTGGTGCTACAGAAGAATGCTGAAGATTAAATTGGTAGATCACATAACTAATGAGGAAATATTGAATAGGATTGGGGAGAAGAGAAGTTTGTGGCACAACTTAACCAGAAGAAGGGATCGGTTGGTAGGACATGTTCTGAGGCATCAAGGGATCACAAATGTAGCATTGGAGGGCAGCGTGGAGGGTAAAAATCGTAGAGGGAGACCAAGAGATGAATACCGTAAGCAGATTCAGAAGGACGTAGGTTGCAGTAGGTACTGGGAGATGAAGAAGCTTGCACAGGATAGAGTAGCATGGAGAGCTGCTTCAAACCAGTCTCAGGACTGAAAACCACAACAACAACAACCGTGAGAGGAACCTGACTGTTATACAATCTAGATCAAGAAGGAATCATCACGGAAGGCGATTCTCCTCCAAGCTATGAGATTCCAGACAGAAGACGTGTCTGGAGACCACCCGGACAGAGGTGGTGACCACCGTGACTATCACTCCCCGTTTTGGTACTCTTCGTGGCAAGCCGCCATGGGCTTACATTTCAACAAGATTATACCCTCCCACGCGTGGCGAGAGTTTCTACCGGTTGTCTTCGTGCTTGCCAAAACCTACCTTGGCTGTCAAGGTAGCCGGACTTCTCCCCAACTGAGAACGTACGTAGCATTATGGGCAGGGCCCTCCAACCATCTCGGGATTTTGACGATCTAACGCGACTTTTCGATAGAATAAGGCATAATATCACTCAGGAGAACACTCAACAAATATGTCAATCCGAAGCCGAATACCTGCTTGCTTGAGGGCCAGCGGTGGACAAACGCATTATTGACTGACTCACTATGTGAAGCTTTTTCTCTTGAATAAATCATCCATTTTTTCTCAAATTATAATCGTTCGTTTGCCTGTACATGCAAATCACATCTACTAATTTCCGTCCCAATCAGATGATTCACCCTTGGTGTGATTTATTTTACTAGAGCTTATAAACGGCCTCATTTATAGACAAGCTACACTTTCCTGCAACTGTCCCATTACACCGTAGTCGACCATTCGCTATCCCTACAACAAACCTCACATGTTCGTTCCATTTCATACCGCTTTGCGATATTAAGCCTAGATATTTAATCGACAGATGTAGAGGTTATATTCGGAGTACCACAGGGAAGTGTGATACGACCGTTGCTCTTTACATTATAAAGGGTGAGTCACCTAACATTACCGCTGGATATATTTCGTAAACCACATCAAATACTGACGAACCGATTCCACAGACCGAACGTCAGGAGAGGGGCTAGTGTAATTGGTTAATACAAACCATAAATAAATGCACAGAAGTATGCTTTTTAACACAAACCTACGTTTTTTAAATGCAACCCCGTTAGTTTTGTTAGACATCTGAACATATAAACAAATACGTAATCAGTGCCGTTTATTGCATTGTAAAATGTTAATTACATCCGGAGATATTGTAACCTAAAGTTGACGCTTGAATACCACTCCTCCGCTGTTCGATCGTGTGTATCGGAGAGCACCGAATTACGTAGCGATCCAAAGGGAACGGTGATGGACCTTAGGTACAGAAGAGACTGGAACAGCACATTACGTCCACATGCTAACACCTTTTTATTGGTCTTTTTCACTGACGCACATGTACATTACCATGAGGGGTGAGGTACACGTACACACGTGGTTTCCGTTTTCAATTACGGAGTGGAATAAAGAGTGTCCCGACATGTCAGGCCAATAGGTGTTCAATGTGGTGGCCATCATTTGGTGCACACAACTGAAATCTCTGGCGTAATGAATGTCGTACACGCCGCAGTACATCTGGTGTAATGTCGCCGCAGGCTGCCACAATACGTTGTTTCATATCCTCTGGGGTTGTAGGCACATCACGGTACACACTCTCCTTTAACGTACCCCACAGAAAGAAGTCCAGAGGTTTAAGATCAGGAGAACGGGCTGGCCAATTTATGCGTCCTCCACATCCTATGAAACGCCCGCCGAACATCCTGTCAAGGGTCTGCCTAGTGTTCATTGCCGAATGTGCAGGTGCACCATCATGCTGATTCGACATACGTCGACGCGTTTCCAGTGGGACATTTTCGAGCAACGTTGGCAGATCATTCTGTAGAAACGCGATGTATGTTGCAGTACTCTCCGATACACATGATCGAACAGCGGAGGAGTGGTACTCAAGCGTCAACTTTAGGTTACAATATCTCCGGATATAATTAACATTTTACAATGCAACAAACGGCACTGATTACGTATTTGTTTATATGTTTAGATGTGCTAACAAAACTAACGGGGTTCCATTTAAAAAAACGTAGGTTTGTGTTAAGAAACTTACTTCCGTGCATTTTTTTATGGTTTGTGTTAACCAGTTACACTAGCCCCTCTCCTCACGTTCGGTCTGTGGAATCGGTTCGTCAGTATTTGATGTGGTTTACGAAATATATCCAGCGGTAACGTTAGGTGACTCACCCTGTATATAAATGATCTAGTACAAAGCGTCAGATCCTCTTTAAGGCTACTCGCAGATATGCAGTAATCTGTACCAAAGCAGCAACGGCAGAAGATGGTAAGATTTTGCAGAACGACCTGCAGAGAATTAATGAATGGTGCAGGCTCTCTCAGTTGACTCTGAACGTAAATACATGTAACATATTGCGCATCCATAGAAAAACTAATCCACTACTGTACAGCTACACTCTTGACGACAGATAGCAGGAGACAGCGTGTGCCGTAAAATATCTATGCGTAACTACCCACGGTCACGTTAAGGGTAGTTAGAACAGAATTTTTTTCATTTTTTCGGATTTTTATCTCATAAAATTTGCAGTTTTCCTCATAAAATTATTTATATATCACCTACAAACTCTCATAGGAAGTATTTTAGTTTATTTTTTAAATATAATCTTCACTGGTTGAAAATATTAAAATTTTTACGTCTATTACTTCAAGATCTAATAAAATCGGCAATTTTTTATATATAAGGCTGTGAATTGCTGTGTTATAAATGTTCAATTACGTCAAAAACAGTATCGTATCGTTTAATAACATAAACATACCTTGTATGTTGAAGTGGTAACGTTTTTCCGAGGAAAAGTGACGAACAGATTGGTAAACCTTTCAAAAAGTAAAGCAGGACGCAAAAACGGAATGTTTTTGAGAATCATGGGTTCAGTGGTAATAGATTTTCGAATAAAGGGAGACATTGTGTTCAACACGTGGCGTGTGACGTTACAGACAATGAAATGCAGGCAAACTCGTCAGTATCTAGGCAAACACCCATTAGTGCTTTGAAGATTAAAATAAAACGTTGTGATACACAGTTTTCTCAAAACGAAAGTGATGTAAATGATAGGTTAAGTTATATTCTGATAGATTTACACATCCTAACAAGGATGTTAGGTGACTTTGTGTGTTGTAAAAGATGTGGAGGGCCAGTTAGTTTACATGAGGACAGTGAGGTATCAAATGGACTAAACAGAAACTTATCATTAATTTGCCAGTTGTAAATATACTCATTCATTTTGGAATTCTGATAAGTGTAAAGATAATTATTTTCAAGTAAATGTTAGGTGGTTTTATGGATTGGGAGCTACTGGCAAAGGACGCACTGCAGCAGAAACAATGTATGCCGTGATGCATATGCCACGCCCACCTTGTAAAATCGACAAGTATCCAGGATTTATTGGAACTGCTGTGAAATCTGTTGCATGTGAGTCAATGAAGAGTGCTGCAAACGAAGCTGTTGAAATAGATGATGGTATGACTGACATACCAGTAACATCTGATGGCACTTGGCAGAAGCGCGGCTACAGTTCAAGGAATTCTGTTGCTATGGTGAGCAGTGTGGATACCGGAAAAGTAATAGATTTCCAGATGTTAACCAAACATTGTTATGAGTGTAAATCAGGGAATTAAGAAGGGCAAATACGTGACAGAAACTGGACTGTGTAGAAACTGGGACTTTGTACCGGCGCTGATGGGCGCGAGGTTGAGCGCCCCACAAACCAAACATCACCATCATCATCATCATCTGTGACAGAAATTATCGACGAACAAGTGGTGGTATGGAGGCCTCGCAACTATTGAAATTGTTAGTCCATCCGTGAACGAAAGGGGAGTGTGTTACACTGACTTCTTATGTGATGGAGACTCAAAAGCATATGACAGTGTAGTAGCCGCTCAGCCTGATGGTGATAAGATTATCACAAAACTGGAATGTGTTGGTCATGTCCAGAAGAGTATGGGCACCAGTCTGGAAAACATGAAACGAAGTTTGAGAAACAAGAAACACTCTGATGGTAAAACCATAAGAGGCAGGCTGACAGACAAGGTGACTGATGAACTGCAACAGTATTATGGGATGGCCATTAGAAATAATACTGAGGATTTGTTGAAAATGAAGCAGGCAGTATGGGCTACCTTCTTCCACAGACTGTCAACTGATGAAAAACCAGTAAATCACCTTTGCCCTCCTGGACCTGATCCATGTTGCAATTACCACAATGCCCAGTACTAAAACACTTCATATAGCCATAAACATTCTACCCCAGCAGCAGTCATGGATATCATAAAACCTATTTACAGAGGCCTAGCAAATTCTGAATTACTGAAGAAGTGTCTGCATGGTCAGACTCAAAATCCCAATGAGTCGTTCAATAATCTTATATGGACTCGCTTAACAAAAACTGTTTTTATTGAAATGAAGACACTAAAGAAGGGGGTCAGTGATTCTGTTATTGCTTTTAATGATGGCAACATTGGTAGGATGAAAGTGCTACAGCATATGGGAATTAATCCTGGAGCAAATTGCATCAGAGAACTTGACTGGGTGGACAAGGTTGATGAAGCAGAGTATGCAGCACAGATGGCCACTAAGGAGTCCAGTAAGAAGAAAAGAAGAAAAAGCTTGGAAAAAGATGAAGAGGATGATATGCAGTATGGTGCAGGTTGCTTCTGAGTGACTAAAAGTAAAAAGTGAAACATATATTAAGTGAGTTACAGTCTTTTGAAACTTTAGAAACCGTTCCTGAGAATTTACATTTTCTGTTGCATCTTTCCCTAAACCTCAGAAACTACTTCGAGTGGAGCATTCAAATTTTCAATGAGTAATGACATAAATATCCTAAGTCTACTGAACTAAAAAACGAACATAATGTTATGTATAATTAAAATTATTTAGGATAACGTACAAAAAAATTACACAAAATTTTAACTGTGTAATTAAAAAATTGTATTTCCGAAATCAATGAGTAAAATGCAATTATTGTAGTTCAGTAGACTCAGAACATACAGTTTAATGTCCTGTAAAAGTTTCATGTCAATGGCTACAGTGGTTCCTGAATACACGGACGTAAAGTCACTAATGTTAACATTGTCGCGATAGGGCGTTCCAATTCCCCTTAACGTTTAAGAATTTTTTACCCTCGGTAAGGATCTGCAAACTTCCTTGGAATTTACCACACAGACCACTCATGCTGCTTACATGTATTTACAACATCTGTGCCAAGAATTACCGCCTGATAGCTTGCAGACTTGTCCAAGCAGTCTACTGGAGCTCATCATAATGGAGCGTACTGGAGAAACGGAAACACCAGACGACAGCATCCATCCTGAGCAATGCAGAACGTGTCTGTCGAATTGGAACTTCTGCTTCTGACGGAACATATCACCACCAAATTTATTCTATCGACAGATGCGGTCTACGTCGATATTGCACCAGCGTATGACAAGATGTGGAGTTAGAATCTTCTCTGGAAGATACAACAACAGACTACAACACGTGAATGCTGCTAAGAGCTGCTCGCCAGCTTTCTCCACAACAAGTCCAACAACGATGAGATGCACAACAGGGCACCGTCTGCTTACCCCAGGGCTCCGTTTTATCGCCGATACTGTTCACCTTTAACGTCAATGGCATGCCTACGGCCCCAAATGTCCAAATGGCCCAGTTCGCGAATTATACCGCTGTCTCCACAACTAGCAAGTTCCAGGCGACCAATATACGACGGCTTCAGAGGCAGCTGGACTTCAGCAGCAAGTGGTGCTGTCATAACTAGACGAAATTTAACCCGGAGTAGACGATGACAGTATACTTCAGTAAGAAGAGATAGTGCAGCTAGATCACCTCTGGGTGCAAGATAACAACTTTTCGTGGAACCCCTCGGATCGATACCGAGGCTTTCTCCTTGACGAAACACTCTTCTACCAGACCCACATCAAGGACCTTAGCACCAAGGCCACGGCTATGGCGAGACAATTGGGTTTCTTCAATAAAGAATATTTAGGCTCGCTTAACAAACTTAGACTCTATGAGGACACCGTTTTGGTAAATATTCTCTGTGGTAAGTCGTGTACTCCAAGTTAAAAGTTACCTAGTTCTAACGACACCACTTGCCAGTGACGTCCAACCGCCTCTGATGTCATAGGAGGCTGGTCGTATGGAATCTTTTTGCCACATGATGCGAAGTAGCACATTTTCTACAGGTAACTAGACTTTGGAGGATACTATATAAACACCGATATAGCAGGTTAGTGGCCCTCCATGGCAAAACCGACGTCGATGCCACTGATGAAGCAATTTGGAAACATTTCTCAAACCTTCCATCAACGTACTGATTCTCTAAGACATACCATCAGCCACTTGTGACACATGAGAATTACAGAGACGAGAGCTACAAAACCCCATGGATGCTTATCTGTAGGATTAATGCCCACTTCAGTCGATACATACCAGCGGTTGTAAGTTTGTGGACCACAGAGGTTCTTCACAGCCTTCCAAAACTGAACAAACAAATGAAGAATTCCTGTCCTTCCTAATCCAGCATGATGAAGTGTGATCACCTGAGGTGATGGGACTTCAAACCACATGACAAAAAGAATAAAAAGAAGAATCATATTAAGGAGGCTCTGTTACTGCCAAATGAGCTCGGTGAACAAAAAAAACAGTCCTATACAGCTGTTCCTTCATACAAGGTTATTCAGCTGGTTTATGGGTTTTATGCATCATGCAGCGCCTTCAAAAACCACATTTGAGATTTTCGTGTTATCTCTGCCTCATTATCCACAAATTATTCAAAAATGGTTCAAATGGCTCTGAGCACTATGGGAGTTAACATCTTAGGTCATCAGTCCCCTAGAACTACTTAAACCTAACCAACCTAAGGACGTCACACACATCCATGCCCGAGGCAGGATTCCAACCTGCGACCGTATCGGTCGCGCGGTTCCAGACCGAAGCGGTTAGAACCGCTTGGGCACACCGGCCGGTCCACGAATTATTAGTACTGCAGAAAAAATGAACAGGATATCTTTGTAGGAAATTTAATGTAGTTAAATTTTGTATTGGGATACGTTTTTGTTAGAGGCCATAGTTCTCGAATTACTCAAGAAAATCGTATAAAAGTGACCTTCAAATGCGTTTTTCTCGAACAACTCGACAGCTGCTGTCTCCAACGAAAACGCATCAAAGCGCAAAATTTAATTACATTGAAGGGAAGAAAGAGGTTCCTGTCATTTTTTCTGCAGGACTAGCAGTTTGTGCTAGCGAACGAGAGAACGGAATCTCGCATGTGTCTTTTGAAGGCGTTGCGGGTTGCATAAATCCCGTATGTGGGGGCAGCTGCATCATCGTGTGTATCGTCGTGTTTTCCAGATAACGCGCACCTGTGCGGGAGAAGCACGTAGTGACGAGTCATGGTGAAGCCCGTGCAGAGGAAGTGTGAGGGCGGCTGGTTTGCGTGCAGGCGGAGCAGTGCGAGGACTGCTGGCGAGGCGCGGCCCCCCAGGTAGGCGGCTGCCGCGACCTGCCGCAGCTGCTGGCGGCCCAGAGCGCGGGCAGCCTGTGTGGAGCCGCCGGCGACCGCCGAGGGCCGCGCCAGAAGGTCGCCGCCTTCTGCTTCTACGGAGACGTCCGGCACCACAGGGGCTACTTCAAGGTGACCTCTCCCACCGCCTACTCATTATTCTGCGCCTGTTCTGTTCAGTACATATTCACTACTTACTCGATCTACACATCTACATCCACATGACTGCTCTGCAATTCACAATTAGGTGCTTCGCAGGGGTTACATCGAACCACTTTCAAGCTACTTCTCTACCTTTCCACTCGCAAACGTTCAAATCATTCCGTAGGAGCCCTGTTTCCACTTCTTGTACTATAATGATCTATTCTCGCTATGTAGCTGGGGGCCAACAAAAAACACAACTGGCCATTAAAATTGCTACGCCAAGAAGAAATGCTGATGATAAACGCGTATTCATTAGACAAATATATTATACTAGAATTGACATTTGATTACATTTTCACGCAATTTGGGTGCATAGATCCTGAGAAGTCAGCTGCCCACGTAGTTTCAGCACGATACCACAGTTCATCGAGAGTAGTAACTGGCGTATTGGGACGAGCCAGTTGCTCGGCCACCACTGACCAGACTTTTCAATTGGTGAAAGATCTGGAGAATGTGCTGGCCAGGGCAGCAGTCGAACATTTTCTGTATCCAGAAAGGCCCGTACAGGACCTGCAACATGCGGTCGTGCATTATCCTGCTGAAATGTAGGGTTTCGCAGGGATCGCAGGGGTCGTAACACATCTGAAACGTAACGTCTACTGTTCAAAGTGCCGTCATGCGAACAAGAGCTGACCGAGACGTGTAACCAATGGCACCCCATACCATGACGCCGGGTGATACGCCAGTATGGCGATGACGAATACACGCTTTCAATGTGCGTTCACCGCGATGTGGCCAAACACGGATGCGACTAACATGATGCTGTAAACTTGGATTCATCCGAAAAAATGACGTTTTGCCATTCGTGAACCCAGGTGCGTCGTTGAGTACACCATCGCAGGAGCTCCTGTCTGTGATGCAGCGTCAAGGGTGACCGCAGCCACGGTCTCCGAGCTGATAGTCCGTGCTGCTGCAAACGTCGTCGAACTGTTCGTGCAGATGGTTGTTGTCTTGCAAAGTCCCCATTGTTGACTCAGGAATCGAGACGTGGCTACACGAGCCATTACAGCCACGCGGATAGGATGCCTGTCATCTCGACTGCAACTGATACGAGGCCTTTGGGATCCAGCACGTCGTTCCGTATTACCCTCCTGAACCCACCGATTCCATATTCTGCTAACAGTCATTGGATCTCGACCAACGCGAGCAGCAATGTAGCGATACGATAAACCGCAATCGCGATGGGATACAACCCGACTTTTATCAAAGTCGGAAATGTCATAGTACGCATTTCTCCTCCTTACACGAAGCATCACAGCAACGTTTCACCACGCAACGCTGGTCAACTGCTGTTTGTGTATGAGGAATCGGTTGGAAACTTTCCTCGTGTCACCACGTTGTAGGTGTCGCCACCGGCGCCAACCTAGTGTGAATGCTCTGAAAAGCTAATCATTTGTATATCACAGCATCTTCTTCCTTTCGGTTAAATTTAGTGTCTGTGGCACGTCATCTTCGTGGTGTAGCAATTTTAATGGTCAGTAGCGTATTTTTGCATTTGGAGAAGAAGTTGATGATTGAAGTTTCATGAAACGATCCTGCCACAACAAAAACGCTGTTGTTTTAATGAATGCCTTCCCAACTCGTGTCTCGTATCTGTGACACAATCACGCCAATATTAGTGATAATAAGAAACAAGCTACCTTGTTTTTGAATTTTTTCGACATTCCCCAAAAGGTGACAGACAAGTGTAGTGCGGGCAATCTCTTCTTGCATCTTCTAATGTTCTGCCCGTAAATCGCAGACTTTGCTTATCTTTCCTCACAACAGTATCCGTCTGAATGCTCCAAATTAAGTTATTCGTAATTGTAATCCTTAACCATTTAATTGAATCAACAGTCTTTAGATTTATGTGATTTATCGTGTAACCGAAAATCAGCGGGTTTCTTCAAATGCTCATGTGGTTGACTTCACAGTTTTCATTACATAGAGTCAATTACCATTTTTCGCATCATAAATATATTTTATCTAAATCATTTTACAGTTCGTCTTTATCTTTTAATGACTTAACAAGATGGTAAATTACAGGGTCACCTGCAAATAGTCTAAGAGGGCTCCTCAGATTGTCACCAAAAATCATTTATATATTTTAAGAACAGCAGAGCGATTACAACACTTACTAGGGGAACGCCAGATATCACTTCTGCTTTACACGACGATTTTCCGTTCCGTCAGTTACTACGAACTCTGACCTTTTTTACAGGAAATTACGAATTCTGTCGCACAAATGGGGCGGGATTCCATAACACGCGATTTGATTAGATGTCTCTTGTGACGAACGACATAAAAACAGCTTTTGGAAATCTGAAACATGGAATCAATGTGAGGTCCTCTGTCGATAGCACTCATTACTTCATGTAAATAAAGAGCTAGCTGTCTTTCGCAAGAAAGATATTTCCTGAAGCCGTACTGACTATTCGTCAATAAACCGTTTTCTTCGAGGTAAGTCATAATGTTCGAACGCGGAACATCGTCCAAAATCCTAATGCGAAACGACATTAATGATATTGGTCGGTAATTCAGCGGATTACTTGTATTTCCTTTCTCGGATTATTGGTGTCACTTGTCCAACTTCCCACTTTTTAGATATGGATCTTTCGTCGAGCGAGCTTTTGCGTATGATTGATAAATACGGAACTATTATATCAACTATATGCTCCGAAAGGAATCTAAATGGTATACTTCCTGGATCGGAAGACTTGCGTTTATTAAGTAACTCGATAGTGAAGGAGGCGATCGAAATTCGCTTGACGACGAATTTAATTAATAGAAATAGTGGTTTCAATCTTGATAAGTCATGGAATCCGGCACTTGCTGTAATAAACTCACAAAGACGTCGTCACAGTGCAGCTCACAATGATATATCGATATGCCAACACAGATCGACTGCGGAGTCATAGATACAACTCGCGCGTTATGCACGTCTCTGCCGCCGACCAACGTCTCTGGCGCATTTGCATCTGTGGCTGCATGCGCAGTCGCGCGGTGCAACAGTATAAAGGGACGAAGCTAGCACTGGAGCGGCAGTCTGGCGGCTCACTCCGAAGCTGGCTGAACGTTATACGGCTGAAATATTAGAAGAAGAAGAAGGAAATTTCTTGCGGCTGCACACCCGGAACTTAATGGAACAGACCTGGTACTGCGGGGTGTTCATTTCATCAAGCTTCTATTAGACATGAAAACAAAAAATGAACTATTAAATCGAAAAAATTTTATTCCCATGTGTTCACTAAAACGTGTTTGAAATTATGTAACAGTTTTTGTACACTGGGCTCCGTTGCTTCGCGTGTCTACAACGCGATTTTGTAAACGTCTCTACGGTAACAAATCCTCATGGGTCTATGGACGGCAGTTGATTTCGCCTACAGTCGTTTGCGCTTCGCAGTTGAAAGTTGTCAAAAACTTTACCAGGTTTCAAGAACTTTTGTAGCTGACTCGTCTGTAGGTTTGTCTTATTAACAGAGAATAATTACTTTATTACACTTCATGCATGATGCGGCATTTTTTCACCCATCTCATTGTTTACGATGTCACATCTTCTGAACTATGGTAGGAAGGTGGTTCCTGCCCCCAGAGTGATTGTTGTCTGACAGTAAGGGATGGGTGTACCAAACTTACTTGAAATCGGTCGACTGGTCTAAGAGGAGATTTGGAACGTACACACATACATAAATCGAATTTTATAATATGTATGGATTTAAGCTGTTTCACAACACCGAGAATATCTACTTCTAACTCACTCATGTTGGCAACTGTTCCAGATTCGAATTTTGGAACATTTTCTTTATCTTCTTTGGTGAAGGAATATCGGGAAACTTTATTAAACACTGTCATCTGCGACGTTAGCACTGCTATCGCGCACGAAGATATTGTTTCCTGCCGCTGGTGTACTTTACATACGACCAGAATCTGTGCAGATTTTCTGATAGGTTGTCAAATACGGTTTAATTGTGGAAACTATTAAAAGCATATTCCTTTCAAGTCCACACTAAATTTCGAGGTTCCGTAAAACATCACCAGTCTCGGAGATTTTGTGTTCGTTTAAATCTGACATGCCTTTTGCATTGGTTCAGCAACAGTGTTCAGGCCTGTTGTACCTAATCATCAACATTTCTCTCTACCACCATATTTCGAAAGATTCTATTCCGTTCTTGTCTGAAACCCTTTTTGTCCATGTTTCACTTCCACAGAAGCTACATTCCAGGTAAACGCCTTCGGAAATGACTTGAACGCATTATCCTACATTTACTTTTTCCATGTTCATCTTATAACCCATTTTGGAGACACTGTACATTCCATTCAAATTACCTTCCAAGTCTGACGAAACTGCAATGCCATCGAGAAACTTCAAAGTTTTGATTCCTCCTCCCTTCGATTACCTCTCCAAGTTTTTCCTCGGTTTCCTTCGTCGCTTTGTTAATGTACAGACTGAATAACGTTCGTGATAGCCTACAACCCTTCCCCACTCCCTTCACAATTACTGCTTCTCTTTTATGTCATTCGACTCTGTCCCTCACCACAGCTGCAGTCTTGTTTTTATACAAGCTACAGATAACCATTCACTCTCTTTGTTTAACCCGTGATAACTTCAGAATTTCAGTGTGTGTATTCCAGTCAACATTTTGTTTTAAATTCTCTAAATCTACAGATGCTATAAACATAGGTTTTCCTTCTTCAGCGTATCGTCGTACAGTGAGTAGCGCTTCGGATATTCCTACGTTTTTCTGTAATCCACGATAATGCTCTCTGACGTCTAATACTTCTGATAGGTTTTCCAATCTTCTGTAAATAATTCATGTCGAAATTGTGTAACACTGACTAAATTGATAATTCTGTACTGTTCACACCTACTATTCCTAAAGCCGAACAAGAGAGCGATAGAAAAATTTGACATTGAACGATAGTAAGAACAGAAACTTATGTCCGCGAGTGTTGCGCAAACATTTTCTCCACGTACGCGTACACTATAATTTCTCTACCACGCAAATATTTGGTGTTACATTCGTCTGGAATGACATGTTCCCGGGGGGTTCAATGGGGGCCAAACCGCACAATAACCCTGGGTTTGATGTGGGATGGCGGTGGGGTGAGTGGACTGCTGTAGCCTGTTGTGTACCACTGCAGCATACGGCGGGTACGAAGCCTCTCCGTCGTTTCTAGCTCCCCAGTTCAGTACAATACAACACAAGGGTAGAACCACGGCAACAGGCTGAGCAGTCTCGTGCGCTATCATGTGCACTATGAGAACAACTGAAACTAACTGTGTCTGGAGGACCAATTTATACTGTGCATGCAGTGACCAGATTGGATAACTTCGTTGCTAATTTACTAGGTAAAGATGAAAAGTATCGATTTTTTCTCAATAGTCGTTTCTCAACACATCTTACCGTGCAACACACATACCGGTTTTCAGGCTGTTTCTGACCACCCTTTGTAATCCGAAGCAATGTTGCTTTGGCCTTGCATTTGTCTGAACGAACAGACACTGCGTTGACAATTAACGACTGATTTCAGTCAAGCATGGACCTGCAAACTAAGGTTATGGTTTAGCATCAGCTGCAGAGTACCTCAGAATAAAAGAAAATGTATGTAAGACCAGGACTCCAACCTGAATTTCACTCTCGTCTACTTAAACCACTCTCTTCTACAACCGTTTATTTAGTTAATAAGGCAACAGTCATTTCTGTAGGACAGGCACAAATCTGTCATACTGTCGGAAAAACATGAAATTGTCAACAGTGGTTATTTCAACTGTATGGGCCTTAGGTAGTTACACAATGATCAGCCATAACATTATGACCACCTACCTTAGCCTGTAGGTTGTGCTTTGACACGGATAATACCCCCCTCCCCCCCCCCCCCCCCATGAACCATGGACGTTGCCGTTGGTGGGGAGGCTTGCGTGCCTCAGCGATACAGATAGCCGTACCATAGGTGCAACCACAACGGAGGGGTATCTGTTGAGAGGCCAGACAAACGTGTGGTTCCTGAAGAGGGGCAGGAGCCTTTTCAGTAGGTGCAGCGGCAATAGTCTGGGTGATGACTGATCTGGCCTTGTAACATTAAGCAAAACGGCCTTGCTGTGCTGGTACTGCGAACGGTTGAAACCCATGGGAAACTACAGCCGTAAGTTTTCCCGAGGGCATGCAGCTTTACCGTATGGTTAATGATGATGGCGTCCTCTTGGGTAAAATATTCCGGAGGTAAAATAGTCCCCCATTCGGATCTCCGGGCGGGGACTACACAAGAGGACGTAGTTACCAGGAGAAAGAAAACTGGCGTTCTACGGATCGGAGCGTGGAATGTCAGATCCCTTAATCGGACAGGTACGTTAGAAAATTTAAAAAGGGAAATGGATAAGTTAAAGGTAGACATAGAGGAAAGTAGAGAAGTTCGCGGGCACGAGGAACAAGAGTTCTGGTCAGGTGAATACAAGGTTATAAATGCGAAATCAAATAGGGATAATGCAGGAGTAGGTTTAATAATGAATAGGAAAATAGGAATGCGGGTAAGCTACTACAAACAGCATAGTGAACGCATTATTGTAGCCAAGACAGACACGAAGCCCACGCCTACTACAGCAGTACAAGTTTATATGTCAACTAGCTCTGCAGATGATGGAGAAATTGATGAAATGTATGGTGAGATAAAAGAAATTATTCAGGTAGTGAAGGGAGGCGAAAATTGAATAGTCATGGGTGACTGGAATTCGACAGTAGGAAAAGGGAGGGAAGGAAACATAGTAGGTGAATATCGATTGGGGGTAAGAAATAAAAGAGGAAGCCTTCTGGTAGAATTTTGCACAGAGCACAACTTAATCATAGCTAACAGTTGGTTCAAGAATCATGAAAGAAGATTGTATACATGGAAGATCCCTGGAGATACTAAAAGGTATCAGATAGATTATATAATGGTAAGACAGAAATTTAGGAACCAGGTTTTAAATTGTAAGACATTTCCAGGGGCAAATGTGCAATCCGACCACAATCTATTGGTTATAAACTGAAGAAACTGCAAAAAGGCGGGAAATTAAGGAGATGGGACCTGGATAAACTGACTAAACCAGAGGTTGTACAGAGTTTCAGGGAGAGAGTAAAAGAACAAATGGCAGGAATGGGGGAAAGAAATACAGTAGAAGAGGAATGGGTAGCTTTGAGGAATGAAATAGTGAAGGCAGCAGAGGATCAAGTAGGTAAAAAGACAAGGGCTAGTAGAAACCCTCGGGTAACAGAAGAAATAGTGAATTTAATTGATGAAAGGAGAAAATACAAAAATGCAGTAAGTGAAGCAGGCAAAAAGGAATACAAACGTCTCAAAAATGAGATCGACAGGAAGTGCAAAATGGCTAAGCAGGGATGGCTAGAGGACAAATGTAAGGATATAGAGGCTTATCTCACGAGGGGTAAGATAGATACTGCCTACAGAAAAATTAAAGAGACCTTTGGAGAAAAGAGAACCACTTGTGTGAATATCAAGGGCTCAGATGGAAAACCAGTTCTAAGCAAAGAAGGGAAAGCAAAGAGGTGGAAGGAGTATATAGAGCGTCTATGCAAGGGTGATGCACTTGAGGACAATATTATGGAAATGGAAGAGGATGTGGATGAAGATGAAATGGGAGATATAATACTGCGTAAAGAGTTCGACAGAGCGCTGAAAGACGTGAGTCGACACAAGGCCCCAGGAGTAGACAACATTCCATTAGAACTACTGATAGCCTTGGGAGAGCTAGTCCTGACATAACTCTACCATCTGGTGAGAAAGATGTATGGGACAGGCTAAATACCCTCAGACTTCAAGAAGAATGTAATAATTCCAATCCCAAAGAAAGCAGATGTTGACAGATGTGACAATTACCGAACTATCAGTTTAATAAGTCACGGCTGCAAAATACTAACGCGAATTCTTTACAGACGAATGGAAAAACTAGTAGAAGCCGACCTCGGGGAAGATCAGTTTGGATTCCGTAGAAATATTAGAACACATGAGGCAATACTGACCCTACGACTTATCTTAGGAGCTACATTAAGGAAAGGCAAACTTACGTTTCTAGCATTTGTAGACTTAGAGAAAGCTTTTGACAACGTTCCATCACCGTTCCATCACTGACACACGAAGGTGTGATTCACACAATGCCTGATGGAAGTCGACGGAAATCATGGCTCCTTACAGTCTGCAGACGTCTCTGTGATCATATTGTAACATTCTACGTGGTATCTGTTTCTTGTAAGTCGTGTCTCCCTACCACTTTCACTCAACGATGCTCTGAGCGTTCAGAAGAGTTCAGTGAGACTAGCGATGATATAACCAAATACTTAATGGTTTCAGCCGCAGCTCCACTGCACTTCCTGTAAAAGAATCTTAATACTAAGTAAATTTAGTGGAAGGGGTTCAAGGCTTTCCTATTTTTAGTTAGCTGGTAAAACAACGTCGAAAAATCAGTTGAGTTTACCATTGGAAATTTTATTCTACTCACAAAACATTGTTTATAAATTGCACTGTTGATAAAAGGAAATGTTTTAATGCAAGATGATAAAAACTAACTGCGTTCAACAAAATTGTGAACGAATATTCCCTGAATGGGTTTCCAAGTTCTACAATGGATCGAAGGATGACCTATGCCATATCACCATCTATAATCTAGGTTTAAGTTAAGTTTCATAAAAATAGAAAACTATCAAAATGGTCTACAGTGACCCTCAATTATCTTTAATTACTCATCTAACTTGTCGTAAATTACAGTGGCTGATGTGGCTTCTCAAAAATTTATATAACAGGAAAATCATCGCGTTTCAGATTTTTACTTCAAGTGGCAAGTGTGAACACCATGAGCTTTAATTGACGATCGACACTAGTATTACACAAAAAGGGGGTGTAACAGATGAGACTTCTGCAGTTCTGAGTGAAGCTTTATGCGCTGTTATGCGGCATCGCGTTGGTTCATTACCTTCTCGGTGTTCGTCAGGGGGCGGCGGGCAGCACAGCTCCGCGCACTTCGCCGTCTCGGAACCAACTCTCTCCTAACTTCTCCTTACCACATTTTACCGAAGTTGGTTTAAAACAACAATATGGCTGTGTTTTCATCTGACCAATCAGGGTCTCAATGTTAACCTTAGGCTGCGCCTAAAAAAATTCTGTCTATCCAATGAGAAACGTTATACTTTTCCTGGTGGGGCAATGTTTTTAACGTTTGCAACGTAACAGAGACGCAAAAAAGTCTCACGCTAAAATTTGCAGCTGGTGTGGCCCTTTGAGTGTTATCTTAAGATCTATACTGTTCTTCTGGAGGGGCTTGGCGGTCTGCTGGCGACGTGGGTGTCCGTCCCTTATCGTAGGGCCTCCTAGCCTACCCCATTCTGTTCTCCGCTTCTGTTGTCGTTTCTCCCCTCAGAACTGCGTCTGTTTCATGGCGGGAAGGTATGACATGCATTTAGGGGTTCTTCTGTTAGTCTGTGGTATGCCATTTGATCACTCGTTGATCGTATTACTTTGGTTAATTTAATGTCAGGATTTATTCGGAACTATGTGACATACTGTCGGATTTGCTATCATGTCAGGGTTTTCATGGAAGGTGTTGGATTTGCATGAAACCTTACAACATAGCGTTGATTTTCTATTAGTATCTAGGCCCAAGGACGTTTGCACGGGCGATAGATCCTGCTACAGGACGCGTCTATGGCGCTTCGCGAGGAAGTTCTCAAAAATCTGAAAATCTGAATTGAGTAAAGTGATCAGTCGATAGCTGTCAGGTCGCGTGCCTCGAGAGGGTTTGGGTATCGAAATAATTAGAATTTCTAGAAATTCTGGTGATGGCGGCATCCTAAGAGACGGTAGCTCCTATTACATTTCCCTCCAAAGCCGCAGCATTAATTCTTTAAGTGAAATTATAAGTGTGGTTCCTCTGGTCCTGCGATCGTTTGACAGCCCCCTTGCGGAGTGCATCAGTGATGTCTTTATTGCAGATGTCTGTGGAAAGGAAGGCCGCCGCTTGGCCATGAAGGGTCGATACTCCGTCTGTTAGTGCCCTAATGTTAGAGTCTTCCTCTCAATAGTGAGCTGCGAAGGCCGTTGCGATGTCCGCCTATGATACCGTCATCTGCTGTGAGGTAAATCTAAAGATCGGGTCAGCGGTTGTCGACGGCGTATGAGATCTGCGAAGACGTGATGTGTTGAGTGCGTTTCTCTGTTGATGCTGTGTTGGCATAGTGATCGGACAAATACATCGGAGCAAAGTAAGGGCCAAAACCTTAGCCTTGACGCGCTGAACATCAACCTGGCGTTTCGGGGGCGGCGTGTGCTACGTAAGGTCCGAGGTCCGAAAGGGTCATGCAGTAAATTTCTGTCGTGTGTCGGTGTCGTTGCGTCCATTGGACTGGTGCGCGGCGTACTGCTGGCCTTACAGACTGTAGCCGCCACAGAGGTATGGACGAGTGCTCCGAGACCTGTCTTTCAGAGGATTCGCTCATGGTCGTGACTATCCGACGACACTCCAGTACCTGTAAAGAGCCATATTGTTTGACGTCGGAAGTTGACTGTTTACAAATAAGAGCTACGGTCGGACTAAGCCAAAGGCGACCTTTTCACACTGAGACGTCCGAAGCGAACGAGGAAGTCACGTGGACACGACCTACTTGACTGTGTGGCTCGTGATGTACGTACATCCCAGACGATCGCCTTGCACTGCTTCCAAAATGACTCGAAATTGAGTTGACGTAGTAAAGTAACGGACAACAATGACAACCTGAGTATGTTGTAGGCGAATCGAGGTCATCACTCTCCATTATAGGTCTATTTCTGTCTTGAACTTCCTCTTTGCCAAACATTTGGCCCAGGTATTAAGTTGGCAGCAAAACTCGCGTAACACATACGTCACTGAACCACCAGTGCTCTGTTCAAAAAAACTACAGAAAAAATGTAGCCTCGCTTTAGCAGCATGTTAGGAGAAAGCAAAAGAATGGCCGCGAAACAGAAAATAAAGTAACACAGTTGTGTCTATACCTTCCCCAAAACCTCTCGGTATCTGTACACATTATAAACACGGAAAATGTGTCACTGATACTAAAAACACAATGTACCATGAGTGAAAGTAATGGGGTGGTAGCAACATTTCCGTTTCACGATTGATAAATGAGAAAGAAGAGATCGAAAGAAGAACTGTGCGTTTCGTGATGGAATTGCAGAGTAAGTGCAGGAGCGTAACGGAGATAGTCAACGAACTCCAATCGCAAACGCTATAGGAGAGGTGGTGTGCGTCACGGAGAGGTTTACTGTTGAAACAATGTGAGCCTACGCTCCACGACGAGTTGGTTAATATATTATTTACTGCCACATGCGTCTCATGAAATGAACTCCCTGAGAAAACCAGGATGTGGAGGTCGAGAACCAGTCAGGAAGAAGGCAATAGCTGAGAACAATCTTCATTTAACACTGAATTTGCCAAACACATTCGGGCAGTGGGACCGGGCTACGGGACACTGCCTGGGTGTCCTAGCAAGGTGGCTCGGCGTGGCTGACGCGGCAGGGTGCTGAGTCAGCTGCCGCGGTCACAGCCCGCAGTTCGACTGGCGCCGCCAGGCATCGGCTGCACTGCTGGGCAGTAGTGTTGTGGCAGGGCGGTGCGTCGGCCCTCAACCTCGGCCTACGGGAGACAGCCAGCTCACGAACGGCGGCTGTCCAGCGCATTCTCAAAGGCGCGGCAGCGCACAGCGGCTGTCTGGTTGTGGCTGCCATGGATGGTTGGGTGGGCACTCATAAACAATACCTTGTCGACGATTTGTGAGGCTACTACCGATAGAGGCGTCATGTAACGAAGTTTACACAACACACGCTCCAGATAGTCTGTGTGTCGTACTGCCGCAGCGACACCGTGATACGGGCGCCAGCTGCAGTGCTGCTGTGATGATGTCATCAATTGTGAACTAACACCTCTGCCAGGCGCCGAATGTATACCATACTTTCGCACTGCAATAGTACAAAGTACCCGTCGCCTCGAACTGTACAGCGTCCTGCAGAGTACGTATGTAGTTGTAGAAATGCTTGAGAAAGGAAACATGAGAGGCGTAAGGCTTTTGTAATCTCTTGAGGTGGAGACGATTTGTTCCCAAAGGAACACTGCAGCGGAATGTGAGACGATCTGAAACTTCTTGACCTTTCGTGGACAAGTGGTGTACCGTCTGAGCTATCCATGGCCGGCTCACGACCCACCCTGACAGCTTCATTTCCACTAGTACCTAATGTTCAACCTTCCAAACTTCAAAGGCAGACGTCCCGTGTTCTAGTCCCAGTTTTGGTCCGCCGTTAAGTTCCCTCTGAGCTGACCTGGCCGTGGTCCACAGGGCATCGCGGAGAATGCCGAGCTGCTGGCGACCCTGCTCCCCGGCTGGGTGATGCGCGTCTACCACGAGGGCTTCCCCGGCCTCAACGGCTCCTCGCCGGAGGCGCCGTCTGCGCTGCTGGCGCGCTTCGCACACCTTGATCTCTGCGACGCGAGGGACCTGCCGCGGTACGGCGACCTCTCAGGTGGGCCGCGCCAGCTTCCCTTCGCTTCGCGCCACACAGGCTGTCTGCAGGGGGTGCAATTTCTTGTCCGTTGGCGAGGACTCCCCAACATTCTGTTGGCTCGTTGTCGTACACAACAGTGGATTGATTGCCACCTGGCGTAGTGACCTGCATGAGCGAACCTGCCACCATGCTGGATCGCATGACTTGTGTTGGCAGTCAAACACATAGATGTCAACTGGGCTGCAGCTTAGGTTGTCCGCCTCAGAGATGACTTGAGATGTGACCTGGCTGCTCTTCATCCACCAACCTTCTTCCCTCATCCCGGCTTGGGGCCAGCATCATCACTTCCGGGTTATTCAATCCAAACATTAGTACTGCAGGCGGAATTGTTTTGTAACCTCCACTGGACCGTCATTAATCACGTTAATTCTGTGTAATTATGAGTATTATCACTGAATAAATGTGTCATTTCAGTTGGCCTCATGCCTATTTCATTCAGTCATCTATGCTGTAGTAGATCTTTCTATGTATGGTCCGCGTTTATCAAGTTACGTTTCTTTTTAGTGATATATTATGCGAAAATTACTTTAAAAAATGGTCAAATGGCTCTTACACTACGGCACTTAACTTCTGAGGTCATCAGTCCCCTAGAGCTTAGAATTACTTAAACCTAACTAACCTAAGGACATCACACACATCCATGCCCGAGGCAGGATTCGAAACTGCGACCATAGCGGTCAGACGGTTCCAGACTGTAGCGCCCAGAACTGCTCGGCCACTTCGGCCGGGTAAAATTACTTTCATTCTTACAGTATGCACACTGGTGTACTCACTGAAATACGGACCATTCTAATCTATGAGAGCCTTCTGCATTTTGGCATTACAACAGGTGCTCAAGAAATTACCACTCATTCTTACGCGCCTACCAGCCCTCCGTCTCAAAAAACCACCAACTCGCTCACACGCGCCAGCTTCATATGAATTTTGTTACAAGGGATGGATACAAGCTCCTGTAACGTTTGCACATAATCGACAACGTGGAACACACCATTGCTATTAAATGTCTCCATAACCATAAATTTAGGGGGTTCAACTATTGTCATGTGAAGTATATAAAATGTGGTGAAACACACAATGCAAAATCCATTGGGGTTGTCTGTATTCTTGCGTGGCGCGCATAGTTTGTTGTGCAGAAACTCGTGATAAACTGTACCTGTCAATCTGCGCAGTAATGTGTATCGTCGTAAGAAACTGTCACCCCCCCCCCCCCCCCAAATACTGCCCATGTCTTGCTACCAAAGTGAATCTGATACCTTCCTTCCTTCCGTGACCGTTCGAAGATTTTCATCTGCGCACAAGTGGCTGGTGCGGAAATTTATCAGGTCACTCTATAACTCCCACCTCATTTGTAAGTAATATGCACGTACTTTTTCTAGTCCTAACTAAATATTTTGCCAATATTTGTGTTTCATCTTGAAGGGGTGTCCTTTTACTTCTGTCAAGATGTTATACAAAGTTTGTTGTTGGCATTCTACTGCCGCTCTAAAAATCATAATATGTGCATTTTTAGTTTGTTTTCATTGCTCACCCGAAACTGTATTAATTGTGAAAATGGAATTGTACAGGTTCGCTTGCTTTTATGCATTCTTGCGGCTTGATGCTATATGATCTGCAGGGCACTCTGAAGAATCTGATTTATTACTGAATACTTTCTCCGAGAGTAACAAAAAAATGGCTCTGAGCACTATGGAACTTAACTTCTGAGGTCATCAGTGCACTAGAACTTAGAACTACTTAAACCTAACTAACCTAAGGACGTCACACACATCCATGCCCGAGTCAGGATTCGAACCTGCGATCGTAGCGGACGCACGTTTCCAGACTGTAGCTCCTAGAACCGCTCGGGCACCGAGGCCGGCCCGAGAGTAACAATGGCGCATGGTACGTACTTACGTTTTCCGTCCTATGGTACGGTTTTGGTGTGCTTACTTTGTTTGTTGTAAATACTGTGATTACAACCGGCAAAAAAAAAACCAAATCCACCCAGATATCCATGCGCGTTAGAGAACTGCTTCCGAGATACGCTAGCCACAGGTCGAATCCCCCTGTTGTATTAACGGCGAGGGCCGGTGTGGCGGCCGGCCTGGATGTGGTTTTCAGGTGGATTCCCACGTACCACTAAGTGAATACCGGACTGGTACCTAATTCCCACCTCAGTTACACGATTCGCAAACATTTAGAAAACTTTGATTCATTTTGACATGAATAACACTACTTACGCAGTTGCGCTACACACATATTCCATCCGAGGGGTAATGGGATGGCGACAGAAAGGGCATCGGCCATCCCTTAAATTAACTATAAGTAACCATGCCTAACCTGGGCAGATGCGGGAATAAAGAAAACACAACAAAGATATACCATACGACGGAAGAAGTAAAAACACGAGATGTACCAATCTCAGTTTTGGAAACAGTCTTCAATTACTCTTTAATGAAAGAAAGAAATCCTTCCCATTACTTTGTAAGTGAGCAATCAAAAAATGGACGTTTCATAGGTTTTAGGCCAGAAATAGAAAACCAAACACGAACTTCCTGTTCCCCGTTATTGAAATTAAGGGAGACCCACTAAAGATGAACATCATCTACATCTACATGACTACTCTGCAATTCACATATAAGTGCTTGGCAGAGGGTTCATCGAACCACAATCATACTATCTCTCTACTATTCCACTCCCTAACAGCGCGCGGGAAAAACGAATACCTAAACCTTTCTGTTCGAGCTCTGATTTCTCTTATTTTATTTTGATGATCATTCCTACCTATGTAGGTTAGGCTCAACAAAATATTTTCGCATTCGGAAGAGAAAGTTGGTGACTGAAATTTCGTAAAAAGATCTCGCCGCGACGAAAAACGTCTTTGCTGTAATGACTTCCATCCCAATTCGCGTATCATATCTGCCACACTCTCTCCCCTATTACGTGATAATACAAAACGAGCGGCCCTTTTTTCCACCCTTTCGATGTTCTCCGTCAATCCCACCTGGTAAGGATCCCACACCGCGCAGCAATATTCTAACAGAGGACGAACGAGTGTAGTGTAAGCTGTCTCTTTAGTAGACTTGTTGCATCTTCTAAGTGTCCTGCCAATGGAACGCAACCTTTGGCTCGCCTTCCCCACAATATTATCTATGTGGTCTTTCCAACTGAAGTTTTGCGTAATTTTAACACCCAGGTACTTAGTTGAATTGACAGGCTTGAGAATTGTACTATTTATCGAGTAATCGAATTCCAACGCATTTCTTTTGGAGCTCATGTGGATCACCTCACACTTTTCGTTATTTAACGTCAACTGCCTCCCGCCACACCATACAGCTATCTTTTCTGTAGTTCGATAGATTACTCCTACTACCCTTCTTAAACACTGGTGCGACCTCCGCAATTTTCCAATCTATCGGTAAGTGAGCGTTTGTATATGATTGCTAAGTAGGGAGCTATTGTATCAGCGTAATCTGAAAGGAACTTAATCGGTAAACAACCTGGACCTGAAGACTTGCCCGTATCAAGCGATTTGAGTTGCTTCGCAACCCCTAAGATATCTACTTCTAAGAAACTCATACTAGCAGATGTTCGTGTTTCAGATTTTGGACTATTCCATTCGTCTTCCCTGGTGAAGGAATTTCGGAAAACTGCGTTCAATAACTCCGCTTTAGCGGCACAGTCGTCGGTAACAATACCATCGGCACTGCGCAGCGAAGGTATTGACTGCGTCTTTCCGCTTGTGTACTTTACATACAACCAGAATTTCTTCGGATTTTCTACCAAATTTCGAGACAATGTTTCGTTGTGGAACCTATTAAAGGCATCTCGCATCGAAGTAGGTGCCAAATTTCGCGCGTCTGTAAATTTTAGCCCAACTTCTGGATTTCGCGTTCTTCTAAACTTCGCATGCTTTTTCCGTTGCCTCTGCAACAGCGTTCGGACCTGTTTTGTGTACAACGGGGGATCCGTTCCATCTCTTACCAATTTATGAGGTATGAATCTCTCAATTGCTGTTGCTACTATATCTTTGAATTTGAACCACATCTCGTCTACATTTGCATAGTCAGCTCGGAAGGAATGGAGATTGTCCTTTAGGAAGGCTTCTAGTGACAATTTATCCACTTTTTTAAATAAAATTTTTTGCGTTTGTTTCTGATGGATTTGGAAGAAACGGTATTGAACCTAGCTACAACGACCTTGTGATCACTAATCCCTGTATCAGTCATGATGCTCTCTATCAGCTCTGGATTGTTTGTGGCTAAGAGGTCAAGTGTGTTTTCACAACCATTTACAATTCGCGTGGGTTCGTGGAGTAACTGCTCGAAATAATTTTCGGAGAAAGCATTTAGGACAATCTCGGAAGATGTTTTCTGCCTACCACCGGTTTTGAACAAGTATTTTTGCCAACATATCGAGGGAAGGTTGAAGTCCCCACCAACTATAACCGTATGAGGGGGGTATTTATTTGCTACGAGACTCAAACTTTCTCTGAACTGTTCCACAACTGTATCATCGGAGCCTGGGGGTCGGTAGAAGGAGCCGATTATTAACTTAGTTCGGCTGTTAAGTATAACCTCCACCCATACCAATTCACACGGAGTATCTACTTCTACTTCACTACAAGATAAACCACTACTGACAGACACAAACACTCCACCACCAATTCTACCTAATCTATCTTTCTTGAACACCGTCTGAGACATTGTAAAAATTTCTGCAGAACTTATTTCAGCACAACTACAACAATTTACAACTATAATTCCGATTGTTACTTGATCCAAGCACGTCCTGTATTTGCCATGCACCCTTTGACATTGCAGCCTACCCCGTACTTTCCCGAGGCCTTCTAACCTAAAAAAACCGCCCAGTCCACGCCACGCAGCCTTCGCTTCCCGTGTAGCCGCCAGCTGATTGTAGTGAACTCCTGACCTATTCAGCGGAACCCGAAACCCCACCACCCTATGGCGCAAGTCAAGGAATCTGCAGCCAACACGGTCGCAAAACCGTCTGAGCCTCTAATTCAGACCCTCCACCCGGCTCTGCACCAAAAGTCCGCAGTCGGTTCCGTCGACGATGCTGCAGATGGTGAGCTCCGCCTTCATCTCGTAAGCAAGACCGGCAGCCTTCACCAAATCAGATAGCCGCTGGAATCTAGAGAGAATTTCCTCAGATCCAAAGCGACACACGTCATTAGTGCCGACATGTGCCACCACCTGCAGCTGGCTGCACCCTGTGCTCTTCATGGCATTCGGAAGGACCCTTTCCACATCAGGAATGACTCCTCCCGGAATGCACACGGAGTACACACTGGATTTCTTCCCCTCCTTATCCGCCCGCCATATCCCTAAGGGGACCCATTACGCGCCTAACATGTTTCGGTGAAGAATAGAAAAAAGAAATGGAATATTTTAAGGATGATGAAGTTTTAAAAACACGCATCTAATTGTCAAACACATAAAGCAATATCAACACGAGCTTCCAAACCCAGGACGACGACTGAAATGCAGGTTGTGAACTGCGTAAGTTCACAGCTTTATCATCGTGTGCATTGCCAAAACTACACTGATGAGCCAACACATTATGATCATTGCCCATCGTGAAGCTGAATACCTCTCGATGGTGTTGCGGACACGTGACGCAGCAAAGAAAGAATATGAGCGGAAGGGAGACGAATGGGCAGTCATTATGGCGAAGATACGGGCCACAAATGCGGAAATCCACTCATATAAGCGGTTCTGACGAAGGGAAAATTGTTGGGGGACTGCGGCTGAAAACGAGAATCTCTGAGACGGCGAAGCTGCCCGCCTGTTGGCGTAGTACTGCCGTGAGTACCGAAGGAAAGCGGTTGAAGAACGGTGGAAAAAACGTGTAGGCCGTGTGGCATTGGACGACCACGTCTCATCTCAAAAGGTAGAGGTCGGAGGGTCCCCCCACTGCGTAATCCAGGACAGGCGCTGGTCTGTGGCGGATCTGATGACAGAGTACAATGCTGGTGCAGACACAAGTGTTTCGGAGCACATCGTTCAAAGGACATTGTCGAACATGGAGCTGTACATCACACGGCTCCTAAGTGTTCATGTGCTGACCCAACGACAACGTCAGTTATGATCGCAGTGGGCACAGTATCAGTGAGTTTTCACCGAGGATCAATAGAAGTGTGGAAGGAGTATATAGAGGGTCTATACAAGGGCGATGTACTTGAGGACAATATTATGGAAATGGAAGAGGATGTAGATGAAGATGAAATGGGAGATACGGTACTGCGTAAAGAGTTTGACAGAGCACTGAAAGACCTGAGTCGAAACAAGACCTCGGGAGTAGACAACATTCCATTAGAACTACTGACAGCCTTGGGAGAGCCAGTCCTGACGAAACTCTACCATCTGGTGAGCAAGATGTATGAAACAAGCGAAATACCCTCAGACTTCAAGAAGCATATAATAATTTCAAAACCAAAGAAAGCAAGCGTTGACAGATGCAAAATTACAGAACTATCAGTTTAATAAGTCACAGATGCAAAATACTAACGCGAATTCCTTACAGACGAATGGAAAAACTAGTAGAAGCCGTCCTCGGGGAAGATCAGTTTGGATTCCGTAGAAATGTTGGAACACGTGAGGCAATACTGACCTTACGACTTATCTTAGAAGCTAGATTAAGGAAGGGCAAACCTACATTTCTAGCATTTGTAGACTTAGAGAAAGCTTTTGACAATGTTGACTGGAATACTCTCTTTCAAATTCTGAAGGTGGCAGGGCTAAAATTTAGGGAGCGAAAGGCTATTTACAATCTGTATAGAAACCAAATGACAGTTATAAGAGTCGAGGGACATGAAAGGGAAGCAGTGGTTGGGAAGGGAGTGAGACAGGGTTGTAGCCTCTCCCCGATGCTATTCAATCTGTGTATTGAGCAAGCAGTAAAGGAAACAAAAGAAAAATTCGGAGTAGGTATTAAAATGCATGGAGAAGAAACGAAAACTTTGAGGTTCGCCGATGACATTGTAATTCTGTCGGAGACGGCAAACGACTCGGAAGAGCAGTTGAATCGAATGGATAGTGTCTTGAAAGGAGGGTATAAGATGAACATCAACAAAAGCAAAACGAGGATAATGGAATGTAGTAGAATTAAGTCGGGTGATGCTGAGGGAATTAGATTAGGAAATGAGACACTTAAAGTAATAAAGGAATTTTGCTATTTGGGGAGCAAAATAACTGATGATAATCGAAGTAGAGAGGATATAAAATGTAGACTGGCAATGGAAAGGAAAGCGTTTCTGAAGAAGAGAAATTTGTTAACATCGAGTATTGATTTAACTGTCAGGAAGTCGTTTCTGAAAGTATTGTATGGAGTGTAGCCATGTATGGAAGTGAAGCATGGATGATAAATAGTTTGGACAAGAATAGAATAGAAGCTTTTGAAATGTGGTGCTACAGAAGAATGCTGAAGATTAGATGGGTAGATCACATAACTAATGAGGAAGTATTGAATAGGATCGGGGAAAAGAGAAGTTTGTGGCACAACTTGACTAGAAGAAGGGATCGGTTGGTAGGCCACGTGTGGAGGGCAGCGTGGAGGGTAAAAATCGTAGAGGGAGACCAAGAGATGAATACACTAAGCAGATTCAGAAGGATGTAGCTTGCAGTAGGTACTGGAAGATGAAGAAGCTTGCACAGGATAGAGTAGCATGCAGAGCTGTATCAAACCAGTCTCAGGACTGAAGAGCACAACAACAACAACATCCAGGCGAATGGCTGGACGAAACATATACCGCGCCACAGACGCAGGCAGGTGAGGGCAGAGTTATGGTATGGGATACATTGAATTGGGAGCGCATAGGATCTGTGGTGGTAATCTAAGGCATCATGAAAGCAGAATTTCGGACCACCTGCATCGTTTCATGCTTGAAGTCTCCCCCTTCAACGATGACATCTTCCAGTAGGATAGCCCTCCGCCACACAAGGCCAGAATCGTGCAAAAGTGGTCTGCGGGGCATTATAGTCAAATCACATTGATATTTTGACGAGTAAATGTGCTTGATCTGTACCCATTGGAACACATATAGGGGCCGTGCGGGGTAGCCATGCGGTCTACGGGGGCCTTGCCACGGTTCGGGCGGCTCACCCCGTTGGAGGTTTGAGTCCTCCCTCGGGCATGGGTGTGTGTGCTGTCCTTAGCGTAAGTTAGTTTAAGTTAGATTAAGTAGTGTGTAACCCTAGGGACCGATGACCTCAGCAGTTTGGTCCCATAGCAACTTACCACAAATTAAAAAAGAAAAAGAAACATATCGGGCGCCAGCTGTGTGCCCGTAAACCACCATCCCGTAATTTGCGGGAACTGCTTGATCTGCGTTGGAGCCAGATGCTTCTGGAATCCTGTTACGGACTTGCAGAATCCATGTCAAGCAAAATCTCTGTTGTACTGTGTTCGTAAAGTTGAACAACGCGCTACTAAATAGGTGTTTTGTCTTATCGATGTATAACGTGGGTCGGTGGTCTCTTTGTATACTAGCTTGCACGCGCTGTAAGTGATAAGATAGCTGGTCGGGTGGAAATGACAGTATAAGAGAGGCGGCCTGGGGCACTAAGTACGGACTGTGTTCACAAAAGTAAAACGGCTCTTATATCAACAAATACGTTTCCGGACACTCGTGTTTCAAGTACGGTATTTTTTTCTGGTTTTAACTAGGAACACATGCCGTAAAAACAAACAATATTTTTTTTAAATGCTCCCTTACTACCGTCACCTATCAACGGAGTTCGCGGTTCAGTCTTTCCCTTTAGTAACTTTTTATTGATAATCACGACGTACTAAAGAGTTAACATTTGATTTGTGGTGTAACAGAACAATTACTCTTTGGTACACGCCGATTTAGAATCGTACCTGGAAAGATATGCAGAACACTCCGTGATGTATTCTTAGAATCATCTGCTTCTAGATGGAGGCTATCTCTGGACTTCACGATACTTCACGGATTTTGGCGCTACACGTCCTTGTCACTCCTGCGTGTTCGCTAACGACGTCCTCTCAACTTCAGTTGGGTCGCAGTTACGTCAGCCTCTGCAAAGCAAAGAACTTTCCATATGTATGTACTATCCAGATTTGCATAGCTACATTTCGCGCTCACTGCAGTCATAATTTAGTGCTCTACTTTTTCAACCTCCGTCTCTCCATTCATCTGACAATTCTTAAGTATATTCAACTTTTTACGGAGACAAATGCCATCAGGCAAAACTAGCAAGGCACTCTGATTGTGACCTTCCCTTTCCAGGTTCGTGGCTGGCTTAGTTTATCTTACCAAAAGGTCTCCAGGCGATTTTAGCTCTTCTGTTTACTTCGTTAATTGACCACCCAGACACTGTATTCAATTCCTCTAAATATAAAAACTCACCCACTCGTACCAAGCGAGGTGGCGCAGTGGTTAGACATTGGGGAGGACGACGGTCCGACCATCCTGATTTAGTTTTTCCGTGATTTCCCTAAATCACTCCAGGCAAATGCCGGGATGGTTCCTCTCACAGGGCACGGCCGACTTCCTTCCCCATCCTTCCCTAATCCGATGAGACCGATGAAACTTTGTTATAGTCTTATTGTTACTGATTTTCAGGCCTACTTGAAAACTTGCTTCATTAAATTATTGCACAAGTTGTTTTATGGGTGAGTAGGAATCGCTGCTTTTATATGTTACTGCAGTTGCAGTGATAATATTGTAGTGGATCGAAAAATTACATTATTGCTACGGGGACAGTACTTATTTTAAATAGAAGGCAATACATAACTCTTATAATTGAGAACTTGATATCATTTAGCAGCCAGTTCCAAACATCATCGTTTTAGGTGTGCCTCATCTACACTCCTGGAAATGGAAAAAAGAACACATTGACACCGGTGTGTCAGACCCACCATACTTGCTCCGGATACTGCGAGAGGGCTGTACAAGCAATGATCACACGCACGGCACAGCGGACACACCAGGAACCGCGGTGTTGGCCGTCGAATGGCGCTAGCTGCGCAGCATTTGTGCACCGCCGCCGTCAGTGTCAGCCAGTTTGCCGTGGCATACGGAGCTCCATCGCAGTCTTTAACACTGGTAGCATGCCGCGACAGCGTGGACGTGAACCGTATGTGCAGTTGACGGACATTGAGCGAGGGCGTATAGTGGGCATGCGGGAGGCCGGGTGGACGTACCGCCGAATTGCTCAACACGTGGGGCGTGAGGTCTCCACAGTACATCGATGTTGTTGCCAGTGGTCGGCGGAAGGTGCACGTGCCCGTCGACCTGGGATCGGACCGCAGCGACGCACGCATGCACGCCAAGACCGTAGGATCATACGCAGTGCCGTAGGGGACCGCACCGCCACTTCCCAGCAAATTAGGGACACTGTTGCTCCTGGGGTATCGGCGAGGACCATTCGCAACCGTCTCCATGAAGCTGGGCTACGGTCCCGCACACCGTTAGGCCGTCTTCCGCTCACGCCCCAACATCGTGCAGCCCGCCTCCAGTGGTGTCGCGACAGGCGTGAATGGAGGGACGAATGGAGACGTGTCGTCTTCAGCGATGAGAGTCGCTTCTGCCTTGGTGCCAATGATGGTCGTATGCGTGTTTGGCGCCGTGCAGGTGAGCGCCACAATCAGGACTGCATACGACCGAGGCACACAGGGACAACACCCGGCATCATGGTGTCGGGAGCGATCTCGTACACTGGCCGTACACCTCTGGTGATCGTCGAGGGGACACTGAATAGTGCACGGTACATCCAAACCGTCATCGAACCCATCGTTCTAACATTCCTAGACCGGCAAGGGAACTTGCTGTTCCAACAGGACAATGCACGTCCACATGTATCCCGTGCCACCCAACGTGCTCTAGAAGGTGTAGGTCAACTACCGTGGCCAGCAAGATCTCCGGATCTGTCCCCCATTGATCATGTTTGGGACTGGATGAAGCGTCGTCTCACGCGGTCTGCACGTCCAGCACGAACGCTGGTCCAACTGAGGCGCCAGGTGGAAATGGCATGGCAACCCGTTCCACAGGACTACATCCAGCATCTCTACGATCGTCTCCATGGGAGAATAGCAGCCTGCATTGCTGCGAAAGGTGGATATACACTGTACTAGTGCCGACGTTGTGCATGCTCTGTTGCCTGTGTCTATGTGCCTGTGGTTCTGTCAGTGTGATCATGTGATGTATCTGACCCCAGGAATGTGTCAATAAAGTTTGCCCTTCCTGGGACAATGAATTCACGGTGTTCTTATTTCAATTTCCAGGAGTGTAGTTATGGTATTTTCCGATTCTGTGGCGCCGACGAAGCGCGAAACTGGTATTCGACGATTCTTCATAAATAACAACAAAAATTTATTTTTATTTCAACCTTAAATTATTGTTATTTCGAAAAGTATCATTCTTGGTAAATGTTTTAAATAAAACAACAGAAAAGAAAACTGTAAAAAGATGCAAAACGGCAATAAATAAATAAAATATTCGACGATTCTACTTTGAAAATAATGATTTGCAGGTCCATCACGTATCAACTGAAGCTTATTATAAGAGTCCTGTACAATCGCAGCTGTCGTCGGCAGCCAGATGTCGTCCAACTGATGTAACACAGTGCGCAAAGTTTGAAATACGCCGTACTAACGCATTTACGTAGTGTATTCGTCTCTACGCTGATCAGCCAGAATATTATGACCACCGAACTACAGCGCGTCCAGGCAACAACGGCGTCACCTGGCCTGGAGTGCCAGCCTGCCAGACGCGCGTACATTACATGTCGAATCAGTGAGCGTGCAGCCCCTGAATAGGACGGGGAGGGAGCGCGATCTGCCTGAGTTTGACCGAGGGCAGACTCTGGTGGCCCGGAGGCTCGGCGCGAGCAATTCGGAATGTGCAGGATGTTCGAGGAATGCTGTGGTGAGTGTCTTCAACACGTGGCAATACCAAGGTGAAACCACGTCCAAACATCGTGTGTTTGGGCGGCCATTCCACGATGCAGATGACGGACTTCGTAGGCTTTGCAGGCTGGTAAAACAGGACAGGCGGCGAACTGTGGCGGATCTGACATCAAACTTTGGGCAGAGTACAAGGGTGTCTGACCACACAGTGCACCGAACAGTCCTAACGGCGGGCCTACGTAGTCGAAGACCCTTGAATGTGCCGAGTGAACACCACGACATATCCCACTGTTTCTGAGTAACCGTCGGCACTGGACTTTGACGCAGTGGCAGAACATTGCATGGTATGATAAATACCGATACCCTCTTCGTCGAGAGAATGGGAGGTCACGACTCCCTCATCTTCAAGAGGAACAGCTTTTTGACACGTGCACTGCGGGACGGAGACAAACTGGCGGCGGCTCCATTATGCTGTGGGGAACATTGACATGGGCATCCATGGCTACAGCCGAGGGCGTGAAGGGCACCGTGACGGCCAAGGAGTACCGCACACGGGTTGCAAACCGCGCACACCCCTCCATGACGTTCATGTTTCCCGACGATAGTGTCATTCTTCGGCAAGATCATGCTTCATGTCACACAGCTAGGAGTGTGGCTGAGCGGTCCAATTGATGTGCTGGCCCCACAATTCGCCAGACCTGAACCCGATCGAACACATCTGCCATGCGATTGAAAGTGGCGTCAGAGCTCATCCCCCCCCCCCCATCCACCCCTTGCTTGGAATTTAAGGTAATTGGGTGATCAGTGTGTGTAGATGTGTCAGCTCCCTCCAGCGACCTACCAAGGCCTTAGTACTTCCTTTCCGCGTCGTGAGGTCGCTGTTATCCGAGCCAAAGGCGGACATACCGGCTGTTAGGTAAGTGATCATGATATTCTGGCTGTTCAGTGTACAGTATCCTACTGCGAGGCAGACACGAAAGAATTTCAGTTCACTGAGTGATACGGCATATTTCACGGCTTATTTGCGTCAAAACACAATACTCGAAATGTGCAAAACCGATATTGTGAACGCTCATTATTTCACCATTGCTCCACCAATTTGCGTCCAGCGCACAGTTCACATTTTACTCAATGTTAACTAACGACTGTCTCCCTGTAGTTCACATCGACATGGTGCACACATTGATTTAAACGTTTTACCTTTGTCTTTGGGCCAGCCTGTGTGGCCGAGCGGTTCTAGGCGCTACAGTCTGGAACCTCGCGACCGCTACGGTTAGTTAGGTTTGAGTAGTTCTAAGCTCTAGGGGACTGCTGACATCAGATGTTAAGTCCCATAGTGCTCAGAGCCATTTGAACCATTTTGTGTCTTTGGGCACGAGGAAACAACCCTTCAGCTATGCCATCACGTCACAAATCAGCGCCCGACCACTCGATTGTTCAGTTTCGATAGGTGAAAGCTCTGTATTTTTTGTGGCTGAGATACATTGAGGCATTGTAATATTTGAATGTATTTACCTTTATTGCTAGACGTAATGAATAAAACAGTATAAGAAGTGGGGAAAAATTATATAGGCTCCCCAGAGCTACATCTTTACAAGTGGAACACCGACGACAAACCCGTGTAGGAATGTAAGTGTTCTCAGAAAGATTTCAAGATCCGACTGAAGGTCTGGAAAACGTACATCACTAACACTTAACTCACCACCACCTCTTAGGTTCCTTGTAAATTGCATAGAGATCGAGACTAAGGCAAAACACGCTAAAGGTTCAGAGCTATGTTGGAGTAAAGTCACACAACAATAAAACACTTCAAGTTCCTCCGGAAGCAAATGCAGTTATTCTGCTTCAGTTAATGCTGTCCATGTCCGTCTGTTCGATCTAGCTACTGGCATCTAGTTACTATTTCTATAATTTCATACGAGACCTTACACCAATCAAGTCCACCCACGCCTACGCAGTGAAATACTGTTGGTATTTCTTCAAAGACGTCATTTTTGGAAGACTTGTGTTGTCGATCACTGTGGCTCGCAAACTGCGGACCGCAGAAAGCAGAAACACTTCGGCACACCACCTACGGAGACCACCGAGCTCACCCCCGTCTGGCGAATTCCGAGCGACTCTTGAAATTGCTTCAACGTTCATACCTTTTAGCCAGCCAACCTGAGTTCTACATTGATAGTTCCCTCAGAAAGTATTTGCAGTGTATGCTCTACTTATTGGCGGAACTTGTTCCATGAGTATGTCCTGCTTATCAGCGGAATGTCCGCCCCCGGTAGCTGAGTGGTGCCGGCACGGTAGCTCAGCGTGTTCGGTCAGACGGTTTAGATACCCTCTGTAATAAAAAAAAAAACTGAGTTAACCGATCAAATACGAAGTTAAACGAATGTCTTACGACGTCCGCCCCGAGCACATACAACGAACGAAAAAACGAGCATTTAAAAAAAAAGTGGTCTGCGCGGCGGACTGTCAGTCCTAAGGGTCCGGGTTCGATTCTCGGCTGCTCGTAGATTTTTCTCCGCTCAGGGACTGGGTGTTGTGTTGCCCTAATCATCATCATTTCATTCCCATCGACGCGCAAGTCACCGAAGTGGCGTCAAATCGAAAGACCTGCAGCAGGCGAGCGGTCTACCCGACGGGAGGCCCTCGTCACACGACATTATTATTATTATTACCAGGGGAGTACGTCAACAGAAAGTCAATAACTCACAAATGAGACAAAATGACTCGGGCCAACGTACTCTGTGAACAATATGAGTTTCCCCTACAGCATACTTTGGGCAGATTAGGGGAAAACCATGGCCCCGCCTTCAGGCCGCAATCCAGGCCAATTACAGAGCCTGGAAGTGCCTTCCGTGGAAATTTGGACGGATGATGGCCCATGCTTAGCTGTCAGCTCAGGTTACATCCCAAGGCATTATCCATGTGGCCAGGCTCAAAACTACATAAAAATTATTTCCCGACTACGATCGGAACATGTTAATTGTTCGTCCGAAGAGAAGCCTCTTCATTCTCCAAAATGATAGGTCCCGAAACGTTGAAGATACATGAATAGATACGTAGACGTAAATCTACAGATAAACTTTTAGTTCCTTAGATTCATTCTGAGGAGATTCTCAGGGATGTAGACTACATCAGAAAGATTCTTAATACATATTTACGAAAGAAGCGATAAGCCGACGTTCCTTCAAAAGATCCTAAGTGAAACTTCCTCCAGGATGTGGAAGAATTGAAAATCTCAAGCATATTGTCATTTAAAAGATAACAGTAAACTTCTGACGTACATGTTAATGTACACTCCTGGAAATTGAAATAAGAACACCGTGAATTCATTGTCCCAGGAAGGGGAAACTTTATTGACACATTCCTGGGGTCAGATACATCACATGATCACACTGACAGAACCACAGGCACATAGACACAGGCAACAGAGCATGCACAATGTCGGCACTAGTACAGTGTATATCCACCTTTCGCAGCAATGCAGGCTGCTATTCTCCCATGGAGACGATCGTAGAGATGCTGGATGTAGTCCTGTGGAACAGCTTGCCATGCCGTTTCCACCTGGCGCCTCAGTTGGACCAGCGTTCGTGCTGGACGTGCAGACCGCGTGAGACGACGCTTCATCCAGTCCCAAACATGCTCAATGAGGGACAGATCCGGAGATCTTGCTGGCCAGGGTAGTTGACTTACACCTTCTAGAGCACGTTGGGTGGCACGGGATACATGCGGACGTGCATTGTCCTGTTGGAACAGCAAGTTCCCTTGCCGGTTTAGGAATGGTAGAACGATGGGTTCGATGACGGTTTGGATGTACGCAGCACTATTCAGTGTCCCCTCGACGATCACCAGAGGTGTACGGCCAGTGTAGGAGATCGCTCCCCACACCATGATGCCGGGTGTTGGCCCTGTGTGCCTCGGTCGTATGCAGTCCTGAGTGTGGCGCTCACCTGCACGGCGCCAAACACGCATACGACCATCATTGGCACCAAGGCAGAAGCGACTCTCATCGCTGAAGACGACACGTCTCCATTCGTCCCTCCATTCACGCCTGTCGCGACACCACTGGAGGCGGGCTGAACGATGTTGGGGCGTGAGCGGAAGACGGCCTAACGGTGTGCGGGACCGTAGCCCAGCTTCATGGAGACGGTTGCGAATGGTCCTCGCCGATACTCCAGGAGCAACAGTGTCCCTAATTTGCTGGGAAGTGGCGGTGCGGTCCCCTACGGCACTGCGTATGATCCTACGGTCTTGGCGTGCATCCGTGCGTCGCTGCGGTCCGGTCCCAGGTCGACGGGCACGTGCACCTTCCGGCGACCACTGGCGACAACATCGATGTACTGTGGAGACCTCACGCCCCACGTGTTGAGCAATTCGGCGGTACGTCCACCCGGCATCCCGCATGCCCACTATACGCCCTCGCTCAAAGTCCGTCAACTGCACATACGGTTCACGTCCACGCTGTCGCGGCATGCTACCAGTGTTAAAGACTGCGATGGATCTCCGTATGCCACGGCAAACTGGCTGACACTGACGGCGGCGGTGCACAAATGCTGCGCAGCTAGCGCCATTCGACGGCCAACACCGCGGTTCCTGGTGTGTCTGCTGTTCCGTGCGTGTGATCATTGCTTGTACAGCCCTGTCACAGTGTCTGGAGCAAGTATGGTGGGTCTGACACACCGGTGTCAATGTGTTCTTTTTTCCATTTCCAGGAGTGTATATTTACTGGATTACCCAAGGTTACTTTACGACACATACTTACACAAATCGCATTACTGCACTGAAGATGTGCAGGAATCTTATTTTATATAACACTCATATTACTCTATATTGTTAATAATATCTACATATACTGTAGTATGCTAGCACTCAAACTTTTTACGCTTGCTGACAAATTACTGCAAATGTGCGCTGCACTATAATGGAAACCATCCTGGATCATCATAAGTGAGTACAGAGCTTTATAGAGATTTTTTTTCGCTCCAGTATTGATTTTTATGACTTCAATTGCCGGTTTCGAAAGGAGATATATTCTTTTCGATTGCGCTAACTGTGGAGGGGGAAATTACTTTTTCGTGCGTTGCTGTGCCCTGTTTCGACTGAAACTGGCTGCGCAGATGAAGTGCCTCGCGTTGCCGGCTGAGCTGATGTGGCCCCTAACTCGGCAGGCGGCTCCCAGATGCTGTGGCGGCTGCTGCCGGCCGCCGACCCGCTCGTCGACGTCTTCATCTCCAGGGACCTGGACTCCAGGCTGTCCAGCCGCGAGGCGGCCGCCGTGCGCCAGTGGCTCGACTCGGGCCTCAGCTTCCACGTGATGCGCGACAACCTCCAGCACTTCGCGCCCATCATGGGTGGGTCGCTGTTCCTTAGCACGCAGCGCGAGAACACGTTATTGCCGCTGTACTGAGTCACCCTTGTGTATTCCATGTGGTCAACACGTGTCCGCTCTGAAGGTCTCGTGGTAGGGACAACTGCAAGGAACTCGACTACTAGTGGGAGTATTGTAAAGGACGTCCTAAGGAACCAGCACCCAAGTCAAGTAACTAGTTACATAACTGTCAATGATTTCAGACGCCTATTTCATTTGTGTTTAGGTGCGTGGGGGTGACGCACAAATTTAAAGTTTCAAAGCGATATAAGAATGCTACTAGTGTAGGCCACAGCAGAAGCGGTAGCTGACACGGATTGGCAAACAGCAAAACCACAGACGCCCTCACTGCCGGTCTCACAGGAGTATATTTTCATGTTGTGAACAGGTCGACGTGAAAACTGACTGGTGACACACCAAGTCCTGTGTAATATATGTTTCTTGTCGGAAGTCGACCGTCACAAATTAGGAGCAACTATCCTGATATCCTACAGTGCTCTTTATTTATGTCATCGTCATCATCATAGTAAGAGACTGATTATGCCTTTCAGCGTTAAGTCTGGAGCATAGTCCCCTTTATAAAATTCCTCCATGATCACCTATCCAGTGCTAACATTGGTGCCTCTTCTGATGTTAAGCCTGTTACATCAAAATCATTCTTAACCGAATCCAGGTACCTTCTCCTTGGTCTACCCCGACTCCTCCTACCCTCTACTGCTGAACCCATGAGTCTCTTGCATAACCTTGCTTCTCCCATGCATGTAACATGACCCCACCATCTAAGCCTGTTTGCCATAACTGCTACATATACAGAGTTCATTCCCAGTTTTTATTTGATTTCCTCATTGTGCACACCCTCCTGCCATTGTTCCCATCTACTAGTACCTGAAATAATCCAAGCTACTTTCATATCCGTAACATCAACCTTATTGATAAGGTAACCTGAATCCACCCAGCTTTCGCTCCCATACAACAAAGTTGGTCGAAAGATTGAACGGTGCACAGATAACTTAATCTTGGTACTGACTTCCTTCTTGCAGTAGTAAGTAGATCGTAGATGAACGCTCACTGCATTAGCTTTGCTACACCTCGCTTCCAGTTCTTTCAGTGTGTTGCCATCCTGTGAGAATATGCGTCCTAAGTACTTGAAACCGTCCACCTGTTCTAACTTTGTTCCTCCTATTTGGCACTCATTCCGTTTATATTTCTTTCCCACTGACATTACTTCCGTTTTGGAGATGCTAATCTTCATACCATAGTCCTTACATTTCTGATCTAGCTCTGAAATATTACTTTGCAAACTTTCAATCGAATCTGCCATCACAACTAAGTCATCCGCATATGAAAGACTGCATATTTTGTGTTCACATATCTTAATCTCACCGAGCCAGTCTATTGTTTTCAACATATGATCCATAAATAATATGGACAACAGTGGAGACAGGTTGCAGCTTTGTCTTACCCCTGAAACTACTCTGAACCATGAACTCAATTTACCGTCAATTCTAACTGCTGCCTGACTATCCATGTAAAGACCTCTAATTGCTTGCAAAAGTTTGCCCCCTATTCCATAATCTCGTAGAACAGATAGTAACTTCCTCCTAGGGGAACCCGGTCATATGCCTTTTCTAGATGTATAAAGCATAGATACAATTCCCTCTTCCACTTCGTTACGTTCCATATTCACTGATGACTATCTCAATACATCCTCACAAGACTGAGTAATCACAATTCGCTCTGGTTCTCACTCTTAACGTCACACCACCATAATCTCCTCCCTCGCCCCTTCCCCCAATCCACTTCTCTGACGATTCCCGATTGTTCACAGGGAGATGACCCTCACTTCATTCAGAGTATGTTCTGTCATTGACACAACCACTCGAGTTCCTACGACTGCACCCTTTCGTTTATTACATATATTTACGAGTTTCAAACAGGAGCGAGTTCAGAAACCGATTGGCACTCTGATTGCCATGTACAGACGCAAGCTGAGTTGGCGACCCTTCTCTCACAGCTCCAGGCTGCTTTGGCTTCTGTCACACAGCTTGAGGCTGCTGCCAAGGGGCGTCACTGTGGGGGGTCGGACGCGGGGATGCGAGGGACGCCGAGCACGACCCACGTGTCCCCTGTTCGGTCCACTGCTGTGGCCGCCCTGGGTACTGCCTGCAGTGGGGTTGAGCCCTCACCTGTGGTCAAGTGGGAGATCATTCCCAAGTCTGGCAGGCAGCGGAAGACTTTCCGAGGGGCCGAAGACATGGCCTCACCAGTTCGTTTGACGAACATGTTTCGGGCGTTGTCTGTGGCTGAAGAAGTCTCTGAGCCGGATGCAGTCGTCCACCCTGATACAGAGGACGTTTCTCGGCCCGCAAGGTCTGAGAATCCATAGAGAGTGGGTTTTGCTAGTAGTTTGGAGCTCCAATGCTAGGCGCATAATAGGGCCCCTTAGGAACATGGCTGCCAAGGAGGGAAAGGAAACCAGTGTGCATTCCACGTGCATATTGGGGGGAGTCCTTCCGGATGTGCAAAGGGTGCTTCCGAATGCCATGAAGAGTGCAGGGTGCAGCCAACTGCAGGTGGTGGCTCATGTCGGTACCAGTGACGTGTGTCGCTTTGGATCGGAGGAGATTCTCTCTTGTTTCGGGCGGCGAGCGGAAATGGCAAAGACTGCCAGTCTAGCTGGTTAAATGAAGGCAGAGCCCACCATCTGTAGCATCGTCGACAGAACCGACAATGGTCATTTGGTGCAGAGCCGAGTTGAGGGTCTGAATCAGAGGCTCAGGCGGTTCTGTTACCGTGTAGGCTGCAGACTCTTTGGCTTGCGCCATCGGGTGGTGGGTTTTCGGGATCCGCTTAATAGGTCAGGAGTCCATTACGCACAGGAAGTGGCTACACCGGTAGCACGGTCCGTGTGGAAGGGACTGGGCGGTTTTAGAGGTTAGAGGGTCTCGGGAAACCACGAAAAGGGCGTCCGTCCAAGAGGGAGCAGTTAAAACGCAGTAAAGTAGTTGTAGAAACAAACGGTATTGTAGTTGAAGCTTCCTGGCAGATTAAAACTGTGTGCCCGACCGAGACTCGAACTCGGAACCTTTGCCTTTCGCGGGCAGGTGTTCTACGCAGGAGAGCTTCTGTAAAGTTTGGAAGGTAGGAGACGAGATACTGACAGAAGTAAAGCTGTGAGGACCGAGCGTGAGTCGTGCCTCGGTAGCTCAGATAGTAGAGCACTTGCCCGCGAAAGGCAAAGGTCCCGAGTTCGAGTCTCGGTCGGGCACACAGTTTTAATCAGCCAGGAAGTTTCATATCAGTGTACACTCCGCTGCAGAGTGATTATCTCATTCTGGTATTGTAGTTGTAAATGGTCGTAGCTGTGTCGGGAAAGAACCAGAGCTCCAAGCCCTAATGGAAAGCACTGAAGCTCAAATAGTAGTAGGTACAGAGAGCTGGCTATAGCCGGAAATAAGTTCAGCCGAATTTTTTTCAAACGATCTAACAGTGTTCAGAAAGGATAGATTAAATACGGTTGGTGGTAGAGTATTTATTGCTGTCAGAGATAGTTTGCCTTGTAGCGAAATTGAAGTAGATAGTTCGTGTGAAATAGTATGGGTAGAGGTTATACCTGACAATAGGAGTAAACTATTAATTGGATCGTTTTACCGACCCCCATGAGTCAGAAGATATAGTACTGAACAGTTCAAAGAAAACTTGAGTCTCATTTCAAATAAGTAACCAGCTCATACAATTATAGTCGGTGGTAAATTCTATCTACCGTCGATATGCTGGAAAAATTATACGTTTAAAGCCGGTTGCAGGCATAAAACGTCATCCTTGACTTTTAGCAACAAATAATCTTGGACAAATAAGGAGTATCATGACGGATGCCGGGATTTGCGACCATGAGGCGGTTAATAAAGATGGGGCCCCTCCACGCCCTCACCAACGTGGTGACCAAACCAAAAGTTCTGCTGTCACCTCCGTAAACATGTTAGTTGTCTAGTAAGTGGATCACAGGATGCTGGGCTGTGATGTTGTCCGTGCGTCTGGGTAAGACTACGCATTAACACGGTCCATCAGGTGATAGATAGTGGGCGAAACGCGATTGAGGGTAGGGAGTTTAAGAGCACAGAGAAAAAAGTGCCAAGGCTCGTGCCGTGGGAAAAAAACCTCTGCGACAGTGGGATGGGTAGTAAGAGCAGTAGTGGCTAACTAGCTGCGATAGTTCATGCAAGGTTGGGTTTGTTAGTATGGGTATCATGCATCATTACCGTGGCAAGCGATGGTGATGTATCCCAGTCGCTGCAGCTGCTACATTCCTGGAACAATCAAGATTGTTATACAGTAGTGGGAGATCGGCCATAGATCATCTCACTGTGTGGGGGATGTGTGGAGCTTGTCTGCATGCAGTGTACGGTACAGCTTCCCTGCGTTGTGCAAGTTATTCGGCATTGTATTCCAGCTGCATATCCAGTAATGGTGTCTGATTAACAGGTGCTCGCCTGTACCGTTATGTTTGCGTATGCTTGCCCATAGATGTTAGGTCCTTGCAAGTATGTCTTTTGGTCTTTTATGTTTCCATCTATGGTTGTGGTCGCAGTTCCTCGGATTCATAATAAACGGGTTCTGCGAATGTCTGGAGTTTCTGTATAGTCTTGTGGTGAGTTTGTGGATTACCTCCTTGAGAGTCTCAAGTCGGTATTCCCGGTGAAGGTCCGCGATGCGTGTGTTTCGTGGAGCATTGCTTATGATCTTGAGTGCTTTGTTTTGTATGAGCTGCAGACGGCGCAGGCGTGTAGGCGCAGCGTATCCCCAGACAGGAGCTGCGTACGTCATCAGGGGTCGGATAAGTGTCGTGTACACGGACCTCGACACTCCTCTGTTCAGTGTGCTTTCCCTGTTGAGCATAGGGTAGAGTTGTTTCAGCCTCGCGCTAGCTCGGTTGGTCATGTGTAGTATGTGGTCCCCCCAAAGTAGTTTCCGATCCAGCCAGACACCGAGGTATCTGACTTTCTCACGGAAACGTATTGGGCGTGCATGTAGAGTTATTGGTATGCAGTATCGGTGTTTGCGCAGTTGCTTCGGTCTTCTAGTGCACAGACCGGCTTCGCACTTGTCGACGTTTACTCTAACACGCCATTTCTCCAACCAAGGCTCAGCCGCTCTGAGTGCAGTCTGTAGGCGTGACGTAATGTTTGATGGTTTCCAATCTTGCGCGAGGATGGCTGTATCATCCGCGAAGATTGCCGTCATTGTGTTGTGTGTGGTTGGGAGATCGTTTATGTAGATGTTAAACAGTAGGAGCCCTAGGAAGCTTCCCTGGGGTATTCCCGCGTGTATACCGTGTCGTGTTGATTGTTTTCCCTGCACGTCAGTGTTGAAACTCCTGTCTGTGAGGCATGAGTGTGTTAGACGCACCAGCCCGTCGGGGAATCCCGCGTCGCTGAGTTTGCGAATGAGGCCGTTGTGCCATAGACGGTCGAAAGCCTTTTCGATGTCCAGGAACACCGCCCCTGTAGCTTTGTTTATGTTGAAGCCATATGTTATGTGTTGAACGACCCGAAGGATTTGTATTGTGGAGAGGTGATTCCTGAAGCCGAATTGCTCCGGTCTCAGGATGTCATTTGTTATGCAGTGCCTAGTGATGCGTTTGAGAATCACCCTCTCAACAATCTTACTGAGCGACCTCAGAAGGCTGATGGTAATTTTGTGGGAGGCTGTGGTCTTTCCCCGGTTTCCTGAACATCAGGACCTTGGCCGTCTTCCAAAAGGCGGGGAAGTGTTGGTGTTTTAGTATGGCATTCGTTATGTCTGTTAGGTACTCAGTTGCTTTATCCGTGAACTCCTGGAGGACACGGTTTCGAATGCCATCGTGACCATGGGCTTTCCTAGCAGCGGAATGCATTATAGCCCGGGAGACTTCGGCTGTGCTAGAATGTCGGATGTCGTCGCGCGATGGTTCGGCTAGAATGCGTGTAACCTCTTGGGCAGTAGCAAGTGCGAAGACTGGATCTGATGGTATCAGGTTCGGTGTGAATGACGTTGCGAGTGTGCGGGCCTTTAGTTCTGCTTTCTCTTCCGCTGAGTATGCAGGTCCGTCAGGCCCTTGAAGCGTTGGGGTGTATATTTTCTCCCTGGTGAAGTGTCGGGCTAGTTGCCACACACCAGGTCGTTCGGGTCCAGCCCTTCGAGTTTTTGGTTCCACTGTTGTGTTCTATGTGTTTGTATTTTATCGTGTATGATGCCCTGTAGCCTGTTAATGTGCCGTTTGAAGTACTGACGCCTGGTGCTATGCTGAATACCGTGACACCCACAACCATCAAAAAGAAACGCGAAGTACGTCTGTTTATAAAAGCTGAGTGCTCTTAACGCCTTTTTAAGAGACAATCTTCACTCCTTCCGAGCTGATCACATAAGCCTAGAAAAGATGTGGAATGATTCAGAGAGATAGTATCGACGGAAGTTGAGAGATATATACCACATAAATTAATAAGTGCTGGTACTGATCCCCTATGGAACACAAATCGGGTCAGATGGCAACGAAAGAAGCATGCCAAATTTAAAAGAATGCAAAATCCCCTAGACTGGCAATGTTTACGAGAAGTTCGAAATATACCGCGTGCTTCAATGCGAGACGCTTTTAATCATTTCCACTATGAAACTCTGTCTCGGAATCCGGCATAAATCCAAAGAGATTCTGGTCATATATAAAGCACAGCAGTGGTAAAACGCAATCAATACCTTCACTGCGCGATAACAACTGTGAATTCACTGACAGCAGTGCCGCTAAAGCGGAGTTATTAAACACGGTTTTCCGAAACTCCTTCACCAAAGAAGACGAAGTAAATATTCCTTTATTCCAGTCAAGATCAACTGCCAAGATGAGAAATATAGAAGAAGATATCCACAGTGTAGCAAAGCAACTTAAATCACTGAATAAAGACAAGGCTTCCGGTCCAGATTGTGTACCATTCAGGTTTCTCTCAGAGTATGCTGATACAATAGCCCCATATTGAGCAATTATATACAACCGCTTGCTCACATAAAGATCCGCATCTAAAGATTGGAAAATTGCTCAAGTCACACCAATACCCAAAAGGGAAGTAGGAGTAATCCGCTGAATTACAGGCTCATATCACTAACGTCGGTTTGCAGTCGGGTTTTGGAACATATACTGTATTCGAACATTATGAAGTACCTTGAAAAAATCTATTTATTGGCACAGTCAGCACGGATTCAGAAAATATGGTTTTTGCGAAACACAACTATCTCTTTACACTCATGAAGTAATGAATGGTGTCGACAGGGACAGGGGGTGTCAAATTGATAACGTATCTTTAGATTCCCAGAAGGCTTTCGACACCGTTCCTCACGAGCATCTTCTTACCAAACTGCGTTCCTGTGTAATAGCACCTCAGTTGTGCGACTGGATTCGTGACTTCCTGTCAGAGAGGTTACAGTTCGTAGTAATAGTCGGAAAATCATAGAGTAAAACAGAAATAATATTCGGCGTTCCCCAAGGAAGTGTTATAGGACCTCAGTTGTTCATGAGCTTCCGAACGACATAGGAGACAATCTGAGAAGTCCTCTTAGATTATTTTGAGATGATGATGTCATTTACCGTCTTGTAAAGTCATCAGATGACCGAAACGAATTGCAAAATGGTTTAGATAAGATATCTGTATGGTGCGAAAGTGGCAATTGACCCTGAATAAAGAAAAGTGTGAAGTTATTCACATGAGTACTAAAGGAAATCCGCTAAATCTCGATTAAGCGATGAATCACACAAATCGGCTGTAAATTCAACGAAACACTTAGGGATTACAATTACAAATAACCTAAATTTGGACGATCACATAGATAATGTTGTGGATAGAGCAAGTGTTGGCAGAACACTTAGAAGGGGCAACAGATCTACTAAAGAGACTGCTTACACTATACATGTCCGCCCTATTCTGGAGTATTGTTGTGTGGTGTGGGATCCGCATCAGATCGGACTGACGGATGACATCGATAAAGTTCAGAGAAGGGCAGCTCGTTTTGTATTATCGCGAAATAGGGGAGATAGTTCCACTGACATGATACGTGAATTGGAGAGGCAATGATTAAAACAAAGGTGTTTTTCGTTGAGACGGGATCTTCTCACGAAATTTAAATTAGTAGTTTTCTCCTCCGATTGCGAAAACATTGTTAGCATCCACCTACATAGGGAGAAATTATCGTCAAAATGAAATAAGAGAAATCAGGGCTTGCACAGAAAAATGAAGTGCTAGTTTTTTCCCGAGGGCCGTTCGAGAGTGGAGCGGTAGAGAAACAGCTTGTAGGTGTTTCATTGAACCCTCTGCCAGGCACTTAATTGTGAATAGCAGAGTAATCACGTAGATGTAGATTCAGACTTGTTTGACCACACTGGAGTCGTGTTTACCACCTTACTACCGTATAACATGATAGGGTTACACATGATGCGTTATTGGTGTACACTTCCACAAAATCAACATATAATGTTGCAGTGTTGTTCCCCTTAAAACAGAGGAAACAAATTTTTGCGTGATACTCCATTTTATCGATGGCTGCGTCAACTTTTCTCGGCAGCTCCATCTGCATACAGCGATACTGTGGCTGGGAGATTACAGTGTATACCATGACTGCAGACATGTACCTGCTTACAAACAGTAAATTAGTTACATAATTTTTTATTTCGGGGTGATAATTAATAGGTTGTGAACCCCCATACTAGTCTCTGAAACTGGCGTAGTAGTTCCAAACACGTTGGAATAAAATGGGAAAATAAGAAATAGAATATTGCAATTGAAGATGTATTACTAATGTATAAGTTAGTCATGGACAGCTCTTGACTAAATGCCTCTCAATAAAGATAAACAGTTTTATGAGACTAGGGATTAACGCTATAAATACACATACAGATAATGACTGCAAAAGGTCTCTCTTTCTGGGGATGGTTGACCAGTGCAAGCCGTCAGCTAAATCCAGTCGATCGCTTGATATCTTCCCTCCGCAGAGGAATGTCCCTTTCTTGAAAATCTCTTGTGATGTGGGACTAAATTGTCACCTGTCAAACTCTACACTTGCACTTAGAGGCACTCTCAATTTTTGAAATACCGTATGGTGTTTTCTGATGATTCTTCTCAGGGACAGCAAAAAAGTAGATGACGGAGTTCTGACAGTTCCGTTGGATAATTTTCACAATATGCCAGTAGTGTAGCAATGTATACCTAGAACATTTTGTTTATTAGTCAAAACGCTTTAATCTATCTCTTTCAAATCAGGTGTTCTGCAGGTGGTCCACATCATCCGAAAACGATATTTCGACGCCAGACCTCTACTTCTGAGGCAGACAAACTTCATTTGCTTTACATCACCTGACCTAGGACATCACATCACAATCAGAAGTGGCGCCAGCCATGCCTGCTCATCTATCAAACTACAGGCCGTAATCTCCTTACCTATCATATGACAAATCATGCCTCTCCTTATCTATCATATGAGGAACCACACCCCTTCCCTCTCCCCTGCCTTTCCAGCCAATAAAAATTCAAGATGGAAGCTCTAACCCAGTTGTGTTAGTGAAAACTAAAGACGGCGGAACTAGCTCAGTTGTACTTACCCCCCCGCCCCGCTTACTTGCTTTCCAACGAATCAGAATCAATTGGAACTAATTAGATTCTCAGCTCCCACAAGGACTTTACCTGTGTTATTTTTAAGTATTTAGACATGTTAATAGCATTGGGACATATACTTTAGACTTTACAATCATTGTTTAGCCACCAATTCAAATGACACAATAGTTCTGAATGGTAAATAACGCAGCAGTTCGTTTCGTATTTAATCCTTGATATTCCTAGTTCAAATGCAAATCAGCATATGTGGTACAATAATCGAACTATGATGGCAGGCATATGCTGCTGACAACAAGCAACAGGTGCACCAAACAGCAGTGCATTTTATTCCACATTTTTTAACTTTTGAAGGAGAAAGTTAAAATGAAAAATATCTTCAGCAACTATGTATCCCTGCTTTGTTAAGTAGATTGTATATGCAGTTGTTTGTTTTTAACTGTTTATGGAGAGTAATGTTTTATACTCCTTCTTATATTCTACAGTGAATGCCATATAGTGCCCAATGATATTTAGGGATGTGATTGGTCAGACATTCTATTTTGTAATAAGGAATGGAAACATAGATCACAACATCTCCTTGACTCCATTTTATACAATTTATAACACTAGAGTTCAGTTGTTCATAATTATCACATTATTTCCTTTTGAATTTTCGATGATATCTTCAGATTGTAAATTCACATATTTTATTATTTTCTAGTCCATTCTAATTATTTGACGGATTGCAAAATAAACATATTACCAACTATTTAAAAATAATGTTGTAAGGAATATAGTAGACTTGCTGATAAAGTTACGGTCTTTGCAGTGTATCATAACAATCTCTAATGTATTGTCAGCATGGTATATGGAACAGAGAAGAGATATTAGTTAACAGTGTACGAAGTCAGAAGTGAGTAACTGTGAAAGCTTGTGCAGAATATGTGTGAACTTCATGCTGATAAAATATTAGGCAAGTCAGTGTGATGATATCGAGGAGTCAGAGGTGTGAGCTACAGTATTTCATTTATTTGAGAAGAGTTTCAAGAGTATTAATAGAACAAGATTACTAAGTAGTCAGGTATATTAAATTTTGCTCATAAATTGAAGAAAAGCATTTGCATAATATTTGTTGTCATCAGACCATCAGGTTGCACCTACAGCAGCTGTACCTCAAGATAAGAGAAGTTTAGGGATGTAACAAATCATCCATCTTGGTAGAATCAGCACTTAATACTACAGTTTTTCTCTATTTTAATTTTTACTCAGTATAAATAATTTTCCTATATCATTACTGTCAACAGTAGGATCCTGTTCATATGATTATAATAACTGTGTCACGTTATCAAGACAGAGATGAGGTCTAATACGAAAACATTCATTATGCCACAAATTAAATCTAAAATTTTGCTATTTCAATGAGAACAGAAACTTTACTATTTGACTGAATGTATTATTTTAATTTAGTAAATTTAACTAATTCCTTACCATTTTAAGAAGGAAACTTATTACTTATCAAATCTAGTCAGTCAAAGAAACAGTGCATAATAACATTCAACAGTGTTATATAATTTTAAATATTTATTTATGTATTTTGTGAGCTTGGCTTTAGTACTTTCGGCGTTTCCTATTCTCATTGTAGCTAACTGCGGCCTATTCAGTGTTCAGTTGTTATATTTCAAAATGTTCAAGTGTGTGTGAAATCTTATGGGACTTAACTGCTAAGGTCATCAGTCCCTACGCTTACACACATTTTGGCTAGTTCTGAGTAATCAGATTTTTTTCTCACTAGCATAATTGGGTTATTGTCGCCGTCTTGGATTTTCATTTTCTGGAGAGCATGGGAGCAAGGGGGAAAAGGGGCCGAAGTACATAAGTGTTGAAAATAATGGAACGTATTATGAATAACGAATGCGTATTTGTATTTGTTCCCAACCAGAACTTACAGTTTTTTACACCACGGAAACTAGAATATGGGGCTAACAACGGCGTTCGCGCCAGCTGATGCATTAAGGCCGCTGGGTGTTGCTAAGAGTAGCAAAGAAATCAAATATTTGATAACGACAGCACAACACTGGCGCTTCAGTTCGCAGAAATTCCAGATGAGAAAGTTGTCGCCGGAGGCGGCGGCAGTACCCTAGAACACCCGGCGCTAAGCTCCGGTATGCCCCTGGCCCCTGAGTGGCCGGCTACCACCATGCCACGGCGGTGGTCGTGGCTGCCTTCCCTGCCGTCCAGGGACGGCGGCGGTGCGCGCCAGCAAACAGTGCACAGTGGAACGCATCGCCAGCTGTGTCCCTGGCACCAGTCGGTCCAGGTGTCGTGGCGGCGACGGCAAAGCTACCCCCCCCCCCCCCCCCCCGCAACAACACAGATCCTTTGTGACAGTTACTGAGTCCGTACGTCATCACGATGCTGCGACGTCGTATCTGAATAACACAATATGCGACACAAAATAAAAATGCACTTTCGATCCGTTTTTGTTGCGATGCGGCTGAACAACGAGGGACCGACCAGTTACTCCTTCCGTCAGTCTTTGGCTTCACAAAGCAATGAAATTGTACTAAAGTGTCTTATCACTGTGGTCGTGACAGCTCTTTCACAATGGGACTTTGTTGTGTCCACGATATTAAGCGACACTCAGAAATATAGGTTTTCACGGCTGTCATTAAAAGTTATGAATGAATGCAGGTTCTGCGTAAGCAGCTGGCGCACCCGAGTCCCAGCTACCGCTCGAAGCTGTAAAACTGTACTCCTTGCTCCCGGAAATCGGTCGGACTGGCACCAAACTCACATTGATTCTCTAGTGATCGCCGCAGCCCTGACGTTTAACTGAGGAGCTTAAAGCAGACGTGTCACGAAGTATGACGCGTTTCATTCATAGCACTATTCGTGATTAACCAGGGCATTGAGTGGATACTTTGAACACCGGTGGACGACGATTCTCGACCTCGCAGAAGAAGTCGAGCCCAATTAACTTCAGAACAATACACAGCGCCTGTTCTCTTCTGAAGTTAGTACTTGACGTCTATTCAAAACAAAAGGCGCTATAAATAGTCATCTGGGTTCCATCAGTATTTCATTAAATTAAAGTGGCCGAAATAATAACGTAAAAAGAATATGAAGCAGTTGATAATGTTACCGTCACTGTTAAAGCGGCTGACAGACCTGTAGAAACTTTTTCTAGATTTGTCGACGTCTTCTCGTCAGTGAGTTCGGCAAGTTGTCTCCAAAAAGCTCCCTAGTTCTTCTGAAATTGTTTCTCAGTGAGAATTCGACAAGGAAGTTCTCAGGGGAGTGGCATTTGTATAGTGACGTTGAGAATGGCAAGAGCGAAGATACTGTATATACATATAATTTACGTCAGAATATACTGTACCATCGCTACAATCATTTGAGGAAACAAAACGAGAGCGGCAGTGTTTGTAGAGTCGCTAACGCACGGGCAGCCCTGCGTGAAATAACCGCAGAAATCAATGTGGGACGTGTGGCAGATGTATCCTTTAGGGCAGTGCTGCGAAATTTGGCGTTAATGGACTATGGCAGCAGACGACTTTCTGCATCGGGATCGTTCTGGGATCGTGGCCGTATCGGTTGGGCCCTAAACACTGGAAATGCGTGGCCTAGTCAGATGAATCCCGATTTCAGTTGGGAAGAGCTGACCATAGGGTTCGAGTGTGGCGCAGCCCTTACGAAGCCATGGACCCTGTGACGGTACAAACCCCCGTTACTAGATGAATATTTCTAGTAGACAAGGATTGCTTTGTGGAGAATGAGCGCGCTACATGGTGGGTGACTCGTTCAAGCGCGTGGCGCGCTCGCGCGAGATTTGCAACGGTCGGTGGTACGCCTCCGTCGCCACGTGGCCCGCAGCTTGGGGCGCTGTTTGGTTTTTCGCGCATTACGTGAAACTATGCAACTTACGGTGAAGAGCGATGCGGCAGTGGATTGTGGTCAGCAATGTGCACCTTCTGAAAGATCGATCTTTATTTCAAGTCACGAGACGCAAAAGTTATAGTAACCTCACTATCGGTTAACATCACGAATATAAAAATAGTAAATAACAACTTACAGGGACGAGCGAGCACTCATTCAAAACGTTTCGTCGTAGCGGTTCGAGTGCCGTAGTCCTATGTTAAGATTAATAAATAATTAAGCTCGTAAAGAGCAATAAAAAAAGTTTGAGGAAAAGTTGTTTATAAAATTCAATAGAAAATTCATCACCTAAAGAACGGCACTATATAATATTTTGGGTGGCATCACACGTATTTTAAACTAGTTAAGTTATACTATACAGTTAACTTCCAATAGTTTTCACTGTTTGCAAATTATTATTAACATTTATCGCCCAAAACTAACTAATTATTATAGATATGAAGATTTTGAACAGCGCAATGTGTAGATCGCTATAGATTACGTCTAAAAACAGTGCTACATTCAGTTCTATGTTAAAACTTTGCAGCACAGATATAAGGAAACAAATTTGCGCTAAGTGGCGAAATTTTGCAAAAACTAAAACTTGATTTACGGGCGACAGAATAAGCCTAGAAATTAATGTAAAATGGTAAATAAGATGTACTCATTAGCGCGGTTCCGATGGTGTACTTATTGATGTCGAGTGATGTATGTATCAAAATTTGTACCCTTAAATGGTGAGACTGGTACTTGCATTACCAGGGGGATAGATGTCCGTGCCTATATAAGCGAGAGGCCATCTTGGTCAGGGGTCAATCGTTGGTCAGTCGTTTTGGAGAGTGGGTGGAGAGCAAGCTCCACATGACGGTGGCCCATGTGGTCGTTTGAGAATCCTTTTTCGCGCCGATTTATTTCAATAAAGAGTATTGTTTAATAGTGGAAGTGTGCAAGCATATATTTGGTGAACTGAAAGTTTGTGTGAGTGCGATTTATGAGGTATACTTCGTCGTAAGTGAACATGTGGCGAACTGTGATTTCGCGCCTAAACCGTTAGAACAAAGAGGATAGTGGGACTTGTGGTTGTGTTCGAATTGACAGAATAACTTTCGATTATAGCAGCCTACATTATTGCTATTGGGGGCTCGGACTCACTTTATTATTAAAGTTAAACTATAAACCGCCTCACCAGTGATAATTTCATTGTGTGAAAGAAAAGGTTAACGCCAATAAATAGTGATTGAACTGTGTCGTGAAAAACTGATTTTAATATAATAATCGCCTTACTCTCGTTCCCTAGCATAAACTGTACTCATGTCTGAGTGAATAATTAATTCAAAAACTATAACAAATGCGCGGGTGTGGAACAGTATAACTCTTCACCAAGTGTGGAAATCATCCCCTGAGAATTAACGTGAGAGCCAAAACTTGCAATAACATTTTTTACCATCATTTGTATGTGCACATTCGTGTGAACACGCTGCAACCGCACTTCTTCTTTGTTTACCACCCGTCTCAACCCAAGTGGTCAACAAGGAACTGGGCAAGCTGATGGTGGCTCCATAATGATGTGGGTTGTGTTTACATGGAACGGAATGGGGTCCACTGGTCCAACGGAGCCGACCGTAGACTGGAAATGGTTATGCTCGGCTACTTGGAGGTCATTGGCACCAATGACTGTGTCAAAGGGCTACAATTTTCTGGGCAATTCGAGTGAATAATTTGGCCATCCTGATCCCCCGACGTGAATCCCATCAAACATTTATGGGATCAGATCGAGAGTTCATATGGTGCACAAAATCCTGCACCGGCAACACTTTCGCAATTATGGACGGTAATAGACTTTTCTCAACACTTTCGATACCTCAAATAAAGCAAGTTTCGCAGTTTGAATATTCTTCCTAGGTTACCCGCCAACAACAGGTTTCCTATTGCCTTGTAATGAGGCTCACACCAGTATTTCTGGGTGAGCGGCGCAAAAGTCCAGAACACGTCAGTCTCGGTGTCCCTTAGCTATGTTTTGCAGTACTGAGTGAGGAAACTCTTTCACATATTTTGGGATCCCATCGTAGCAGAAGCTTTTCAATTTGAGACTGTTTCCTGAAACCGTGAATGAATGTTGTTCCATATTGAGCTGACAATTTTCTTTTTTTGCGAGAAAGGGGAGCTCGCTTTAAATGAGGCTAAATGTAAGTTAGTAGGATCAGTAGGTAAAGCATTGCTTCGAATGCAGCGTTAATGGTAGGCTGGCTGACTCAGTCACATTCAGACATGACAGACAGGCGTGGCTAAATCAACATCTACATCTACAACTACGTCTATACTCCGCAAGCCACCTTACCGTGTGTGGCGGAGGGTACCAGCGTCACTTCCCCTATTCCTATTCCAATCGCGTATGGTTCAGGCGCAGAATGATTGCTGGTAAGCCTCCGTGTAGGTGCCAATGTCTAATTTAATCACCATACTATTGTCACGAGATATACGTAGGAGGTATCTATACAATGGTTTATTCTTCTAGGAACGTACGCTCTTGAAACTTTATCAGCCACCGTTACCCACAACGCCTCTCTTGCAGCGCCTGCCTCTAGAGTTCGGTGAGCATCTCCATCACGCTTTCGCTCTTACTAAATAAACCTGTATCGAAACGTGCTATTCTTCTTAGGATCTTCTTTATTTCCTCTATCTGTCCTGTCTCGTACGCATACCAGACTCAAGAGCAGTATTCATGTACAGGTCGAACGAGGGTTTCTAAGCTACCATGAATTCTTCGTTGGGTGGCCTACACTTCCTGTGGATTCCTCGAATGTATCTCAGTCCTCGTGACTGGTTTCATATGGTCGTTCAATTTCAGACAGCTCCGCACACATACTTCTCGATATTTTATGGTAGTAACTGCTTTCAGTGATTGCTCTGCAATTGTGTAATCGTGCAATAAAAGTCCCTTCCATCTGTTTATTTGCGATAGTCACATTTGGTTATGTTGAGAGTCAGTTACCATTCCCTGCACCAAATTTCGACCCTCTGCAGGTCCAACAGCAAGCATCATCCGCGAAAAGTTTTACGGAACTTCCGACGATGTCTACTCGGTCATTTATATATACTGTGAAAATAATGGTCCTGTACTGCTCGCCTGTGACATACCCGAAGTTAATTTTATGCCTGAAGATATCTTTCTGTACAGAATGACATGCTGTATTCTGTTTGCTAGAGCTCTTCAGCCCACTCACACATTTGGTCTGATTTTCGTATTTTATCAACTAGGCGGCTGTGCAGAACGGTATCAAATGCAATCCCGAAGTCAAGGAACATGGCAGCTACCCGGGCGCCTGAATCTACTGCTAACTGGATCTCGCGGAATGGACGAGTCCAACGAAAACGTTAAAATGGTTCACGGCGGAGACTGACTCGTAGCCAGGCACAAAGAAAGTGAGCCTACACAGCTTTGTTTTCTGTGCTTTTTCTCCGCCGGATGAAAGCGCTTTACGTCATCTGACGCCAAGCCCTGGTGAGATGAGGGTTTCTTTCACCAAGGAGCTTACTGGGTATTCTTCAGACTGGAAGGTTTGGAGCCATCTGTCTGAAATTTGAATGTAGGAAGACCGCTGATTGATGGGCTAACATGAGAATCAACAGCGTAGGTTAGTGCGCCAGAATGTTCCCAAAACAGCATAGGAGTAATGCCGGCTGATTGGAAATGACTTTATTCACAGTTCTTTCGTGGGACAATATCAGCAACTTAATAATTACGCCATTGGCCGGTATTGTGTAGAACTTTTATAATGGTGCACACTCGCCCGAGCAGATAGAGGAGGCGCAGTTTTTAGACATGACTCATTTCTCTGGTTTGGAGTAGTACACTTCGATTCCAGACTTACGGCAGACTTTTCTCTTGGGGCCCCGGGCAACGCAGCATCGAGCAGAATTCCAGCTTTGCAAGGTGGCCTGAGGACTGTCTGATGAGTTCCACTGACAGCAACCTACACCATCCACCGTCTTCTTTTCGACACAACGAAAAAACATGCCAAATTTATACTAACGCAAAATCCCCGTGATTGGCAATCTTTTACAGAAGCTCGAAATTCTGCGCGGATTTCAGTGGGATATGCCTACAATAGTTTCCACAATGAAACTTTGTCTCTAAGCCTCTTAAAAAATTCAGAGAGATTCTGATCGTATGTATATTACCCTAGCCGCAATACACAGTCAATGCCTTCTTTGTACGACAGTAGCGGAAAGTGCTGCTAAAGGATAGTTACTAAACACAGCCTTCCGAAATTCCTTCAACAAAGAAACGAAGCAAATATTCCAGAATTCGAATCAAGAACAGCTGGAAATATGAGTAACTTAGAAGTAGATATCCTCTGACTAGTGAAGCAACTTAAATCACTAAATAAAAGCAAGTCTTCCGGTCGAGACTGTAAACCAATTACGTTCGACGCAGAGTATGCTGATGCAATATCTCCATACTTAACAATCATATCGAAGCGCTCACTCGACGCAAGATTCGTACCGAAAGACTGGAAAGTCGTACATGTCACGTCAGTATTCAAGAAAGACAATAGGAGCAATACATTAAATTACAGGCCCATATCATTAATGTCGATATGCAGCAGGATTTTGGAACATATTTTGTGTTCGAACATAGAAGTGTTGAGTGCTATCGACAAGGGGTTTCAAATGGATCAGTATTTCTAGATTTCCAGAAGGTATTTGACACTGTAACTCACAGGCAGCTTGTAATCAAATTGAGTGGTTATTGAATACCATCTCAGTTATGCGACTGGTTAGACATTTTCTGTCACAGTTTGTAGTAATGGACAGAAAGGCATCGAGTGAAACAGAAGTAATATCTGCCGTTCAACCAGGTGCTGTTATAGTCCCTCTGTTGTTCCTTATCTATATAAACGATTTAGGAAGGGAATTTGAGCAGCCGCCTAAGGTTGTTTGCAGACGATGCTGCCGTTTATCGTCTAGTAAAGTCACTGGAAGATGGAAGTAAATTGCAAAACAATGCAGAAATTATGGTGCGAAAATCGACAATTGACCCTACTTATTGAAAAGTGTGAGGTCATCCACATGAATGCTAAAATGAATCCATTAAATTCGGTTACACGATAAATCAGTCAAATTTGAAGGCCGTAAATTGAACTAAATACCTAGTAATTACAATTATGTACAACTTAAATTGGAAAGGACAAATAAGAAATGTTGTGGGGAAGGCTAACCAAGGCCTACCTTTTATTGAAAGAACATAACAGACCTACTAATGAGACTGTCTGCACAACTCTTGTCAGTCGTGCGGTGTGGGATCCATACCAGCCGATACTAACGGAATACGTTGACAAAGTTCAAAGACGGGCAGCACGTTTCGTATTATCGAGAAATAGGGGAGAGGGCGATACGTGATTTCAGGTAGAAATCATTAAAACAAAGTCGGAATCTTCTCACGAAATTTCAATCGCCAACTTCCTCCCCCGAATGGGAAAGTATTTTGCTGACGCCGACCTACATAGGGATAACTATCATCAAAATAGAATAATGGAAGTCAGTGCTCGCACGAAAAGATATAGATGTTCATTTTTTCTGCGTGTTGTTCGAGACTGGAATAATAGCGAATTGTTTTGAAGATGGTTCGATGTACCCTCTGCCAGGCATTTAAGTGTGATTTGCTGAGTAGCTATGTATATGTAGCTGTACACACAGCTATTATGGTGAGAATATCGAGTGGCATCGCTCGCTTATGAAGGACTGAAATTACGTATTTTCCGATACTTAGTTAAATTCACGAAGGATCATCTGAGACCGAGTGAGCTGTCGTTGTTGCATCTTCACGTAATTTTTGGTGTCGTTGTTGTGGTCTTCAGTAGAGGACTGGTTTGGTACGGCCCTCCATGCTACTGTGTATTCATCCCCCAATAACTACAGCAGCTTACATTTTTTCTGAATCTTCTACCTCTCTTCATCTCTTGGTCTCTCTCTACGATTTTTATCCCTGTCCCCCCCCCCTCCCCCATCCCGCACGCACGCTTCCCTCCAGTACTATACTGGTGATCCCTTGATGTCTCAGAATCTGTCCTGTAAGCCAATCCCTTCTTCTGGTCAGGCAGGTTATGTCACAAATTTCTAGTTTCTACTATTCCATTCATTACCTCATCATTAGTTGCATTCTTCTGTAGCATCACTTTTCAAAAACTACTCTCTTCTTGTCTAAGCTGTTTATTGTCAATGTTTCACAATTCATTTGCCCATGTTGCAGTTCATACAAATACTTTCAGAAAAGGCTTCCTAACATTTAAATCAGTATTCGGTGGTCACAAATCTCAAATGTCGGAAACGAATATCTTTGCCATTGCCTGTCTACATTTTATATCGCCTCTACTTCGGTCATTATCAGTCATTTTGCTGCCCAAATAGAAAAACATATGTACGACTTCCAGAGTATAGTTCCCTAATCTAATTCCCTCATCATCTCCTGCTTAACTAGACTGCATTCCATAATTCCTATTTTGCTTTTATTTATGTTCGTCTTATATCCTCTTTTCAAGACCCTATCCATTCTGTTCAGATGGTCTTTCAAGTTCTTTGACGTCTCTGACAGAATTACAATGTCACTGACAAGCCTAAGAGTTTTTATATCTTCTCCCTGAATTATTAATTCCTTCACAGCTTCCTCAGTGTACGTATTAAATAACACAGGGGATAGGCTACAACCCCGTCTCACACGTTGTAAACAGCATTTCACTTCCTGTTCTTACCCCCACTACCTTCAGAATTCCAAAGACAGGACTCTGGTCAATATAGTCAAAATCTTTCTCTAAGCCTACAAAACGTAGGTTGGCCTTTCCTTTTCTCTAAGTTTACAAATTTTTTAAACGTAGGTTTGCCTTTCCGTAACTTATCTTTCAAGAGAAGTCGTAGGATCAGTATTGCCACGCATGTCCCTATATTCCTTCAAAATATAAACTGATCTTCCGGAAGGTCAGCTTCTACTAGTTTTTCCGTTCTTCTGCAAAGAATTCGTGTGAGTATTTTGCAACCGCGATTTATTAAACTCATAGCTTGTTATAATACACACCTTGCTTTCTTTAGAAAAGAAATTATTATATTATTCTTGAAGTCTAAGGGTATTTCGCTTGTGTCATGCATCTTGCAAAACAGATGGAAGAGTTTTGTCATGGCTGGGTCTCCCAGGGATGTCAGTGGTTCTGATACAATGTCACCTGCTCCTGAAAATTCTTCTCGTAATATCATATCTCCCATCCCATCTTCATCTACGTAATTTTCCGATTCTATAACGCTACCTTCAGGTTCGTCTCCCTTGTACAGACCCTCTATATGCTCCTTCCACGTTTCAGCTCTCCGTCCTTCACTTGCGACTGGTTCCCCATTTGAGCTCCTGGTATTAGTACAGATGCTTCTGTTTCCTTCAAGTCCTCTTTAATTTTCCTGTAGGCAGTATCTATCATTCCCACAGCGATATTAATACACTCCTGGAAATGGAAAAAAGAACACATTGACACCGGTGTGTCAGACCCACCATACTTGCTCCGGACACTGCGAGAGGGCTCTACAAGCAATGATCACACGCACGGCACAGCGGACACACCAGGAACCGCGGTGTTGGCCGTCGAATGGCGCTAGCTGCGCAGCATTTGTGCACCGCCGCCGTCAGTGTCAGCCAGTTTGCCGTGGCATACGGAGCTCCATCGCAGTCTTTAACACTGGTAGCATGCCGCGACAGCGTGGACGTGAACCGTATGTGCAGTTGACGGACTTTGAGCGAGGGCGTATAGTGGGCATGCGGGAGGCCGGGTGGACGTACCGCCGAATTGCTCAACACGTGGGGCGTGAGGTCTCCACAGTACATCGATGTTGTCGCCAGTGGTCGGCGGAAGGTGCACGTGCCCGTCGACCTGCGACCGGACCGCAGCGACGCACGGATGCACGCTAAGACCGTAGGATCATACGCAGTGCCGTAGGGACCGCACCGCCACATCCCAGCAAATTAGGGACACTGTTGCTCCTGGGGTATCGGCGAGGACCATTCTGAACCGACTCCATGAAGCTGGGCTACGGTCCCGCACACCGTTAGGCCGTCTTCCGCTCACGCCCCAACATCGTGCAGCCCGCCTCCAGTGGTGTCGCGACAGGCGTGAATGGAGGGACGAATGGAGACGTGTCGTCTTCAGCGATGAGAGTCGCTTCTGCCTTGGTGCCAATGATGGTCGTATGCGTGTTTGGCGCCGTGCAGGTGAGCGCCACAATCAGGACTGCATACGACCGAGGCACACAGGGCCAACACCCGGCATCACGGTGTGGGGAGCGATCTCCTACACTGGCCGTACACCTCTGGTGATCGTCGAGGGGACACTGAATAGTGCACGGTACATCCAAACCGTCATCGAACCCATCGTTCTACCATTCCTAAACCGGCAAGGGAACTTGCTGTTCCAACAGGAGAATGCACGTCCGCATGTATCCCGTGCCACCCAACGTGCTCTAGAAGGTGTAAGTCAACTACCCTGGCCAGCAAGATCTCCGGATCTGTCCCCCATTGAGCATGTTTGGGACTGGATGAAGCGTCGTCTCACGCGGTCTGTACGTCCAGCACGAACGCTTGTCCAACTGAGGCGCCAGGTGGAAATAGCATGGCAAGCCGTTCCATAGGACTACATCCAGCATCTCTACGATCGTCTCCTTGGGAGAATAGCAGCCTGCATTGCTGCGAAAGGTGGATATACACTGTACTAGTGCCGACATTGTGGATGCTCTGTTGCCTGTGTCTATGTGCCTGTGGTTCTGTCAGTGTGATCATGTGATGTATCTGACCCCAGGACTGTGTCAATAAAGTTTCCCCTTCCTGGGGCAATGAATTCACGGTGTTCTTATTTCAATTTCCAGGAGTGTATATACAAATCCTTACATTTGCACTGTATCCATTCCTGCTTAGCCATTTTGCACTTCCTATCAACCTGATTTTTAGACGTTTGTATTCCCTTTCGCAGGCTCCTCTTCCTGCATTTTTACATTTTCTCCTTTCATCAATTAAATTCAATATCTCTTGTGTTATCAAGGATTTCTACTAGGCCTTGTCTTTTTGAATATTTCATCCTCTGCTTCCTTCACTATTTCATCTCTCAAAGCTACCCATTCAGACTGTTCTATGTATTCTTTTCCCCCGTTCTAGTCAATCGTTGCCTAATGTTCCCTCTGAAACTCCGAGCGACCTCTGCTTCATTCAACTTATCCAGGTCCAGTCTCCTTCATTTCCTACCTTTTTTGCAACTTATTCATTTTAATTTACCGTTCATAACCATTAAATAGTGATCAGAGTCCATGTGTGCATAGAGCATAATTTAATGGTCATTTCTGGCATAATCTTACAATAACTGCATGCCTATCGTGGCTATGTTTAATACAATTAATGTTTTGGGATGTTGATATTCTTGATCTCCATCTCCATTTTTCAAAACTTCTCGAAGTTAATAATTGTCAGTAACCTATTCGTATGAGATGTTTCTTTTATAGTGCGCTGAATTATATCTTATGTTAAGTCGCAGACTGACATATGCACCATGAATATGAGTGTAATATATTTTGGGTTCAGCTGGGTTAATATTTTAATTTAGCGGTAAGTGAATCCGTCTTCCAAGCAGTATACTATGTTGACTTCTTGAAGACCAACATGCATGATTCATTATTACAGCCACGCCTTTGATATTTTTAAATCAGTTGCACGACAGTTATAATATCAGTACGACAGCTGAGTTCACTGAGGAGCGATTTGCCTTTCATAAGGGGAAGGCCTCAGACACAGATCGATTCGACTCATATTTGTCAGATCTCTGGTGTACAATCTAAAATGAAAGACCCTCAGATATTTTGGTTTGACACCCTTCCGTTTTGAGAAAACCGCCCCTAAAGTTCATGACATGTAGTCGACTCATAGTCGGCTGTAAAGACTAGGAACTGAAAATTGAAGATTTTTCATTATCACATATAGGTTTCGCAAACCATATGTTCCTGGAAATCGAGGAAAGAAACGTTTTCGTTTGCCACTTATGTACCCATAAGATGAACTCTGTTTAACGAAAGCGCTGTTGGCATAGCGGTCAAGGGATCTGGATGGGAAGCAGAGAATGTATGTTCGATTTTCAAACACATGCTGCAGTTTTATCTATTGTATTTTTTCCCGTTTGAAATTGTTAGTAAATAGGAGGATTAATAAGGTAAGTACATCAATAAGGAATAATAACAAAGTAGGGAAATAAATCTCTCAAACAACTTGGATTAATAAAGAATTAGAAATTTAAACACCATCGCTTTTCAGTGGCTCTTTCTCTCATTGTTACATAACCTCAATGTGAATACTTTCGCAGCTGTCGAAACTTCGAATGATTTCATCAGGTGTCGGATGGACTTGTGTTTATCTCAAATAGTGCTGGTCTGATGTAGACTATTTCAGGACTGCAAACACTTGTAGTTTAAGCAATTCTGCAGTATTTCCAGAATTATTTTAAAATTTGTTTGTGTTTCTAACAGCTATGTAAGGGCTCGAATCATTGTAGATCTGAATAACTACAGTAATTATGATTTCACTAGCCTGCTATTTAATTTGTGTGACGATGGAATAAACTGTGAATGATTTTGAATTGCAAATTCGTTGTTGGTCAACATTACCTACATGCAGCACCTGTAATACTCGTATTTGTATATGAGGGACAATTAACTTGAAGCGTTTATTGAGAAAGCAACAGGTACGAAATTCGTTGGCGTACCATTAAAAAGTTAAAACATGTAGAATTAAGTATGTCTCATGATATATTGTGTGACAGTGATTCACATGTGAGGACTAGTGCTTAAGTCACTATCACGTTTGTACTGGAGTGTGCGACGTCTCCACCCGTTTAAGTTGTATCCTAATTAAGAGTGTTAATAGCTCTAATGAGCGTGTTTGGCAAACGGGAAACGACCGCATGGAGTAGCTGCTCAACAGTAAAATACTGATGGCTCTCTTTATTAGAGAGCACTTGCACACTACAATATGATAAATTGCACATATAAAATAGTTATTGCAAATAGAAAGCAGACATCTCACTAACTTACACGAACTGCCTCTGAGGTGACGATGATGGGAAATGGTTAAGGAACATGAACACTTAATGTGTATCAATGCATAACGAGAGTGTCTACATACACCAACACACAAATAATTACTTTGAATTTAAGACACATTACAGACATTGACCATTTAAATAATATATTAAACAGACTGTAAAGCACGGAAGATTGTTAGCTTACTGTGGTGTCAGATTTTGTAACTGTACATTTAACATTTGTTTCATAGCAAAGCTGAAATTAATTAGATCAGTTCTCAGCAGCTGAAAGGACATTACGCTTTCTGTTTGAACTATCCCTTGAGCTTGACTTTGATTAAGTAGAGTATTATTTCGTCACACACACACACACACACACACACACACACACACACACACACACACACACACACACACGCTAATTGGGACTTTTCTTAATGTACAATTCACCATAGTAGTTTGACACTACCTTGCGGTACAGTGTTCTTGTGTTCAGCAACAGCCACCACGTAATCGGGATGTAGCTGGTTCATAATTTACATATTTTCTTCATTGAAGTAACTGGAAAATATTAATATTCAGATTTTTAAGAGTTTTTTTACTGCAAAATGTAATGAATGTAACATACACTCTCAAAGGAAAAAAAAGCATCATTTCCTATACAGTCAAATAAAAAGACTGAAAAAGCATTCTTGCTTTTAGAATAACTTAAATAATTATTACATAATTTGAAAATCAGAATAGCGCGTTGCTTTCACAACTCAAATACAGATTTCCTGTATGCCGTCCGAATTACACAAAAGCTCATATAAAAATAAACTCAAGTCTTCCACTTGTGTGGCGAGCAACTCCAATCCTTTGTCGAAAATGCTACTATGAAGTGCACTTCCCAGCTTACACTTTTGTGGCTGTGAATAATACTGCTTCCTTCTTTGCGTTAATAGTTAGCACCATGTACCTCGTAGTTTTGCAGAGCCCACGACTCTACAGGATAAATTACATCTATTTTGTAACAAATCCACTTCTTCTTAGATAATTACACGTATTTGTTTATCTGCCGTCCTCCGACCGGAGTGGCCGAGCGGTTTTAGGCGCCACGGTCGCAGGTTCGAATCCTGCCTCGGGCATGGATGTGTGTGATGTCCTTAGGTTAGTTAGGTTTAAGTGCTTCTAAGTTCTAGGGGACTGATGACCTCAGATGTTAAGTCCCATAGAGCTCAGAGCCATTTGAACCATTTTTTTTTTGTGTGTGCTGTTCATGCGGCATTCTATAGTTGTCATCCAAGGCTCTCATTGATAATTATCTAACTTAACTACACACACACACACACACACACACACATACACATACATACATACAAACACAAACAAACAAAGATATTACGACTTCACTTCACCAAGTCTGAACTAGGTCACTCTATATTGTACCGTTCTGGAACTGCAGTTACTGAAAGAAAGTTAGGATATGCCACGCCAGTACATCTGCACGGATTCATTTACAGAATATTTCTTAATATTAAATATACGTCTTCTTATAATGATAAATAGGTAACTTTACAATATTTTTGGTAGCATAATCTTTTTGCCAAATAAATAAAAATAAGCATTTGAATATTTCACAAACACGGTTGATGAACATCTACAGCATCATTAATTACAACTTTAGACACGACGCAGCAGGATCTTACAGTGACTTCCTACGTAGCGTTACTTCACAACATTAGTTCTCGTTACACCCGCTAGATGGTATGTACGTATAGTTAAGGACGTTGAATGTTGCGGTTCCTCAAGCTGTCGGCACACGGACCGCGCATCCGAACGTTGAGCGTTGAGCGTGCCGAGTTTCTGACGTCACAGCGTGGAGTAGCACGTTGGGGAGTCTTTCCGAACGTGCAGAGCAATATCTGGCGTGTCGGATATTCTGAGCGTGCGTCTGAGCGTTGACCAATGAGATGACACAACACCCCCTACGGCACACATACGCCGTCTCCCTTCAGTACAGAGTTGTGAGGCGCCATATTGGCATTCATTTATGTATATATGCCGTTTCTGAGCACCAGCAAATAAGAATGACTGGAAAACCCGTTGTTAGTTGTGTGGTTCGTTCCAATGAATTAATGAGAAACATCATATTCGTGGCAAAAGAATGATTGTAACTTGCGTATTATGAGAGTAGGCTATTTGAAGGCAGCGTCAGACTGAAGATCCACCCAAAATGCATGGTTCTTCGTGTAATTTGTTAGAACTAAATTTCAATTAACAATATAATTATCTACGATTAACGTTTTCAGCACGGCGCAAAACAATATTTCTAAAGACGTAGCCTGTTGTTGGT